>NC_138771.1:69361700-69989200 GCF_965119305.1 Pelophylax lessonae | reverse complement strand
ACTACAGTCCATTTAACATGGTTTCTCCTATGGGACATGTTCACATCATTGCTTTTATCAGCTGCTGTATTTTTGGAAAGGGTCAGGGACCTCTTTAGAAGCAAAATGTGCATTTTTTGTTTAATAGACTTCAATGGGGAAGCTGCAGAAAAGCATGTAGTGTGTTTTTGCCACGATTTGCGTTTTTTTTTTTTTTTGGATCCAACAACAAATTGGCTAAATGCAAAACGCAAAATGTATCCAACAACGTGTGCAAAATGCACCGCAAAAAGCACTGCAGGAACGGATCAAACGCAAACTGCAGGGGGGGACCAAGCCTAATGCTCATTTAACACGTTGATTATTTTGCCACTCTTCTACCAATGCAGTGTTGTTGAAAGGTATATCCATGCTTTTGTGGTTTTACTTGCGCTTTAAAGAAAGAGGCGCTTTAACCACTTAAGCCCCGGAAGATTTTAACCCCTTCCTGACCAGGGGTTTTTTTGCGATTTTTTTTTTTTTTTTTTTTTTTTTTTTTTTACTGCGTGACTTTAACGGACAATTGCGCAGTCGTGCGAAGCTGTACCTAAACAAATCTGGCGTCCTTTTTTCCCCACAAACAGAGCTTTCTTTTGGTGGTATTTGATCACCTGTGCGATTTTTTAAACATGCGCTATAAACAAAAAAAGAGCGTCAATTTTGCAAAATAACAATATTTTTCACATTTTTTTATATGAAATTCCCCAAAAAAATGTAAAACGAAATTTTTTAACATTTTCGGCCAATTTGTTTTATGCTACATATGTTTGGTAAAAAAAAAAATCGCAAAAAGCGTATTTTGATTGGTTTGCGCAAAAGTTATCGCGTTTACTAACAAAGGGAAAGATTTTTTTCTGGCGTCCTTATGGCGTCCTTTTTTCCCCACAAACAGAGCTTTCTTTTGGTGGTATTTGATCACCTGTGCGATTTTTTTTTTTTTTAAACATGCGCTATAAACAAAAAAAGAGCGTCAATTTTGCAAAAATAACAATATTTTTCACATTTTTTTTTATATGAAATTCCCCAAAAAAATGTAAAAATCTAAATTTTTTAACATTTTCGGCCAATTTGTTTTATGCTACATATGTTTGGTAAAAAAAAAATCGCAAAAAGCGTATTTTGATTGGTTTGCGCAAAAGTTATCGCGTTTACTAACAAAGGGAAAGATTTTTGTCATTTTTGGTGTTTTTTTGTCGAGTAATGGCGGCGATCTGCGTCTTTTTTTTTTTTTTGTGGGACTGCGACATTGCGGCGGACAGATCGCACTCTTGACTGACATTTTTGACACTTTTGGGGGTACCAGTGACATTACTACAGTAATCAGTGCTATATATATATGCACTGTTACTGTAAAAATGACACTGGCAGGGAAGGGGTTAACTGTATTGGAGAGGGAGGGGTTACGTGTGTCACTAGGGGCGTGCTTCTAACTGTGATGGGACATGGCTACTAGTGTAAAAACAGAGATCAACGGTCCTACATAGTAGAACCGTCTGATCTCCATTTTTACACAGGGGAGAATGACAGGCGGCTTGTTTACATTAGCCGCCTGCCTTTCTCCCTTCCCGGCGAACGATCGCGAGTGACCGGCGGACATCGGGTCCGCTGGTCACTCGCACCGACTTGTCTGGGAACGAGCCGGGGCTATTGGCTCACAAGCCAGTGACAGGCTAGTGACGTATATACACGTCACTTTGCCTGGCCAGGGCTGACCGCCGCAGTATATGTACTTGCGGCGGTCGACAACCGGTTAAAGAATACCTATAGGCCCTGATCACATAAGAGGTGCAATCAGAGGTCCGACTTGTCAGGCAGACCTGATCTGAACCCTAATGAGGGTGTATGGAAAGGCTGATCTAAATGGATGTGCACCTATTTACATATAGTTATCTCGGAGTCTGTCCAGGTCCAGAAAAAAAAAAGTGAAATCCTGAATCTTTTTTTTTGTTTTTTCGCAACTAAATCTGTTTTTTTCGGAGACAATCAAATGTTCATGGACGCAAGTTATTTACACCTGTCTGCCCATGGATCTAATATGGGCTTGAAAACCTGTGGCCAAAAAAAAAAAATATGAACAGACACTGATGTCATAGAAGTGACTTCCTTTCTGCTCACATTTGGCAGGGGATCTGTTCATGAATCCCCTGTTGATTGGGACCAGACACGCCCCATGAAAAAGGGGCCCTTATAAGAACAAGTGGGCTGCTACTGCTGATAATTAAAAATTCCAATTGTGTGCCCATCTCTCAGCTCTAAACAACTATGCAGGTGGTAGACCACTGATGTGATTGTGAATACTTCTGTATTAGAGACTCAGAAAATGTCAGAGCCAGAATATCAGTTTGTAAGGCAGTACTTCTTAAAGCCGAACGCCATGAAAAACACTTAGCCAAGTCCAAGAGTCCCATGAATCTTGAATCTCTGTTTTGCACACTTGAGGAGCTATTTTTTTTTTTGTTTCACTTCTTGCACAAATCTAACAAAATTCTTTCAATAGTATATTTAACAGACAAAAGGGAGCAAAAAAGGGAAGTTCATGGTTTGGGTTTACACACACTTTAAAGAGGAAGTAAACTGCTTTTTTTTTTTTTTTCCTACCTTCAAAGAAAGGGAAAATGTGCTAATATGCATTGCATACTAGTACAATATGTGATACTTGCCTGCAAACGAAGCCATCGTCCCCTGCTGGAGGTTGCATTTGTCTTCGCCTGGCTGTGTGACCGGCCGGAACCACCTGACATCACTCCCGAGCATTGCATTCTAGCACATTATGAAAGACTCATGAAAGGCCTCCAGTGGCGCGCTGTCACTGCTGCATAGGCTTCCATCTTCACCGGGTCTTTCTTCCGGGATCGTGGGCTGCAACCTCTTGAATAGCCGAGCCACAATGACATTAACTATGTTCGCAGGAGTCTCAGCCACAGCACATCTTGGAGTGCATGCGCCGGTGGCGTCACCAGCGTCTGCTTGCTAGAATATCTCCTAAATGGTGCACATTTTGGAGATATTCATTTTACTTACAGGTATGCTTTATTATAAGCTTACCTGTAGGTAAAAATAAGAGTGCTTACTGCCACTTTAACCCTTTCATTTCCACACTGCCATTGTCTGTGACTAGTACATTAACCCCTTTCCCCTTCTTCCTTCCTCTGTTTGAGATCTGTACAATTAAAGTGGTTGTAAAGTCAGGAAGGTTTTTTTAATCTTGATGCATTCTATGCATTAAAGCGGTAGTATCCCGCTTTTTGACACTTTTAACTACAGGTAAGCCTATAATAAGGCTTACCTGTAGGTACAATTAATATCTCCTAAACTGGCACGGTTTAGGAGATATTTGCAGTGCATGCAGCCGCTCACGCAAGCGGCGCATTCACTCTGAAGGTCCGGTGGGACATTCAGTTTTCTTTGCCGAGAGCTTGCCAGAAAATCACTCCCGCGCGCATGCGCCGGAGTGACGTCATCGCGGCTCTGGCCAATCACAGCGCCGGAGCCGCTGAACCCGGAAGAGACGCAGAGGGATCATGGCAGCGCCCGCAGCGGTGTCCGGGGCTCCGTGTCGGGGCTTCGTTCTAAGGTAAGTAATACATAATGAGCTAGTATGCGATGCATACTAGCTCATTATGCCTTTGTCTTGCAGGTTTTTTTTTTTCTGGGTTTACAACTGCTTTAAGATAAAAATCCTTCTGTGTGCAGCAGTTCCCCTCCCCCCCCCCTAATACTTACCTAATGTCCATCTAGATCCAGCGATGTTGCACAAGAGATTTGGTTGTCCGGGACTCCCCTCATTGGCTGAGATGGCAGCGTGGCACCATTAGCTCCCACTGCTGTCAATCAAAGTCAGTCAGCCAATGAGTAGAGAAAGGGGGCAGGGCAGGCTGCGGATCAGTGTCTGAATGGACACAGGGAGCTGTGGCTCAGGTGCCCCCATAGCAAGCCGCTTGCTGTGGGGGCAGTCAACAGGAGGGAGGGGCCAGGAGCACCGGAGAGGGACCCATGTAAAAAAAAAAATGCATTTAGAATTGTTTTTTTTTTTTTTTTAACAGACCTGTAAAGCATTACACCCATGATCAGCAGATTGTGGGTGAAATGCCATGGTCCTGCAGACTGTCTGTGTATATGTCTGGCTGTACCTTTTGATATGGGCAGGTGCTTGAGACAGGAAGCTCAAAGAACTACTACAGCAACAGCACCATGGTAGTTCATTGAGGCCTACAAGCCGACAGCCGCAAAGGCTGTCAGACCTTGTAGTTTTCCATTCACAGAACACTGTGAATGGATGATGTGGCCCAGCTGCGCCCCACACAGATTGCAGATTGTGACATCTAGCGGATGGGGGGGTTAGAAAATCCCCCACGCTAGTTGTCAGATTACGGGAGCGGGGGCTGGTGCATATGTACCATGTTACACCCTGAATATGGGTGTAACATGTTACAAAAAGGGGAACTTATCCTTTATTGTATCTAGTACATTATTCTCAAGCTCCCTGTGTAACCCCCTCAATACCAGCATGTTTCTTCATTTCCAAAAAATTGAGTTGTTGTCTTTCCTAAAAGAAAGGGACCATTTCATGTAAAGAGGAGGTGGTTGCATCGTCCTCGCATTTTTATTTTAACAGTAAGTAAGAAAAGTTTATCTATTTTTTTTTTTTTAAATGGTACAAAAGATAAAATCCCAGCGGTTATTGCCACCTAAAGAAAGCTCTAGCTGTCATGACATCTTATAGAATAAAATATACCACCCTATGTTAAGTCATGCACCAATGTACTTATCCCTATATTGACACAAAATGGATGATGCCCTATCTGGATGTTTTATTTTATTTAATTTTTTTTATCTGAAAGTCTTCAATAAAAACATGATAAAATAATATAGTATATTTCTAAATAAAGTTTTAGCGGTCAATACATCTTATAGAATATAATGCATCTAACTGGCGTCCTTTTGAATCTTTATAGACGTGCCATCTTTCAGACCGTCATCTATGTTTAATGCAGCAGGCAGGTGGCTTCAAAGCTTTGCTTCACTAAAAGCCATATTCTGTATAGTTTGTCACTTCTCACTTAATTCAGTCTGCATTTTAAACCAGCTGCCCTTTGTATTTCAAATGATATTTAACCCCGGATCAATGATTTAAGTCTTCCTGTACACATAAAGCACAGATAAATGTCAGATTGCTTTGAATGTGTGATAAAGCGATAAAGCCGCCTTAAACATCAGTCCATCAGATGAGTCGGTGACCGAGTCATGTATCAGTGACAGGAAGATGGCTGAAGACATGAAATAACTGACAGAATGTGATTTGATTATCTTGCAGCAGTACTGGTATTGTTTCTGTCTGTCATCTTGTGGAAACCAAAACTCGGGAGTGCAAAATCTGGTGTAGCTCTGCATAGAAACCAATGAGCATCCAGGTTGAAGCTGAAGTTAGAAACTGGCTACTATGCACAGCTTCACCTGATTTTGCATTCTCTAGTTTTAGTAAATCACCTCCTGATTGTTTGATGGTTTTCTTGAGGACATTCTGTACAACCATTAGGCCTTCTTCGCACAAATTATTATGTGCATACAGCGGATTGCAGTGGCTGGGATCACCAGTGTATATAAACTGCTGCAACTTCTCAGTCTCTACAAAGCAATGATAGGCTGAGAGCATCTGTCACTGTTTTACATGTATCTGCCCAACTGGCATCCAGCTACAGTTAGGGGTGAATTACTGACCTTAGATACATCAGCATCCAGGGTCACTCATCCATCCCTAATTACAGGTAACTGCTGGTTGTGCGGATATATGAGAACACCTGTGGCTGACCCACCCTTTACAAATTAGGGCTAATTCACACTTGCAGTTGGGGAGTGGTAAAGCCACGCTGTTGAGTTGTGTTCTTAACGCCACCCAACCGCTCCCTCTTTAGTTGAAAAGGCAGTGGCTAAGGGTGTATACATGCCCTTTGCAGCTGCAACAGAAATTATACCCCCTGTTGCATTCGGCAGGCACTCCTGCCCACCGAGCTTAATTTATTCAATTGAATGGGGCCACACTGCAACCATATGCAATGGGTGTGCAGGGGGTTAAAACACGGTGAGGAGGCAACATATTGCCTCCTCACTGCCTTTCAAATGCCTCTAAAATGGTGATCTGAACAACACTTTTCAGATATGCGGCAGTGCCTACTGCAAGTGTGAACAAGCCCTTAAAGGATTACTAAACTCAGAACAATAAAATAAGTCTGTATATGCAATAAAGCATGTTTGGTATACTCATTGTGGAACCTAAGGGGTTAATACTCTGCATTGTGTTAAAACAAAAAAAAACAGAGCCAGTCTTCGTTGAGCCTCCCCTTCTTCCACTGTCCCCAATCCATCTGCTGATAAAACAGAGCCTTGGAAGGCACTTTGCACATGCTCAATTTGGTATGTATTGGTAGAGGTTTTTTTTTTTTTTTTTTGGGGAGGGTGCATGGGATCAGCACAGGGCCAATCGGCACTGTCCAGACAGAGGGTAGCGGTCCTACAGCCTCATAGGACAGAGTAGAGTGAAAACAACTCCACCTGCAAGCTTTAACCAGACACTGATAGAAGTCACAAGACTGCTATATGTTGCTATATACTGCTGATAAGAAAAGGTAATTAGTAATTTACATTTGGATTTCTATTTTTGGTACTAGTTTGGTAACACGCCAACAGATGGCAGCACAGGGCTGCATGCACAGTCACAGGGAGCACTGACCTTCATAAGTCAGTGTGCCAAAAGACACCATCATGTGTACATCGGGAGCTATGCAACTGGTGCTATACTGATCTCGTGTGTTACCATGTCTATTTCATCATGGACAGCAAGTTTGAACAAAGGGCAAACGTGAAATTCTGCTTGAACCTGGGCAGATCTGCCCTAGAGTCGTTTGACGGGATTTGGCAAGCTTACAGCGATGCTGCAATGAGTCGTTCCAGGTGTTTTGAGTAACACATGCTCTTCAAGAGTGGAAGAACATCATTGGAAGACGATGCCAGATCAGAAAGATCTTCAATGAGCTCAACTCCCAAAAATGTCTGAACCATTCAGCAACTTGCGCATGATGATCACTGGAGAACAATCCTCAACATTGCTGCCATTATCGGGTTGTCATACAGAACAGTGCGGGCAATCCACACGTGTGATTTGAGCATGCGCTGTGTTGCTGCCAAGCTCGTCCCCATGGCATGCTGACGAAGTTCTTGGCAGACTTCAACACGGTGTTCCTTCTGCATCTTAGTCAGCAGCCTGGGGACACCTCCAACTTAAAGCACCTCAAACGACTCATTGCAGTATAGCCATAAACTTGCCGAATCATGTCTAACATCTCCGTGGCAGATTTGCCCAGTTTCACAATGAATTTCACATTTGCTCTCTGTTCTAACTTGCTGTCCATGATGAAATCGCAGACGTGGTAACACGTGGTCAGAATAGCACCAGTTGCACAGCTCCCAATGTACACTGGATGATAAACATAGGATATAGGGGAACACATGGTGTTCAAAACTAAAAACGTGGGACTTTGTATGAGATGTGGCCAGTGTATACATGATGATATAGTGGTAATGCATATACAGCTGCTGGTAAGCATGAAGGAGCATATGATTAATCATCACGTGTTTATTAACATATTCTATAGCACTTTACATCAGTACAATAAATAATTATAAAATCAAAGGGGGATGTATACAATATACAAATGGATACCATGATAAAACCATAATAAACGATACACACATTGACAGATAAGACCAACAGATATATAAGATGTAAATGGTGATTGGATGCATGCTGTAAATTGACAATCAGTTGAAAAGGCCTCTTGGGCTCTACGCGTTTCGTGAAAGATAATTCACTTCCTCAGGAGCAGGCACATTTCGGTCTCTAGAAAAAATGGCATATTTGGTATAGCATCCAATAGAAAAATGATTCAAAGATTGGGGAAATATGTAAAAATTAACTTACAATAGGGTGAACCCTGTCAAAGAGGCTGGAGGCCACCCGAGGGTATGTCCATGAAGGGAACTGAGGGAGCAAGGGTTCCGCACACAACCAGGGTGCAAGGTCCACAAACAATAGGTGAATTTCCATTTGAGGTCATATAGGGCTATATTGGGATATGTTCAAGGAGATAATAAGCAATAGGGGAAGCAATAATAATGATACAAAGGTAAAATGCGAAGCCCAAGACCAAGGATAGTGTGGCATAAGATGGGCTATATTGGGATATGTTCAAGGAGATAATAAATAATAAGGTAAGCCATAAAAATGATATAAAGGTAAGATGCTGAGCCCAAGACCAGGGATAGTGTAAGGGTAGAGTAGACCCAAAACCAGGAGTGCAAAGAAGAAAAGAAAACCGAAATCTGTGTGACAGTGTATCAAGGTGGTCCTGTATGAGGGGAATAGGCAGGGAGAGGTGTCACATCCAAGATAGGTGGGTGGTGGTGTCCCAAAAGATGTGCTAAAGAATCCAGCGAGAAACAAGTGTGCTAATGAAAGAAATGAATCCCAAAGAGGTTGACTGGAAATGGAAGGAGTATCCCAAAAAGAAATGTGAAAAAAGAGGCATCTCATGCCTGCTTAGGGAAAGTGACCATATACTGTGGGGTAATAAGGGTAAAATTGAAGAGGGTGCATGCAGACCTGCACCGAGACAGAGATCGCTCCCAGCGTCATTAGCCGTTCAAACTGCGGAACATCACCAGGCAGACTGCAGCTGCTGAAGATGGCGTCCCTATGTGAACATTGGTGGAAATCACGTGCAAGGACGCCGACGCCGTGATGACGTCACGCTCTGCACGGAAGGTAGTGGCGCCGATGCGCTGCGGCCGCAACCACGCCCCCTTCCCGGCTATTAGGTTGGGGCGGGGGAGAGGGGGACAGAAATGGACGGCGTGCATCGCAGTTCCCGACCAGGGACGGATCAGAGTGAACATCCCAGCCCCATTGGCAGTGCAGCTAAATAAACTGATATGACGGTAATAACCAAAAGTGGGGAAAAGACCCCCAATGGCAGATACTGACAAGGTAGAATGGGGGAGGAATAAAAAGTATAATGTTAATGCTTGGTAAATATAAATGGATAAAAACGTTGGAAAACTGGTGGCACACCTCCATCCCTGATAAAATGTTCAAGATGGATAAAAGGAAAAAATGGGGAGGATAGGGGACAAGACAAAATAGGGAAGGAAAGGGGAATGGGACTTTAAATGAGACTCGTGCAATAGAGTCTCCATCCCTGATATGATAAACATAGGATATAGGGGAACACATGGTGTTAAAAACTAAAAACGTGGGACTTTGTATGAGGTGTGGCCAGTGTATACATGATGATATAGTGGTAATGCATATACAGCTGCTGGTAAGCATGAAGGAGCATATGATTAATCATCACGTGTTTATTAACATTCTATAGCACTTTACATTAGTACAATAAATAATCATAAAATCAAAGGGGGATGTATACAATATACAAATGGATACCATGATAAAACCATAATAAATGATACACACATTGACAGATAAGACCAACAGATATAAGATGTAAATGGTGATTGGATGCATGCTGTAAATTGGCAATCAGTTGAAAAGGCCTCTTGGCCTCTACGCGTTTCGTGAAAGATAATTCACTTCCTCAGGAGCAGGCACATTTCAGTCTCTAGAAAATATGGCATATTTGGTATAGCATCCAATAAAAAAATTATTCAAAGATTCCACCTTGTACACTGGATGATATATTTTGGCACACTGACTTATAAAGGTTGGTGCTCCCAGTGACTGCGTGCAGCCTTGTGCTGCCATCGGTTGGCGTGTTACAAAACTAGTCTCAAAATATTTTGATACCACCTTGTAGTTAATGCAGGGTCCTGGGTTTAGTTACCAGCTAATGAAAGGCTGAGAGGAGCCATTGCTGTTCACGTGTATCTGCACAACCAGCAGCTATCCACGGATAAGGATGGATGAGTGACCTTGGGTACGTCTGTATCCAGAGTCTGTAACCCATCACTAACCGCAGGGTCTGCTGTTTGTGTGGATACATAAGACTGCACACCACTATCATACAACAAATGAACAAGTTGCAATGCAACATTTCTATTATGTGGGTGCATAATACACTAAAAAAGTGTGCATGTGGAAATAGCAGCATCTATGCAAACATAAAAATACCAGTCTGTCACAAAGTCCCACACAAACAAAGCAAATTAAGTTATGATATAAAATAAAGGATGAATACAGACAAGAAATCCACCTAAAACACTGATGACCAATTTTAAACGTATTTTGTGTCTGTATTCAGTCCACTTTTTAGATCTCGCGGTTAGCTGAATTTTTTTCCATCTCTAATATAGTATATCACATGAAATATCATCACGTCTCCATTTGCCTGGCTCCAATAGAAACAAAGGGATCAATTAACAAAGATTGGAGCACAGAGCAAAATATGCCATTTCTTTTCTTGTTTTTATACTATGTTAGAAATCCTGCCTGGTCTGACATACATAAGCCACTTATGGACCGGTTTCATCTCTTCTAATTAAGATATTGTGTTCTCTATAATTGCCCCCAGAGCCAGTAGTAGATGTGCTGTTGCTTCCTGTGCACAGTCCCAATGCTCCCTAGTGGCTTGCTGTGATCATATTGTCTCTCTGAGAATAATTTAATGTGTGTAACTTGCTTCCTCTACTGCCAGGTTGCTAAGAAATTAAAGTGGAACAGAATTTTTTTTTTTTTGGATAAAGAATGGTTAGAACCTCTGTTTGTTTTTTATTTCAGACCTAGTGATACAATGGGAAATAAACACTCAACAGGAATGCAGACAATAAAGCTGGCCATATACTAGTAGATATTCCCAGGACATTACATGATTTGATGAATGTCATTCGCAAGTACTTCAAAATTTTAGTTTGCTTTTAACATTCCATTTTAAATGAATAAACAAACAAAAAGTACGCTCCTCGTTAGAAATTAATTTGTTCAAGACAACATTTCCATCTTGCTACTTTGAAATTTCTCATCACTGTAGTCAAAAATGAATGTAGATTTGACCCCGCCAACAGTTCGAAAATCAAGCAAATTTTCCTAAAGCTAACATTTTCTAACACAATTTCACTAGTGTATGGCCAGCGTAAAGTGGTTATAAACCCTTCCATATACCCAGTGAAGTGATACATAGAGATGAAACAAATCCTCCTACAAAAGTTGTACCTTTTTATCTGCACCCTCTTAAAACACACATTTCTCTTTTATTCATTGACCGAAACAGCTCCTGACGCGACTTAGCCCCACCGGATGGGGGCTGGCCTGCATATTAAAATCCTCATGAGGATGCATACGACTGGGTCTCGGCCCGAGTCGCAGCTTTCTAACTGGCCTATAGCCCCTCATTTCGATGGAAAGGGGTTCTGTCTGGAGCATTGTCCATCTGGTTCCTGTTATGGTGTGTAACTGTCCCCCGTCTCCCCCTGGTGGGGGTTTTTGGGGTGGACGTGGGCCACTCCCTTGGGACTGTCGGATCCCCAGGTTCCCCTCTTTACTGCAGGAACCCCCGCCCCCTCTCCACGCTGGGGCTATTTGCGTGGTCTGGCCACTTTCCTGGGGTTGGGGGAGGGCGCTAACTGGCGATAGGGGTCGGGGGTTGCGTGGCCAGCGACCAGGCGATCGATTGTGCGGAGGGGGAGTTGTACCTGTCGGGGCTCCTGCCAGGGCCCCCCATCCTGCCTCGATCTGTCCTTTAGGCTTGGTCTCCCTCCTGGGTCCCTGTAAGCCTTGTGTTGCCATGCGGGACCACCATTTTGTTGTAACCTGTGTTTCTATACACAGCTGCCATGTTTGTGTAGTCTGGCTGACATTTTTCTGTAGTTTACCATTGGAAATAGCGGCAGCCATGACAGCGGGCCCTGTGGGTGGCCATTTCGGTGGTGGGAGCCCCTCCTCATTCCCTGGTGCTAACTCCTGGATCATTTTACTTCCTGATCGCCGCATGTGTAGTGCAGATTCTCCTGGTGGCTGCAGGTGCCTGTTTCTGTGGGTGGTGAGTCTGGTGGGGTCCTCTCCCTCTCCACTGAGGATCGCTTGGTGCTTTGTGCCTGGCGACCGGGTGGTCCTGCCAGCGTGGTGAGGGTTGTCCCTTAGTGTTTTACACTTTTTGTGGGGTCCCCCTGGCCTGGTGACTCAGTCTTGGGAGCATATTTCCCCACCTGATCCCCTCTCTGAGGCTGCAGGGCCCCCCGGGTCCCAACCATCCATCCATCCATGCACTGGCGGCGGTCCTAGAGTCCCTTGTGTCCTGGGTGGAGGTGGCTTGCGGAAGACAGGCTGGCAAAAGGCGCCCCCCCCCCCCTGCATTCCCCTGCCTCATCTGTCTCCTCAGATCCTGAATCTGATTCGGCCACCGCGGACGTGGGTCACCCTGCTGGGTCTGCAACCACGGGCATGGAATCCTCTGATAGTGAGGATGATTCCTCCACGTCTGCAACCGCGCACAAAAGGTGCTGGTGGATGCACTGATTGTTTCTGTGAGACCTTGAAGATGAAAAACGCAGCTGAAGCTGCGACAGAGGCGCAGGTGCCTTTTGGCACTCGCAAGCCATCCAAAGCGGCAAAGGTGTTTCCTTTCCCTGCCTATCTTGACAGAATTGTCGCTAAAGAGTGGGGACGACCAAAGCCATCCCTGTGGGGTCCCTAAGCACTTTACTAGGCGTTAGCCCTATGGGGAGTCTCTTCTTAAGAAGTGGACTGTGCCAGTGGTGGTGGACCCTCCAGTTTAAACAAGGCAACCATGATTCTGGTTGAAGAGTCTCCGGCCTTTAAGGTTCTGTCTGACAGGAAGGTGGAGGCTGTGGACCGCACTCCGCACTATGTACATTCTGGCTGGTTCGGTAATGAGGCCGGTATTCACCATTGCTCTAGTGTCGCAAACTCTAACCGAGTGGGCTAAGCTCCTACACCATGACCACCTGGAGGGGGAACAGCTGCCCCCTGCCTTTTATGAGCTGGCAGACCAGCTGGTCCTGGGGCTGCAGTTTATCTGTGATGCCTCTTTGGATGTGGCTCACCCTGTTTTGGCAGTGGTCCTTCGGCAGGATCTTTTGGCTCAAGTGCTGGTCTGCTGATCAGACTTCAAAAAAGGTTTTGACTGATCTTCCTTATCAAAGAGATCTCCTGTTTGAAGCTACCCTGGATGACCTCATTAAAGGTCTCACAGGGGGGAGTACTTTTTTTTCCGCAGGCTACTAAGAGAAAGGAACCTCATCGTAGATGCGGGCCTTCCTTCTCTCAGTTTATAAGAAGTTTTTTTGTCCCTCATGGTCGAACGACAAGGGCTCGAAGCCTTTCAGGGCCTCTTCTGGAGGATCCAAAAAAACCTGGTCTGGCAAGCCAAGATCGGGCTTCTCCAGACCCTGGGACAAGGCTTCTCTGCATAAAGGTGTGCCCCCTTACCTGTATCAGGGGTGGGGGGACGTATTCGCTATTTTCCAGATCCGTGGACTTCCCGGGTGCAAGACAAGTGAGTCCACAAAGTAATTTGTTCTGGCTACAAGATCGAGTTTCGCTCTTGTCCCCGGCAAGGTTTTTTCCTTCCAACTTGTGCCTATCCCCAAACCATTTACAGGGCTCTTTGGGGAGGTACAACACCTGTTTCTTCAAGGGGTGATTGTCCCGGTTCCAACCTCGGAACGTTTTAAGGGTTTTTACTCAAGCCTGCTCACAGTTCCCAGGAAGGAAGGCAAAGTGCGTCCAATCCTGGACCTCCAGGCGCTAAACTGCTTTGTGCGGGTACAGAAGTTCAGACTAGAGTCAATTGAACGGTGGTGGCATCCCTGCGTCAGGGGGATTTCCTCGTCTCTATCGATATCAAGGATGCCTATCTTTTACATTCCAATATGTGCCTGTCACCAGCGTTTTCTCCGATTTATTGCGGGAGAGGAGCATTATCAGTTTGTGACATTACCCTTTGGTTTGGCAACGGGGGGATCGCTGTACTGGGCTACTTGGATGATCTCCTTCTGCAAGCAAGGTCACCCTCTGCGCTGCTAGAGTACCTGGATATCACAATTCAAACTCTGCGCGAGTTTGGCTGGATTCTGAATTTTCCGTAGTCTGCTCTGGTACCAACCACAAAGCTGGCCTATCTGGGCCTAAATCTAGACTCAGCCTTAGCTAGAGTGCTCTTTCCTCTGGAAAAACTCCAGAAATTGAAGGCTGCAATTCGCCTCTTACTGTCCAACAAATGGTCATCCCTCCGGACTTTCATGCGGATGCTGGGCCTGATGGTGTCTACCCTCGAGGAGGTTCCATTTGCCCAGTTCAATACGAGGTCCCTGCAAAGGTAATTCTGACCTCCTCTCAAGCTTTGCCAAGACTTCTATGCAGGATCGAGGCAGAAGGGATTCTGGTCATCTTAGTGGCTCTGAACTGGCTTTGCCGGGCTTGATACACCAATCTGGTGCAGCTGGTCGCCGACGTTCCTTGGCAGCTTCCTCTCAGGGAGAATCTGCTTTCTCAACTTGCTTTACAGTTGCTGGCTTTGACGGCTTGGCTGTTGAACGCCAGGTGCTGAAGGATAGGGGTTTGTCAAAGTCGTGATTCCGACACTGCTGAAAGCTAGGAAATCTACTTATAGGAAGATCTACCATCGTACGTGGAAGAAGTACATTGCATGGTGTGAGTCTCTTGGGGTTCTTCCTCGCTCCTTCTTGGTGCCTCGGATTGTGACCTTCCTTCAACGAGGGGTTGAACAGAAATTGGCCTTGAGTACCATCAAGGGCCTGGTGTCTGCTTTGGCAATCTTCTTCCAACCACCATTTGGTCACACACTCCCTGGTGCGTACCTTTCTTCAGGGTGTCCAACATTTGGTTCCTCCAGTGCGGGCTCCGTTGTTGGCTTGGGATCTTAATTTGGTGCTTTCAGCTCTACAGAAGCCTCCCTTTGAAAATATTCTGGAGATTCCCCTGCTTACGCTGTCCCAGAAGGTGGCCTTTTTAGTGGCTATCACCTCTGCGCGCAGGGTGTTGGAACTGGTGGCGTTCTCCTGTCGTTCACCTTACCTGGTGATTCACAGGGATAAGGTTGTTCTTCGCCCCTGTCCGTCGTTCCTTCTAAAGGTTGTCTCTGATTTTTATTTGAATGAAGACATTGTGTTGCCTTTCCTTTGTCCCAGGACTAAACATCCGCAGGAAATTGCGTGCATGCCTTGGATTTGGTCCGGCAATTAGGATGTACCTGGCAGCTACAGAGTCTTTCAGGAAGTCATTCTTTGTGATCACGGATGGTCCTCAAAGGGTTGTTCGCTTCCTCTGCGACCATTTCCAGATGGATCAGACAGACAGTTTTTTTTTTTTTTTTTTCAGGTGGGCTCCAGTTGTTTGAGCTCCTGTTGCCTGGTTGGCTAACGTTTTAGCCTTGGGAATTTTTTTGTTGTTCCCACCCCTCATGTTTAACACTGCTTTGGGATGTTCCCATGGTTATGGATATCATGTTCCAATGATTATGGATATCAGGTGTCTGTCAATAAATGAGAAAGAAAATGGGATTTTTGACTTCACGTAAAATCTATTTCTCTGATGTTCATTGATGGACACAGCACCCACCCCTCTGTGAAAATATCCTGGCACTGCTTGTAACAAAACTGAGTGGCTATAGCAGAGAGAGGGAGTATACCCCCCTGGGACTGCTGGTTATGATTGTCAGGAGTTGTCTGTCAATGAACATCAGAGAAATGGATATTACGGTAAGTCAAAAATCCAAGTTTTACACAGCATTTCTCAACTCTAGAAGGCAGGGTGTGGAGATCTGATGTCACACACTGCACAGCATAGAACTTGGGAGCTGAGTGTAATTTGAGACCAGAGTGGAGGGAAACGTCACACCCCCTCAGGCCAGGCAGAAAGTCACACTAGGTGCTTTGGATCAAGGCTAGGACACACTATAGAAGGATGTGCTTTAATCTTTCTTTTTAAAGGTTTACAACTGCTTTTACAGAAATAATACAGAGGTTCTTTTCTGTTCTGTTTTATAAAAGTACTTTTATTGCAGTCTGTTTCCCATTGAAGAGATTCTCTTCACTTCCTGTTCCCATGATGTAACTGTAAGCAAAAGAAAAACCCTTAAAACTGGGACACATTTAGCGATGACTACAAAATGTATAATTCCTTTCTTTAGAAAACCAAAATAAAATTTTGTCTAGTACATTTTTAGATGGTAAAAAAACAAAAAACGTAAGGGCCTTCTATTAGCACAGTACAATACTTATAGATAGCAAGTGCTTATATGTTCAGCCCTTAATGAACACGAGTAACACCAATGGTACATGGCCCAGAGTTTAGAACACAATGCAAGAGCGTTTAATGCTCACCAGCGGCAGAAATTTGTAAGGACAAGTGGGAATACAAATTATTTTACTTCAGATGTTTAGCTTAAATGCCAAAGTGTTACTAAACCCACAACAGTAAAATCAGTCTGTGTATGTGGTAAAGCATGCTTGTTAAACTTACTGTGGAACCTAAGGTATTAATCCTCTGTATTGCGTAAAAAGACTGTTTGATCCTGTATGCACAGATCCTCCTCCTCTTCCACTGACCCAGAACATGTCCAAATAAGACAGAGCATTAGGAGTCAGGCTGCAACATGCTCAGTTTGGTGTGTATTGCTAGAGAGTTTTTTTTTTTTTTTTTTGGAGAGTGCATGTGATTAGCACAGGGCCAATCAGCACTGGCCAGACATAGGGTCAGGGGTCCTGAATCCTGATAGGACAGCTCTGTGCAGTATGAAAACTCCCCCTACAAGCTTTACCAGGAACTGATACAAGTCACAAGACTGCTATATACTGCTGATGAGAAAAGGTATTTAGCAGTTTATATTTACTAAATTAATTGTATTTCCATGTTCTGTGTACTGTGGGAGACCAGATATAGTAACTGCAGGCTCCTGGGTTTAGTAACGCTTCAAACCTTATTCACACAGGATTTTTATCACAGCTGCAACAAGAATCCAGTGCATTCCTGTGGTTGGATTCACAGGTGGATGCGAATAGTTTGCGACCACTCAGCTTGTCCAAAGCAATGACAGGCCAACAGCAGCCATGGCTGTCTGTGGGTGTTTGGATGCAATCCAATCAATTACCTGCACTTATGCCTCGTACACACGCAACGATTATCGGCCGACCGATCGGCCGTCTTTTGTCCAAGTTGTGTTTTGTTGGTTGGAATGTGCCTAGACTGCACACGAATTTTCTCGGCCAACAAAAATCTACTTCAGAGGTGATGTCATGTGCTGGTTTACTTTCAGTGTGTTTTTTCTTCTCTGAGCATGCCCAGTCTTGCTCATCTGATTTTTGTCTGCCAAAATTTGTACTGACTGACGGAAAATCGGCCGTTGTGTTGACGGCCAACAAAAATTTTATAGCCTGCACACCAGATCGGAGTCGGTTGTCGAAAGCATCATACTAACAAGCCGAAAATCGGCCGATCGGACGTTGGCCGAAAATTTACGGCCAACTATCGACGCGTGTGTACGAGGCATTAGGGACTAAAGATTTCCCAGTTTGGGTCGGGGGGGGGGGGGGGGGGGGACACCTCCTGTCCCTAACTGCAAGTATTCGGTTGGATTACATCCAGACAGCTACGACCACTGTTGGCCTGTCATTGCTTTGGACAGGCTGAGCCACTGCAAATGTCCACACCCACTTTTGAATCTGTTCGCAGGGATTAGCTGGAGTCTTCGCGCAGCTGCGATAAAGAAAAAAATGTGTAAATGGGGCCTTGCAACTAAACACAATTTACATGGCCTTCAGCTTGAAAATAGAAGGATAAACTAATATTTAGAACTATGGCATGGATAAAAGGAGTAAAAGACAGCAGGTTAATTCCTAGTGGTATTATTGCCATTAAACTTTCTTCGTAAATGAGAATATATTTTTTTTAAATGGGTTTTAAGAACATTGTAGTAATTTTTACTCCTATTTTTTTGTTGCAGCAAGTTTACAGGACGGGGAAATAGACAACTTTGGGGAAGGTAATGCCTTGTCTTTTATTTTGTGATCTTATGAGTGATCTATAATGTAGGCACTATTATTGTTTGCCCAAATAAACAACCAACATCTCTTTATTTGGTATGAATTCATATATATCATAATAAATATATATATATATATATATATATATATATATATACATACACACATACAGTATGAGATGCACATGATCACAAGGTACAAAGTATACAGTGAAATACTTCACTACTTTTACAACTGCTGTTACACATTAATATAGCCTACTGCAGCAGAAACAATGGATGGTTAAGCTTCTTATACATGGAGTGAATTTCATCTAATGAACCAGCTGAAATTCACACCATGGGTGGTCCTTTTACTGAACAATTCCTGGCCAAACAGCATCAGCATGCATTGAGCTGCAAGAATTGCGTCCCTTTCACATGAAGTGGTCTGATGAGGTCCGCCTGTCAGTTTTTCAGGCAGACCTGATCGGACAGTATAAAAAGTATGCAGTGAAACACTTCACTACTTTTACAACTGCTGTTACACTATGGATTATGGACTGATGGGTGTAAACAGACTTGTGTCCGCCTACTTCTGGGCCGCTAAAGAAAAAAAAAAAAAAAAAAGGGGGATCAGTCGTCCTCCATCTAGGCAGATCGGATGGAAGGGCAGTTGGGTGTAAACAGACAGCGGAGTTTACTTTACTCCCAGTGGCGCTTTTCCACTGCATGGAACCGAACGGTTCGGCTCGCTTTTTCACTTTTCCACTGCATGGTACCGCATGTTGTGGTGTTGGAACGGTTCGGTACGGTACGGCACGGCGGCGCTTTTCCACTACATGGAACCGAACGGTACGGCTCGATTAAACGGTACCACCTCGGTTGTGGTTTCCAAGAGGGCCTTACCAATACCATATCCCAGAATCCTTTGCATGCAGCCTTGACTGTTTGTCACTACTAGCCACTGATTGGTCAGAGAATCGTTGTTCTCCAACCCACTTACTACTTTAGTGGAACAGCAAACCGTTCCAACACCGTACCATGCGGTACCAAGCAGTGGAAAACCGAGCAGAGTGGAGCCAAGCCGGTACTTGCAGTGGAAAAGTGCCAATAGATCAGAGTGGGCTTTGTCCGCAATGCAAGGACTGAGCAGACGCAGATCCGTCATTCATGAATTACAAGTGTTGCGCTAATCAGTGAACAAATTGAATTAGTCAAACCTATATGTAATGAATACATCTACACAGTGTCAATATGATCATTTAATCGAATATAAATTGGTGTCCTTCCAAAAAAACTAAGAAAAGTGCTCCAGGTTAAAGGTAAACTCCCCTTAAATTTTTCCAAATGAAAAGCTTATTTTCTTCCTTATTCCCGAAAGAATAATAGAATTCACCATCACCAAAACCAATGAAAATGTGCTTACCAGACCATGATATTGATATGATTATACAAAGTGGTCATCCAGGCATAATTGGTGTGCACCAACTGCCATAGAGTCTCCAAGAATATACATCCAAAAACAGACTCCTCAAAGTGCAGTAACTCCAGTAATGTATTTGTTTATCCACATAATGAACGCCCCATAACAGTTTTACTGCTTCAGGGCGACCGCATTATGTATATATATATATATGCGATTCTGCCCTTTTGCCTAGGGGGCACGCGTGTGATTAGTCACTGCAAAAGATGATCAGCGGGTGGCAGTGAATGGATATCCTCCAGCACCCACTTTTTGTTGCACAAAAAATAAAAATGCAGGGGTGATCAAATACCACCAAAAGAAAGCTCTATTTGCGGGGGAAAAAATTGACAAATTTTATTTGCGTACAGCATTGCATTGACCACATAATTGTCAGTTAAAGTAACTCATCTCTGTATTGCAAAAAAATGGCCTGGTCATGAATGGGGAAGTAAATCTTCTAAGAGTCAAGTAAGTCAAGATATATAAAATCAGACTTGCATAAATAAACTCTGCGCATATAGAAATAAAATCACCCGGCCAGTGGATCCCTGGTAATTCAGTTGACTTCCAGTTTACTTCCGATACACAATGACGTCAATAGAAGGCTCAGTGGAGGCGCGCATTTTTATTCGTTTTGCTGATGGTGAATTCTATTTTCACCTTTCAGGAATAAGGAAGAAAAGAATCTTTTCATTTGGCACGATTAAATGGGACTTTATCTTTAACCTTTAGCACTTTTCTTAGTTTTTTGGATGGACACCAATTTATAGTCTCTTGAATTATATTGACACTGTATATTATATAGGTTTGAGTAATTGAATTTGGTCATTGATTTAGCGGAACTATTTTTTTGTACACTTCTCTTTTGTGCTGTGTGTGTGTGTGTGTGTGTGTGTGTGTGTGTGTGTATATATATATATATATATATATATATATATATGTGTGTATGTGTGTGTGTGTGTGTACATACATATACATACAGACCTATCATTCGCCCCGCTCTGCCCTCCTCAGCAGGGTATCAGTGGGCAGATCCCTGCTGATCAGAACGGAGTGAGCCCCATGTGAAAGGGCATAATTTGCGTATTCTGACAGCTGGCGGCACTGGCCATCAGAATGCAATTGCTGTTGTTTTTTTTTTTTTTTTCGTTCAGCCAGAAGGCTGAATAAAATAAATCCGTGTATGGCTAGCTTTATTCCAGGAGCCAGGTAACCAGTGCTTCTAAAAAGCCGAAACCCTTTTTTTTTTTTTTTTTTTTGTGAAAGTAACCATGTGCTCCTTGCCTCTCCTGCACTGGCTGCAAGGTTATACTGGATGAATTCAGCTTGAAGTTGACTGCCGTGTAGTAAATGGATAATCATGTTTAGCATTTCCTGTCGTGCCATGGTTGATAGAAGTGAAAAAACTGTGTTCAGTGACACCATAAGGCCTCATGCACGCTGGCATCAAAAACGGACCACTCGGGTTTGCAATGCATACATTCTTAGATTTGAATGCATGCTATGGTCTTCTATGTACATTTGTACACTCAACATTCAAACGTGTTTGCAAGCTCAATGCTTAGGATGCACTTACCAAATAAAAAAAAAAAAAAAAAAAATTGCATTTAGAGTCCATTTCCCTTTGTTTCACACCAGTGCGGTTTGTAATTCGATTTGTCTGTTCAAAATTGCATGACAAGTCACACCAGATTGCAGGCAATGGAACCATTCAAATCTCCATGACTTGTGTCGCAGCAACTTTGAAAAGGTTCCTGCAATATTTCTGTGCGATTTGATGTGTGACTTGCATTGACATCTGTGTGAAAGAAGTCGCACAGATGTCAGCAAACTGCACATAAAAATCACACTGATCGGCGGCTTTTGAAATCGCCCTAAAGTAGAGCGATTTCGAAGCCACACTGGTGTGAATCAGGGCTTCATGTTAGTTTTGCGGAGTTGAACATGGCTGAACTGATGTAAGTGCGTCTAAACTGCCTTTTAATAAGGAGCTCCTGAACACAGAAAACTGTGATCTAGGAGGCATAAAAGTTATTTAACTTTCCAGATCACTGCTCCTGGATTTAGAAAAGCTAAACAGAAGAGTGTCCATTGAATCAGATCTATGAAGGATACAGTTAATGCAAAAGTTACTACCTAGCAAAAATTGTAACAGACCTTGGCCTACACAATGTAAAAATGTTACAAAAATAGAATAACAAGAACACTCTGGTAGTGAAATATGATAAAATATTTCTCAGTGTTTAAACATTGTCACATGTTTGATGAACCAGAAACCAGAACACACAAAAAAAAACGTAACATTTCATATGAGAATCTGCAAGACATGTACATAAAGGGGAGAAAAAGGCAGAAACCATAAACAAGAAAAAAGAAACTTGAACAAAAAAAAATTACCCGTTTTCCCATCCACAGATTTCAGGGAATCGCTCCCGCAGAGCCTTTGTATTCTGACAGCTGGGGGACCTCACTGCTGTCAGAACATGCTGATCAGTGTTGCCGTTGTTCTAACTGTGACGGGAGTCACTTTGGGCGGGGGGGCTTGTGGAACCCAGATTACCTTAGAGAGGTCAGAAACTCCTTGTCCAGCTTCCCCGGTCCCTCTTATGTGTAAGTCACCTTGTGTCTATTAGGGGCACAGGGTGACCAAGAACTCCAGTTGGGTCTGCACTAATCCGACTCGCTGTACAACCACACCAAACTCGGCATTTCCCTTTTCCCGTTATCTTGGGCTCTATATGTGTGGTTTGTGTTGAAAGAATGAAGGGGCTCTTTCACTTGGGACAATAATATTTCTGAACAATATTACTCTAGAAATATATGAAGATAAACCATTTCACTTTTCAGATGGCTAGATAGTTTGGGGTGGGGTGGGGTTTGTTGTTGTGAAGTGCCTGTATCCTATTCTATTGTTTCTGGCTGCCTTGGGAACAACCTATTATGGGATGTATATATGTATGTGGATTAGCTGCTAAAGGGGAGGGGGGATTGTCCCAGAGTGTATATCTTTGTGCCTGTGTTTAAATAAACAGTCTTATGCTTCTTACCACCCTACACTGATGCCTTGACAAGTGACTGGGTGGACTAAGGGATTATTAGACCGGGATCTTCTATCGTGCTGGTACCAGGCAAAGGAAGCTTATATTGTGGACATACTCTTCTTGAGTACGGGGTCCATTACATTTTTGAAAAAGGCCTCTATCGATGCTCTATCGGATAAGTCCTCCGATGATCTGCGCAGTATGTAATGTCACTGCAGCTGATCTCCCACAGATGCCCAGATCGTTGGAGGCATTATCCGACAATCAGCAAAGTGCCGAAGGGAGAATTTAATCTCCATATTCTGGCTGGCTCTCTGCTCATGCAGGATAATTGACCAATCACATGACAGGCGGATTTGGGTGTGTTGCAGGGTGGGTTTTGTGGTGTGTTGAAAGGCAGATTTAGGTGTGTTGCAGGGCGGATCCTAAAACACACCCAAATCCGCAGTGCAAGATCCGCCCTATAACACACCCAAATCCGCCCAGCAACAATAGTGTTTTCCCTGTGACTCCGCCTATGACGTTGCTTAAGTCTTGTGCATGCAGCTGAGAGAGCGAGGCAGAATCTGACAATTCAATTCTCCCTCCACGCTTTGAAGATTGTCAGATAATGCCTCCCAACGATCTGCACTATTCGATAGAACACCGGCTATAACCAGCCGCACTGATCATCTTGGAAAAAACCCAACAGGCTGGTTGTTCTGTACAATAAGCCTGCCCATACATGGATAGAAATTTGGTCCCTGCGAAACTGGCTGAATTTTGATCCATGTGTGGCTTCCACAAATCAGCTGTTTTTCAACAGAACAAGCACTCCTGCAGATGTAGCAGTTGCAGGGATGAGACAAACCATTTACTACTGACAGGGGTGCTTACAATGATCATCGTATGACTTATTTATACATATAAAACCTTTATCCCAAAAGGAAAAAAAAACTGTTGTTGTAACTGCTTGTGTTACTGCAGTGTGAGCTGGTGTTTGGCTTGAATGTGTTAGTGTATCTAAATGTGATAGTACATCTAACACTCCCCTCACCCAGACTGTCAATGCTGATGTCCAAAGGTGCCCCCTGTGCTCCTTCATCTAGGGTAATGGCACTTTTATTATTACAGGTGTGTTACTAGCCAGATTACCAGGTAAAAACAGGTTAAAAATCTTAAAGAACTTAAAACTTAATATATTGGCCTGGTCTAGTCATTTAAAATAAAGTGGTAACGTTTTTCAAATGGATAAAACTTTTTATGTAATAAATACAAATGTCCGATAAACTGTGATCTTCTCCTGAAGTTTAGGTATGTACTATTTTTAGCTTGGACCAATGTAAGGCCTCATGTACATTGCTGCTTCAAAACTTACTTTTAGGAGCTTTTGGTGTTTCTTTTGCCAATGCCCCTGAACTCCATTCAATAAAAGCCTATTTGTCCATGCACAGGGCAGGCTTTTACCAGAGTTTAGGCGCAGCAGAGTTTAAAATCATTTAAAGCTCCTCTCCTGAATGCAGAAGAATCGAGTTCAGGAGGGGAGCTTTTGGGCATAAAAAACGTCAAACGCTCATATACGCACCTAAATGCTAGGCGCGTTTGCACTTCAGAGTTTATTCATTTCAATTGGCATTAAACAAATTGGCTCCCAAACACCAAATGCTGCCAAGCTTTACTAAATTCACACACACTGGTTTGAAAAAAATTCACCTTAGATGCGTTTTTGATGCTTATTGTCTCCTTTCAGGATAAACATTGTTTACAATAAAACAGTGTGCAAGAAGCCTAAACTAATATGTGCCATACCTGTGGGATCCCCCTGGAAGCTGGAAATCGCTGTATCACACACTGCAACTACAACTGCACTACCGCAACGGTCTCCATTAGCTTTTGGGTCCTGCGCTAATCAGCTGCCCTGCTGCGTCATGAACACAGGGGGTCACTTGCGTGGCACAGGCACAAGTCAGAAAATACTGTGAGTTTTCCAAATGAATTCAAAGCGTTCTCTGATTGGACAGCGTGGAGATTGTGACATCATTGTCCTACCTCATCACCTTTTTCATCAGAGAACACTTTTCATCCACTGGGAAAATGCAAAATGTTCCTTGAATGTTGTCTGTGCTGAGTGAGTGACCCTCTTGGTTCACTAAGCAGCACGGCAGTCGCTTGGCACGGGTCCCCGTACCTAGTGGAGGTAATTCGGGTAATGGTGCCTGCTACAATGATTTGCAGCTTCGAGTGGGATCCCACAGTTATGTCCCTTATATGCTACAGTGGTCCAAGCTGGACCATTGTAATTGTAAAAACTGCCATACCTAAACTTCAGCTTGAATCTAATCTAATGCAAACCTTGTAGCTCTAATGGTGAAACAAAATGCTTGTTCTAGCCATCCAATAGCCTTAGCAGAATTGTAACCTAACCCCCCCCCCCCCCCCCCCCCCCCACACACACACACACACACACACACACACACACACACACACACACACACACACACACACACACACACACACACACACACACACACACACACACACACACTCTGACTCCAATGAAGGGGCACTATTCCTTCTGATGACACCAAAGGTGTGGCATTGTATTTTTCCACTGCCATCGGGACCTTTTCTATTTTTATTGCCCATAGTCCAGCCCCCCCCAAAAAGTCTTAAGGACAGTAAACTGGCCCTTTGTTTAGAAAGTTTGGAGTCCCCTGGTCTAGTACATACAGTTGTGCTCAAAAGTTTACATACCCTGGCAGAATTTATGATTTCTTGGCCATTTTTCAGAGAATATGAATGAGAACACAAAAACCTTTCTTTCACTCATGGTTAGTGTTTGGCTGAAGCCATTTATTATCAATCAACTGTGTTTACTCTTTTTAAATCATACTGGCAACAGAAACTACCCAAATGACCCTGATCAAATGTTTACATACCCCAGTTCTTAATACAATGTATTGCCCCCTTTAACATCAATGACAGTTTGAATTATTTTGTGGTATTTGTGGATGAGGCTCTGTATCTTCTCAGATGGTAAAGCTGTTTATTCTTCCTGGCAAAAAAACTTTAGTTCCTGTAAATTCTTGGGCTGTCTTGCATGAACTGCACATTTGAGATCTCCCAGAGTGGCTCAATGATATTGAGGTCAGGAGACTGAGATGGCCACTCCAGAACCTTCACTTTATTCTGCTATACCCAATGACAGGTCGACTTGGCCTTGTGTTTAGGACCATTGTCATGTTGGAATATCCAAGTACTTCCCATGCGCAGCTTCTGGGCTGATGAATGTAAATTTTCCTCCAGTATCTTTTTGATAACATACTGCATTCATCTTGCCATCTATTCTGACCAAATTTCCTATGCCTTTTTGTAGCTCACATATCCCCAAAACATCAGCGATCCACCTCCGTGTTTCACAGTAGGAATGGTGTACCTTTCATCATAGGCATTGTTGACTCCTCTCCAAATGTAGCGTTTATGGTTGTGGCCAAAAAGCTAAATTTTGGTCTCATCACTCCAAATGACTTTGTGCCAGAAGGTTTGAGGCTTTTCTCTGTGCTGTTTAGCTTATTGTAAGTGGGATACTTTGTGGCATTTGCGTAGTAATGGCTTTCTTCTGGCAACTCGACCATGCAGCCCATCTTTCTTCAAGTGCCTGCTTATTGTGCATCTTGAAACAGCCACACCATGTTTTCAGAGAGTCCTGTATTTCACCTGAAGTTATTTGTGGGTTTTTCTTTGCATCCCAAACATTTTTCCTGGCAGTTGTGGTTGAAATTTTAGTTGGTCTACCTGACCGTGGTTTGATTTCAACAGAACCCCTCATTTTCCACTTCTTGATTAGAGTTTGAACACTGCTGATTGGCATTCTTAATTCCTTGGATGTCTTTTTATCTCCCTTTCCTGTTTTATACAGTTCAACTACCTTTCCCACAGATCCCACAGATCCTTTGACAATTCTTTTGCTTTCTCCATGACTCAGAATCCAGAAACGTCAGTGCAGCACTGGATGAAAGATACAAGGGTCTGTCAGGAGACCAGAAACTCATTGACCTTTTATATACACACACTAATTACAAGCAAACAGATCACAGGTGAGGCAACTTTTGTGCATGTTATCAGGCCAAAATCACCAGGGTATATAAACTTTTGATCAGGGTCATTTGGGTAGTTTCTGTTGTCATTACAATTTAAAAAGAGTAAACACGATTGATAATAAATGGCTTCAGCCAAACACTAACCATGAGTAAAAGGTTTTTGTGTTATCGTTCATGTTCTCTGAAAAATGGCCAAGAAATCATAAATTCTGCCAGGGTGTGTAAACTTTTGAGCACAACTGTATGTTTTATGATTGCAGGAGCACTGTTCATACCAAGCTTCCCTGTGAGTGGTAAAGTGGACCTTCTCGGGTGTTGTAAGAGAGTTGTGGAAAAGCACCAGTTCTGTACTGTCCAGAAAGTACTTATAAGGTTGTCTTACCACAACCATCGAGACGCACAAACATACCTATTCACTGATACATTGGGCTGAACATTGGTAAACCTGCACCAAAATTAAAACCACATGAACACAGAGACTAGAACTCCACGAGCCTATGAAAATTTATTTGTTTTTAAATAGATTTGCTGTGTAAAATCGTACGTCTGCATTACAGCATGAATTTGTTTATGAGAACTCTTCTGTCTATAAAAATAATTTCTTGTTCTATTTTAGTTTTTTCCTATCCAAGTGGTTTGGTGGAAGAGAATCTGCTTAACATTTCAAAGCCACTGCCGAAACAGCTATGGGAGGCCCAAAAGGTGCAGTTTTATCGTATATTAACTTTTAACTATATTAACTATATTACTTTTTCAGTTCAAAGTATGTCTATAAAATGCCCCAGGGTTAATACCCACACGGGCAACTCCATCGCCTTAATCCAACTAGCATGGTCTCATTAAATGTGTAAAGCAGATGTTGATTGTCCAAAAACATGGCTAGAGGTGCAAAAAGTTGTGAACATTGTGTTCTAATCAAGATAATCCAATCACTAAAGTGCCACAAAGTCTATAGAGTTACATGGCTGGCATTATTATTATTATTTTTTTTAATTTTAGAGGGCTTAAAGATGTTAGAGAGACCCTGTTGCTATAGTAAATGGTTTAAAGAAGAACTGTAGGGACGTTTTTTTTTTTTTTTTTTTTTTCGGATAGAGTAAGGGATGGTTAGAACTAGTGGTGCACCGAAACCAAAAATTCAGGATGCACTTGGCTGAAAACCGAAATGGACCATTTAAAAAAAAAAAAAAAAAAAAAAAAATATATATATATATATATATATATATATATATATATATATATATATATATATATAGTTTATGTAGAATTGTATTATATTAATTTCCTATAGAGTAAGGGATGGTTAGAACTAGTGGTGCATCGAAACCAAAAATTCAGGATGCACTTGGCTGAAAACCGAAATGGACCATTTTTAAAAAAAAAAAAAAATATATATAATTTATGTAGAATTGTATTATATTCAATTTTTTAATTAACATCATTAATTTAAATCTAAAATTTGGGATTTTCTTTTACTTTTCACTTTCTATGATAATGGTAAACAGGACAAATAGAGAGGGTGAACCTCCTTAAGGGGGACAGAGGTAGCTACATAAATTGACAGGTGTTCTAATCCATCTCCACTCCAAAACTAAAACAAATGTTTTGCCTTTATTTATACTTGAAGGCAATGGCATACCTGTAATTACCTACAACCAACCAATAAACAGGGCTGGGGCCATCTAGCACCACATTAAAATGGTTATAAGTAGGGATCAAGCGATTATCAGTGGGGCCGATATTCACTTTTTTTTTAAGTATCGGACACAAAACCTGCCAATATGGCCTCAAGTGGTTGTCCTGGAGTAATGCCTGCAGCTACAGGCATCACCCTGGTACTGTTGTTTAGAGACAATGGTCAGCTTTCTTGTAATAACAATGGATGCGGCTGAGTAGCCGCTCGATTGTCATTATAAGGAGCCAAAGGGGACACCCCTCCCGCCGCCTCCTGCGGCTTGCCCAGGTCCCCCGTCCCACTGGGAAACCCGAGCGACCAGTTGGCATGTCTGCCAGCTGGCCGAAGACCTGGACAAAGCCACATTCGGCTCTGATTGGGTCCCTCATGTAAGAACCCGGAAGCGATGTCATGACATCACTTCTGGGTACTGGAGCCTTAAAGGCACCGGAAAAAAAATACAGCATTCAAAACAGCCAAACTTGGTGTTTTAAATGCTTTTAAGTGCAGAGGGGGGTGTTTGGGGTATTTTAGACCCCAGATCCCTCCATAAAGAGTACCTGTCACTGTCTATTACTGTCACAAGGGATGTTTATATTCCTTGTGACCACAAGAAAAATGATAAAAAAAAATGTAAAAGGACAGTGTAAAAATAAAAACTTTAAATGTGCAAAATATAGGCACCTAATATCGGCCTGAAGGGTGGCCGGAAAATCGATATTGGCCCTGAAAAAACTATATTGGTCGATTATCTAGTTATAAGGCAGCCCTGTCGCTAATGTTAGGGCAAGGCAAACCTTCAAGGAGTCTGAAATACTTACGTTTCCAGTTGTATGTGCTACTAAACACCACAACAATGCATGTGCTACTAAACACCATAACAATACAAGTGCTACTAAATACCACTCATATGTATCCTCTGCTGAAGTCCAAAGAGAGACCATTACTTCCTGGATGGATCTAAATGAAGCAGCTCCCCTCCAAGCTTTCTGTACAATTCTCCGGTCCCTGAAAAGATGCCAGATGCTGGCCTCAGAGAGCTTATTTTGCTAGGAATAATAGCAAACACAGAAGACAAGGCTGCATTCTGACATTACAATACAAGTTTATTTAATCAAGCTGGCTTCTGACGCAGTACCTGCCCATTGCCACACCTCCGCTGCCACTGATGCACTTCACTCCAATTGGGCAGGGACAGTGTCAGAAGTTAGCTTGATGGAATAAACTTACATTGTAACTTCATCCTAGTGCAGCCTCGTCTTCTGTGTTTGCTATTATTCCAATTGGGACAAGTTCTCTGAGGCTGGCACTGTCCCAATTGGAGTGAAGCGCGTCAGTGGGGTGTGGCAATGAGTTGGGACTGTCAGAAGCCAGCCTAATTGAATAAACTTATGGTGTTAAGTCATCAGAGCGTTGCCTCATCTTCTGTGTTTGCTACAATACTTCTGGGTTTAAATCTCCTGGGTCCCCCCGCAACTCTGCTTGGCTCCTCCCTCTGACCCCCATGTTACTGCTGCATTCTGCATAGATGGAGACCAGAGATATGAACTAGTGAGAGCTGTGGGGGGGGACACAGGAGATCAACACTCATGGATGCCTCCATTTGAAATTCAGCTGAAGATTGCTCAGCACTGGAGCCGCTTTCGGTGGTACAGGTAAAAGGAGAGGTTTTTTTATAGGTTATGCTTTGGCTTTAAATATTGACATTAGCAACAAGGGTATTTTAAAACGGTTTTACATGTGGATGACAAATGGTATTAACCCTTTCTCTACCAGGCCCTGCACGCTATATTTAAAGTGGTTGTAAAGTCAGAATGTTTTTTACCTTAATGCATTTTATGCAATAATATAAAAAACCTTTTGTGTGCAGCAAGCCCCCCTAATACCTGAGCCCCATCTCTAGCCAGCGATGTCCGGGACTTCCCTCCTCATTGGCTAAGACACAGCAGTGGCACCATTTGCTCCTGCTGCTGTCAATCAAAGTCAGCTCTTATACAAACAATAGTGTGCTGTCCCTCGAGGTGATTAAATAAACGTGTAAAAATAATCACCTTGTATACATATATCACCTAAATGAAAAACTGTGCAAATAATAAAGTGTTGAAAAACATATAAAATTAATTCACACAACATGAGTCCTTATTCCAAAAATTGTAAAGTGCAACAATAGTCCATTTGTAATTAATACGGCGAAACAAGGTGCTTGGTGTGCAATCACTTTCCAAAGTGCTTAAAGGTGCTCCTTAAAGACAAGTTGGCTGCTTACCTCACACAGTGGATCCCAAATTACAGGGATCATATGAGCCTGTATTCCATCTAACACCACCACTATCAGTGGATATCCCCAATCACAAACTCTGTTTTGAACAAATGGCTAGGCATGACTTTCAATGGCTCATCAGCGATAATTATACAAAGTAAGCAGGGTTCACTTGCATCAAAGTAAATGATGACAAACTTCAAAGTAGAGGGTCCCAGGGCACGGTTTAGGAGATATTCACCCTAGGAGATATTCACCCTGCATGCAGCCGCTGACACCTGCGGCACATGCGCTGTGAAGGTCCGCTGTATCTTGCCGGACCTTCAGAGCTCCTTGCCAGAAAGTGAACTCCCACATGCATGCGTGGGAGTGACGTCATCATGGCTTCGGCCACTCACAGCCCGGAGCCGCCGAACCCGGAAGAGGCGCCAAGGGAACAGGTCAGCTCCCTCAACAGTGTCTGGGCAACCGGGTGGGGGCTTCGTTCTAAGGTAAGTATTTCATAATGTGCTAGTATGCTATACATACTAGCACATTATGCCATTGTCCTGCAGGGTTGTTTTTTTTTTTTTTTACACAACCGCTTTAAGGACCCAGTTGACAGGAAAGCGGAGGCTGCGACATGCAGCATTATCTTGTGTTACTTGTTTTTGAATGTTTTCGGTTATGTAGCCACTTTGTTTTTGTTCACACAAAATGAAGACTTTAGCTTCATTTTTTTGACAGCTCACTTATTTCTTATACACATTTTTTTTGCACCCAGTGTTCAGGGTTTATTTTGTTGCAGCAGTCCTTTTATTCCCATTTTAGTTAGCGCACCTATTTTTCTTTGTTTTTATTTCTTATGTGGCACTCAGCATGTTTACTATGGCTGGTTCAACATTCTTTGCCTCAGCCCTGGTGTCTCAGACCCTAACTGAATGGGGCAAGCTTTTCCGCCAGGGCCTGGGGGGTGAGCAGGTCCCCACTGCTTATGTTGATTTAGCGGACCAGTTAGTCCATGGGCTGCAGTTTATTTGTGATGCAGCTTTGGTTACAGCCCCTGTGCTGTCCAAACTTTCAGCAGTGGTGATTAGGCGCATACGGTGCTCTCCTTCTCAGCACATAGAAAATTATTTTGTGCCTCTGTGACAGAGAATAAGGGAAATAGATCTTTCACATTTTCCCCGGGAGCTTCCAAGCATCCTTGGTCTGGTAGCCTAGAGCTAGCTTTTCCGGACCCTCAGAAAGTACCCCTACAGCATGAAGGTCTGCCCTCACCCATTATTGAGGTGGGTGGACATCTTTGCTGGTTTCCGGCCTCGTGGACCTCCTTCACAAAATGATTATTTTGGGGGTACCCAGACAGGGGACAAAGCTTGTCCTTTTTCAGCCTTTTTTAGGTCCTGAGTCTCCTTGTGCGGATTGAATTCCTGCAAAGGTTCAGGTGATGTCTGAACTACCTTAGACCCCCCCCTATCCCTGTCCAGGGAATTGATTTACCTAGGTCTGGTTCTAATTCTTACCAGGGTGGCCCTTCCTCTGCACAAACTTCAGGAACCACAGGCCACGATTCACCGGCTGCTGTCACACAGATGGTTATCTCTCCCATTTTGCATACAGGTTCTGAGTCTGGTGGTATCCATTTTCAAGACAGTTCTGTTTACACAGTTCTACATGCAGCTCCTTTAGCAGGTTCAGCTCCACAGGAGGATACCAAGGTTTGTGGTGAGATTGCAGGTTCCTCTGGCAGACGCCGCCGGTGTCCAAGGGCCATGGTAAGGCCATCCCCATCCTCGACTCAGGCTTCTTCCGCAATTCCTGCAAGAAATCAAGGGCTAGGATCTTTCAACCAGTCTGGTGGCCATAAATGTCCCTTGGGGGCTTCCTCTCAGAGAAGACCAGTTGTCCCAAGGGCTGATTTACAGTCGCTGGTTTTAATGGCTTAACTATCGAAAGCCAGGTATTGAGGGATAGAGGTCTGTCTGGATCAGTAATCCCTACTATGGTGAAGGCGAGGAAGTCGCCTTCCAGCAAGATATACCATCGTACGTGGAAAGCGTACATTTCTTTCGTGTGAGTGGATTGGCCCTCATCCTCGATCCTTTTCTTTGGCTCGGATATTGACCTTTCTTCAACTGAGTTAATCAGAAGTTGGCCTTGAGTACCAGTACCATCAAGGGCCAGGTGTCTGCCCTGGCAATCTTCTTTCAGCGACCCCTAGCCACGCACTCTTTAGTTCGTACCTTCATTCAGGGGGTTCGGCATGTTGCTCCACCGGTACGGTCTCTTAAGCCGCTGTGGAATTTAAATTTAGTACTTTTGGTTCTCCAGAAACCTCCATTTGAGAATATTCAGGAGATTCCCTTGTCTGTTATCCCAGAAGGTGACATTCTTGGTGGCTATTACTTCGGTCCACACGTTATCGGAATCGGTGTCATTATCCTGTCGCAGTCCCTATTTTAGTGATCCATAGGGATAAAGTGTCCATTATTCCTGCCCAAAGTTGTCTGACTTATTTGAATGAGGACATTGTATTGCCTGCCTTGTGTCTCAAGCCGGCTCATCCCAAGGAATTTGCTTTGCATACCTTGAATGTGGTTTGTGCGATTCGGGTGTATCTGGCAGCTACTGAGTTCTTTCAGAGGTCAGACTCTCTTTTTGTGTTTACGGAGGACCATGAAAAGGGCTGCTTCTTTGGCTGCCATCTCCAGATGAATCAGACAGACGATGACTCAGACCTATTCCATACCATAAAGGGTCACGTTCCGCCTTTCTCTGTCACGGCGCATTCTTCTCAGGTACTGAGTGCTTCTTGGGCCTTATGGCATCAGGCATCAATATCGCAAGTTTGCAAGGCGGCCACTTGGTAGTCTGTGCATACCTTCACAAAGTTCTATAAGGTAGATACTTTGGCATTTGCGGATGCTTCTTTTGGTCGCAGAGTTTTTCAGGCTGCTGTTTGAGGGGCTGTTCCCTCTTGAGGGGTGTTTTTCTTTAAACTTTTTCTGACGGGGCTCCTGTGACCCAGTTAAGACTCCTGTGTCCTTGTTAAGGGCTCTTATGTTTAGCCTTGGGTTATTTTCCCCACTCCTCATTTTCTTTTTGGCGCTGCTTTTGGACGTCCCAGTAGTTATGATTTATGGAGTGCTGTGTCCGTCAATGAATGAAAGAGGAAATGGGATTTCTCTTTCGTTCACTGACAGACACAGCTCCATATCTTCTTAGACCTTTGGGGTTATGCTGCTACGCCCCTGAGGCAGTCCCAGGGGGTATACCCTCACTTCCTGCTGTAGTAGTTCAGTTTTTTCTGCCCAGTGAAACTTCTGCAGTTGCAGGAAGCGATTCAGCTCCTGTTGTCCAACCGTCGGTCGTCTCTTAGGACTTGCATGCAAGTGCTGGGCCTGATGGTTTCCACCTTTAAAGCGGTACTGTTTGCTCAGTTCCCTTTCCAGACCTCTACAAAGGGAGATTCTTGCGAAATGGAACAAGGATCCACAGTCACTAGACAATTTGATCTTGTTGAGCTGTGATACGAGAGGGTCCCCGATTTCCCTCCCGAAGCGCTCTTCAGCGTTTCGGCAGGAAAAGTCCTTTCTCCCCCTGTATTGGACAGTGGTTTCCACGTAAGCCAGCCTGTCCGGGTGGGGAGGTGTCTTGGGCGGTTACTTGGCTCAAGGAGTTTGGACTCCGGAAGAGTACAGTCTGGTGATCAAACATCCTGGAGGTTCGGGCGATCAAGCTCCGTCTATCTCAGTGGACGGTTTGCCTGCAGGGGTGCCTGGTAGGGGAACATATTGGACAATGCCACGGCTGTGGCATATGTCACTCATCCAAGGAGGCACAAGAAGTGCCCTGGTGGCCCGGGAAGTAGCCAGCATCCTACGGTGGGCAGTATGATATGTTCCAGCCCTCTCTGCCGTGCACATTCCGGGGGTAAAGAATTGGCAGATGGACTACCTCAGTCGTCAGACATTGGATCAGGGAGAATAGTCTCTTCATCCCGAGGTGTTTCATCAACTGTGTCTCCAGTGGGGGGACTCCCGATGTGAACCTGTTGGCCTCACGTTCCAACAGGAAGGTGCAGAGGTTTGTGTCAAGGTCTCGGTATCCTCTGGCCGACACTGCAGATGCCCTGGTGGCCCTTTGGGGTCAGTATCGTCTAATTTACGCTTTTCCTCCAATACAACTTGTGTTGAGACTGCTATGCAGAATCGAGGTGGAAGGGATTCCCATCATTCTGGTGGCACCAGACTGGCATCACCGGTCTTGGTATGCTGGCCTTGTAAGGCTGGTAGCCGACGCTCCTTGGAAATTTCCTCTCATTGCGGATCTTCTATCTCAAGGAACGATCTTCCATCCTGCTTTACGGTCGCTGGCTTTAACAGCATGGCTATTAAAAGCCAGGTGTTGAAGGACAGAGGGCCGTTGGAGACGGGGATTCCGACGCTGTTGAAAGCTAGGAAATCTACTTCCAGGAAGGTTTATCATAGAGTTTGTAGGGTATACTTGGTGTGAGTCGGGTTTCTCCCCGTTCCTTTTCGGTGTCTCACCTGCTGGAGTTTCTACAACTTGGTGTAGATCAACGTTTGGCTTTGGGCACCATCAAGGGCCAGGTTTCCGCCTTGGCCATATTTTTTCAAATTCCGTTTGCTGCAAATTCCTTGGATCACACTTAAGTGCAGGGGGTTTGCCATCTGGCTCCTCTGGTGAGGTCACTGGTACCTCCGTGGGATCTCAATTTGGTACTGTCGGTACTTCAAAAGCCTCCTTTAGAAAATATTCAGGAACTTTCTCTGCTCACTGTCACAGAAGGTGGTCTTTTTGGTGGCTTTTACTTCTGCGTGTAGGGTGTCGGATTTGGCTGCATTGTCCGGTCGGTTACCTTACTTGGTTCAGACGGACGGTGGTGCAGGCCTATTCTATTAAGGGTCAGGTTCCTCCTTTCCCTTTCAAGGCACATTCTACAAGGGCGCTTAGTGCCTCCTGGGCCATCTGCCATCAGGCGTCAGTGGTTCAGGTGTGCAAGGCGGCTACGTGGTCGTTTATACACACATTAACAAAGTTTTATAAGGTTGTACTTGCATCTTCGGATGCTGCGTTCGTCACAAAGTTTTGCAGGCTGCAGGTACACAGGCTCCTGGTATTTTTTCCTGGTGGTGAGCTCCTGGTTTACCTGGTTGGCTATGTTTAGCCTTGTTGGGAATTATATCTATTGCTGTGTTTTTCCCACCCCTCATATTGACACTGCTTTGGGATGTCCCAAGGGTCTAAGAAGATATGGAGCTGTGTCTGTCAGTGAACGAAAGATTTTTAGCTTACCGTAAAATCCTTTTCTCTGAGATTCACTCATGGACGCAGCACCCGCCCCTCTGTTGGGTTGAGTTATTTATTCTACTGACACTGCTTCTTACAAACTGAAGTCCCATAGCAGGAAGTGAGGGTATACCCTCTGGGACTGCCTCAGGGGCGTAGACAAATTTATTTCCGCCTAGTCCTACTCCTGATGAGAGAGCAGCATAAGCCCAAGGGTCTAAGAAGATATGGAGCTGTGTCCATCAGTGAACCTCAGAGAAGGATTTTACGGTAAGACAAAAATCTTTTTTTTTTTTTTTTTTTTTTTTTTTTTTTTTTTATGCTTACTATAAAATCAATTTCTCTGAGTTCGATGGACACAGCACCCACCCCTCTATGGAGTTCTGATACTTCTAATACTGCTTGCTACTAAACTGATTACCTAGAGAAGAGGGGGAGGGGGGGTTATATACCAAGCTGAGGACGGCCCATGGGCGTAGCCAGGTGTTTTTTGTTCTGCCTAGTCCTACAGCTGGAGGAGGCAATATAACCCAGTAGTTATAATATATGGAGTGCTGTGTCAGTCAATGAACTCAGAGAAATGGATTTTACGGTAAGTACAAAAATCCAGTTTTTCTATAGAAATACATTAACAATATTATAAGTGCACACAAACACAAGATAACTTACAAAATTAATACTAAGCCCCTGTTCACACCGGTGCGACTTGTCATACGATTTGACAAGTCCAAATCGCATGACAAGTCGCACCCTGTTGTCGGCAATGGAACTGTTCAAATCTGTGGGACCCCAACTTTGCAGTGCCACGATGATTTGAAAGTTCCTACAATTCTTTTGGCGATTTAAGGGTGCAACTTGCATAGACATCTGTGCTTGGTCGCACAGATGTCAGCCTAGTCGCACCTGTAGTCACACTGACATGCAGCTTCGAAATCATTAGATTTCAAGTGAATTTGCATGATTTCAATGTCTGATTTGGCATGAACCAGGGTTAAATGTAAACTTTAAATCTGTATTTAGTTATTAAGTAACAAAAATATTTGTACTATTTAAACTGTGTCTTTTTGCAAAATGGTGAAAACCTAAGGTACATAAAACTGCAAATAAGCAACTTGCGTGCATTTCATTGGTGTGTGTTGCGATAAATAAAACACATACACCTTACAATGCATGGATTTGAAATAATGTCATTTTAAATACAGTAATTTAATAAAAAGGGGCGTAAAGCAGGGCTGATCACTAGCAGGAAGGGACACAGGGTGGCAGAGGGTAGTGTTGGAGGCAGGGGGAGTGTGTGTGACATTTAAATGGAAAAACTACGACTAGCAGTTTGACAGCTACTGATTTATAGCTATTCATTCAGCAGAGCTAGGGGGACAATGCTACTATTTATGTCTGATGAAGTGATCGTGCGCTTAAAGCAGAAACTGGAATACCAGGAAGTAAAGCTTTAGCCACTTTAAAGTGAGCTCTGCACATGCTCAGTTGCTCTCCATTTTTGGCATTGTGCTGAAAATCAGAGCCACTAGAGGCCGATCTGCTGACAGCCTAAAGATCTACTGCTGCTCAGGGGCTCTGGGCTTAAGTAAAATAGCAGTCTCCTACAAGAAGAAACAGGAACAATGCTGGAGGCAATTTACAGCACACACTAATTTTGGTAACCTAGACATGAATGTGGAATGTATGTTCCTTGCCATAGAACATGATTTTAATCAAGTTATTATCAAGTTTCGCTTTAACACTTGCGAATGGGCAGGCACCGATTACCTGCAAGACCCTTAACAGGGTTCCTGCCGATTAGCTGAAAATACGGCCTCATTCAAAAAGAAAAAACTGCTTTTGCAGCTTATCGCAGCCGCTGTCATGTAATCACTCGTAGAGTGATCACCTGTAAGTGATCGGTCCTGAACGTAGGCTGTCTGTGTCCAGGACTGATTGCTGAATGAGCGAATACATGCAATCGGCCACAATTAGCTGCAGGAGTCTGCAGCCCCCTAAGGCTTGGGGCTGCCTTCCGCAGCTAGCTGATAGGAACCCCTGTTAAGGTTCTCAAATGTAATCGGTGTTGGGCCCATTTGTAGGTGTAAATGTGGACTACTAAGCTGGCCAGTTGTAAATATTTCTGTTCTGGCATAACTTAGGCAGCAGAAGGGTTAAGGTCCTCATCCTTGTTTAGGAATGGTTGTTTCAGTTGGATAGGGATGGCTGCCTCCATGCTTCCTGTAAACCAGTAGTTTTCTCTGTCTATAACATGCTCCTCACTGGCTTCCAGAATGTCCTTTCTTCTTGAGATGTAGGAGATGGGACATTTTTATTTCTAGGACAATCGGGACTCCACTGTAAATAATGCCTTATTAATAATAGGATTTTGGTCATGCAGCCTGCACTATAGGGATTTATAAAGTTATGTTTATTTCCTAGTACTCTTTAACTATCCATCTGGACAAGTCCGTTATCAGAGTTAAAAAATGTAACTACTACAGATGTGGTGTAATGTTTTATCCATAGATCTGGTGTAATGTTTTATCCATTTGGAAACTTTGCTGGATGCTGCCTGTAAGCTGAATTATTTTCTATTGTGTGCTATGTATAGGTCCAGTCTATGGCATCTCGTCCCCGGTCTTGTGAAGTTCCTGGAATCAAGTATGTATTGCAGTCTCCTTTTTTTTTGTAGAACGTTTGGCTTCTCTTTGTGCGATGCTCACATGTATCTATATATAATATGAGAATTCTGTGTAATGTATGCAACAAATTAGGTGGGCTGTTATTCCTTATTTATTTAATTGCTGTGTTTCTGACAGTGTTGAAGCTGAGGCATCCGCATTATAGCCAGATAATGAACATTTTAAAAATGAGATGTCGGCAATGGCAGCCTATATATTTCTCACATGGCAGGGTTTCCTTTAAGCAAGCGCAGAAAGTAGGGATGGGCAGATAAACTGATTTGTATTTCTGGGATAGAAGTCATTGCAATTTGACATCAAGATCTATAAAGAAAACTTTAGAATAAAAATTCATGGTATAACAAAGTGCCCGACTATACCCGTCCTTTGCATCCATATCCTCCAATAATAGGAGCTGTACTACATTTTTTAAGAATTATCTATGAATAGAGGAAAGGCAAAAGATAGAAACGTCCGCCTTCTGCTTTCATAGATTCTGTTTCATTCATAGAAGCTGTAATATTGCCTTTGTTAATGGAGGAGGTGGGCGATAGGGTGGCTATAGTTTATATTCTTGATGAGTACCTATCACGGCCCCCTTAGTTCTATGAACTACCTCGGCATTGTAAGTTTATAGTAACGGGTGTTTGGGGTTAACAGAGGAGGAAGATTTCTGCTAAACCAGAACCTTGCAGTATACGGGACCCATCACATTGGAGGTAAGTAATATCCCTTGTATTGAATTTTTTTTAAAAGTAAACTTTAAAGGCTTTAAAGTTAAACTAAATGATCTATCCATGCCATGCTTACTTTGCAAAATGCCCTCCACAATTGATGTGATGTCAGCACTCCAACGCAACGTTCCATTGCTGACACGTCCATCTTTTCCCTGGCTTCTTCCATAATCAAGAATTTTCAGCTATTTTGATTGCCCCCCCCCCCCAGGATGATGTAACTCCTGCTTAACATGTATGAGAGTTAATGTGTCCCAACACCTGGCACTTATATTTCACAGATGCCGGGATTGTACATTGAGCTGCCCATGCGTGGCTGCCAATATTTAAAAAAAAAAAAAAGGCAGGGAAAGAGATTTAAAGTGATTTTAAACATTCACATTTCTCTAGCGCTCATTGACAGACGTAGTCCTCGGTGATACACCACCTTCGGGTTATGTTGCCTCCACAGGAGCAGGACTAGACAGGAAATTAAAAAGCTCTGGCCACACCCTAGGGGCAGTCCCAGAGGGTATATCCTCTCTCTCTCTGCCTCAGCAAATCAGTTATTTTCTGTCTAGTTAGGAGTAAGGACCTAGATACCTTGCTGGGATCTTAGGTCCTGGCAAGATTTTTTTCTTAAAGGATTTTTTAGACAGCTTTTTTTCTCCAGTGTTCCTGTGAGATCTTCAAGCAAGAAAGCTGAACTGGGCGACGGGCTGGATGTTGAGATCCGGTGGTCACCCCAGTTCAGCCTACGAGCGCGTGCAGGCCATAGCTCTGCGCTGGGTCGGCCGCGACAAAGTCCCATTAAAGGACTGACCCCGCGAGTTAAACGTCTCGCTGAAACGCCAAAGACCATGAGTCACGGCGTCCGTATTGGTCGACAGCCCTCCCGCCCCGGTGGAGAGGGGTACTGTCAGGAGTTGGTGCCCGCCTGGTTCCGGTATGGTGAGTAGTATGTTCCCCCTTTTCCCCTGACGGGTCTTGTGGTGAACGCGGGCCCCTCTCTGTATGGTAAGATAGAGTCCCTCTCTATCCTATAAATGACACAGATCCTCCTACTTTGAGTGTGATTTTATGTGCAAAAAGCCAGGAGGCTTGGTTTGGGAGCTAACAATCTAATTGTATACATGTTAAAAAGATTATAATCTGTGGCATTCTGGGAATCTTACGGTGATAAGAATAAGCTACCTACCAGTCAGAAGCCACGGACATGTAGACTGCCTTCCTAATCAGATCTCCAGCTATTAGCAGGCCTCCCGAATGGCCATGTGGTCCGCCAGGGCCGGTACCGCCAACCACGCCAAATCCCCATGCAGAGAGAGTGTTGTGTGCCCTGCAGCACACCGCTATTCAGTACAGGCCGCCGCCATTTTTTTTTTTTTGCTGGATCGCACGAGCCGCCATTTTGGCGTAGCCTCGTGTCTCCAGCATGGGGGCGGCCATGTTTGAGGTGATCCAAACACCTCGTGGAGCTAGGGGAGGCGCCGGAAGGCGTGCAGAGGGGCGGAGCCGCCTCCTTTCTTCCTGGGCAGCCAGCCAAAAGACTTCCTGTTTGTCAAGACAGCGCTGTAACCTGTTGCAGTTAAACTCTGAGCATCAAGTGGTGAGCCTGGGGGTCTATCTCTCTCTCTCTCTCTCGATAGGGATCCCTAGCAGGTAACACTAAGGGGCTTTTTGTGGTGCTGGGGGTCTGGAAAAAAAAAAAAAAAAAAGTTTTTTATTTTTGAATTATATTATCCAGGAAGTGACTGGAATTATCATGGACCCTGCCACACATATTCCCCCACCTGTTTCCCTCGAGGGGGCCACGGGACCCGCCGGTGCACAGAGTGTAGAGTCATTTACAGCAATTTTGGAGTCTATGGTGGCTCGGGTGGAGGCGGCCTGTCAGGGACGGGGGTCAAGGAAGCGACCCCCGCCTACCCCTATACTATCTGACACCTCTGACTCTGATTCAGAGATGGTCACTGCAGTTGCAGGTTCCTCTGCAAAGGCTGTTATCCCAGGTAAAGCCCCCTCAGACAGTGAGGAGGACGCTTCTTCTCCTGCTATAATTCAGGAAGAAGCATTGGTGGACGCACTAGTTGTGGCAGTGCAGGAAACCTTAAAACTTGAGGCTTTACCGGCAGAGGCAACTGAAACAGAGATTCCTTTTGGTACTAATAAGCCCATCAAAACGGTGAAGGTTTTTCCTGTACCCAAATGTTTCGGTAATCAGATTAAAGGAGAATGGGAGCATTCTAAACGTACCTTTACTATTTCCAAGCGTATTGCTAGACGCTATCCGTTTGAGGAATCCATCATTAAGAAATGGACGGTACCACCAGTGGTGGATCCACCTATTTCCAGGCTGAATAAAGCCACGGTTATCCCAGTGGAGGACACTTCGTCCTTTAAGGATCCGGTGGATCGAAAGATGGAAGCAGAGTCCCGCACCATCTTCTCTCTGATAGGGTCAGCATTTAGACCAGTAATTGTTATTGGTCTAGTTTCCCAGACACTTACGGAATGGGCGAAAATGGTACGCCAAGACCTTAGGGGAAAAGATATTCCCCAGGAGACATCTGATTTGATGGAACAGATTATACAAGGGCTACAGTTTATCTGTGACGCAGCCTTGGACACTACTCCCTTATTACTATGTCAGTGGTGATCCTCAGACGTGTGCTGTGGTTAAAATGCTGGTCAGCTGACCTAGGTTCCAAAAAGACCTTGACAAATCTCCCTTTTCAGGGGAATCGTCTATTTGGGGCCAACCTAGATGAAATCATCAAGGATGCCACTGGGGGCAAGAGCACTTTTTTGCCACAGGCTGCTAAAGCTAAGGGACCTCGCAACAAGCGAGGACCTTTCTTTACCGCCCATAAAGGGCGCCCGGCTGGTACTAGCGGGAAAGGCAAGACTCCTCCAGGAGGGTTCAAGAAGGGCTGGTCGGACAAGCAGAGGACCAACCCAGCCAAACCCGAAGCAAAGGAGTACACAGCCTGAAGGTGCGCCCCCACCCGGTTTCAGGGTGGGGGGACGTTTTCACCGGTATTCAGGACATTAGATCGAGCTTCAACCACTACTACCGGTGCGATTCTTCCCTTCCAACATTTAAGTACTACAGGAAGCGGTAGTTACCGTTCCCTGAATAGATCTTTTCCTTTACCTTTTCCTAAGATTAGTCCCTATACCTCACAGGAATCGGATCTGGTTGACCAGATAGGCCAAGTAGCCTCTAGTCGGGTGACTTCGGTCCCTGAGGTTCAACCAGAAAAGATCACCCTTCCTGATAACAATCAGGTATCTGATAAATGTGTGGGAACAGAAAACGACCAGACTTTCTCGGATGGTCGGGGCCAGATACCTCTAGGGACGCCTGGTTCAGATTCTATCAGCGCCAGTGGTCCTAGAAATTCTAGGCTGGCCTCCTCAAGCCGGCCTGGCCGACTTGGACATGCTAGTCGCAGACGTTCCGTGGGAACTTCGTCTCAGGGAGTGTCTGTGGTCTCAAGGACCAATTTACCATCATGCTTTACAGTCGCTGGGTTTAATGGCCTGGCCATTGAGACCCAAGTACTGAAGGACAGAGGTTTGTCTACTTCAGTCATTCCTACCCTTATTAAAGCAAGGAAAGCGACTTCCAGCAAGGTCTATTATCACACATGGAAGACTTATATTGCGTGGTGCGAATCTTTAGGATTTCCTCCACGTACCTATTCGGTGACTCGAATATTGGCCTTTTTGCAACAAGGGGTTGAGCAGAAGCTAGCCTTGAGCACCATCAAGGGTCAAGTTTCAGCATTAGCAATCTTCTTTCAGAAACCTTTAGCTACCAAGTCCTTGGTGCGGAATTTCATCCAGGGGGTGCGGCACCTGGCTCCTCCAGTCCGCGCGCCCTTACCGCCCTGGGATCTTAATTTGGTTTTGTCGGTTCTACAGAAACCTCCCTTTGAAAACATCAGGGAGATTCCCTTGCTTACTTTATCCCAGAAGGTGGCCTTCTTGGTGGCTATCACTTCTGCTCGCAGGGTGTCAGAACTGGCTGCATTATCATGCCAGTCCCCATACCTAGTGATTCATAGGGATAAGGTAGTACTTCATCCTAAGCCATCTTTTCTTCCTAAGGTGGTTTCAGATTTTCATCTGAATGAAGATATTGTACTACCTTCCTTGTGTCCTCAGCCCAAGCATCATCGGGAACAGGCGTTGCATTCCTTAGATGTGGTTCGGGCAATCAGGGTATACCTGAAAGCTACGGAATCATTCCGTAAGACGGATTCACTTTTTGTGATCACGGATGGCCCCAGAAAGGGTTTGCCTGCATCTGCCGCGACCATTGCCAAATGTATTAGACAAACGGTGGTACAGGCTTATTCTATTAAGGATCAGAGTCCTCCGTTCCCTGTTAGGGCGCACTCCACTCGAGCGCTCAGTACTTCCTGGGCCTTTCGCCATCAGGCGTCAGTGGTCCAGGTATGTAAGGCGGCCACCTGGTCGTCGGTACATACCTTTACAAAATTCTATAAAATTGATGTGACGGCATCGGCGGATGCCTCATTTGGCCGCAAGGTTTTGCAGGCCGCAATTTGAGGAGACCGGTGGTCTACCTCGAGGGTTTTTTTCTGTTTGAAAAAAAAAAAAAAAATTTCTCTTTTTTGTTGAGTCTCATCATTAAGGATGAGCATTGTAAACTTCTAGTTGGCACCGGTTGGGCCTTCTAGATTGGGATTTGATTTCCATTTTCCCACCCCTCATTTGTGATACTGCTCTGGGACGTCCCGAAGGTGGTGTATCACCGAGGACTACGTCTGTCAATGAGCGCTAGAGAAAAATGGATTTTTGTAAAATCTTACCGTAAAATCCTTTTCTCTTAGCTCATTGACAGACGTAGTCCCCGCCCCTCTGTTTTTGAGTTGGGTTGGGTTAAAATCTCTAAAGACTGCTTTTTCACATAACTGATTTGCTGAGGCAGAGAGAGAGAGGATATACCCTCTGGGACTGCCCCTAGGGTGTGGCCAGAGCTTTTTAATTTCCTGTCTAGTCCTGCTCCTGTGGAGGCAACATAACCCGAAGGTGGTGTATCACCGAGGACTACGTCTGTCAATGAGCTAAGAGAAAAGGATTTTACGGTAAGATTTTACAAAAATCCATTTTTTTTTTTTACTTACCTGCCCTGTCTATTGGTTTTGCATAGAGCAGCCCCAATTCTCCTCTTCTGGGGTCCCCTGCTGACGCTCCCAGCTCTTCCAACCTTCCGAATACCTACCAAGGTAACTCGTGTGGGCTCGCTCCTGAGCCCGGCTGTCTGTGTCCATAGACACAAACAATGGGACTTTTCCCCGCCCCCACACTCTCATCACAAGATTTGGTTGACAGCAGCAAGTGGTGCTATTATTCTGCCTAGTGAGAAGGGAGAGCTGCCCCACTCATGTACGGCGCTGGATCTAAGTTGGGCTCAGGGAAGTATGAGGAGGGGGATTCTGGACACACAATTTTTTTTTATTTATTTATTTTTTACCTTAAAAATTACTTACCTGCTCTGTGCAAGGGTTTTGCACAGAACAACTCCGATCCTCCTCTTCAGGGGTGCCCTGCCGGCGGTCCTGGTTCCTCCCCTTCATCGGGTACCCCCACGGAAAGCCACTTTCCATGGGGGCACCTATGCGGGCATGCTCCAGAATCCCGCTTCTGTGTCTCTTGACACAGATAACGGGATTCTGACCCACCTCCTGCTCCCATGTCACTGGATTTGATTGACAGCGGCTGGAGCCAATGGCTCCTGCTGCTATCAGTCTCTCCAATGAGGAGAGAGACAGCGGCTAGAGCCACTGGGCTCATGCTCATTGCTGGATCGTATCAGGCTCCGGTAAGAGAAGGGGGGGGACTTTAGAATCACTTTAATACAGAGAATGCATTAATGTAAAAATCCTTGAGTATTTAGAATCTCATTAAGGCCAGAATAGACATACGGAGCCTCTTCTATAAATACCTACCTGCTACTTTTTAAATTACATTAAGTTATGCTGTAATTGCCACAAGGGATCAGACGAAAAATTTCCAAGTTTGTGGCTGAGTGCGGCTTCCCTTTCTCTGTTCTTTGCCCAGGTGCCTCAATAATTCACGTTTTCTATAATAATATATCTACCTCTCCTTTCCTACCTATATCTGGAGTGCTGCCTCCTTCTGTAGTATTTAGTGTGATTTTATAAGTGGAATGAGTGAGCAATAGTGGTATGAGTTTAGTTTATCTTTATTCAGCAATCATATTGATATTAAAGTAAAAGTCCAGCTATTACTAACTAAAGCCCCATACACACGTACTGATCGTCGGCCGAACGATCGGCCGTCTTTTGTCCAGGGCTGTCGTGTCTGTTGAAAACTGCAAAAGACTGCACACGAATTTTGTCGGCCAACAGCCGACTGCAGAAGTGATGTCATGTGATGGTTAACTTTCCTTGTCTTTTTTCTTTTCTGAGCATGCCCAGTCTTGCTAATCTGCTGTCTGTCGGCCGAAATCTGTACTGACTGGCGAACAATCGGCCGTTCTGTTGTTGGCCAACAAAAATGGTAATGCCTGCATGACAGATTCTGTTCGGCCGAAAATGCGCTGTCGGCTGTCGGAAGCATCCTGCTAACAAGCCTACAATCGGCCGATCGGTCGTCGGCCGAATATTTACGGCCGACAATCGGTACGTGTGTACGGGGCTTAAGCCTACGCCTGCTCACAATGCATGATCAGCTCCCAGTAGCGGCTTCAGGGTAAAGGAGGGACAGTCGACAAAGGATGCCCCATAGTAAGCCTAAGGGTAATGTTCCTGCCCAGCATTCCATCCATTGACTGCACTTTCTCCTCTCCCCTGAAGCCACCGCTGGGGAGATCGCGCGACTGGACGCGGGAGAGCTCTGAGTATAGGGTATAAGCATCTCCTCCTCCTCCTTTTTTTTTTTTTTTTTTTTTTTTTTTTTAACAGGGTAGTTAGAATAGGATTTATAAGGTGGTGGAAGCAGGTTGAAGCTTAGTAATAGCTGGATGTCTACTTGAATATCAAAATGATTGCTGAAATAAGCTAAACTGAACTCATATCACTGCTAGCTGCACCATACTGCCAGTTAGTTGGTAATAGCCTGGACTTCCACTTTAATAGGGATAACGTAGAATTTAAACCGTTTTCCTACTGTAACCAATTTTTATATCGGTATTGCTAGTATGACGAGTAGAATTGAGGATTTTGTATCGCCTCTTTTTTTTTATCTACAGAGTTTTTCCATCTTCTGATCAGAACGCAGGCCTCTCGCATTTCCAGGGGAATCTAAACACAGGTGGTTCACTGCCAGACCTTACAAACCTCCATTTCCCCTCTCCATTGCCCACTCCCCTGGACCCAGATGACACTGCATATGCGGGCATAGGCACGGAAAACAGCACGAGTGGGCTGCCTGCTGCTATGACTCACCTGGGCATCAGTAACTCTCCAGGTCAGTGATGTACAGACAGTTTTTAAATAGAACTATAAGGCTACCTGACTTGGAACTTATTAGGCTAATAAAAAAAAAAAAGAAGATATTTCGATTTTTTTGCTTTATGAATCAAATATGCTGAATGCATTAACACAGAGATTGGCTATATTTAAACCCAGTTGAAATATCACACTTTTTGTCGTTATTGTCCTGTCCTGACACAATTTTTAACTGTGTTTTTTCTTCTGGATATGCCTGGTGTTTAGTCCACCTCTTGCAAAAATGTTATAAGTGCACCACCATAATAGAATTTAAAAAAAGTGCGTTTGTTAAATGTGTGCATTGAAAGCCTGCAGAGCATTGCAACTGTGATCCGTATGGAGGTGTGGACTTATTGCATGTAAACCCACTACAAGTACATTGATGTCTCCACACCTGTGCTGGCGCGGTGGCAGATGGGATTTGTAATAGTGATCGACCAATATCGTTTTTTTTAATGCTGATACCGATATTTTGGTCATTGGATATCGGTATCTGCAGATAAACATATATATATAAAAAATGTTTTTTTTTTTCTTCACAGGTACTCCTAGTGGAGGGATCTGGGGGTCACCCCTCCTCGGCACTGAAAAGCATTCAAAACGTTAAGTTTGGCTGTTTTGAATGCTGTCAGTTTTTTTAATTTGGCGCCGAGTACTCGGAAGTGATTTAATGACATCACTTCCCGGTTTTTTACATGGAGACCCGATCAGAGCCGAATGCCGCTTTGATCAGGTCTTCTCTTTGCGGCCGTGAAGGTAGGATGCCCGGGTCTCCCGGTGGGACGGGTGAGCCGCGGAAGGTGGCGGGAGCGGGGAGACGCCCCCCCCCCCCCCCCTGCTCCTTGTAATGACAGCTGAGCGGCTTCTGAGACAGCTGACCGTTGGCTATGGACGCCGGTACCGGGGTGATGCCTCTAGCTACAGAACTTTCCCTAAATATCGGTAACCTCAGGGGCCGATTCTGATATATCGGGGAAAGTGCATATCGGCCACCGATATCAGTGGTGCCAATAATCGGTCGATCCCTAATTTGTAGTCTGTCTACTGTGTGAATGGATGACATGGCTGTGTGGGTGGAGCTACGTACAGCCGTGCTAAATTTAAACATCCACAGAATGCTGCAGGAAGAAGTACCCTGTGATTTATAGGTACATGCACACGAACCCACACAGATGTTGCTGCATTCCAAAATATAGCAATGGGGATGCCTGTGCATCCATGTGCTTGTACACAAAGCCCTGCATGTACCTGAGGAAAATTCCACAACAGGCATATGGTATAGTATGCCCCGTGTGAATGATGCCTAAAAAGGACAACGTGTCTTTAAAATACATTTTCTCTATTAGTGGAAATTTACTTCCAGTCGTCCTGCTGTAGTGCTGTATTCTGACATAAATGAATATTGGCTGCAACCCCTCATTACAACCACACTAACACAGAATTGTAGTGCTGAAGAAGAGAGGTTTGTTTCAATACAGTGTAAATTGTAGTATAACTGCTGTAACCGGAAAGTGGAGGCAAGACCATAAGGGTCCATTTGCACGGGGTGCTTGACTGAGTGCCCCAGCAGGTCGGTGTTTTCCCAGCACAGGGTTGAAAAGGTTTTAAGTGCATACCTGTGCTGTGGCTGCATGGACAGAGCCGCTGTGTTATATTATGTGCGAGTGCAGGCCCCCGGCCCTTGAACTCTCACAGTAAATTCTGGGACCTGCACGCACCCACGTGTCATATTGGGACACATGGGCTCTTTCCATGCAGCCACATGTCCTAGTAAACTTCTGTTGACTGCCGGCATGGGGATGCATGCAACAACTGTGAATCCCCATGCCGGGAAAACATGGACCTGCACAGGGCACTCAGTCAAGCACCCAGAATGAATGGACCCTAGAAATGAAGGTTTTTACAAGGTTTACCTGACTATCTGTTTCTATTACTTTAGCTCCGCTTTAATGAATGCACTTTATTTTGCTGCTTTTTTTTTTTCTCTTTACCTATAGTTGACTTTTAGAAAGTAAAAGTCAACTAACAAAGATTATCACGTTATCACTACTTAAAATACTGCTAACTTTATGGTGGTGATAACAGTGCGTTTTAGCAAGTTGTCTGTTTAGGAGAGTGGGGAAGGTGATAACATGTTATACTTTGGGTGGTAAAACCGTTCATGAGAAAATAAGGCTCTGTGCACATAAAGCCCAACCAACATTTACACACAATATCATTTTTTTCTTTGATTTTGTAAAGCATAGGAAAAAGTGTGTACCCCTGTTTGGATTATATTGCTGCTCTTATATTTTTTCTCACTTCCTACCTAGGTGACCACACAGGGGGAATTTGATCAACAGGGACACCAATATCCTGATAAAAGTTCTAATCCATTTATGTTCTGCTAATTAAAGAAAAAGTTCACCTTTTAACAAAAAATAATAAATACACGTTTTTTTGCAGGTAAAAAAAAAAAGTGCATTTATTATTTTTTGTTTTCTGGGGCCTCTAAAGCAGGGATCTTCATCCTACGGCCCTCTAGCTGTTGCGGAACTATACGTCCCATGAGGCATTGTAAAACTCAAGACATTCACAGATATGACTAGACATGATGGGAATTGTAGTTCCTGAACAACTGGAGTGCCATAGTTTGGAGACCCCTGCTCTAAAGCATTGCACCAGCAGAACGCTGGTGCCATGCAGGTCTCCTGCAGATCTATCAGTGTATCTGTGTGCCCGTACATCCTATATGGGCAAGCATATACATTCTGACAGGAAGAGAGAATGAACTATTACAGTGCTCCACAGCACCGTGGTAATTAATTGAAAACTACAAGCCGACAGCCGCAAAGACTGAGGGACCTTGTAGTTTTCCATTCACAGAACCCCACTTAAAAAGCACCACTGTTCAACCATGGTACTTTTGTCATATTTTGAGTAACAAGTTACAACCACAGCTTGCAGAACGCAACATTCATAAGTGTTATTAGTGGAATGTGAATTTTGAGATCTACAGTATCACACAAAAGTGAGTACACCCCTCACATTTTTTGTAAATAACACTGAAACACTGAAAAAAATGACATTTTGCTACAATGTAAAGTAGTGAGTGTACAGCTTGTAAAACAGTGTAAATTTGCTGTCCCCTCAAAATAACTCAGCACATAGCCATTAATATCTAAACCACTGGCAACAAAAGTGAGTACACCCCTAAGTAAAAATGCCCAAATTGGGCCCAATTAGCCATTTTCCCTCCCCGGTGTCATGTGACTCGTTAGTGTTACAACGTCTCAGGTGTGAATGGGGAGCAGGTATGGTAAATATGGTGTTATCGCTCTTACTCTCATACTGGTCACTGAAAGTTCAACATGGCACCTTATGGCAAAGAACTCTCTGAGGATTTAAAAAAAAGATTTGTTGCGCTACATAAAGATGGCCTAGGCTGTAAGAAGATTGGCCAGACCCTGAAACTGAGCTGCAGCACGGTGGCCAAGACCATACAGGGGTTTACCAGAGCAGGTTCCACTCAGAAAAGGCCTCGCCATGGTTGACCAAATAAGTTGAGTGCACGTGCTCAGTGTCCTATCCAGAGGTTGTCTTTGGGAAATATATACGTATGAGTGCTTCCAGCATTGCTGCAGAGGTTGAAGGGGTGGGGGGGTCAGCCTGTCAGTGCTCAGACCATATGCTGCACACTGCATTAGAATTATGCTACAGCTGAGATAAGATAATAAGATAAACTTATTTGGCTCAGATGGTGTCAAGCTTGTGTGGCAGCAACCAGGTGAGGAGTACAAAGACAAGTGTGTCTTGCCTACAGTCAAGCCTGGTGTTGGGAGTGTCATGGTCTCGGGCTGCATGACTGCTGCCTGCACCGGGGAGCTACAGCTCATTGAGGGAACCATGAATACCAACATGTACTGTGACATACTGAAGCAGAGCATTATCCCCTCCCTTCTGAGTCTGGGCCGGAGGGCAGTATTCCAACATAATGACCCCCAAACACACCTCCAAGATGACCACTGCCTTGCTAAAGAAGCTGAGGGTAAAGGTGATGGACTGGCCAAGCATGTCTCCAGACCTAAACCCTATTGAGCATCTGTGGGGTATCCTCAAACAGGAGGTGGAGGAGCACAAGGTCTCTAACATCCACCAGCTCTGTTATGTCGTCATGGAGGAGTGGAAGAGGACTCCATTGGCAACCTGTGAAGCTCTGGTGAACTCCATGCCCAAGAGGGTTTAAGCGTAAATAAACTCTGCCCCTCAGATGCTGTTTTTTTAACAATAAAAAAACAGTATAATAAATTATTACAACATATTCTGCATTATAAGAACCCCCATTCACTAATTTCTTATTTTGTTCCCTGCAGTTTTAAAATATGTGCTTCCTGGGATAAGCCAGCTCCATTTTAAGTATGGTTTTCAGAGTCTGCATTGTAATATCTTTCCGCCCTTTCTTCTATGCCTAGCTGTAATCTCGCACATGCACAATGCTTTCTTAGCCAAGCCTCGTTCTAGCTCCAGGATTGCTATGGTGTCCTGCCTATCAAAGCAGACTTGTTTGATGATTAAGGTCACATGGGTATCAGGAACTTCTGAGTGGGACTATGTCACAGTATCTCAGCGCAATGCCACAGAGAGAGGAAACCACAGACACTGCATACTTAATAGACTTACGGCACAAAGAGTATGCTGTAAATCGGGGAGAAGGTGCGCATGCACAGGAGATGTCAGAAAATAGAATGGGACAGATTACAAGCAAACGGAGGAGGTATGGTGACATCTACACACAGCGATTTGCACTGTATTCACTGATAATTGTGTGCGAAAGTTATGTGGAGGTGTTTACAACCACTTTAAGGCCTCTTGCACACTGCAGCTTGAAAATGCTCAGTACAGCGTTTTTTTTTTCTGAGCTAAAATAGAGCCCATTCATTCTTAATGTGCCTATGCACACAGCCGCGTAAATGAGCGCCGCGTTTCTTCAGTAAGAACAAAATAGAAAAATCTGCATTTTTGTTCAGTAATTTGCGCCTGATGCGCGCAAAAACGCGTGAATGCGCTAAAATGACCCAAAATGTCAATTGAATATCCAGAACGCTAGAATAAATTTGCGCGCAATTACGCGCATTTGCGCAAATTCGCGAAAATGCGCGCATTACAATTACGCCAGAAAACGTAGATGCTCTAACAGGAGTATTGTGTGTAAGGTGCCTTAGGCATTGCTGGAAAATAATGGTGGCCACACAAAATATTGACACTTCGGGCCCAAGTTGGACACTTTCACTTAGGGGTGTACTCTTTTTTTTTTTTTTGTTGCCAGCGGTTTAGACATTAATGGCTCTGTGTTGAGTTATTTTGAGGGGACAGAAAATTTACACTGTTATACAAGCTGTACACTCACTACTACACACATTGTAGCAAAGTGTCATTTCTTCAGTGTTGTCGCATGAAAAGATATAAAATATTTACTAAAATGTGAGGGGTGTACTCACTTTTGTTTTATACCGTATGACACCAACTGTTATCATCCCACAGACTGTGATAAGAATGTACATTTGATCTCAACAAGAAGTGACAATGAAGATTTGTAGCCTCAGTTTTGTGTTCTGAAAAGCAATATGAAACAAGGTTTTGGAGGATTTGCTCCAGTAGTGGTTATATTGATCAATGCAATGAAACGCATACCTTATTAGAATGGCAACACAGACAGCTAGGAAACAGAATATGGATACAAAAGAATGTGGAGCTCTGTCTGTGTACTGCAGGGGAACTCGTCCGTTTACTCTCAGTCACATGTAGGAATGTCAGCACTCATTTAACCCCAGTAACTTTTTCAAATGATACCATTCCAACTCTGATCCCCTATAAATAAAGTTTTGTCAAACGTAGGAGCTCACATTGTGTCCCATTCAAACTCAAACTGTAGGGATCAACCACAGGTCTCCTCTGAGTGTTCTATTGATGTCGGCAACTGAAAAGCGGCCCTTTTTTATGGACGTTTGTCCTGCTCCTCCATCTGTTTAGCTTTCTAATGTTTATTTTTTGATTTTTGTTGTTTGGCCACTAGTTGCTGGCTGAGGAGCAGTTGGGTTTTCTAGGAAGGAAACCATAACACACTGCTGTCCACACTCTGTTCCTCCAATCAAGGAATCAAGGTTTCCACACCCAAAATAAACATCCTCAAATGCTACCATCCCATAGTTCGATCAAACAACATATCAATAGATGGATATCCAGAGGCTTTAAAGAATATGTAAACCGAACATTTAATATTCCTGCTATACCATGTACCTGTATGAAAAAGTATCCTGTTCTCTTTGTATTGCTTCCTTTGTGTGATATCTGTGATGTTCCTGCTTTCCTATTAAAAACTGATCATGAGGGCCCACACACCCACCTATTCCCTGGGAAGACCAGTGTGCTGCAGCATCTTTCCCCCAACTCTCTGAGCACCTTATGCAGCTGTGGTGATAGAATATATATTTTATTACCAAATGCATTGATACGCCTGCCTTTACACCCACACTTTAATGGCATCCCAGTCTTAGACCGTAGGATTCAATGTTGAGTTTGCCTGCCCTTTGCAGCTATAACCACTTCAACTCTTCTGGGAAGGCTGTCCCCCTTAGTTCCAGTGAAGGGAACTCTTAAGGCGTCAGCATACCAAGACATTTTGGACAATTTTATGCTCCCAACTTTGTGGAAACCGTTTGAGGTTGGCCCCTTCCTGTTCCAACATGACTGAGCACCAGTGCACGAAGCAAGGTCTATAAAGACATGTATGAGTGAGTTTGGGGTGCAGGAACTTGACTGGCTTGCACAGAGTCCTGACCTCAACCTGATAGAACACCTTTGGGATGAATTAGAGCGGAGACTATGAGCCAGGCCTTCTCTCCTACATCAGTGCCTGACCTCACAACTGTGCTTCTGGAAGAATGGTCAAACATTCCCATAGACACACTCCTAAACCTTGTGGACCGCCTTCCCAGAAGAGTTGAAGCCGTTATAGCTGCAAAGGGTGGGCCAACTCAATATTGAACCCTACGGACTAAGACTGGGATGCCATTAAAGTTCATATGCGTGTAAAGGAAGGTGTCCCAATACTTTTGATAATATAGTGTGTATCCGTGTGTGTGTGTGTGTGTGTGTGTGTGTGTGTATATATATGTATATATATATATATATATATATATATATGCAATAACAGACATCCCATGTGATTTGCACTGCATTGCTGTGCAGATCACATGCTATGTCTGTGTTATGGGATTTCAGCCATACAAACTGTATGGCTGGAATCGCATTCACACCAAAATAGTGCAGGACCCTTTTTTTTGGTCCGCACTGGAATTGGATTGCATGGATGATCACACCTATGCGATCCGATTCCTGCGCTATTTCACAATTTGCACTGCGATCTGCGAACCAATCTCAGTGTGATTCAGGTGCGATAGGGGAACCTGCACTGATTCACAGGGTTTCCTGCATTGCCCCAGTGTGAACTGGGACTCAATAAAATGCATCACTTCTATAAAACCAAGCTTTCTGATATATACATCGAACGTGCCTATATCAGACCATATAGGTATGTACATAACACGTTTTTAGACACTGTCTTGGCACCCATGTTAAGGGGTTTCGTAGTCTTGTTCTGCTTCTTCAGGACTTGGAATTGTTCATCTGTAATAAATATTTACAATAAAATAGATGAAATACAATTATTTCCAGGAGTCACAGGGAATACTAATAATTTTTCTAAATAAATAGAAAATATACAGTTTATGTAGAGTCCTGTGCATATTAAAATCACCTGACTCCTCCGATGTGCTTGGCCCATGGGGGAAGCCCTAGATAGGAACCAAATGGTAAGTTGCTCCATGGACAAAAACTGCAAAACGGGAGGCAAGATGAAAACACAACCCAAAATAGCACTGGCACAAGGATAAAACGTCACTTGAAAGGAGACAAAGTAGATAAGCAGATGTAGCATAATTCTAATGCTAGGTAATCGCAAGACAAGATTGCTACATTGCTGTTGGATAATTTGCTTTGCATTAGTGAATTTTCCTAGAAAGTAAAACCACTTCTTCCCTCCAGGTACTGTTAAGCTCAGCTGAAAATGAAAAGTTAATAAGATACGGTGCATGTGACACAGACTGGCAAGTACCAGGGCTGTGCTAAACTAGGATAAGTGGTGAGCCAGAAAAAATAAGAAGAAGAAAAGCACATGGAAATCTTCATTTTTTTTTTTTTTTTCCTCTCAATTGGGTCTTTGTACCCTACATCCCACTCTCTGACTTAAAAATGCAAGTTCAAGTTCCATGAAGCAGTTGTGATAATGCTGCCATTATATGGCCGTGAATAGGGGTTTGTCTGTAGAAAAGTCAGAGGGACCGGGATAAATCACTTGGTTGGTTTACTGAATTTCATTGGTACATAAAACTTCAGCAATAATCTGTAAGATCACTCTAAGATAGACCTATATTGACTTATAACAGGTGCAGGGGCTCTTAAAACCTCAAACGGGTGAAGGAATAGTTGGATGAATTAACAATTACTGCGGCGCTTTCATTACTAATCCTCCTTTCAGGTGTTGAGTTTCTTCACCCTGGCTCTGTGCCTGTGATCTAAGGATATGCCAGCATTCTCTTCTGTGTTACCTTAATAGAAAAGCAAACTTTGTATTGGTTTCACACACTTTCTTTTTTTTTTTTTTTTTCAAATATACCTTTTGACAGGTTTGCAGAACACACGGAGCAATCAACACATTCAAGGAACAATGAACAACACCTCACTTGCCTCTTCTGTAAACAACCATGGTCCTACATCTGGCCGATCGAATGCATCACTTCACCCGTCTCTACGCCTGGCCTCCCTTAGCAACCCTTCTCTTCCAACGGCTGCGCTTGGCAGTTCCCCAAGACGCAGGCACACTCCTGTCAGTCCTCTCACCTTGACGCCAGGCAGCGAGCCAAGCCGGTGTGTTAGTGGCCAGTTTTCACCCACCAGCCCCATGAGCATGGCAAACTCTCAGGTAAAGTTTCAGCAGGTAATCGTGTATAGTGGGATCAAAGTGATGGATTGTGTCTCTGGCATGTGGGAGTTTTCACTGGAAGGGTGAAGCTTATAGATTTTCTGTGGCGGTATAGAGGGGCCTCGCTTCTGTGCTTTAATAATAAAATGGGTGATTTTGAATTAAATTAAATTCAGTTTTGTTTATTCTGGTCTGGATCTGTACATTCTGATGTATTGGATTTTCAATATAAATCAGGGGTGTCCAACCTTTAGACCTTCCTGGGCCACATTGGAGGAAAAAAATTGTATTGGGCCATACATAAAATGAACTAACAATAAGAATAGCCGATGAGCAGAAAAAGTCGGGCAGGTCACAAGTTAATGATCACTGATATAGATAATGTACCTATCTGAGTAATAAAACTTCATTTCTCTAGCGCTCATTGACAGACGTAGTCCTCGGTGATACACCACCTTCGGGTTATGTTGCCTCCACAGGAGCAGGACTAGACAGGAAATTAAAAAGCTCTGGCCACACCCTAGGGGCAGTCCCAGAGGGTATATCCTCTCTCTCCCTGCCTCAGCAAATCAGTTATTTTCTGTCTAGTTAGGAGTAAGGACCTAGATACCTTGCTGGGATCTTAGGTCCTGGCAAGATTTTTTTCTTAAAGGATTTTTTAGACAGCTTTTTTTCTCCAGTGTTCCTGTGAGATCTTCAAGCAAGAAAGCTGAACTGGGCGACGGGCTGGATGTTGAGATCCGGTGGTCACCCCAGTTCAGCCTACGAGCGCGTGCAGGCCATAGCTCCGCGCTGGGTCGGCCGCGACAAAGTCCCATTAAAGGACTGACCCCGCGAGTTAAACGTCTCGCTGAAACGCCAAAGACCATGAGTCACGGCGTCCATATCGGTCGACAGCCCTCCCGCCCCGGTGGAGAGGGGTACTGTCAGGAGTTGGTGCCCGCCTGGTTCCGGTATGGTGAGTAGTATGTTCCCCCTTTTCCCCTGACGGGTCTTGTGGTGAACGCGGGCCCCTCTCTGTATGGTAAGATAGAGTCCCTCTCTATCCTATAAATGACACAGATCCTCCTACTTTGAGTGTGATTTTATGTGCAAAAAGCCAGGAGGCTTGGTTTGGGAGCTAACAATCTAATTGTATACATGTTAAAAAGATTATAATCTGTGGCATTCTGGGAATCTTACGGTGATAAGAATAAGCTACCTACCAGTCAGAAGCCACGGACATGTAGACTGCCTTCCTAATCAGATCTCCAGCTATTAGCAGGCCTCCCGAATGGCCATGCGGTCCGCCAGGGCCGGTACCGCCAACCACGCCAAATCCCCATGCAGAGAGAGTGTTGTGTGCCCTGCAGCACACCGCTATTCAGTACAGGCCGCCGCCATTTTTTTTGCTGGATCGCACGAGCCGCCATTTTGGCGTAGCCTCGTGTCTCCAGCATGGGGGCGGCCATGTTTGAGGTGATCCAAACACCTCGTGGAGCTAGGGGAGGCGCCGGAAGGCGTGCAGAGGGGCGGAGCCGCCTCCTTTCTTCCTGGGCAGCCAGCCAAAAGACTTCCTGTTTGTCAAGACAGCGCTGTAACCTGTTGCAGTTAAACTTTGAGCATCAAGTGGTGAGCCTGGGGGTCTATCTCTCTCTCTCTCTCTCGATCGATAGGGATCCCTAGCAGGTAACACTAAGGGGCTTTTTGTGGCGCTGGGGGTCTGGAAAAAAAAAAAAAAAGTTTTTTATTTTTGAATTATATTATCCAGGAAGTGACTGGAATTATCATGGACCCTGCCACACATATTCCCCCACCTGTTTCCCTCGAGGGGGCCACGGGACCCGCCGGTGCACAGAGTGTAGAGTCATTTACAGCAATTTTGGAGTCTATGGTGGCTCGGGTGGAGGCGGCCTGTCAGGGACGGGGGTCAAGGAAGCGACCCCCGCCTACCCCTATACTATCTGACACCTCTGACTCTGATTCAGAAATGGTTACTGCAGTTGCAGGTTCCTCTGCAAAGGCTGTTATCCCAGGTAAAGCCCCCTCAGACAGTGAGGAGGACGCTTCTTCTCCTGCTATAATTCAGGAAGAAGCATTGGTGGACGCACTAGTTGTGGCAGTGCAGGAAACCTTAAAACTTGAGGCTTTACCGGCAGAGGCAACTGAAACAGAGATTCCTTTTGGTACTAATAAGCCCATCAAAACGGTGAAGGTTTTTCCTGTACCCAAATGTTTCGGTAATCAGATTAAAGGAGAATGGGAGCATTCTAAACGTACCTTTACTATTTCCAAGCGTATTGCTAGACGCTATCCGTTTGAGGAATCCATCATTAAGAAATGGACGGTACCACCGGTGGTGGATCCACCTATTTCCAGGCTGAATAAAGCCACGGTTATCCCAGTGGAGGACACTTCGTCCTTTAAGGATCCGGTGGATCGAAAGATGGAAGCGGAGTCCCGCACCATCTTCTCTCTGATAGGTTCAGCATTTAGACCAGTAATTGTTATTGGTCTAGTTTCCCAGACACTTACGGAATGGGCGAAAATGGTACGCCAAGACCTTAGGGGAAAAGATATTCCCCAGGAGACATCTGATTTGATGGAACAGATTATACAAGGGCTACAGTTTATCTGTGACGCAGCCTTGGACACTACTCCCTTATTAGGGCATGCATCTATGTCAGCGGTGATCCTCAGACGTGTGCTGTGGTTAAAATGCTGGTCAGCTGACCTAGGTTCCAAAAAGACCTTGACAAATCTCCCTTTTCAGGGGAATCGTCTATTTGGGGCCAACCTAGATGAAATCATCAAGGATGCCACTGGGGGCAAGAGCACTTTTTTGCCACAGGCTGCTAAAGCTAAGGGACCTCGCAACAAGCGAGGACCTTTCTTTACCGCCCATAAAGGGCGCCCGGCTGGTACTAGCGGGAAAGGCAAGACTCCTCCAGGAGGGTTCAAGAAGGGCTGGTCGGACAAGCAGAGGACCAACCCAGCCAAACCCGAAGCAAAGGAGTACACAGCCTGAAGGTGCGCCCCCACCCGGTTTCAGGGTGGGGGGACGTTTTCACCGGTATTCAGGACATTAGATCGAGCTTCAACCACTACTACCGGTGCGATTCTTCCCTTCCAACATTTAAGTACTACAGGAAGCGGTAGTTACCGTTCCCTGAATAGATCTTTTCCTTTACCTTTTCCTAAGATTAGTCCCTATACTTCACAGGAATCGGATCTGGTTGACCAGATAGGCCAAGTAGCCTCTAGTCGGGTGACTTCGGTCCCTGAGGTTCAACCAGAAAAGATCACCCTTCCTGATAACAATCAGGTATCTGATAAATGTGTGGGAACAGAAAACGACCAGACTTTCTCGGATGGTCGGGGCCAGATACCTCTAGGGACGCCTGGTTCAGATTCTATCAGCGCCAGTGGTCCTAGAAATTCTAGGCTGGCCTCCTCAAGCCGGCCTGGCCGACTTGGACATGCTAGTCGCAGACGTTCCGTGGGAACTTCGTCTCAGGGAGTGTCTGTGGTCTCAAGGACCAATTTACCATCATGCTTTACAGTCGCTGGGTTTAATGGCCTGGCCATTGAGACCCAAGTACTGAAGGACAGAGGTTTGTCTACTTCAGTCATTCCTACCCTTATTAAAGCAAGGAAAGCGACTTCCAGCAAGGTCTATTATCACACATGGAAGACTTATATTGCGTGGTGCGAATCTTTAGGATTTCCTCCACGTACCTATTCGGTGACTCGAATATTGGCCTTTTTGCAACAAGGGGTTGAGCAGAAGCTAGCCTTGAGCACCATCAAGGGTCAAGTTTCAGCATTAGCAATCTTCTTTCAGAAACCTTTAGCTACCAAGTCCTTGGTGCGGAATTTCATCCAGGGGGTGCGGCACCTGGCTCCTCCAGTCCGCGCGCCCTTACCGCCCTGGGATCTTAATTTGGTTTTGTCGGTTCTACAGAAACCTCCCTTTGAAAACATCAGGGAGATTCCCTTGCTTACTTTATCCCAGAAGGTGGCCTTCTTGGTGGCTATTACTTCTGCTCGCAGGGTGTCAGAACTGGCTGCATTATCATGCCAGTCCCCATACCTAGTGATTCATAGGGATAAGGTAGTACTTCATCCTAAGCCATCTTTTCTTCCTAAGGTGGTTTCAGATTTTCATCTGAATGAAGATATTGTACTACCTTCCTTGTGTCCTCAGCCCAAGCATCATCGGGAACATGCGTTGCATTCCTTAGATGTGGTTCGGGCAATCAGGGTATACCTGAAAGCTACGGAATCATTCCGTAAGACGGATTCACTTTTTGTGATCACGGATGGCCCCAGAAAGGGTTTGCCTGCATCTGCCGCGACCATTGCCAAATGGATTAGACAAACGGTGGTACAGGCTTATTCTATTAAGGGTCAGAGTCCTCCGTTCCCTGTTAGGGCGCACTCCACTCGAGCGCTCAGTACTTCCTGGGCCTTTCGCCATCAGGCGTCAGTGGTCCAGGTATGTAAGGCGGCCATCTGGTCGTCGGTACATACCTTTACAAAATTCTATAAAATTGATGTGACGGCATCGGCGGATGCCTCATTTGGCCGCAAGGTTTTGCAGGCCGCAATTTGAGGAGACCGGTGGTCTACCTCGAGGGTTTTTTTCTGTTTGAAAAAAAAAAAAAAAAAAAAAATTTTTCTCTTTTTTGTTGAGTCTCATCATTAAGGATGAGCATTGTAAACTTCTAGTTGGCACCGGTTGGGCCTTCTAGATTGGGATTTGATTTCCATTTTCCCACCCCTCATTTGTGATACTGCTCTGGGACGTCCCGAAGGTGGTGTATCACCGAGGACTACGTCTGTCAATGAGCGCTAGAGAAAAATGGATTTTTGTAAGATCTTACCGTAAAATCCTTTTCTCTTAGCTCATTGACAGACGTAGTCCCCGCCCCTCTGTTTTTGAGTTGGGTTGGGTTAAAATCTCTAAAGACTGCTTTTTCACATAACTGATTTGCTGAGGCAGGGAGAGAGAGGATATACCCTCTGGGACTGCCCCTAGGGTGTGGCCAGAGCTTTTTAATTTCCTGTCTAGTCCTGCTCCTGTGGAGGCAACATAACCCGAAGGTGGTGTATCACCGAGGACTACGTCTGTCAATGAGCTAAGAGAAAAGGATTTTACGGTAAGATCTTACAAAAATCCATTTTTTTTTGTAATATGTTTATTATAAAAGTAAGAGGGCAACATAAAACGAGTGCAATTTTTGACTGTTTTTGATAAATAAATGCATTAATATTTGCTTGGATAGATGGAGTAGCAATTCTCAAAAAATTCTCGAGGCGCTCATCAGATATTTTAGTTCTGATTTTTTCCTTGGTGTGCTTGAAAATAGTTGCTCCCAAATGTACCTGCTGCTGAAAACTGATGACCTAAATAAGGCGTGATTGCAAAGAGGGGGAGATTTTCTTTGGGAAGATAAAACTTGTAAAAGTCCAGTAAAGGGACACTGATACATTTTTCTTCGGCCCCTAAGTGTAAATGCATTAAAAAAAAATCAACATTTTTAGGCAAATTTATGATTTTCTTTTGGGCCGCATTCTTAGCCATCTTGGGCCATAGGTTATACACCCCTGTTATAAAGCATGTTAACCAATAATAAGTTATTTGCTGTTATTGCTTGATGACTCCAAACATGATTGCAAACATCATGGTGGTGGTTTGTCTCTGGGTGAGGGAAATGTTCCAACTGAAGCTGACCATACACTCCTAACAAAGCAGCCATAATTCAATCAGTGGGTGCCCTTGAAGGCACCCCTCCACCTGATGTCCTTCAAAAATGATGGAGCTGGGGGAAGAATTGTTGGCTGAACTGCACCTACATCCAATCAGATGCCAGCATGGTTTGAGTATTCTGACATCCAGTGGCCCCGGCTGTCAGAATACAATGATCACAGCAGGAAATTGGTCCATCTAGTTTATGTATCTGATAGATTTTGTTTGTTCAGCCTGCGGGCTGAATGAAAGAAATCATTGGGCGCAAAGCCAGCTTTAGACTGCCAAGGAATTTGTTGCACTCAGTAGGGACCGCAAGGTTGTCACCAGAACAAGAGATGTGGAGAAATAATCAAATGGAAACATACTGGTTATCACTGTCTGGAGCCGACCATAGACAGATCGAAATTCCTACTGAACCAGACGATCTATTGGCAGACTAGTAGCACTGAAGTGGATCCACCATTCGACTTCAGTACAACCAGCCTGTTGGATTTTATGTGGGTGATCACTGCCAGCAGCCGTAGCCACCAGCAATCATTGTATTCTGACGGTGGGGAAACTTCTCGCTGTCAGAATACAATAGCCCAAAGGACAGCGATTTTTTTTTTTCTTTCAAATCGTGGTTGAAGGAAAGAAGATTGCACAATGTATGGCTTTCATTAGAGGGAATTTAAACTTCATATGCAGATGCTTCCTGGCACTTCCTGTACTGACTCCTGAAGAGGAAGTGTACAGAAATCAATGGGACATGGACAGCAAAACAAAAGCCTCACAGGGATTTTATGCATTCCCTACTTAATAAAAAAAAAAAATGTCACTACACTTTAGATAAAAATAATACGATCGAGCCACTTCTGTATGTAATTTTGCAAGAAACAACCTGCTGCCTAGATGCCCTTGGCTATTTTCATGTTAAGTGATCATATTTTTACTTTGCTAGGGAGTTGCTATGGACCGGAGTCCCCTTTCTTTGCCACCACTGGAACCTCCTCCACCATATCCTATGTACCAAGACCAGTCCCAGCATCCACTACAACAAATACACGATCCTCATGAATCGCACAATTTACAGCCTCCCTCACCTGTGCCGTGCCCTCCTCTGGATCTCAATTTGGCTAATGTGAGTATAGTACCCGAGGTGTAATCAGTGTTCTGATTTCCTCCCATTTACCTCTCCGTTGATCACGTTTAGCATGAGTTGCGTGTCCTCGTTTGTTTTATTTTTTCACACGCTGTCATGGTTGAGTTGATTAAATTGTTTTGTCAGTAAGGATTTAGAACAAAAAGGTTAAGACTAAAAGATCGACAAATTGAGCACATTGGATAGAAAATTATACTTATGGGGAAGTGTGTTTTTGTAGATGCTTCGGTCTTCCTGTCCAGCCTTCTGTCAACCTATGTCAACATATGAGGACATATTTTGCAGTAAGGCACTGAGGATGTTAGAGGAATATCACACTTTCTTTCGAAATATAACAATTTCTATGTTCTCATTTATGAGTGTTATAAATAGGTTTTATGGCAAATTTTTGCGTTTAATGGTACTTTTAAAAAAACAATCTCAATTTTTTTTTTTTTTTTTTCATTTGAATGAATGATTAAATTAGGAGTGCTTAAACTTTTGAAGATGGAGGGCCAGAGCTTTTTTTCAGCTAGAACGCGGGGAAACGCAGTTCCTGCACCTCCAGCACTGAATGTATGTAATTGATGCTAGAGGGGATCTATCTTATGTTGCTAGGGGACCATCGTTGCTGGGGAGGATCTACTGTTGAGGGAGTTGGTCTTTTGTTGCTGGCTGCTGGAGAGTCCATTGATGCTGGTTATTCAAAGTCTACTGTTGCCAAGGCGTTTATTGTTTCTGGCTACAGGGGATCTATTTTACTGCCTTTATTGTTATTAACAAATTCCATTCAAATTACTTAGCACCACAAAAGGGAGGCGGGTAGGGGGTGGAATCAAGAAACAGTGCTCTGAGGTTGGTACGGGGCAGAGACAAGATGTGGCTCCGAAAGGGGAGAGTTCCTGTACCTATTCCTTGAGGAAGAAAAGCCCTGGTGAGGGCCACTGTTCGCAATCATATTGTACTCTCAATCACAAAAATCAGAATTTTCTTTTTTTACCAGATCACCAATAATCCCACTCTCGCACTCTTGTATGACCAGTCAAACAAAAACCTGAACCAGTGTTGCAGCCTTCACTATATCAGGGTCTTTGTCCACAGTCCTTGTTTTGGCAATTTAAAGGATGGCTGCAATCTAAACAAAAAACAGATCATGGAAGCACAAGCCCCAGTAGTTCAGTAAACTTCTTTGCTAAATAAAGATAAAATGACACAATATGCACTCACATGCTCCCGGAATGACACCACCTTCATCCACCCTGTATGAATGCCACCAGATGTAATCCACTCGGCTAAAGGCTCCTCTCCCTGTGTCTATGTGTTAAGAAAGAAAGAGAAGAGTGGGAGCCGGCCACAAAACAGCTTGTGTATGACACCTGCCAAGAATATGGAGGATCGGCAATCTATCAGTAAGAGCGGCGTGCACCCGAAGGAGGCTATGTAGGTTGCCAAAGGCTTGAGTTCATGGGCCATTGAAGAGCACTTCCAGTTTGGTTAGAAAATGAAATGTTCAAGAATTGACAGCCCAGTGGCCTAGAGTGTTAGCCTGTTAATCATACACGTGTATTTTGTATTTTCTTTTCCATAGAACTCTTTGAGTGGCTTCTTTGCCGATGCCTTCCTTGATCAGCAACAACCCAATAGACAAGGAAAGTACCTATGGCACCAGGTTAGTCCATTGATTAACATGCATTTCAACAGATTACAGTTTGTTTAATTTCAAAGAGCATACACCCGTGTGAGGGCTGTGTTGGCCAGCACGGGTGTTCCATGCATCCCTGTACAGGCAGTCCCATTCATGTCCATTGGGACACAGCAGCTGCATGGACACAAACACTGCTATCGGTTTGACATCTTTGTGGGTGCTGGTTCCTAAACACAGACACTCACATGACTGTCAAATTAGCAGCAGCGGCTGTGTCTGTGCAGCCGCTGCGTCCTGATTGACATGAATGAGATGGCCTGCACAAACGCAGCCCTCCCACGAATGTAGGCTTAAGGAGGATCTACAATTAATCTGAACACCACAAAATAAAAACATTATTAAAAAAATGTTTAGTATTCAAAGGAAACTCACCCATCCATTCATGTCTCCATGCTTTATTGCGCTGAGAAATTACTTTGAAAAACACCCTCTAGCATTTCTAGCGGTGTCCATAAGGGCAAATGATTCATGTAGCATTTACTTTCTGGAATCCATCTGCCCTTAGCTCAGACATGCAGGCAGGAAGGTGTGCTTAGCTGAGAAAGCCCCTCTCCCCTATAGACTTCTGGGGTGCATGACCTCATTTGGGCAAATCAGAAAGTAACTTTAGAAATGGATAAAAAAAATATATATATTTTCTAATGCTAGCAGCATAAGGAATACAAATAGTCAATGTTGATTGAGAGAGTGAAGTTCCACTTTTAACTATGTGTGAACGAGGCCTTAAAGTGGATGTAAACCCTTACATATACCCAGTGAAGTGACTGGACTCAGGTACAACACAAATCCTCCTAAATAAGTTGTACCTGTTTATTGCGCACACATGGAATGGCAACAAATTAGGGTACTTTAAAAAAATCTCCATAGGCGACGCTTTAACCATTTTTTCAGGTTACCTGTCTGAAGTTAGAGGAGCTCTTGTGCTAGAATTATTGCTCTCGTTCGAACGATCGCCGCGATACCTTACATGTGTGGGTTGAACACCGTTTACACATGTGGGCGTGACTTGCGTATGCGTTCGCTTCTTTGTTTTCCTTTTTATTTTTACACTGTCCCTTTTAAAAATGTAAACATCCCTTGTAATAGAAATAAGTATGACAGGTCCTCTTTAGGCCCCTTTCACACTTGTGCGACTTAAAACGATTTTACCGCGATTTTGACTCTATTTTGATGCGAGGTTGACTGGGCTTGAATGTCTGTGGTCTCAAAACGCATCAAAATCGCACCAAAGTAGTGCAGGGACTACTTTGAAGTCGGTGCAACTTCAAGTCCCACAGATATGAATGGTACTCACTAGAAATAATGGAGAACGACTTGTCATGCGATTTTGTAGTCCCAAATCGCATGACAAGTCACACAAGTGTGAAAGGGGCCTTAATGAGAGATCTGGGGTCAAAAAGACCAGATCTTTTATTTAGACTTAAAAGCAAAAAAAAAAAAGGTCATTACTTTTGCTTTTTTTGCTACTTTTCTGGCCATTGGGCGGAAGTGACGTTTGACGTCGCTCAGGTCCTCCAGGGGCATAGAGTGGGGGCCATCCTGCCCACTCGTGCATCCAGGTCCGATCATTTTCATCGATACCGACAGCACCAGTAAGCGGGGAAAACGACCGGGAAGCGGTGGGCACCTCTCCCGCTGCCCATAAAAGTGATCCTGTGGCGAATCCGCTGCCGGGACCACTTTTTATCAGATTCACGATTGCCAGCTATGTAATGAAATACTGGGGTTATGCCAGCCACATAAATACACAGTGGCCGGTCCGGAAGTGGTTAAATGTTTTGCTCATCATTTATGGAAAGAGATGTGTTTTATTCAACTTCTATGTCACACATATTTTACTGGCCTTCTTGATACTGAGTAATTTTTATTTATTTTTCAGCAAGAAGCATATGATATGTACGAGAGTCCGAGCAATTCTCTACCCAACACAAATTTCTTTGATCCGAATATGAATCTCCAGTACTCCCAGGCAGCCATGATGGGACTAGGAGGGAGTCATGGAAACCTCCAGGACCCCTTCCAGCTGCGGTCAAGCTACTTGTATTCCAACTATGGGGGAAGTGTTCCGAACATTATCTTAACAGGTTAGCTCTCATTGAGAACAGAATGATATGAAATATCTAGGTGGTAATGAATAATGCTGTGAGGGGTATCAGGGAGTTGATACATTTGGCTTACCCATTACCAAACTACAATCACAGGATACAGGATGTTGGTTCACATGAATAGTGGATGAATCCTTCAATGACCAGAAAAACAGGATGTTGAACAAAACATGCTTTACATCCCATAAGGAGACTGCAACAAATAAAATTTGAATTTACGAAAATGTTTTTGCATTAATAATTTTCAGTGGGAACATTAACAAGATTGTGTGTAATCATTTAGCTTGGATAACTTACTGGACACACAAAATGTAAACTTTTTTCACATCAGTCCTGCTCTAGTGTAGATTAGTCACATGTGTGAACAACATCATACACAGTGTGTCAATCATAAACTTAATGCACTCTAAAGGCCCGTACACACGTACCGATTGTCGGCCGTAAATATTTGGCCGATTGTCGGCTTGTTGGTATGATGCTTCCGACAACCGACTGCGACTTTTCGGCCGAACAAAATCTGGTCTGCATGCTATAAAATTTTTGTTGGCCAACACCAGAACGGCCGATTGTTAGTCAGTCAGTACAGATTTCGGCCGACAAAAGCCAGATGAGCAAGACTGGGCATGCTCAGAGAAGAAAAAACACACGGAAAGTTAACCATCACATGACATCACTTCTGAAGCTGGTTGTTGTTGGCCGACAAAATTTGTGTGCAGTCTTGAGCACTTTTCAACCAACACGACATCACTGGACAAAAGACGGCCGATCGTTCGGCCAACAATCGGTGAGTGTGTACGGGGCTTTAGGCTCACCGCAAAGGAAATTGGTCAGATATTAAAAAAAACCTGTATAATATGAGAGTCGTTGGGTTTTAAATGTTCTCTACAGACAAGCATTTAAAATTTGTGTTTAAATGTGTTGATGTAAACTCCTACCTGCTAAATGCATGTGTCCTTTAATTGTTTCTGCTGGATAAAGCTTCTTCTTTAAGTGACCCAGAATCCACCCATATAAGAGTTTTAGCCAATGTGCTTCTTAGTTTCAGCTCCACCAGCTCTCTGAGCCCACTTTTCCTTCACCCAGAAATATTTGTGCATGAAAGGATCAAAATCACAGAATGCAGAGACCGAGTCTGCACCCCTGTTCAAAAGCACAGCAAAAAGATTTCCAATTCTGGCTGCAAGAGATTGTGTTTAAAGCGAAACTTCACCCAAAAGGGGAAGTTCTACTTTTTTGCATCCCTCCTTCCAATTCATTGGCACTTTTTAGGAAGAGGGGGAGCGGGTACCTGGTTTTGAAAGGTACCCACTCCTAATTCCGGTCAGATTTCCATGGCAATCTGTGTGGAAGATCAGCCCCGCAGCCTTCTAGGACACATCACAGGTCCCAGAAGACTGAGAGACGATTCACAAAGTGCAGCGCAGCTCGCACATGCGCTGTGGGAAAATGGCTGTGAAGCCACAAGGCTTCACAGTCTGTTTCTCTTAAGATGTTGGTGACTAGACCAGAAGCCAGTTGAATCGGCTCGGATGAAGACCACGCCGGATCCCTGGACAGGTAAGTGTACTTATATTAAAAGTCATCAGCTGCAGTGTTTGTCTGGGGGAGACTGGAGCTACTCTTTACACATAGAATAAAGGTAGAGTGAGAACACTTCGTAAATTTGTGCAGACATCCTACTTTTAATTTACCTGGAATGTTTCCTAAACTACATTACCACCTTAGAGAGTCCCTGTTTCCAGACAATTCATTTCAACAAAAATCTTCCCGTAAGATATGTGCTTTTAATGTTTTTTTTTTTTTTAATTTTTTTTTAACACCTCGCTTATGAAAACATCCAAAAGACCTGAGACTACTGCTGTAAGCCTCCTTCTTGGATGTGATGTCAGCAGCCCCATCAGGCTCAGAGCTGTCATTCAAGTGACAACATTCCCCTGCGCCCCTCTCTCAGCAGCTACATAAAAAAATGGTATGTATGGTAGTGAGGAGAGGGGCATAGGAGCTGGGCCAGCACAGAGAGTAATTAGACATTCCCTATAGAGGAGAGGACTATGAATTGTAAGGATAGCATAAGCTGTACTAGGGAATTGACTCTCTTGGCGTAGTCAAAATTCGTACCAAGTTCAGAGACTCATCGTAAGTGAAGAAAACAACATTTGTGGATAGGAAATGAAGGCAAAAAAGTATTTCGGACACCTGTTGTTGTTTTCTGCATTTTTTTTAGTTTGGTGATAGGGTCTTTCCAGAGAGCGCCAGCAAAATATGCAGCCATGAGAAAGTTCACTTCCTTACCTTCCTTCTAGTTTTGTTTAATCCATTGTAACAAGAATTTGCAGAGAGCACCTCCCAGGTCATTGGAGAGTGTTATTCCTGAATCCACTCCTGGGTAGCTTTGTTTCCCTCTGCTTCCTTTATAACTAGTCATACTTCTAAAGACTGACTTAAAAAATATTATATAATGTTTGGAGGGTCAGGTGCCTGAAATGGGAATAGATACCACAAGCAGTGGGTTCTCGGATCACTGGCAAAAAGAACTTCAGGACTGGGATGGACTTGGTGATGCATGGGTGGTAGTCTGAAGTATTTAGCACTCCAGAATAACATAATCAAAAAGGCAGTGAGAAATTTTAGACTTGTAGGCGGATGAAGGAAAAACAACCTCAACCACTCTGGCGAGGCAGATTCCACATGGCATGGCTTCCCTACGTGGGTACCCAACAGTAGCTCAACCATAGAAATACAGAAAGGGGTCCCAGACCAAAACGCAAATAAAATACAAATAATTGTATTGGTTAAAAAGTCTTATAAACCAGTCAACAAGTATCAGGGGCATTGCCACTACCCCTTTATTAGGGTTCAATTCAGAATAAAACTTGGATGGACTCCATTGCGGCTCAGTAACTGCTGACAGATTGTTACTCCATGAGGAGAGTTCAGTACTGGTTCTAATATAGATCTATGAAGTCACTGTTTCTGAATACATCCAAGTTTTATGCTGTGTTGAGCCTTGATGAGGAAGGAGTGGTGATCGTGGACTCTTTTGCATTGAGTTTTTGGTCGTGCACTCCTTTCTATGTCGATTAATTACTAAACAGGCAATGAGTAAACAAAAATCTTGCTCTGCATGGGCAGTTTTAGGCAGGGGAGATGTGTGTGTGCTTCCAGACTATGCAGATAAAATATTTAAAATCTATTAGGGTACTGTTCCACTTAGAATCAAACCAAGCCAGTATTGCTAATCATGCACAATGCTGATCATTTGTGTACAGCATTTAGCAAAGCTTTATTTTGTATAATCTCTTTTTCTCTGTCGCTTATTGACAGACGCAGTCCTCTTGATTAATATCAAATCGGGTTATACTGCCCTCTACAGGAGTAGGACACTAGACAGAAGGAAAACGTTCTGGCCACACCTTAGGGGCAGTCCCAGAGGGTATATCCTCTCTTTCCCTGCTACAGGATGACAGTTTTTTTCTGTCTAGCTAGGAGTAAGGACCTAAGTTCCTTGCTGGGATCTTTGGTCCTGGCAAGATTTTTTTAGAAAAATTTTTTAAGGCAGCTTTTTTCTCCAGTTGTTCCTGTGAGAACTTCAAGCAAGTATGCTGAAACTGGGCGACGGGCTGAATGTTAGGAGTCAGTGGTCACCCCAGTCAGCCTACGAGCGCGTGCAGGCCCTAGCTCCTCGCTGGGTCGGCCGCGACATAGTCCCACTGGACGGGGACTGACCCTGCGAGTTAAACGTCTCGCCTGGACGCCGACGACCAGTTGGAAACTGAGTCACGGCATCCGTATTGGTCGACAGCCCCCCCACCTCAGTGGAGAGGGGTTCTGTCAGGAGTTGGCGCCCGCCTGTTCCGGTATGGTGAGTAAAATGTTCCCCCTCTCCCCCTGTCTGGTTTTTGGGTGGACGCGGGCCCCTCCCTGGGATGACCGGACCTTTATAATCCTGGATCCCCCCTCTATCCTATAACGGGTGTCACAGATCCCCCTCTTGAGGGTGATTTAGTGAATAGGAACCAGAAGGCTTGGTTTGGGAGCTGACAATCGGAAGTCACTGTATGAGGGGCCCTGTAAGGGACCATGACTGAAGTCAGTGGCTGGCATTACTATTAGGATGGCCATGTAAGAGGGTGATAGCATCTTACCTGATGCATAAGGTGCAATACAGGCCGATGCCTGTGCCTGGACTACAGCCATCCGCAGGCCGCCATCCTCCCACAGGCCATACACCTCCCGCAGGCCGCACAGGCCGATGACTACCTCCCGCAGGCCGCTGCTATCTTGCCACAAGCCGCTGCCATCCTCCACAGGCCGCCGCCATTTTCCCGCAGGTCGCGCGGGGCCGCCATCTTGGCGTAGCCTTGTGTCTCCAGCATGGGGGCGGCCATGTTTGAGATGACCAAACACCTCGAGGAGTAATTGGGAGGCACCGGAAGGCGTGTAAGGGGCGGAGCCGCCTCCTTTACCCGGGAAAGCAAGCCAAAGACTTCCTGTCTGTAACAGACAGTGCTGGGAGCAGGTTGATAGAAACTTCTGTGCATCAGGTGGTGAGCCTTGGGGTCTCTCTCTCTCTCTCTCTCTCTCTCTCTCTCTCTCTCTGGGGTCCAAGCAGGTAACACTGAGGGGCGCTATTGCGCTGGGGGACTAAGAAAAAAAAAAGAGAGATGTTTTTTCTTTGCAATTATTTTTTTGTTTGCTGGCAAGTGTCTTGTATAATCATGGACCCTGCCACACATGTATCCCCACCTGATCCCCCCGAGGTGGCCGCAGGACCCTCCAGTACCCCACTTGTGATAGATGCATTATCAGCAGTTTTGGAGTCTTTGGTATCCCGGGTGGAGGTAGCCTGTCAGGGACGGGGGTCAAGAAAGCGACCCCCGCCTACCTACCCCTATTTCATCTGATACTTCAGATACGGATTCTGAGCTGGTCACTGCAGCCGCAGGTCCCTTTTCTGGGGCTGTTGTCTCAGGTACGGTCTCCTCAGACAGTGAGGAGGACGCTTCTGCCTCCGCCATAGCACAAGAAGAAGCTTTGGTGGATGCACTAGTTGTGTCTGTCCGGGAAACCTTAAATCTTGAGGTTACACCGGCAGAGGTAGCTGAGACTGATATTCCTTTTGGTACTAGCAAGCCTACCAAAATGGCGAAGGGTTTCCCTTGCCCAAATGGGGTCGTCCGAAAACGAACCCTTGCTATTTCCAAACGCATTGCTAGGCGCTATCCGTTTGAGGAATCACTCAAAAAAAAAAAAATGGACGGTACCACCAGTGGTGGACTAAATAAAGCCACTGTTATCCCGTTGGAGGACGCTCCGTCTTTTAGGGATCCGGTGGATCGAAGAGTGGAAGCGGAATTCCGCTCCATTTTTTCCCTGATAGGGTCAACCCTTAGGCCATTGGTTTAGTTTCACTAACATTGACAGAATGGGTTGGCTAATCTCCCTTTTCAAGGGGATCGCCGGTTTGGGTGAGATTATAAGGATCTCACTGGGGGGAAGAGCACTTTCTTGCCACAGACTGCTAAGGGTAAAGGACCTCGTAACAGACGAGGACCTTCCTTTTCTGCTCATAAAATGTTTTTTCGTTCCGCTGGGGCGAGCGATAAGGCAAAGCCCTCCAAAGCCCCTTCAGGGGGTCTCAAAGGGCGTTGGTCGAGTAAACAAAAGTCCGGCTCAGCCAAGCCTGAAGATAAGTCCAATACAGCCTGGAGGTGCGCCCCCACCCATCTCTGGGGTGGGGGGACGTCTTCACCGGTTTCCGGATCCATGGCTTTCCAGAATCCCGGACAAAGGGGTTCGCGAGGTCATACGGTCAGGATACAAGATCGAGTTTCGATCACTTCCACCGGTGCGATTCTTCCCTTCCAATATTCGACTATCCCCGGATTGCTTAAAAGCTTTGCGGGGGGCAGTAATGGACTTGATGCAACAAGGAGTGGTAGTTCCCGTTCCTTGGACAGTTTCAGGGGTTCTATTCGAACCTGTTCACAATGCCCAGGAAAGAGGGCAAGGGGCGTCCAATTCTGGTCTTGGGAGAGATGGAGTCCATCCGAACAGTGGTGGCCTCCCTGCATCAGGGGGATTTCCTGGCGTCCATAGACATCTAGGATGCCTATCTTCATATCCCCATCTTCGCAGGACATCAGCGTTTTCTTCGCTTTTCCCAAAGATCATCCCTGGTTCCCACCAGGAGACTGAACTATCTGGGCCTAAATTTGGATACATCCTTGGCAAGAGGAGAAACTCCAGAAGATTCAGTCAACGATTCGGATGTCGCTGTCTGTCAACTGGCTGGGACTGATGGTGGCCTCCTTAGAGGCAGTACCGTTTGCCCAGTCTCATACCCGAATTCTCCAAGAGGAGATTCTTCTCAAATGGAATCGAAATTCCGATTCCCTGGGCAATCGGATCCGGTTAAGCGAGTGGACCAGGGAGTCTCTGGTCTGGTGGCTTTGGTCTCCGATGCTCAGCCAGAGGAAGTCATTTCTTCTGATAAACTCCAGGTTACCGATAAATGTGTCGGAACTGAGAGCGATCAGACTTTGTCTGATTTATTGGACCGAGCAGCTCCAGGGCAGCCCGGTTCCGATCCAATGGGACAATGCCACGGTCGTGGCTTATGTCAATCACCAAGGGGCACCAAGAGTGCCCTGGTGGCCATAGAAGTGGCCAGCATTCTTCATTGGGCGGAACAGTTGTTCCAGCTCTCTCCGCGGTATTCATTCCGGGGGTGGAAAATTGGCAGGCAGATTATCTCAGCCGTCAGATTCTGGATCAAGAGCAATAGTCTCTTCATCCAGAGGTATTTCACCAGCTGTGCCTCCATTTGGGCACCCCGGATGTGGATCTGTTGGCATCTCGGCTCAACAGGAAGGTGCGGAGGTTTGTAGCTTGCGCCCGCGATCCTCTAGCGGACTCAGCAGACGCGCTGATCGCCCCGTGGGGGCAGTATCAGCTACGGTATGCCTTCCATCCTCTCAAGTTACTGCCGAAACTTCTTCGCAGGATAAAGATGGAGGGAATTCCAGTTATCCTGGTAACTCCGGACTGACCTCGTCGAGCCTGGTACGCCGACTTGGTCAGACTGGTCGCGGACGCTCCTTGGAGACTTCATCTCAGGGAGGTTCTGCTGTCTCAGAGACCGATCTTCCATCTTGCTTTACAATCGCTGGCTTTAACGGCCTGGCTATTGAGACTCCGGTACTGAAGGACAAGGGATTGTCAACTTCAGTTATTCCTACTTTAATTAAAGCAAGGAAAGCGACTTCTAGAAAAGTCTATCATCGCACATGGAGGTCTTATATTGCGTGGTGCGAATCCTTTGGATTTCCTCCACGGGCCTATTCGGTGACCCGAATCTTGGCTTTTCTGCAACAAGGAGTGAGCAGAAGCTGGCCTTGAGTACTATCAAGGGTCAGGTTTCATCGTTAGCAATTTTCTTTCAGAAACCTTTGGCTACCCATTCCTTGGTGCGGAATTTCATCCAGGGGGTGCGGCACTTGGCTCCGCCAGTGCGCGCGCCCTTACCGCCCTGGGATCTTAATTTGGTGTTGTCGGTTCTTCAGAAACCTCCCTTTGAAAATATCAGGGAGATTCCCTTGCTTTATCCCAGAAGGTGGCCTTCTTGGTGGCCATTACTTCTGCACGCAGGGTGTCAGAACTGGCCATATTATCTTGTCGAACTACGGACTCGTTTCGTAAAATGGATTCACTTTTTGTGATCACGGATGGCCCCAAAAAGGGGTTGCCTGCATCTGCCGCGACTATCTCCAAATGGATCAGACAGACGGTGGTACAGGCTTATTCTATTAAGGGTCGGAATCCTCCGTTCCCTGTTAAGGCGCACTCCACTCGGGCGCTTAGTGCTTCCTGGGCCTTCCGCCATCAGGCGTCATTGGTCCAGGTTTGCAAGGCGGCTACCTGGTCGTCGGTTCATACCTTTACAAAATTTTATAAAGTTGATGTGATGGCATCGGCGGATGCCTCTTTTGGCCGCAAGGTTCTGCAGGCCGCAATTTGAGGAGACCGTTGGTCTACCTCGAGGGTTTTTTTTTCTGTTGGATTTTCAGTTGAGTCTCATCCTTTGGTTTGATGAGCCTTTAAGACTTCTAGTCGGCACCGATTGGGCCTTCTGGATTTAAATTTTGATTTCTGTTATCCCACCCCTCATTTGTGGCACTTCTTTGGGACGTCCCGATTTGATATTAATCAAGAGGACTGCGTCTGTCAATGAGCGACAGAGAAAAATTGATTTTTGTAAAATCTTACCGTAAAATCCTTTTCTCTTAAGCTCATTGACAGACGCAGTACCCGCCCCTCTACTTTTGAGTTGGGTTGGGTTAAATTCTCTGACACTGCTTTGTGACATAACTGACATCCTGTAGCAGGGAGAGAGAGGATATACCCTCTGGGACTGCCCCTAAGGTGTGGCCAGAACGTTTTCCTTCTGCCTAGTGTCCTACTCCTGTAGAGGGCAGTATAACCCAATTTGATATTAATCAAGAGGACTGCGTCTGTCAATGAGCTTAAGAGAAAAGGATTTTACGGTAAGATTTTACAAAAATCCATTTTTATTAGGAATGTTTAAAAGTACAAAATAAATAAATGACAGAAAAAAAAGATCTTGGTCTAGTTGATTATTTCAAAAACAAAACCTATACAACCATGCATTGCATGTAGATACAGTCAAATGTGATACAGCATTGGTATTATAATCATTTTAGCACAGAACAATATCCACTTACAAGGGGACTGCAAGGGCTGATCCCCATAATCTGTACAATTTATAGTATAAAAATTCATCGACCTCTGTATAGGAGATCTTTAGATAGGGAAAGTGACAGAGTAAAAACTTACAAGATGGTCAACTGGATAAACGAGAATCAAAAATGCTTAGATGTTAATCAAACAGCCTTGTATCGACCAATGAAAAGTGCAGACACAGGTTTTGCCAAGGGTTTTGCCCTCCGAAGGAAATGTCTTGTATAAATTAGAGACCATGTTATCCGAAAGAACTTTTGGATAAGCTGCAATTAGGTAGCTCTGAGCTTGGTTTAATTTTGGTCTATTTTGTCTATTTCAAATAAATAATACATCCACCCACACCAGATATCATGGAATTGTTCCTGTTTATTTTTGGTGGTAAGAAGAACCCATCTCTCTGCTTCCATGACCCGTTCTACCTCTCACTTCCTGTTTATGGATTCGCAAAAGAGCAGGAGGTTTATTGCCGTCAGTTGCAGCTGGGAGGAGCAAGTTAATTATTCGCTCGAAGAAAGAGGGCACGCAGGCTCCTTATATAAGAATCTTTCACCAAAGATTACATGTGATACATTATAATTGGCTGTAAAGACCAGAGGTCTCCAAACTTTCTAAACAAAGGGCCAGTTGATGGTCCTTCAAACTTTGGGGGCGGGGAGGGGGTTGGCTGCACTGTGACCAGTGGGAATAGAAAATATCCTAGCGTCTGAGGGAGTAAACAGTGCCCCATGTTTGGTATTAGGGTGAGTAATAGTGCCCATCATCGGCATCAATGGGAGGAATTATGTGCAATCATTAATGTCAATGGGAGAAATAGTGCGCCATCGTTGATGTCAATGGGAGGAATAGTGCGCCATCGTTGATGTCAATGGGAGGAATAGTGCGCCATCGTTGATGTCAATGGGAGGAATAGTGCACCATCGTTGCTGTCAATGGGAGGAATAGTGGTCCATCATTGGTGTTAGTGGGAGTAACAGTTCCCCAGTGTCAGGAACTATGCCCCACTGTTGCTGACAGGGTACGAATAATGCCCCAAGGTGTGGACAAAATCAGCAAAGGGCCGCAGTTTGGAGACATACATCAAGTTAATTAACATAAATAAAAAATAATAATAGAATGTCTATACCTTTACACATGATGTCTGAAACTGTCTAAACTGCAGTGAACTTTCCTCCAGTAAGCTTATGACTATTAAAAAAAAAAAAATACCAATATGAAGTGCAGAGGTCATCTAGAGTTCAACTTTTAAATATGCATATTTTATATCCTATTTTACTCTTAAATTTCTAGAAATAACTATTGCTTGACAATAATTACTAGTTTGTTATTAATACATATGCTAATTAATATAAAGAATATTAAAGATATGGCTTAATATGAACATTCTACTACACCATCCTGAAGTGTGGGATACAGGCGGTCCCCGGGTTACAAACATCCGACTTAGAAACGACTCCTACTTACAAACGGAGGGAGACAACAGGATGTGAGGAGAAATCTACCCCTAGGGAAGGGAAATTCACTCCTGTAAGAGTTCTCATGAGAAAAATGTGTCTCCACTGAAGCTTTATCATTAATCCTTGTCTCCACAACAACCCAAAATTTTCAAAATCCAATTGTCATAGGGACAGAAAGTAAGGTGAAATCTTCTGAACAGGGGTACAGACAGCAAAACAAATGGCACAGGTGTGTTAACCGTTCCTTATGCTATCCATAATACTTGAAAATGCTTCTTTTGGCTGAAGCTAAACTTAAAAAAATTTACCTGTTCCGACATACAAACAAATTCGACTTAAGAACAAACCTACAGTCCCTATCTTGTTTTTAACCCGGGGACCGCCTGTACTGGGTCTGCTTTCAAATATTGGGTATAAGGCATTTTGCCACATTTAAAAGATGTGGCATAATGCTAATTTTATATTACTTGAGGGGGGAAGGGGTAGCATGAAAGACAGTGGAGGGGAGATAATTGTATGGGCTTAAGGATGTTTTTCTGGATCCAAGGAGAAATGTCCTTCCAAAATGTTGGAGTTTTGGGTCAATGTATAAATGTGCCCTCCTGGGTGCAAGGCAAGTGCATAACTGTACCCCCTTGGGCGTAGCCTCACTAACACAGCAAAGCTTGTTTTGACATAGTTCTCTTTGATCCTTTTTTCAGACGATACAAGCAACAGTTTATCGAAGGACATTGGAAGTGCGGTTGCAGGAGTTTCCGAACTGGGCTTTGACACAGATAATACATTTCAGTTGGATGACGAGCTGAAACTTGGACCTCTGAGCTTGGATGGTCTGAACATGTTAAGTGACCCTGACATGGTCCTGCCAGACCCCACAATAGAGGACAGTTTCCGTTCCGACAAGCTGTGATCCAGGCTGCCCATCGGGGTGCAGGCTGCTTCGTTCATTTAGTAGACAAACAGAAGGAACTTGTTCGGGAAGCAACTGAGAACAAATCGTTTTGTTCAAGGCTCATTTTCTCTCCTTTGGATTAGAGCTGTTGTAATCACTTAATGGATCTTTTGACATTTGAATGTCGGATTAAGTAGATGTACTAACTTTTTTTTGAAGAAGAAGGTTTGAAGAGAAATCTGAAGAGACACTGCTTTAAACCAAGCCAGTAATTGATACTTTGTAGATAAGCACACACAATTCTCTGTGAAATACTTGGTTAGAAAAACTGCATATCTACGTTATTAATGGTGACGTGCCATTGCCTTATCTTTTTTACCCTTTCTTTCAGCCCTTCCAGAAACAGTTTATGGAAACTACCCGAGAAGCAACCAATTTACAAACATATTTTTGTATTGCAAAAAAACCTCAAGCACCCAGTGACAAAAACATTGACCTTGAAAGGATTACCATACTATACAATCTAAAACCACTGACCTCAACACTTGCTGATTTTTTTTTTTTTGGTTTAAATTTGTATGTGAACTTCTGCCAATTTAGATTAAGAACTAATACCATATTATAAGAAAATACGACAATGAGGTATATTGCAGTAGTGCCTTAGTGCTAGCCACTTTCGTCTGACCTAAAGTGTACGTGTCCTTTTGCACACCTTGCAGATAGGAGCTGGTTATCCAAACCAATATGTATGAAGTTGCAGGCCATGTGTGAGGTATGGGGCACTATGAGTCTCGTAATTCCAGCATCATGAGTTCCCAGGGAAGGTAAAATATTGTTTTCGTATACAGAATGGGTTTGTTCACTGTAATAGACGATGGGTGCTCATGTTTATAAGCACGCTTTTAACACTTGTTTTCTGTACAATCAATTGTATTACCCATACCCAGTAGTTTGCACTATATCTGAGTATTGTATCAGATAGCTGATAAATAATTCTCTATGGAAAGGCTTCAATGCACAGACTGTTTTGAGAGTGTCATCTGTGATCAATCAAACCTTTTCATATGTCCAAAGGCATTTGCTTAAAGTGAAGTTTAGTCTGGGTATGTACTCGGCCAAACATAAGTGTAATTTTAAATACTAATGCTAATACAAATATTTCAGATTACTATTGTAGTAATCCCATAATTGCTTATACACCAGAAACCAGGGTGTGAAAGTAGGTGAACTTTAAGAAGAAATGTCACCCTCCTTGCTCTAATAGGGGTTGTTTTACTTAAATTGGAGCACTCTGGTGCAGCTGTGCATGGTAGCCAATCCGCTTCGAACGTCAACTTGTTTAATTTAGCTTTGGTAAAAAAAAAAAAAAAAGCTAAAAGCAGATTGGTTTCTATACAGAGCTGCACCAGATTTTGTACTCTCCAGTCTTAGTAAATCAACCCCATATTTTGGCAAAGGCCAAAATCGCAAGGCCAACTGAATTGGAAATGTTATTTGCAAGAAACTGTTTGGCTAGAGTTCCACTAAAGTGATTTTATATAAATAAGATTTGGTTTTATACATTTTAGGTGGCTTGGCAGCCTTCCTCACTGGCTGTGAAATTTAGGTGTGATGGGTAACAGCCATTGTAACAAATTCCCTTTGCTAGGCAAGTCATCCTGAGAAGCATTCTCAGTTTTGGGTTCACATTTGTAGGTTCTTTCTCTTCCAGCTCATATGGGCCCAGTTCTGCAGTCTCTAGCCAGAGATCATGACTAGATTCTAGAGGTCCAGTCGTACAAACACTCAGTTTAAAGCTGCTGGGTGTGATTTCCTGACATTGAGGAAGAGCAGAGTATGAAAAATCTGAGTGTAATAACAAACCAGCAAGTGATTGAACCCTTCAGTATGCACCCAAAATTTGGAAATCTAAGTTGAATAGCCATGCAAAATTCATGTGTTCATACATGTATGAGTGATAAATGTTTGCTTTATATGGTTGCTAGTATGTTCACCATCTCTCATTTTCATATATAAGGGTTGTATTATGAAAATCGAACTGTAAAAAGACTTCTGTAAAATATAGAGCAGTTTATGTCCCGGCTAACAAAACTATTTTATTTTTTTTTTATCCAAGATGGCAACTTGTTTTTATTCGTTTTTGAATCCAATTACCTAGAAATAATTTGCACTTTTGTTTTGGTAAATGAGCAGTAGGGTACCAGTGCAATCATACCTTTTTATCCTACATTTTCTAAATATTAGACTTTAGTCCGACTCCCGCTAAACGAGGAATTTCGCTTTGTAAACTTTGTATGCTTTTAGGCTGGAACCATATATTTTTATTCTTTGTCTACAGAAGTTGTTACAATTACAACTTTAGGGTATCCGTTCCTTTAGTGGGTAAGGTTTATTTTATTGTTCTTGGTCATCTATACATTTTAGAACTAACTGAATCTAAAAAATTACTTTTATATGGAATTTATATGGCTACTATGACAACGAGGTTTACTTTCCTGAGGTTTGAAGATGGCGCCAAAATCTGGAGCAGCCTATTAATTCTTTAGGCTCTTTTTAGGATATTGGGTGGAACATCTGCTTAGTAATACATGCCTGGATTAATTTAGCAACCAGCTCCCGTGAGAACATAGTCTTGGGCCCCATTAAGACCTGAGCGTTGCAGTGATGTGCGGTAAAACTTGCTTTACCACATCACATGATCCATGTTTTGTTGCGAGTCCATTCTATTTTGAATGTCACCCCATTACACCTTGCCAGCTCACTTCAATGCATGAGTGTTTTTGCTTACCAACAAGCACATATGTTAACCATCCTTATGTGGGGCGATGCATTAAAAAAAAAAAAAAAAATGTTCAAGTTTGCTTGTTTTTTTTTTTGGTGTTGAAGTGTTGCCACTCCATTCAAACCGAATGGGGCCACCTTATTGCATGATAACGCATTGGGTTACGCAACACTAAGTGTGAATCTGGCCTAAGGGCTAAACTGCAAGGGGGATTAATTATTTTCTTACTGAGTGATAACTCTCCTAATAGCAGGGTTAACAAACTTGCAATACATGGATTTTTGTGATTGAAGCCTTATGCTCATTGACTTATTGCTGAGGTGTGACATTAGCACAGTGTGTAAATGAGCGGATTGCTTGCAGTAAATCATTTAGAGTCCAGGATTAAAATTTCCCATTTTACATCTCCTTTAGGCTAGCCTTGAATGCTTGAATCTGACTGCCAGGTGTGACATTCAATGCACCTGACAGTGGGGTGATGACAAGCTCTTCCAAAGTCAAAAGATTGATTGCTTTCACTGCCAGAATGTTCCAACATGTTGGAAAATCTCTCAAAAACTTGGTCTGTACTTCCTTTCTGAAAGAAATGTCAGAAAATGTGTTGCATTGTCTCATTATGTGAACTACATAATACAGAGGTGGTTCCTGGCTTTACCAAGGATGACCTTGTGTCTGCATGCCTGTTGTGTTCAATAAGATATGACAGCTGAGTTCTAACACCACCAGACAGGCTAGTGAATAATTGCAGGCTAATAACAGGCTACTGAGTAATTTCAGAACTCCAAAACATGCATATGTACTGTTACTGTATAACAGAAAGAAAACCATCTTAAACTAGAGTTTTGTCATTTCTAAGGGATTCACCTCAAGATGTCATAGCATGCATACTATAGGTCTAACTAGCCACATTTTGCCTAAGAAAGCTGGCCATATAGAAATAAGGGAGCCCCCATTGCCAAAATATTTTTGAAGATGCAACTTTGCCTGTTGGTGATTCAATGACTTGGAACAAATCTGTGTATATGGAGTGTTAGTGCAGTTCATATTCAGCTGCATGGTTCGGCTCTATAACTCACTATGTAGTAGAGCAAAGATGAGGATGAGTGTGCTGATATTGCCCCTTCAAAACTATTCTGTGCTGGCAGCTCTTGGGTTTTATCCTGACCAATTCTCTTTAGGGCGCTTTCACACTATCGCACTGGAGTAACAGGTGGCATTGGAACATACCTTGTCGATTGATTCACAGTGCTACACCACATTAACTTGTGCTGTGGTGTGCCTCTAAAATGCTACATGTACTTTTTTGATGTTTTAAAGGAGTTGTAAAGGCAGAAGGTTTGTTATCTTAATGCATTCTATGCATTAAGATAACAAACGGGGGCAGGGCCGAACCGCAGCTCTTTGTCTGAATGGACACACGGAGTTGCAGTTTGGCTCGGGTGCCCCCACAGCAAGCAGCTTGCTGTGGGGGCACTTGACAGGAGGAAGGGGCCAGGAGAGCCGAAGAGGGACCCTAGGAGAGGAGGATCTGAGCTGCCCTGTGCAAAAACATTGCACAGGGCAGGAAAGTAAAACATGTTTGTTTATAAAAAAAAAAGAGCCTTTACAATCACTTTAACTTCCATGTTTGATGTATTATTGTTCGTGTTCTAATACAGTGCAATTATTGAGCTATTGAAGATTGCAGTGATCCATGCATGGTTGATTGAGCAGATTATCCTGGTAAAAATATTATGTATACTAGAGTTGTTGACCTTTTTCTGCTAGTTGCCTGGCTCTCTGGTTTCAATACTTTGGGGTTCTGCCCTGGAGCCAGTAGTCAGGTCAGGACAATCAGTGCTATGTCAGGACTCATAATCTACATACTTATTCTCAGCCAGTGGTTTAAAAAGTACCGAAACTTGCTGATTGGGGTGAAGAGTACAGACTGTAAGTAATCATCACTCAGTCAGGGCAAACTCTAAAAGAAAATTGAATTTGTCCATGATTAATTGGGTAGTGCAGCCACCTTGCTTTGTCCCCAAAAGGTACAAGAAACCAATAGGTGATTGGTTGAGTCAAACCCAAAATTAAAATACTTCAATCATCTAGACTGATCCTTTTATATTGTATTGTAAATGGAAATCTATCAGCTTCTTCCAACAAGATATGTAATCAGCTGTATAGTTAACTCAGTCCTTTTAGGGCCCATGCAGTTTTTGGCATTCTGGTGCATTGCATTAACACGCTAGGGTTAAGTCAGCCCATTCATAAGTATTAAAAGTACTGGATTAACCTGACAGCCAAGCAGCTACAAAGCAGCCAGTCTGGAAAGAAGTGTGGACATGGCTATTGCTGACTTAAAAGGTACAAGCTCCAAAATCCTCATCCTGGTTTCACTACCCAATGAATTGCTGACTCCAAAGCAGTATATATATCCGGTATCCTAACCCTTCCCTGGTTGTATGCTTGTTCCAGGTCATTGACTCACTTAGCAGGGAAGAATTAATGAGAACCTTGCAGGGGTAATTGCCATGCTTTTATGCTGAGAGATTCTTTTAGGGTTCATTCAGACCTTGGCTTATTGGCGCATTATTTGCAGATGTGCTAACTTATATATATTATATTTCTTTTTTTTTTTAAGCATGTGCATTCTGTTAAGTAAGCCTATTCAAATAAATATGGTGGGAATGCAACTAAACATCCTTAAAAAAACATGAATCGTTTTTGTCCTTTTTGGAGCTGCATTGCTCTGTAACACACTAACTAGTGTATAATGCTCTACTTTGCAAAGTGTTGGCAAATATGTTGTTTTTTTTGTACATTGCCAGCCTATTTCCTTGAATGGGCCGCCTTAATACAATGTACATGAACGTGTGAAAATGGAATCTGTCAGCATAAAAGTAAGGAACTTACCTCTGGAAGGTCTTTTATTATTTTTCTGTTTCGCAAGTCACTGACCTGGAACAAGCAAGCAACCACTAAAATGACAGGATACCTGAATATGAGTCAGTGATTCATTAGGTAGAGAAGCCAGGCAGAGGAACTTTGATCTTGTACCTTTCAGAACAAGTCAGCAATAGTAGTGGCCTTCTCTCTTGACTGGTTCTTTTGTAGGCTGCTTGGTTGTCATGCTGTTCCTTTTAAAAAAAAAAAAAACTACTACTTGGCTATCATGCTAACCCAGTACCTTTTTATTACTTTTAAAGCATTGTCCTGGAACACATTTCCAGAGTTTTAGCTTTCGCCCTGGGTATGTCAGGTTAGTCGACCAAGTTAGCATTTTCAGAACATCATCAATGACAACCTAAATATTTGCCTCCGTCCAGATTTCCCTTCCTGGAGTACCATGGACTTACTACAGCCAATCAAAAATACGCTTTCCTTTGCCGGATCAGATTGAACCTCTATAGGGCTGATTCACTGCTGTGCAGTTTCACATTGCAGGTTAACTGCATGACACAAAATAAAATCAGAGTAGAAGCAATTCCCATTTTTGTGAAATTACACATTCAAAATGTGAAGATGACAACATTTTTCCCTTATTAAAAGAAAAAAATGATAAAAAGCTCAAGTAAAAATCAATTTAGCATGCATTAAAATGTTATCGGTGTACAAAAGTGTTTGAAAACAGTACTCTTCTTACATGAAATAGAAATCCAGGAATATGAAAATGCCTGAGAGCGGAAATCTTTCCACCTATCATTGGGTATAATAATATATAAGAAGGCTTGTCTGTATTTTCTGTAGCAACATGTCAACTTCTGCTTAACATTTTCCACCCGGCTTGTTGGATGAAATCTGATTTCTACGGTAAGTTGATTCTTGTTTCATGCACTTTAAATCTTGCTCGTTGTCTCTTTTGAAAACCTGGGCTGACCTGTAGACGGGAGTGATTTGCCCCACAGTGCGTTGATATTTAGGATCTATACTATAAACTATAACTTTTTGAGTTGCAGAAGAATAGTTTCACTAGTGCCTTAGTGGGTTCTCCATAGAGGTGACCATTCTGAAAGACCTCGTTCATGCTGATTTGTGACCTTTCAGTCGAAGGCAGCCCTGGTCGTTAAGAATGGTAACTTCTCTTAATGGAACTGGGTGGGGGGAGGAAATCCTAGATCTATGAAAGCAAGGCAAAATTAAACAGGCAGTATGTTCTCAGACAATAAAGTGAGCTACCTATGTAGGCCAAAGCAATAGGTTTACATGATGGCCTCCCTCCCCACCTGTACACACCTTTATGCTTCCCTGTTCTTCGAATCAACAGCAAAGAGAAATACCCCATACTTCCATGGTATGGAAGACATGTGAATCACTCCCCTTCTTTCCTCTTGACAGTGCTGGTGGTTACTGATTGGCCACTTGGGCACCTGTCAGTGTCATATGAGGGTTGAAGTAGGGACCTTAGACCTGTGTAAGTTCCAAGTCACAATCTGAAGTTTATATAGGCCTTTTTTTTTTTTTTTTTTTCCTTTTGTCGCAGCAGTCAGAGCTTCAAGGGCAAAGCACAGGTTCAGGCTAAAGCCTAGTACACACTATCAGGTTTTTTTTTTCGTTTAAACCAGCAGGTTGAACGAAAAAAAAAAAAAAATCTGATCGGAGCCGCTGTACTAACGGTCAGAAGTTAGTACAGCGATCTCCCCTGCTGAGCTGTTGTGTTCTGAAAGGGGGACGGCCCCCTGCCAGAACACTCCGGTCTGCGATCTCAGCCATTGGCTGAAAGCGCTGATCGAGCGCCAGTCAGCCACTGGTTTTCCAGAATGCACGTTCCGACAGAAGCTGGGGAAGCACTGGGACGGGCTTCTTATACACACGGGTTGAAAGTCAGCTGGTTTTTTTATTGAACTGGTCGATGTTGGTTGACTTTCGGCCTGTGTGTACTAGTCTTCGAAGCAAATTTTTTCCCCCCTTTGACTCGAAGCAAATTTGGATCCCAAATTCTTTCTCTTGGTCACTTAGTTGGAAAATGTTTCAGTTGATCAGAAAAAACTCTGTTAGGGATAAACCTTTTCAGGCCGTTGTAGTCAAAAAACATAATTTATACTTCCATTTAAATGCTGAGCAATGTTAATCCTAGATGAGGTCGGGCCTTAGTAGATTTGTGGCGCTATACATCATCCTTCTACATGGCAAAGAATTTAATAAGAGAAAAACTTTTCCATCGGTCTTAACACGGATCTTTTAAAGATCAGAATATTTCTGAGTTATACAAGGCGACTCCCAAGCCTGAAGTCAACTGGTTACATGCATGACAAGTAGGGGGATCATATGTCTTCCCAAATCCTTTTCTCTGCAGGAATAAAGTATAATTATTGCTTTATACATCTTTTTTTTTTTTTTTTGTAGAAAAAACAGGTTTTTTTTTTTTTTATCTTTATACTAAAATAAATTTCTAAAGGGCTTTTATATAGTTTTATAAAAACTGGAGCAAAGAAAAATCGGTTTCTGGATTTGCTTGTCTAATGTGCTAGTGTAAGATTAAAGCTAACACCCAATTAGTTGCTTTGTGCAGCAGCCAATTTTCCTTCTCTAGTTTTTTAGTCTATAAATCAGCAGGTCTGTCAACCATGTTGCGCTGTAGTAATTTAAGGGCAATGTCAGTTGTACATTATTGTATAAAGAAATAAATATTTACAGCTATAATGAAGTCCGTAGCCGAAGGAGGACATGTACATGTGGTGTGTGTGGGGTTTGTGTGAATGCTCAGTACTTTATATTTTACTGCCATTTTTGGTCCTCTGTTCTAGTCTGCTGTTGTGTTTTTATACATGTGAAAATGGTAATGAAATGGCTTTCCTATTCATGAGTTTGTACTCCATCATCCTATTTTGTGACTTACTATATTATTTCAATGCTCATCATCTATGTAGAACATATGCAGGGGCAGAAAGGGTCCTGGACCCGGGGGAAAAATAAATCATCTGGTCTATTCCTCTCAGCAAGGATGAGGGAGAGTACAAAGTAAGAGGTACAGTGACCATATTGATTGCACTGCCTGTTTGGTGTCTCTGTATGCAGATGCTCTAAAATACAAGCAGTTCATCCATGCTAGCTAGTAATGTTACGGAATGTTGCTTTCTGAAGGGAGACAGGGCAGAGAGTGCAGTCAATATGCATTGTCAGGATACCTGTCCAGACTCTCAGGAACCTGGATGGGAAGCATCTGATAGTACCCCCACCCCAGCCTTTTGGGTCACATAGCAGTCATTGCAGAAGTACTTGTCATGAGCACAGGTCTCAAACCAGTGCTGGTTGGTGAACAGTGGTACAGGCTTGTTCTTTTAGGCATGGCAAACAGGAGTGCAAATTGCAGTAACTCTTAACCTACGAGATGTCAGGTTAATATATTTGTAGTGTGTAAAATAGAGCCGATGTCGCACAAGTGATTCTGTGGTCAAGCCACATTCCTGCTTTTTAGAGTTACTCCCTTGCTAGCTGGACCAGTGAGATGTTCTCTCGTTGATCCCTTGCTAGAAAGAGAGATTTAGAATTTATTCACACCAGTAAGGGAGCGATACCACTGAGATAATGGAAGCCTCTTCTGGTTGACACTCTTGTGGAAATCAGTCTTAATCTGTCACAATACAGAGCTTAACTTTAGTCAATGCCACAGGTCAAAACTGTACAGTAGATGCAGAGATTTAGGCCAATAAGTTTATATGCAGTTCTCCACTAATTCCTTTAAAGTCTGGTGTGGCCCTGCCCTTTCTATGGAGTATTCCTGTTGGTGGGTAAGGTGTCCACAATATTAAAGATCCTTTGAAGGATAAGTTCACCTTTCCAAAAAAAATATTAAATGCACATTTTTTGCAGGTAACAAAATATGCATTTATTTTTTTGGGCACCCGCAATTCGCAGATGTTGGGTTTAATGCCACAGTCCTGCAGATGGTTTGTTTAGCTGTCTGCCCATACCTCTGATACAGGCAGGCAGTCACTCTCTGACAGACTCAGTGAACTACTAGAGCGCTTAACAGTGCCCTGGGAGTTCGAGAACTACAACCCGACAGCTACAAAGGTGGTTGTCTGTACTTGTAGTTTTTACATTAATCTCTAACATGTTACTCCCTTAATATGGGTGTAACGTAACCTCTTACAAAAGATGAACATATTCTTGAAGGATTCTTAGTAGGTGGGCATTTTTGGGGCCAACCAGGAAAGTTAAAATTTGCATGGGATTTTAGGCTGATTTTTATCTGGATCTACTAGTCATTTGAAAGATGTCATTAAATTCCCCATCTAAATGATCCAAGTTCGTGACAGGCTTAGAGGGCCTTCACATTATTGCACTTAGTAATGGGGTGTTGGTGTGCTGAGGTGCCATGCTGAATTGTTTCTCAACGCACCTTGCTGATGGACGTGTGGCAGTGCAACATAGTAGTGTGCATTGCAGTATGCTGCCGAAAATGCTACATGCACCTTTTTTTGGTGCGTTAGGCAGGTCATTCAAATGAATGGGCTTCCTTAATGCAATGTACGTTAACGCACGTACAGACCCAGTGCTGTAAAGTGAATGGGCCCTTGCTTTAGTTTGTAATGGGTTACTGCACTTTGTACATTATTGCTCCTTTGCAGCATCTTACTGAATGAACCCACTTGAGTTCTTTGATGTGTGACATGACTGAACTGCCAATACTTCATACCACCTTTGTTGACCTTAAATTTGAATTTTATAATACCAATGAACTTTGTATACACTAGGATCATGTACATGTATTGTATATGGGCAAAATAATCAGTAAATGTGTATGGGCTCACTGCTAGAGGAAGCCGAGAGTCCTTGCCAGTGGGTGAGGGGTTTAGATTTCGGCATAAACCTCTGTTGGTGAGTTGATTTCACATCTCTTATCATGGGTAAGACTGTCCCTTTCAGAAAAAGACCGTCTCTGATTTGGTCACTGTCTCGATTAAAGGTATTTGCAGTTTCTAGGATATACCTTCTTCATTGTATGCTCGTTATTTAGTTGCTATGACAACAACGTGTGCACTTAAAGATGCACTTATCAGATGTTTTTTAAAAAGATGTTTTATTGTAGAGATTTTGTATTGTAATTAAGAATGTTTAGTCTTTTCAGTATATCATATTGTAAGTAATTTATGTTAAATGACATTTCTTTTAGTCCCTGGTATAATGTTTGTCCACTGTTAAAGCAATTAATTTTTTTTTATTTTTTATTTGTTCATTCTCCATTTCCATGACACAAGCATTATTTATGCATCTGGGTTTTTACTGTTTTTAATAGGCATTGTGTTTAAATGTTTTCTTTGCCAAAGGGATTAAAGGGCTGCAATATCTGGTTGTAAAGGATTGAGTGAACTTTGTGCATTGATAATAGACGTGTAAGTCGTATTATTTCATTAGCCGTCCTTGACATTTTCCTGTTATGACTGCTGCGCTGGGCTGTTTTGGCATTCTTTGAATTAACATAATATATTGGACTCTTCCCAAAGACTTTAGTACAGAGTTCGTGTTCATTCATACCTTGTAGAATCTGTTCCAGTTCTAGCGAGCGCATTGACAGATGTGCAGTCCACTGTTATAAACCAGGTGTGACGTACACAGCAGAAAATCTCATTATCCATGCTGTAGCTCTGCTTCCGTGTAGCTACTGGCAGAGGCCTTTGTTCACCAAAAAAAAAAATGATCAGGCTTGTGCAGATTTATTCTTGGTTTATGCGAGTGGTTTAACTGCTCTCTAATCTTTCCCATGAAAGAATTTGCATTAGAAGGACAGACACTTGGCATCCGAAGCAATGCTCAGACAGCCTTTGTATTTTCTTCCTTGAGGGATGGGAGCTTTCAAAGTTAATATTTTTTGTGCATTAACACAACTTTATTCTACCCCCTTCTCCACACAGGCTTTTGATTGTTTAAGAGCAGTATACAGCCTAAGAGCGGCATCTGCAAAACTTTGGACAAGCTTCAAGCGGCTTTGTTTGAAGTCTTTAAAGCTTAACTCCAGGGATGATGTATTATGCATACTTACCTTGGCACAATGCAACTATGCATGTGTGATACCCAGTCGGCCTTTGAGGAAGCTGTAAATCACTGTAGTAGAGGTACTATTTTGATGGCCCTCAATCTTTCAGGTGCTGTGCTGCTGCCCTTCTGCATAGTAACCATAGGCAGTTGCTTGCTTGTCACAGCCAACATTCAGAGAATGCCTTGGATTTTTCTCAATGAATGCAGAGTTCTCTGATTGAATGGGGTGTAGAGGCATTGATGTCACTATCCCCACCTCATCCAATCAGAAAACTCTGCATTCATTGAGAAAAATCCAAGGCATTCTCTGAATGGTGGCTGTGACAAGCAAGCGACTGCCTATGGTTTCTATGCAGAAGGGCAGCATGCAATGAAACAAATGCAAGGCATCCTGGATAGCAGCAGAAGGGCAGTCACTCTACACGGCCACCTGGAAGACAGCTGCTAGCACTGTAGTAGCTTGAGTTTCCACAGAGGCTAATTGTGTATCATTAAAGCTTTAGTAGGATTTTATACTACATGAAGCCTGATGAAAGCCTGCTAGCAGCTTGTTTAAAGTGACAAGCAGCACTCCCACATTGCAATCACATTTACAAAAACCCTACTATATGTGTGTTTTCATTCACATGAATAGGAACATTTTGAAATGAGCATAAACTCGATCTGTCCCTACTGACAAAAGGGACACACAGAGTTCTCCTCAGTAACATTCAATGCAGAAACCCATTATCTAGATCCTTAACCCTTTGTAAGGACAAATCCAGTTTACCACCGATAATGAGACGTTCCAGCATGGTACAGAGAGGGGTTATTGTGCTAAACCTCAACTCTCTAGCCGCTTCTGCTCAGCAGAAAAATACTTCAGCTTTGGAGTTTTTAGGAAAGGGCAAGTTAAATGTAGGCTGCAATTTTATTATTTTTGTTTTTTACGCAGTGTTTGTAGAAACGTGTAACACATGTAAAGTAGGTGTTATCCTAATTTGGCTGTAAAAGTGGAAATACACTCTAATATCCATGATGGGCTTTTGTGCCTCGTATGCTCTCCTCCAGTAGTGACTGGTCCAGACTTCAGTTGTCCCTCTCCCTCGCCACTTTTTCCACTCCTCTTTGGTCATTGGACAGCCACAGATAATGTAAATACATCACTTAGGGAGGATTACATTGCTCTCATAACCCGGTTCTATTCCCGGAATTCCAAGAATGAGCCAGGATGTGCACTGCATGGTACATATGGCGCACAGTGTACATAGCAAAAGCAGCATTTTGCAAAGCTTAGCATGCAAAAGTTTTTTTTTTTTTTTTTTTTTTTGAAAGACTGCATGTCCTTCCAATAAACTGCTTACATTTTTATTTTTTATGGTGCAGGACTTTAGTTCTGCTTTAAAGTGGTTGTAAACCCTTACATATATGCAGTAAAATGACTGGCCCTCAGGTGATACACAGAGGTCAAGCAAAACCTCTTACATACGTTGTACCTGTTTATTTACAGGTACCCTCCCCTTTTGAACATCCGTTCAAAGTGCAGAATTTACACAGGATCTTTCAGCTCTGATAAGCAGGGGCTGAGAACGGAAGTTACAACAGTGAGGAGAGCTCTGAGAGGTGATTGGTGGGAAGGGACACACCCCTTCACACAGGTACAGAGCTGAAGCTGTCAATCAGCTGGAGCTCCTTCCCCTGTCACCTTTTTTTTCTTGGTGTCAGGAAAATTTTCAGAAGTGACTCATGCTGATAGCAGACAAAAATGACACTTAATGGTCTGGAGTGAGACAAGTACTCACTATAGAAGGATATGCTTTATTCATATTTCATGTCTGAGATTTACAACTACTTTACAATCTGTGTTAAACATCGCCATCCCAGAAGCTTTATTTAAAGGCTTCAACAAAGCTGCTCCGAGCTTCCCAAAAACATTAGAGCTTCATCAGACCTGCTTTAGGGCTCTTTCACACGGTCCGTCGGCGGACTCCGTGCTGCTCAGCGGGGAATCAATCCGCTGATCCCCCCTAAGCAGGCAGGTGACAGCTCCCTTTCCTCTCTGTGTGCGGAGAGGGAGGTTTCAGAGCCCCGCTGCTCTCTATTGGGGAATCGGATGAGAGCGGACCACCTGTCCGATCTCACCCGATCTCATCCGATCCTATCCCCTGGACGGATGAAAAATGGAGTTTCCATCGGTTTGGATTTCACAGACAGGATCGGATGTGGATTGCAGTGGGTATCAGTGGAAATGTCACCGCTGACATCCGCTGCCCCATAGGAATGCATGGAGGATCCGATCAGGTCATCCTAAAAAACTGACAGGCGGATCTGATCGGATCGTTCTTGTGAAAGAGGCCTTAATCTCTGAAGAGCAACTGCATTCAGATCACTCTTAGAGTATTTGGCAGGTGGTTGCATCACCACCTCACTGCCTGCTTTTAACCCCACGGATGTGGGGAACTTGCAGAGTGGCCCTATTAAACTGAATAGGTTGTGCTCAGTGGGCACTACGCCTGCTGAAAGTGACTAGGGGTATAATTCCTGCCTCTGCAGCTAAAGGGGGGAGTGGTTGGGGGGGGATGCTAAAAACGATGTTCAACCATGGGGGATTTACTGCTGCCCAACCACTAGTGTGAATAGCCCTTATACTTTGCTGAGGCCTTTAGGTTGGAGTTTTTGGAAAATGTTAATGTGAAGTAAATCACCTTTTTTTGTATTTTACTACAGAGCTACAATCCTCCCATGTTGAGTAGAAAAATTAATCCATCTGCAATTAGTGTGTTTACTTCAGCCTGCTGTTGCAATATGAAAAATAATTTAAAGCTGAACTCCAAGTATGATCTTTGTTGCATAGTTGCATTTGTCCAGCTTGGCACAATGTGAGTATTCATATCTCCTACCCGAGGGGCCACTGGAGAAGCTGACAATCACTGCAGTAGTCAGTTCCACTACAAAGATGGCTACGACGTTCCTTGTCCACACGTGTCCTATGCAAGCCCCTGCTCCACTGCACATTGACCACAGGGGGTCACTCGCTTGCCATTGTCACCATTCTTAGACCGCTTTGTATCTTTTTCCCAATGAATGCAAGGCATTCTCTGATTGGTTGAGGTGGAAAGGAGGAGGGACAGTGACATCACAACCTCCACCTCATCCAAACAGAAAATGTTTTCTATGGATGGCAGCAGTACCAAGCAAGTGACCCCTTGTGGTAAGTGTTCAGAGGGGAATTTGATCGCACAGTACCCCGAAGATGGCGGCTGTCACTTTAGTAGTGACAACTTCTACAGTAATTGTCTGCTTCCCCAGGGGTCCATCGGGTATGAGATACATTTGCTTACACTGTGCCAACCTGGGCCAATGTAGGTATGCAATTACGATCCTTCCTGGAGTTCAGCTTTTAAACGTTGTATACAAACAGGGACTCTTCAAGCAGTTTTATGTTATTTAACAGCACAAATTTCCCTGAAAATAAGTCCAATTTATTCTTTAAGTAATTTATGTTAAATGGCATTTTTGTAGTCCTTCGTATAATGTTTGCCCACAGTTGGGCAATGGGTTTTTTTAATCCTTACTCTCCATGTTCATGACACAAGCTTTATTTATGCATCTGGGTTTTTACTGTTTTTATTTGGCATTGTTTTAACTTTTTTCATTGCCTACCTACATTGGTCCAGCTTGGCACAATGTAAGTACACGTATCTTATAGCTGATAGGCCACTGGGAAAGCCAATGGTCATTGTAGTAGCTGGCGCTACTACAGTGGCAGCCGCGATCTTCAGTGTCCTGTGTAAGCAATTTTAAGTAATTTAACAGCACAAATCTCCCTGAAAATAAGCCTATTTTTTTCTTTACAATTATCAAACCAAACCACAATTATCAGCAGTAGTCATTTACATAAATACAGGATATCCATACAAGCAGAAGTATGTCATCTTGTTTCAGCAGAAAATGTAATGGTATAAAGAAACAATGATACAAGGCCTATTTGTTTGCAAATCCATTACTTTAAAATCCATGTTCTGCAGTTTACATTGACTTTGTGTTTTGTTTATTGCAATGCAAAAAAAAAAAAAACTCTGCTGTGTCCTAGAAACTGCCAATATTTAGGCTTATTGTCCTTTTTAGGCACATGTGTCTTCTATTACAATCAGTGGAAATGAACGTTGACATTCATTTATGTTGATTTAAGAGAAAACGCATGTGCGTTACAACAGAATGCAGCTTATATGCTTTTCTCTCATGTCATCAAACATATTTGATGTAGCTACCAACTTGGCATACATTACTTGTGTTAATGCGGCAGATCTTTCTAAACTGCGCACTTCACTAATGCCTTAATGTGCCAATAGCATAAAGCATTACACAACTTTATCCCCCCTAATGTGCAAAGATTGTACCCTACCAATAGTAATAATACCGGGCTGTTTCAGGGTTTCATTTTGCTGGACTGAAAGCAAACGTCTCATGCGAGTTTCCCTGACTTGTTTCTGTTGTAAAATGTACAGTGGTATTTAAAACATGCAGTTCATGAAAATAGTTTTCTGTTTTGTAATGCATCATTTTACATCTTTCTTAATTAAATTGCTGCAAATAAAATTCTATTGTTGCGTGTTCTTATTTCAGCATCCTGTCAAATTTTTGTTTTTCAATACATTTCTAACCACTTGACCTCCAGCAGATTTAACCCCCTCCCCCTTCATGACAAGGCCATTTTTTGTGATGCAGCACTGTTACTTTACCGGGCAATTGTGCGGTCATGCAACGCTGTACATAAAATAAATTTGCCATTTTTTCTATCGTTCATTGACGGACGCAGTCTCTGATATCCATATCAGTAGGGTTAGGCTGCCCCCTACAGGAGTAGGACACTAGGCGGAAAAAAGTTCTGGCTACGCCTATGGGCAGTCCCAGGGGGTACACCCTCTCTTCCTGCATAGGATGTCCGTTTTAATCTGCCTAGCCAGGAGTAAGGACCTTGCTGGGATCTTTGGTCCTGGCAAAGTTTTTTTTTTTTCTAGATCATTTTTTTTAGCAGTTCGCCGGATTTTTTCTTGAGAGATCTACAAGCAACTATGCCGGATCTGGGCGACGGACTGGATGTATAGATCCAGTGGTCACCCCAGCCAGCCAACAAGGACGCGCAGGCCTTAGCTCCGCGCTGGGTCGGCCGTGACTGGCCCCGCGAGTTAAACGTCTCGGCAGGTCACATACGACCGGGTCTAGGCCTGAGTATTTGGCCAACAGCCCCCCCCCCCACTTTGGCGAGGGGTTCTGTCAGGGGATGGCACCCGTCTGTTCCGGTATGGTGAGTAAATGTCCCCCCCTTCCCCTGGCAGATTTTGGGGTGGACGGTCGGACCCTCACATTCCCAGGTTCCCCTCTGTCCTGTCATGCACCCCCTCTTCTACCTACCTCCCCTCACTGCTGGAAGCTATTGGGCCTACTCCCGGTGGCTGGGACCACAATTCAGGCCGGTTGTAGAGTGGCGGGGGGGTTGCCGGACGAACGATCGTGCAGGGCAGGTCTCTAACTGTTCCCCCAGGGCCCACCTGCCAATCGATCCCATTTTGGAGTCTGAGGGGGTCCCCACAAAAGTCAGTTGCTCTGCAGGCCGCCATTTTCTTGTAGCCTCATGTGCTTAGATCGACCATTTTGCGGTGGCCATCTCTAATTGGAATCAGAATGGGAGTTCCCGGAGGTGTTTTTTTGTGGGTGGAGCCCCTCCCCATACCCTTGGCTGTTTCTCAGATCCTCCCCTTTTGGATCGAGATTGCTCCTGACACGTGCTGTGCAGACATTCTGGGCCTTCTGGTGCATCCTTAGTACAGGGTGGTGAGTCTGGGGGTCTCTCTCTCTGCTGAGGGTCTCCAGTGCACTTTGCCTGACCTCTGTGGGGGCGCTGTAGCACGGTGGGACTTTAAAAAAAAAAACTTTTTTGTGTCATTTTTTTCAACTTTTAGTGACGGGATCCCCTAGTGCAACATAGACCCTTCAGATCATGTGTCCCCATTTGACCCCCTCAGGGAAGCCGCAGGGCCTTCCGGACCCCAGCTGTCTATAGATGCAATTTTGGCAGTCCTGGAATAGTTTGTGTCCTGGGTGGAGATGGCCTTTAAAGGGCGAGGTGCTAAGAAACGCCCTCTGCCTACCCCTGCCTCATCTGATGTCTCAGGTTTTGAGTCTGACTCACCGCAGACATGGGTATCCCTGCCTGGCCTACTGCCTTGCGCCCTGTCTCCTCTGACAATGAGGATGACATTTCTACCTCCACTGCCGCACAAGATAAGGCACTGGTGGACGCACTGGTTGTATCTGTGTGTGAGACCCTAAAAATGGAGGATGCGACTGAGGCGCAGATTAGGTTTGGCACTCCCAAGCCATCCAGAGTGGCAAAGGTTTTTCCCTTTACCGCGTATTTTGACAACCTGCTCAAAAAAGAATGGGACCGCCCAAAGTGTTCCCCTGGGGGTGCCTAAGCGGATTGCTAGACGCTACCGTTTTGAGGAGTCCCTTGTAAAGAAGTAGACTGTGCCACCTACGGTGGATTCTCTGGTGTCAAGACTGAATAAAGCTACCATGATTTCAGTGGAGGATTCCCCATCCTTTAAGGATCTGGCGGCTAGGAAGGTGGAGTCTGTGGCCCGCAATATGTACTCCCTGGCGGGTTCTGCACTAAGACCGGTGTATATGGTTGCCCTTGTCTTGCAAACATTGACTGAATGGGCTAAGTTACTACGTCGTGACCTGGAGCGGAAACATCTTCCTTCTGCCTTTGAGGAACCGTTGGACCAACTGGTGCAGGGGCGCGCTGGGCACTGCTCACATATTGGGCCGACTGTCGGATTCGGCAGTGGTCCTCCGGCGTATACTTTGGCTGAAGTGCTGGTCTCCGGATCAGACTTGTAAGAAGGCCCTGACTGATCTGCCTTTTCAAGGCGATCGCCTGTTTGGGGCTACTCTGGATGAAATTATCAAAGGTCTTACAGGGGGTAAGAGTACCTTTCTCCCCAGGCTAACAAAGGTAAGGATCCTCGTCGCAGGTGGCTGTCCCACCTTTTCAGCACACAAGAAGTTTTTTCGCCCCTCAGGGTCATTCGATAAGGCGATGCCCTTCAAGACACCCTCAGGTGGTTCCAAGCCACCCTGGTCTGGCAAACAAAAATCTGATTTCTCCAGACCTGAGGACAAGACCACCGCGGCCTGAAGGTGTGCCCTCACCCGTATCTGGGGTGGGGGCCGTCTTTGCCGGTTTCCGGACCTGTGGCTATCGCGGATACCAGACAAACAGGTTCAAGAGATTATACGGATCGTGTTTCGATCTGTTTTGCTGCTAAGGGTTTTCCCTTCCAGTATGCGACTGTCCCCGGATCGCTTGCTGACGTTCTCTGGGGCAGTTCAGGACCTGGTACAACAGTGAGTAATAGTTCCGGTTCTGTGTGCGGAATGTTTTCAGGGCTTTTATTCAAACCTGTTCTCAGGAAGGAGGGCAAGGTGCGTCCAATCCTGGACCTGAAAGCACTAAATTGCTTTGTGCAAGTTCAAAAAATTTGAGATGGAATGTGTTTGCATGGGGTTGGCCTCGCTACATCAGGGTGATTTCCTGGCCTCCATAGACATCAAAGATGACTACCTTCACATCCCAATCTGTGCAGGACACCAACAGTTTCTCAGTTTTGCAGTGGGAGAAGATCACTATTGGTTTGTGACGTTGCCCTTTGGTCTCGCCTCTGCTCCTCTGGTCTTCACGAAGGTGTTGGCTCCGGTTCTGGCGCTGTTAGGGCAATGGGGAATATCGGTCCTGTGTTTCCTGGATGACCTGCTTCTACATGCGGAGTCTCCCAAGGTTTTGGTAACAAATCTGGAAATCACCATGAGCACTATGGAGGAGTTCGGGTGGATTCTGAACCTTCAGAAGTCGTCCCTGGTCCCTTCCATGAGACTGGACTACCTGGGCCTGACTTTGCACTCGTTCTCAGCCAGGGTGTTTTTTCCGCCAGAAAAACTCCAGACTGTGGTTCAGCTGTTGCTGTCTACCAAATGGTTGTCCCTACGGACCTGTATGAGAGTCCTGGGACCGATGGTGTCGTCCTTCGAGGCTGTCCCCTTCGCTCAATTCCACATGAGGATCCTCCAGAAGGAAATCCTTCTCAAATGGAACAAGAATCCAAATTCCCTGGACAATCAGATCCAGCTGAGCCCGGTGACCAGGGAGTCCCTGATCTGGTGGCTTCGGTCCCCGATGCTCAAGCAAGGATAATCCTTCCTCCTTATACAGTGCCTTGAAAAAGTATTCACCCCCTTGACTTATTACCTATTTTGTTACATTACAGCCTTAAGGTCAATGTTTTGTTAATCTGAATTTTTATGTGATGGATCAAAATACAATAGTCTAAGTTGGTGAAGTGAAATGAGAAAAATGTATACATAAAACTATTTTTTAGAACTAGAAAACAGAAAATTGGCATGCGTGTATGTATTCACCCCCTTTGTTATGAAGCCCATAAAAAGCTCTGGTGCAACCAATTACCTTCAGAAGTCGCATAATTAGTGAAATGATGTCAACCTGTGTGCAATCTAAGTTTCACATGATCTGTCATTACATATACACATCTTTTTTGAAAGGCCCCAGAGGCTGCAACACCTAAGCAAGAGGCACCACTAACCAAACACTGCCATGAAGACCCAGGAACTCTCCAAAAGAGTAAGGGACAATGTTGTTAAGTACAAGTCAGGGTTAGGTTATAAAAAAAATATCCAAATTTTGATGATCCCCAGGAGCACCATCAAATCTATCATAACCAAAGGGAAAGAACATGGCACAACAGCAAACCTGCCAAGAGACGGCTGCCTACCAAAACTCACGGACCGGGCAAAGAGGGCATTAATCAGAGAGGCAGCACAGAAACCTAAGGTAACACTGGAGGAGCTGCAGAGTTCCACAGCAGAGACTGGAGCATCTGTACATAGGACGAAATTAAGCCGTACGCTCCACAGAGTGGGGCTTTATGGCAGAGTGGCCAGAAGAAAGCCATTACTTTCAGCAAAAAACAAAATGGTACGTTTTGATTTTGGGAAAAGGCACGTGGGAGACTCCCAAAATGTATGGAGGAAGGTGATGCAATGGTCTGATGAGACTAAAATTGAACTTTTCAGCCATCAAAGAAAACGCTGTCTGTCGCAAACCCAAAACCTCACATCACCCAAAGAATACCATCCCCACAGTGAAACCTGGTGGTGGCAGCAGCATGCTGTGGGGATGTTTTTCAGCAGCCAGGACTGGGAAACTTGTCAGAGTTGAGGGAAAGATGGATGGTGCTAAATACAGGGATATTCTTGAGCAAAACCTGTTGTACCACTCTGTGCGTGATTTGAGGCTAGGACGGAGGTTCACCTTCCAGCAGGACAATGATACCCAAACACACTGCTAAAGCAACTCTTGAGTGGTTTAAGGGGAAACGTGTAAATGTGTTGGAATGGCCTAGTCAAAGTCCAGACCTTAATCCAATAGAAAATCTGTGGTCAGACTTAAAGATTGCTGTTCACAAGCGCAAACCATCCAACTTGAAGGAGCTGGAGCAGTTTTGCAAGGAGGAATGGGCAAAAATCCCAGAGGTAAGATGTGGCAAGCTCATAGAGACGTATCCAAAGCGACTTGGAGCTTTGATTGCTGCAAAAGGTGGCTCTACAAAGTATTGACTTCAGGGGGGTGAATAGTTATGCACATTGACTTTTTCTGTTATTTTTGTCCTATTTGTTGTTTGCTTCACAATAAAAGAAAAAAAAATGTGGGCATGTTCTGTAAATTAAATGATGCAAATCCTCAAACAATCCATGGTATAATTCCAGGTTGTGATTAAACAAAACACGAAAAATGCCGAGGGGGTGAATACTTTTGCAAGGCACTGTAGGTTCCTATCCATTACTGTCATATTACCCCCCTTATCGAAGGGCTTGACAACAATGGGGTCATTGCAGACAAGATCATCCAAATCCCTACATTGGGGGTTGGATCATTTTTAGTAGATAGATTTTTGATATCCTTGACTGTCTGTTTAAGAAACACTCAGACTGCTGGACATGCTTGAAGTTTGGGACATTTTTGAGACTTGGCCCTAAACTTAGGGGGACTTGGTTAGGAAACAGGGTCAATTAATCGAAGAGAGCAAGAACCGCTCTGGTGAGGAGACAATCCCAAAAAAACTCCAACACAGGTGCAGGCAAGGATCCGCAGTCCAGGAAATGATAGTAGAGAACAAACAAGGAGCCGCACTTCTGGTTGGAGTTATAGAGTATAAAATCCAGGTTTATTAAGTCCAAAGGATAAAAGCATATCAAAACATAACCATGACAGCCATGGAAACAGGGTCCTCATTATCCGAAGAGGAGGACCCCGATGCCCAACGCACTCCAGCCTGTTCATTTTCATCCAAAAGTTGAATGAGTATTTTCAATGTACAAAAATCCTTAGCCTTGAAGTCTTTTATATGTCCTCAGCCCGGGTCCCAGTTCTTTGCCGGAAAACCTTAAATTTAAATACATCTTTGATAAACAGGTATAGATCCTTTACTGAAAAAATGGGAGAGAAATCCGCACTATGGAAAACCTAAAAAATGGCTGCAGCCTACCTTCAAATATATAGCCCCTAATAGGGCAATATAGGTAAATTGGAAGGGGAGAAGGGAAGGTATTTGGTGCTGCCTAAATGTATGTAAGTTAGCTGATATGGGTTGCAAGTGACAATGAACCAACAGTTAATATCAATATAGTGGCACAAATATAATACAGTAGATATGACGTGACAAATAATGAGGTGACACATTACAGTGACATAGTGCCGAAGTGCAAATTGATACAATAAAATAAATCCCAAGAAACGGGGTTGCAATGTGACACTTAATGCAAAAAGAAAAAAGTCCCAGGAGCAATAAACCACAAATGCTATACAGTAGCTATAACGTGACAATAAATAAGGTGACACATTAAAGTGACTTAGTGCCAAAGTGCAAATGGGTACAATAAAGTGAACCCCAAAAAAAAGGGGTTACAATGTGCCAATTAGTGTAAAAAAATCCAAGGAGTAATAGCCCTTGCTCAATGTTGGAAATATGATAATAAAATGAAAACAAATATAATAAAGGTGGCTGAGTGGAAAGTCACACCTATACAATTATGACTGAGATGACCAAATATGTGTATAACAGTAGACGTGACTAATAAGAGGTGTGTGTGTGTGTGTGTGTGTGTATGTATGTATGTATGTATGTATGTGTGTGTATATATATATATATATATATATATATATAATATATACACACACACACACACACACACACACACAGACTCAGTGCAGAGGTGACTAAGTGCACTCAGAACAAATAGTCCATGGCAGTGGAAAAGTTAATTTGACTGGAGTCCCAAAATCTAGAAGATCTTGAAAGGATCCAAAGGGTGACCTGTGCAGGTGAGGATACAGATGTGCTCCCCTCTCAATACATACCGCACTCACCAGATCAAGGCACCCCTACAGGGGTAACGCGTGTAATATAGCTCAAAGGCAAATTCCCATTCTGTCTGTTCTTACGGATGGACCTCGTAAGGGACAGGCCGTGTCTGCTGCTACCATTTCCAAGTGGATCAGGCAGACGGTGGCGCTGGCCTATTTTATTAAGTGTCAGGTTCCTCCTTTCCCTGTTAAACCGCATTCTACAAGGGGGCTTAATGCCTCCTAAGTAGAGTTGAGCGAACACCTGGATGTCCGGGTTCAATGGGTTCGGCCGAACTTGAAAAAAAAGTCCGGGTTTGTGACCCGAACTTAACCTGAACTTTACCCTGATCCCGAACCCCATTGAAGTCAATGGTAACCCGAACTTTTGAGCACTAAAATGGCTCTAAAAAAAACATGGAAAGGGCTAGAGGGCTGCAAATGGTAGCAAAATCCTCTTAAGAGCATGGTAAGTGCTCTGCAAACAAATGTGGATAGGGAAATAACTTAAAATAACATAAAAAACATAAAAATAAAAAATAATCATCTTGATCTAGGAGGACGAGGCCCATATGGAGTAGGAGGTTGATGTGGGGGTGTAGGTGGAAGGGGCAGTGGAGGAGGACAAGGTAGCCAACACTGGTTTTTGTTTTTAATTTTAAATTTCTTTTTAAATTGGGGTACACCCAAAAAGAGTGAGATCAAAAATACAACAATGGCTGGGTAAGGCCGGTATCCATGTCTATTCTGCACAAGGTACGGACAAGTCCTGTGGGATCCATGCCTGGTTCATTTTAATGAACGTGAGCTTGTCCACATTGGCTCTGGACAGGCGGTTGCGCTTGTCTGTGATAACGCCCCCAGCTGTGCTAAATACACGTTCAGATAATACACTGGCTGCAGGGCAGGCCAGCACCTCCAAGGCGTAAAGGGCAAGCTCAGGCCATGTGCCTAATGTGGAGACCCAGAAGTTGAAGGGGGCAGACCCATCATTCAGTACGTGTATAGTACGTAAGGAACTGTATATGGTATATGGCAAGGAACGGTGATGGCGGCAGGGGGGGGCGGTTCCCCCTTCTGGGTTGAGTCTGGCCTTGGAAAAGGTATGTGTCCCTGGTTGTGGGCCGGGCTCTCCCAAAGCTGTCTAAGTTCTGAGGCCTTCTGGTAGGGATGGGGCTGCACTGGTCTTGCCAGGGACCGGGATTCTGAAAAACCTGTGGTGTATGTGCCCCTGGAGTGGCAGTCCAGGGGTGCCATAATTCACGTTGGATGGCAACACTATGAGTATGGCACCAAGGACACTGCACTTCCTACACACGTTTTTCACACCTGCCTCTAGGGCCAGGCCTTTTGGTTAGGAGTCAGGACCAGAGGAATTTTTTATTCCTGGCCGAAGGGCCTGCCATAATATTGCAACGTGGCACTAACCTTGCACTTCTCCACTATCCCTTTCCCCACAGTTATGTATTGTGTGTCTCACGTTTTGTGTTTTTTATTGTGGCGGTACACTTTATTTTGCACAGCGTGATTAGTAGGGTGTAGGTCCTTGGGCCTGTCCCTGAAAGTCTTGGGAGGGGGTGGATATGGCCTTAAAGCTTGGTTCGCCCTCTCTCATGGGGTCTTTCTTCGGGAGAGCCCCACCTAGTACTTGGGGTGGTCTGTTTCAGCAGACCTCCTAAAGAACGGGGCTGCCTGGTTTCAGTCAGGTTAGCCAGTGTAAGTACCCCAATCCCTGTCAGGAGCCTTGCGCCCCGGGGGATCAGGGTCAAGGACCATGTGTACATCCTGTGTACTTTGTGTTTCACTTTTTTGGTGTGCACTTTTTTATGCACCCACCGGGTGATAGTCTGAGTGTGTTCACACATCCCACGGGTTTAAAAAAAAAAAACAGCTGGTGGTCCTGGTTGTTGTGGCATGCTGACAAAGCTTTTCCACATTTCATACATGCTAACCCTGCCTTCTGAGGTGCTGGCGGTGCCCTGGCTGCGTTGGCAACCTCCTCCTCCTCTGCCTTCGCCTGGTGCTTCCACTGTGCCCCCACTGTCAGGTGGGAATGCCACCAGCATCGCTTCTCGACCTTTTGGCTAAGATCAAGTGTAGTATCTGTTGTTATCTGGGTGTCACCCTGCTGTGAGCATGGTTCCTCCTCCTCCATCTCCTCATCCTCCACCTTGTCATCTTCCAGAACTGTGCCCTTGCTGGACAATTGTGTACCTGGCGTTTGTGGGTGCAGGAACCTACCCTCGGAGCCACTTGTGAATGACTGCCCTGAAAGCCTTGGAAATGATCACTGCTTCGGATGCGGAGGCGGTTGAGGATGAGGAAGCGGAGTAGGAGGAGTTAGCAACAGGAGGCAAACTGAAGCGCCCTGCAATCCTCGGTGGTGGAAGGAGATGCGACAAACAAATTTAAAGGGTGTATCTCACAGAAACATAATCGGCAAACGCTGCAAAATTATTAATTTTCCCCTAAATGGGTGTTTATTGAATAGCAGAATAGAACAACAGTATCTAAAAGGGTGTATCTCACATGTACAGATACAGACTAGGCCGCAATTTAATATTTTTTCCCTAAATGGGTGTTTATTGAATAGCGAAATAGAACAACAGTATACAACGGGTGTATCTCACAGTAACAAATGCAGACTAGGCCGCAATTTAATTTTTTTTCCCCTAAATTGGTTTTTATTGAAAAGCGGAATAAAACAGTATCCAATGGGTGTATCTCACAGTAAAATATGCAGACTAGGCAGCAATTTTTTTTTTCCCTAAATGGGTGTTTATTGAATAGCGGAATAGTTACATAGTTAGTGAGGTTGAAAAAAGACATCAGTCCATCCAGTTCAACCTATGATGTGTGTGTGTTTTCTTTTAACCGTACATTGTATACCCCTGTATGTTGTGGTCTCCAAGGTGCCCATTAGGGCTGGGGAATATAATCGAAAGATCGATGCATCGCGATTCGACCCTTCGCGATTCTGCATCGATGTGGGCTGCCGGCATAATCGATTATACGAAATGACGTCATCAGCCGCGGCCACGCCCTATCGCGCAAGGGAAAAAAAATCACAGGATCGGCAGCTGATTGGTGGGTTAGTGGCGGGAGCTTAATAAAAAGGCTCCGCCCCTCCCCTTCCGCCTCTTTGACCCGGGCTGAGGCGCAGCAAGACATCCCCCGCGTGTATCGGCGTCCCACCTGCGGCCTAGAAGCCAGCCATCCATCCATCCAAGCCAGAAGCCGCCAGTCCAGTGAGTCCACACACAGGAGCGAGGAGCCCCAAGTGCGTCCCCATCGCAGCCAGCCAGCGCCGCCAGCCCCACCTCACCGTAGCCGACAGGCCCTGGAGGCCCAGCCACCACTGCCAGTGATGCCAGCCGCCCGCCACAGAGCCCAGAGAGCAGCACAGCACCTGTCCTCCTCCTGCAATGCAGTGCACAACAACCCACACAGTCACACAGCAGGTATGTCCGAACAAATAATTGTGTAATCATTCATGGGGGTCTCTCGTCTGTATCTCTGGGGGATGTCTGTGATGGGGGGGGCCTGGGACAGGGGACGGTCGGTCAGGGCCCGGGGGTACTGTTCTGCTGTGGCAGTCTGGCAGCCAGGGGGGTCAGTCAGTGTCAGTGGGGGTCTCTGTCAGTGTCAGTCAGCTATGGGGGTCTGGGCAAGGGGGGGACTCACTCAGTGTTTTTCAGTGCTGTGGGGGATTGGGGAAGGTGTGGGGGACATCCAGGTCTCTGTCAGTGTGGGGGTCTGGGCAAGGGGGGGACTCACTCTCAGTGTTTGTCAGTGCTGTGGGGGATTGGGGAAGGTGTGGGACATCCACCCAGGTCTCTGTCAGTGTGTCAGGCTGCAGTCAGCTCAGCTGTGGGGGGAGGGGGGTCTCTGTCAGTGTCACTGTCACAGGCAGCTGTGGGGTAAGGGGGGGCCCCGGGGGTTTTGGCTCAGTGCATGCAAGGAAGGGAGTCTGACAGACAGACAGTCATATTTTATGAAAGATGTTGCTTGGTTGATTTGTTGCGGCTTAGTTTACAAGTTTTTTTTTTTTATTTTTTTTTTTAAACACTGACAGAGTTTGGCAACTTACGTCATCCGTCTCCGTCACATACGTGGTAGTATGGTGGTAAATATGGCAGAAGGAGAAAAAGATCGAGAGATAAAAAATGCACCTAGCGTTTTAAGAGCAAACATCTGGGCACATTTCGGATTTTATGAACACACAGGGAAGCGTGAGTTGGACAAGACACACGTAAACCTTTCTTCAGTTCTCATGATTCTGATGCAGACAATCGTGTTGTGTCTTTTTTTGTGATCTCATGAAGATTTACTCAAGGTTTAAGCTTTAGTTGATGATTTACTCTGTCAAGGGTTTTCCTTCCTCTAATGGTGGCTTTGGCTTGGCTTCAGTTGGGTTTAATCGTGGTAGAGACAGAGACTGTCTGCAGGACAGGTAACGTTTTCTGTAAAGTAAGTGACATAAGTGAATTGATAAGCTTAAAGCTTATATTTGTAACTCCACTCTAGCAGCCAATCCATCAACTCACTTGAGTTGACTGGCAGTTGCAGAGGGAAACAAACATCACGGTGAACATGGAAGTTATGCAGCAGTGCACTATTGCCAGGTTCACCCTTGATGTTTGCTACTAGTCAGGAAGTGCTCTGTTTTGTAGAGGACAGGTTATGGCACACCTGAAATTTATTGCAATGCATATTCACATAAAAGGATTTATATATAATGTTTTGTGGGAATTTGATGACCATTTTCACAAGAATATTAGCTTGGCTGGCTGGCTGGCTTCTTCTATCTTGGCTTGCCTTAAAGTACAACTATAGGCCAAACTTTATCCAAAATCCAAAAAGTTTGGTCTTTAGTTGTACTTTAAATGGTGGTAGGCCTGGCTTATATTAATATTTTCTTTTATGAAGCAGTAAACTGCACTACTACAGTTTTTTACTAATTTTACTAGTGTTGTTGTCTGTCTCTGCTATGCTGTTTGCATTTTCAGACCTTCCTATATGTTTGCAGTGCAAGTGCACTAAAGTATGCAGGGCTTGCAGGCCATGACAGGATCCAGGAAAGTGTCCTTTGAAGCAAATGAAAATAAAAAGGATTATTTTATTTGTGACTGCTTGATTGTTTGTTTTTTTTTATAAAGTTTTGAAAACCATTGGGCAGTGGGCTGGGCATGGGCATTGGGCAGTAATCGTGATGCATCGTGATGCATCGCGGAATCGAATCGTATCGAATCGCGACCCCAATAATCGTAATCGCATCGAATCGTGAGGTAAGTGAAGATGCACAGCCCTAGTGCCCATTTAATAGTTTTTTGAAACTATCAATGCTCCCAGCTGATACGACTGCTTGTGGAAGAGAATTCCACATCCTTACTGCTCTTACAGTGAAGAACCCCTTACGCATTTTAAGGTTAAACCGCCTTTCCTCTAGTTTTAGTGAATGGCCACGTGTCTTATTGTATCTCCTCTCTCTGAATAGTTTGTTCCTTATGCTAGGGTCGCCAGTACAGTATTTGTACATTGATATCATATCCACCCTCAATCGTCTCTTCTCCAGAGAGAATAATTTCAGTGCTTGTAGTCTTTCCTCATAGCTGATGTCCTCCATTCCCCTAATTATTTTTGTTGCCCTTCTCTGGACTCTTTCCAATTCCAGCACATCCTTCCTGAGGACCGGTGCCCAGAACTGGACAGCATACTCCAAATGTGGCCGGACCAGAGTCTTGTAGAGCGGGAGAATAATCTCTTTATTTCTGGAGTGAATCCTCTTTTTTTTATACATCCCAGTATTCTGTTGGCTTTGCTTGCAGCGGCTTGGCACTGCATGCCACTGCCAAGCCTGTTGTCTACCAGTACCCCCAAGTCCTTTTCCATCCTAGACTCACCCAGAGGTTCCCCCCCTAGTGAGTAGCTTGCTTTCTGGTTTCTGGCCCCCAAGTGCATTACTTTACATTTTTCAACATTAAACCTCATCTGCCATGTAGTTGCCCACCCCGTTATTTTGTTCAGGTCCGCTTGTAAGGTTTCCACATCCTGCATAGAAGATATTGGCATGCTTAGTTTAGTATCATCCGCAAATACTGAGAATGTACTAGATATCCCCTCCTCTAGATCATTTATGAATAAATTAAACAGGATTGGTCCCAGGACAGAACCCTGGGGGACCCCACTTTCCACACCCGCCCAATCCGAGTACTCCCCATTAATCACCACCCTCTGGACTCTCCCCTGGAGGCAGTTCTCTATCCAGGTACTCACCCTATGGTCCATACCTACCTTCCTTAGTTTGTACAGTAAGCGTTTGTGGGGAACGGTGTCAAAGCCCTTTGCAAAGTCCAGATACACCACATCCACAGGCTTCCCTTTATCTAGGTGGCAGCTCACTTCATCGTAGAAGGTTAATAGATTGGTTTGGCAAGAACGATTTTTCATGAATCCATGCTGATTACTACTAATACAGTTTTCATTACTAAAGTCTTGTATGTGGTCCCTTAACATCCACTCCAAAATCTTGCAGACTACAGATGTTAGGCTGACCGGCCTATAGTTACCCGGGATACATGTCGGCCCCTTTTTAAATATTGGTACCACGTTGGCTTTTTTCCAATCAGCTGGCACCATACCCGTCTGTAAACTATCCTTAAAGATCAAGAATAATGGTCTGGCAATCACCTGGCTGAGCTCTTTCAGAACCCTCGGGTGCAAGCCATCCGGTCCCGGTGATTTATTTATGTTAAGTGTCTCTAGTTTAGTTTTAAGTCTATCTTCTGTTAGCCATGGTGGTATTTCCTGAGGTGTGTTGTTTAGTTCGGCCTTACAAGCTAGGTTCGTGTAGCCCCCCGATTCTTTTGTGAAGACTGAAGAGAAGAAATTATTTAACACTTCCGCCTTTTCTCTGTCCTCTGTGGCCATATTTGCTTTGTCATCTTTTATGGGGCCAATGTGTTCTGCCCTCGCTTTCTTACTGTTTATATACTTAAAGAACTTCTTGGGGTTCTTTTTACTCTCTTCCGCTATATGTCTCTCGTGTTCTATTTTAGCCGCCCTGATTTCGTCTTTACATTTCTTATTACACTCTTTGTAATGCTTAAATGCTGCCAATGACCCCTCAACCTTGTATTTTTTGAAGGCCTTTTCTTTAGCACTAATATGCATTTTTATGTTGGAGTTTAGCCACCCAGGGTTTAGCTTTGCTCTTTTAAATTTATTTCCCTTTGGAATGCACTGGCCAATCCCCTTGTTAATTATGCTCTTGAAGCACTCCCATTTTTCCTCCGTGTTCTTTGTTCCCAGGGTTCTATCCCAATTGATATTTTCTAGCAGCGAGCGCAGTTTTGGGAAATTGGCTCTTTTGAAATTCAGCATCTTAATATTACCCTTGTGCTTCCTATTACTGTAATTAATACTGAAACTTATTGACCTATGGTCACTGTTTCCTAAGTTAGCCTGTATGTCTATATCCGTGAGCAGGTCTGTATTGTTAGTAATCAGTAGGTCAAGTACCGCATTGTTTCTTGTCGGTGCATTCACCATCTGACCCATGAAATTGTCCTGCAAAACATTTAGGAACTGCCGAGCCTTGGCTGATTGTGCGGTTCCTTCGCCCAGTCTATATCAGGATAATTAAAGTCCCCCATTATAATGACATTTCCCATCCTTGCTGCCAATCCTATCTGTAAAATGAGGTCCGCCTCCCCCTCCTCCCTGGTTGGGGGGCCTATAGCATACACCCAATATTACCTTCCCCCCGTGCCTTCCCTTTGAAGCTCTACCCATATGGATTCTGCCTCGTCCTTAGCTCCATTATTATCATCATCCCTCATATTTACCTGTATACTGTTCTTAATATACAAACATACCCCTCCCCCTTTTTTACCTTCTCTATCTCTGCGATAAAGGGAATACCCCTGAATGGTCGCCATGAGAGCTGTCAAACCAAGTCTCAGTTATCCCCACAAAATCTAAGTCCTCCTCAGACATCAGCAGCTCCAGCTCTCCCATCTTGTTGGCCAGGCTTCTGGCATTGGTATACAAACCTCGTAATTTTGACCGGTTACAAATATCCTCATTTGATGTTTTTAGGCTGCTCTTGTGATTTTTTTCCCCATACCCACCCTGGGTTTAGGAGCTCCGAACACCCTACCGCTATTGCCCCCATTTCTGCCCTCTGAATCTTGCTTTCCACTGGCTAATTCTACATCTGTACCCTCCCCCCCCATTCCCTAGTTTAAAAGCCCCTCTAACTTTGTGGCCATCCTCGCACCCAGTACGGCTGCACCCACCCCATTTAGGTGCAATCCGTCCCTACCAAAGAGCCGGTGGCCGACTGAGAAGTCAGCCCAGTTCTCCAGGAACCCGAAACCCTCCTTACTACACCAGCTCCTCAGCTAACTTTCCTAATCTCCCGCTGCCTCTCTGGTGTGGCTCGAGGTACAGGTAGTATTTCGGAAAATACTACCTTGGAGGTCCTTCTCCTCAACTTAGCGCCTAAGTCCCTGAAATCATTTAGGACTCTCCATCTTCCTCTGCCTATGTCATTGGTACCCACGTGTACCATGACAGCTGGGTCTTCCCCAGCCCCACCCAATAATCTGTTCACCCGATCCGCGATGTGCCGAACCCGAGCGCCCGGCAAACAACAGACTGTTCGGCGCACACGGTCTTTGTCACAGATTACACTGTCTGTCCTCCTAATAATTGAGTCCCCTACCACCAGCACCTGTCTTTCCTTTCCCTTTCTCCCGGCCTCACTGGAGGAGTTCTTCCCCTGGCAGCTAGGGGCATCGCTCTGCTCCAGCAATGCTGGTCCCTGAATGGTTTCCCCAACATCACACAACGGGGCGTATCTGTTGGGGTGCTCCAGCCCAGGATCAGCCTCCTTGCCTTATTCCCTTCTACCCCTCCTAACTGTCACCCCTCTACTCCGCTCTGATGCCTGCACCTCCGACACTCCACCCACCTCTGTGCAGACCCCTGCCTGCACTTGACTGGTACGATCCTGGCTCTCCTCCGGTATGGACATTCGTCTCAGTGTTGCCAGCTGCTTCCCTAGATTCAGGACCTGAGCTTCCAGGGAAGCAACTTGCTTACATTTTGCGCATTTGTATTCGCCCTCGATCGCATGACCGAGGAACGCATACATATCACAAGATGTACACCGAGTCGCATCTCCACACCCGCCGGGCATTGTACCTACTAATCTAATCTAATGGGGATTCAGTGATTTAAGTCTATCCTATGTGGCTATTTCCTGGCTTCCTAACTCTACCTTCTCACCCTCTGGTAATCCGCTTCACTCACTTGACACTCAGTTGCACAACACTCACAATCTCACAGCCCGGTCAGTCACACAACACTCCCAGTCTCACAGCCCAATTCATTCGCACCACACTCAGTCGCACAGCCTGGTCAGTCGCACAGCACTCTGTTGCCCAACACTGTCAGTCGCCCAACACTGTCAGTCGCCCAACACTGTCAGTCGCCCAACACTGTCAGTCGCCCAACACTGTCAGTCGCCCAACACTGTCAGTCGCCCAACACTGTCAGTCGCCCAACACTGTCAGTCGCCCAACACTGTCAGTCGCCCAACACTGTCAGTCGCCCAACACTGTCAGTCGCCCAACACTGTCAGTCGCCCAACACTGTCAGTCGCCCAACACTGTCAGTCGCCCAACACTGTCAGTCGCCCAACACTGTCAGTCGCCCAACACTGTCAGTCGCCCAACACTGTCAGTCGCCCAACACTGTCAGTCGCCCAACACTGTCAGTCGCCCAACACTGTCAGTCGCCCAACACTGTCAGTCGCCCAACACTGTCAGTCAACACTCTGTCGCCCAACACTCTCAGTCGCACAACACTCTCAGTCGCACAGCCCGGTCAGTCGCACTCCGGTAGCAATAGGTACTCCCAGACACTCAGGTAGCAATAGGTACTCCCAGACACTCAGGTAGCAATAGGTACTCACAGATACTCAGGTAGTAATAGGTACTCACAGATACTCAGGTAGTAATAGGTACTCACAGACACTCAGGTAGTAATAGGTACTCACAGACACTCAGGTAGTAATAGGTACTCACAGACACTCAGGTAGTAATAGGTACTCACAGATACTCAGGTACTACACTATACCCTCAGTCAGTGTACAATCTCAGTCACCAGTCTTACTTACCTAGTGTGTGTCCCTTTAAGCCTGACACTAGCAGTTCCTGTTGGTGATTCCTCCCTCAGACGGTCAGTCTCCGCTCTGCACCCGCCTCCCTCTGTCACTTCTCGGTCAGCCTTTGCTCTGCTAGTCTCCTCTGCTCCCTCTCTGTCTGGGGGGGGTTCCGCACCACTCGCTGCAAAAAGGGGGGGTTTTCTGCACCGCTCGCCACCCGCAACTAGAGAGGGGGGGTTACCGACCCGCTCGCTTCTGCTTCCTGGGGGGGGGGTTTGAGCGCCGCTCCCCGCCGCTGCTCTATTGGGGGGGGGGGGGGTTACTCACACACTCACACGCGGTCGGTCACACACACTCCTCTCTCTTGCACGCCCTGTCAGCCTCTGATCCTGCGCTCTGCTCCACAGCACCACCTGCCGGCCGGAGTGTGCAGAGAGTACTACAGGAATAGAACAGTATGTTTTATTTTTCCCTTTAATTGGCGATTTTTGAAGAGCAGATTAGAACACAGCAGTGTCTAAAGGCTTCATCTCACAGTAACATACAAAGGAAAGGAAAAAAAAATGTTTCCCTTTAAATTGGTCATTTTTGAATAGCAGATTAGAACAGCAGTGTCTAAACGCTGTATGTCACAGTAAAATATGATGGAAAAAAAATGTTTTTTTTTTTTTTAAATCCAGATTAAGCAGACACATATGCACTGAACTTGCATTACATGGCCGCCGCACACCACCCACCTAACAGGTTGGATACTGTTGTTGTTCTATTCCGCTATTGAATGAAAAACTGAAAAATATCGATTTTTTTTTTTTTTTTCCCCTAAAAACTGAAAAATAATTATTTTCCCCTTAAATTGGTGCTTTTTGAATAGCAGATTAGAAGAGCAGTGTCTAAACGCTGTATGTCACAGTAAAATATGAAGGAAAAAACTTTTTTTTTTTTTTTAAATCCAAATTAAGAAGACACGTATGCACTGAGCTTGCATTGCATGGCCGCCGCACGCTGCCAACCTAACAGACTGATAAAAGTTTTTTTTTTTCTCCCTCCTCCTCACTGGGCTCAGGTCAGGGCAAAAAGATTGTGCACTGCACCCCCACACAATAAAATCGATGTAGATCGCTGTCTGATTAAAGAAGATTCTTCCTATTCTTTCCCTGAAAGCAATCTCCAGCCTGCCCCTACAATAATCTCCTATCTCTCCCTCACCAGCATCAGGAACCTCTCCCTACAGTAGTTAGAGCAGAGTGACGTGTGGCGCTACGTGACTCCAGCTTATATAGAGGCTGGGTCACATGCTGCACTGGCCAGTCACAGCCATGCCATTAGTAGGCATTGCTGTGATGGCTTCTAAGGGCACACTAGTTAAACGCTTGTTGATTGGCTGCCCTGCAGCTGTTGAAACCACGCCATTAAAACCGCGCCAAAACATGAAATAAATTACCGAAAAATGGACTGTATCCCTAACATACAGTAAAATGTTTGGGTCCGAGTACCGAACACCCAAAAGTCCTTTACGATCCCGAACAATAAAGTCCGTGTTCGCTCAACCCTACTCCTAAGCCTTCCATCATCAGGCGTCAGTGGTTCAGGTGTGCAAGGCGGCTACATGGTCATTGATACACACATTCACAAAGTTTTATAAGGTGGATGCATTTGCATCTTCGGATGCGACGTTTGGCTGCAAAGTTTTGCAGGCTGCAGTTGCAGAGGCTTCCGCTTCTCGATAGTGTAATTTTTTTTCCTGGTGGTGAGCTCTTGTTATAGTTGAGCTCCTGTTTTTACCTGATTGGCTATGTATAGCCTTGTTGGGAATTCTGCGCATTGCTGTTTTTTCCCACCCCTCATATTGACACTGCTTTGGGACATCCCAATGGTCTGAAGAACTGGAGCTGTGTCGGTCAGCGAACAAAAGAGAAAACTGGATTTTTGTCTTAACGAAAATTCTTTGAGGTTCACTGACGGACACAGCACCCGCCCCTCTGTTGGGTTGTGTTATATGTTCTTCTGACACTGCTTGTTAAAAAACTGAAGTCCTATAGCAGGAAGTGATGGGACTGCTCAGTTTTTTCTTTTTTTTGTTATTTTGTTTTCCTTCAAACTCCCTTTATAGACGGCCAAGCAACACTCCTGTATTTCAAGATGATAAAAAAAAAAACAAAGACAAACATACTACAGCTTATAATAAACTTTCTATCTTATTTTTAATTATAATTTTCTCTTACGTCCTCTGACAGTCGCCGCCCACTCATACATACTTCACTACTGGGTATTGGTCTTATCCACAGGAGTAAGCTAGGCAGAAGATTTGGTTAGAAACATTCACAAAACTTTGCATAGACACACCTATAGGGGGATGTCCCTATGGTCCAATACCCCCCCCCCAGCAGCATTCCCAACTCAGTTTGACTTTTGCCTAGTTAGGAGTAGGCAGGCTTGCCTTGGCTGGGGCTGCAGTCTCAGCCTTTTCTTCATTTTTATTTCTGCGAAGTGATTTTTCTTTACACTGATAGCTTTTTATTTGTTCCTGCGCTTAGTTAGTCAGACTTCGGAAGACTACAGCGTTTGCGGGCTGGGGATCGCACTGGTTGTACTAGAGCCTTACGGAATCCCAGCCTGCCATCGAGCGTTAGCAGGCTATGCGTATGCCCAGGCCTCGCAAATGATCTGTCCCTGTCCTCGGACAAAGCCTGCAGAGTGGCTACTTCGCTAGGATGTCTCAACTGCGGTACGCCGCGTGTTGCTAGTGTCCTCTTCGGCTGACGGCACCCCCAAACAGAGCGGGAGGCTTTCCGTCACAGAGCGGCACCCACGTTTTCACTGGATCGGTGAGTACCATGCTACCCCTCTGTCTATGGAATTTTCTGTCGGGGCTGTATGTGGGGCCTCTGTTATGGGGATGGCAGCCTGTTTGGAGTCTGTGATATCCCCCTCATGTCTGTCTGTATGGTTCTCGTGTGTCCCTCACGGTCCCTGCGGGTGCGATATAGCGGTCCTGCCGCGGTGTGGGGGGTTTGCGGGGGTCCCTGTGCCCCTTGTGGTGCTTGTGCAATGCTTTGGGGGTACAGACATGTTTGTGGGGGCCACAGCGGTGTAAAATCGCGGGGCCGCCATTTCGGGTGTGGGCAGGCTGTTTGGCCTCATGTAAGGGCAGCAGCCATTTTCTCTGTAATGCTTGGCGCCCTTTCGGGCACCATATTTAGTGTGGGCTTTCTGTGGTAAGCAGGGCCCTTCCTTTAAACCTAACCAGGGGTCCTTTCGTGCCTTCAAGACACAAGACCAGGGAAAATCCTTCAAGGCCTTTGGTGGCCAGAAGAAGCCTTGGGCGGGCAAGCCAAAAGTCACCACACTGGCACGGCGGCCCAGTCCGCCTCGACCTGAAGGGATGCCCTCCCTTGGGGGGACATCTGCGCTGTTTTCCCGGACCTTGGCTGGCCAAGATTCAGGACAGATGGGTTCAGGAACTCATTCGGGTTGGGGTACAAGATCGAATTTCGATCGCGCCCAGCAGACGGATTCTTTCCCTCAAATCTTTATTTGACCCCAGATCGTTTCCAAGATCTCCAACGGGCGGTTCAGGATCTCCTCGCCCAGGGGGTGATCGTCCCGGTGCCTCATCGGGACAGGTTTCGGGGGTTTCTACTCGAATTTGTTCACGGTGCCCAGAAAGGAGGGCAAGGTGTGTCCGATTCTGGAAGTTTCTGAATCGCTTTGTGAGGGTTCAAAAGTTACGCATGGAATCCCTCCGATCGGTGGTGGCCTCCCTGAGCCCGAGAGATTTCCTGGCTTCCATCGACCTCAAGGATGCGTATTTACACATCCCCATTGGCGGCTCCCACTACGGGATGATCTGCTGTCTCAGGGACCGATCTTCCATCCTGCTTTACAGTCGCTGGCTATAACGGCGTGGCTGTTGAAAGCCAGGTCTTGAGAGATCGGGGTCTCTCGGCGGCGGTCATACCTACCTTACTCAAGGCAAGGAAGGCCTTGTCCGTGAAGATTTATTATCATACCTGGAAGGCTTATTTCGCCTGGTGCGAGTCGCAGGGTTTTCGCTCCTTTTCGGTGGCAAGGGTGTTGGCCTTCCTGCAATCTGGTGTGGACCAGCGTCTTGCACTGACCACTATCAAGGGTCAGTTATCTGCACTGGCCATTCTGTTCCAGCGTCAAATTCCTTGATCCGCACCTTCATTCAATGGGTGCGTCATCTGGCTCCCCCTAGGAGGGCGCCCTTGCCTCCTTGGGACTTGAATTTGGTTTTGTCCATTTTGCAACGTCCTCCATTTGAGAACATCCAGGAGATTCCTCTGTCTGCACTGTCACGGAAAGTCGCCTTTCTGGTGGCGATCACATCTGCTCGCAGAGTGTCGGAGTTGGCGGCCCTATCCTGCCGCTCTCCTTACCTGGTTGTTCATAGGGATAAGGTGGTCTTGCGACCTCATCAATCTTTCCTTCCAAAGGTGGTGTCGGATTTCCATCTCAATGAGGACATTGTCTTGCATTCGCTGTGTGCAAATCCTAAGCATCCTAAGGAGTTTGCCTTGCATTCTTTGGATGTAGTCGGGCGATCAGGGTTTACCTTTCGTCTACTGAATCCTTCAGAAAGTCGGATTCTCTTTTTGTCCTTACTGAGGGACCTCGGAAGGGTGTGCCTGCATCTGCGGCAACCATTTCTAAATGGATCAGACAGACTATTGTACAGGCTTATTCGCTTAAGGAACGGGTTCCGCCCTTCCCTGTCACGGCGCACTCTACCAGAGTGGTGAGTGCGTCTTGGGCCTTTTGCCATCAGGCGTCGGTGTCCCAGGTGTGCAAAACGGCGACCTGGTCGTCCGTGCACACCTTTACAAAATTTTACAAACTTGATGTTTTGGCATTGGCAGATGCCTCCTTTGGCCGCAAAGTTCTGAGTGCGGCAGTGCCTTAGTGGAGACATGGCGTTTTTTAGCCGGTCCCCTCCTGTTGAGGTTGTTTTCCCCCTTGGTTATTTTGCTTTCCTGGGTTTGTCGCTCCTGTTGAGCTTTCCTGTTACCCAGTGTTACCTTTCTGGTTCAGATAAGGTTATTTTCTCTGACCTGGGTGCTGCGTTTCATTTGAAACGGTTACGTTTCCCACCCCTCATGTCTACACTGCTTTGGGACGTCCCAGTAGTGAAGACTGTATGAGTGGGCAGCGACTGTCAGAGGACGTAAGAGAAAATAGAATTTTTGTAAGAACTTACCGTAAAATTATTTTCTCTGAGTCCTCTGACAGTCGCCGCCCCCCCACCCCTCTTTGGGGTTTATGGACCTAGTTGGGAATGCTGCTAGCAGGGGGGTATTGGGACAGCCCCCTATAGGTGTGTCTATGCAAAGTTTTGTGAATGTTTCTAACAAAATCTTCTGCCAAGCTTACTCATGTGGATAAGACCAATACCCAGTAGTGAAGACTGTATGAGTGGGCAGCGACTGTCAGAGAAAAGAATTTTACGGTAAGGTCTTACAAAAATTCTATTTTTTAGCAATTGTTTTGGTTTCTTTTTAGCTATCTTATGAGTATATCTATCTTATTTTATTAATACAGACATACCTACTTACCTACATATTTACCTACAAAAGCTACACGCTTTCCTTTGGGATGAGAATGGGTTTCACTTATCTTATCCTCCTCTATGTAATATCTTATCTTGTTGAATCTTATCTTATCTTACAATATACCTTCTATATTATGCATCTATCTTATATTTATATAAGGAAATTATTTATCTTATCTGTAAATCAATTTTTTTTGTTATCTTGTTTACAAAAAAAAAAAAAATCTGGCCTTCAACCTCTTCTTATAGTCGGCCAATCACACTCCTTTATTTCTAGATGGCAAAACAAAAAAACAAAGACAAGCATATACAACTTATCTTAGAATACATTTTCTATCCTATTCATCTATTTTATCTTATCTTACCATATAATCTAACGTCTATCTTATCCATCTATTTCTTACATGTGTGTGTATATATGTGTGTATATATATATATATATATATATATATATATATATATATATATATAGTAATTATACATCTTATCTTGTGTGTGTGTGTGTATATAATATAAATTATTTTTTTTTTTTTTTTTTTTAATCTGGTCTCCAACTCTTATTTCTAGGTGGCAAAACAAAAAAATCAAAGACCTACATATACAACTTATCTTACACTTTCTATCTTATCCATTTATCTTATTTCATCTTACCTTATGATATAACTTCTATCTTATCTATCTATATCTCATATGTACATGAGGTAGTTATACATATATTTTATCAAGGTAGTTATGCATATATTTTATCTTTATATCTAATTTGTTTATAATATACTTTTATATCCTATCTTATCTTTTAATTCCATTTTTTTTTCTATCTTATCAGTACATATTTCCTATATATATCCTATATGAATAATACGAACATACCTACTTAGCTACATACTTACCTACAAAACTCTACGCGCTTACCTTTGTGGTGAATGGGAGTTTCACTTATCTTACCCTCCTCTATGCAATATCTTATCTTTTCTTATCTTATGTTATCTTGCAATATAACAACTTCTATCTTATAATAACTTAATGAAATTATTTATCTTATCTTTTAAATCTAGATTTTGTTTTTGTTTAAAAAAAATAAATAAATCCGGCCTCCACCCTCCCCTTTTAGCCGGCCAAGCACACTTCTTTATTTCTAGATGGCAAAACAAAAAAACAAGTTCAAACAAGTACAACTTATCTTATAATAAACTTTCTTTCTTCTCCATCGATCGTATCTTGCCTTACAATATAACTTCTATCCTATCCATCTATATCTTTCATGCATATAAGGTAATTATACATCTCATCTTTATATATAATTTTTGATGATAAAACAAAAAACAAAGATAAACATACTACAATTTTCTAATATAGTGACCTTTCTATATTATCTAATCCTTAATTAATAAAAAAAAATTGAAAGTATCTATCTAGCTATCTTATCAGTATATCTATGATTTTTTTTTTTTATTAATACAGAGACATACATACTTGCCTACAAAACACCTACCTTTGGGATGAGAGTGGGTTTCACTAATCTTACCCTCCTCTATGTAATATCGATATCTTATCTTATTTTATTATAAAACTTCTATCGTATACATCTATCTTATACGTATATAATGAAATTATTATTCTTATATTTAAATGTTTTTTTTGTTTAAAAAAAATAAAATAAAATCTGGCCTCCATACTCCCCTTATAGCTGGCCAATCACACTCCTTTGTTTTTAGATGGCAAAAAAATAAATAAATAAAGCAAAGCATATACAATTTATCTTTATAATACATTTTCCATCTTATTCATCTATCTTATCTTACCTTCCAATCTAACTTTTATCTTATCCATCTGTTTCTTAAATGTATATAAGGTAATTATACGTCTTATCTTCTCATATATATGTATATATATATATATATATAATGTATGTATATATGTGTGTGTGTGTTTTTTTTTTTTAATCTGGCCCCCAACTCCTTTATTTCTAGATGGCAAAAAAAAAAACAAAGACATACACATACAACTTATCTTGTACTTTCTATTTTATCCATTTATCTTCTCTCATCTTACCTTACAACAAAACTTCTATCTTCTCTATCTATATTTTATGTGTACATAAGGTAGTTATACATATATTTTATCATGGTATTTATACATATGTTTTATCTTTTATATCGGATTTGTTTTTGTTTAAAAAAAAAAAAAAATCCGACCTCTAACCTCCCCTTATAGCCGACAAGCACACTCCTTTATTTCTAGATAGTAAAAGAAAAAACAAGACAAACCTTTACAACTTTTAATATACTTTTATATCTTATCTCGAATTCCAATGTTTTATTTTTTTCTTCTATCTTATCAGTACATATATCCTATATTATTAATATGGACATACCTACTTACCTACAAAAACTCTACGCACTTACCTTTGGGGAGAATTGGGGTATTACTAATCTTATCCTCTTTTATGTAATATTTTATCTTATCTTTTCTTATTTTATGTTATCTTACAACAGGGGTGTCAAACTCAATTTCATTGCGGGCCACATCAGCATTATGGTTGCCCGCAAAAGGCCAGTTATATCTGTAAGATTAGATGTCCAGAGCATCCCACCCCCCCCCCCCTTACAAGGGATGTCAAGAGCCCCTCACCTTAATAAGTCAAGAGTCACCCACCCTTCTTGATATCACAATGCACCCCTTTACCTTGTGCTACTGCCAGAAAGAAGATGCGGGTGGACCTAGGAAGAAGAACGTGCGGGGTCTGGAGGAGGACCAGAGGAGGGCTGGAGTCAGCTTCCAGAGTCTGCTGAATACTGAGACCAGGGGAGGCAGAGACAAGGTAGTGTTGTGGTTGCACAGAGAGGTGCAGGATCTGTAGGAATTCTGACCTCCTCTCTGTTGCAGACTGCTGAGAAGGGGGCTGGGCAAAGATGAGCCTTTCTGCGGCAGCACAGAGAAGCACAGGATCTGGCAAAGGAGTTCTGTCTTCTCTGCTGTCAACTACTAAGACAAGGTGGGGGCAGAAACAAGGTGGGTGCTGCAGCTGCAGGAGAGGTGTGAGGGCCACATTAAATGGCCAGGGGGGCTGCATTCGGTCCACGGGCCTTGTTTGACACCTGTGTCTTACAATATACCTTCTATCTTATACATCTATCCTATAATTATAATATGAAATTATTTATTATATCTTTAAATCTATTTTTTTTTTTGTTTTAAAAAAAAAAAATTCGGCCTCCAACCTCCCCTGATAGCTGGCCAAGCACACTCCTTTATTTCAGATGGCAAAATAAAAAACAAGGACAAACATATACAATTTTATAATATACTTTTTTTTATTTTCCATTTATCTTATCTGATCTTGCCTTACAATATAACTTCTATCCCATCCATCTATATATTATATGCATATAAGTTAATCTTATCTTTATATATCATTTTTTTTCTACCTTTTTTTATTAATACAGACATACATACTTGCCTACAAAACTCTATACACTTATCTTTGGGATGAGAGTGGGTTTCACTAATCCTACCATCTTCTATGTAATATCTTATTTTATAAAACTTCTATCATACACATCTATCCTATACGTATAGAGGGAAATTATTATTCTTATCTTTAAATCTATTTTTTTTTTTTTTTTTGGCCAAGATGGCCAAGCAACACTTCTGTATTTCTAGATGGAAAAAAAACAAAAAAAAACAAAGACAAACATAAACAACTTACCTTATAATATACTTTCTATCTTATCGATCTATCTTATCTTATCTTTCCTTACAATAAAACTTCTATCTTATTCATGTATATATTATCTGTAAACATTTTTTTGTTTTTGAAAAAAAAAAAATCTGTCCTCCAACCTCCCCTTATAGCTGGCCAAGCACACTTCTTTGTTTCTAGATGCTAAAACAAAAAAACAAAAAAAAAAAACAAAGACAAGCATATACAACTTACCTTCTAATATATTTTCTATCTTGTTCATCTATCTTATCTTATCTTACCATACAATCTAACTGCTATCGTATCCATCTATTTCTTAGATGTATCTGAGGTAATTATACATCTTATTTTAGTATATAATGGAATTTTTATAAAATCTTACCGTAAAATTCCTTTCTCTGAGTCCTCCGACAGTCGCCGCCCACTCATACAGTCTTCACCAATGGGTATTGACTTCATCTCCACAGGAGTAACTAGGCATAAGACTTGTTAAAAAACAAAGCATTTACATAGACACACCTATGGGGGCTGTCCCACTGGTCCAATACCCCCCTGCGATCAGCCATCCCAACTCAGTTTGTTAACAAGCAGTTAAATCCATAAGAACCCCAAGAGAGGGGCGGGGGTGGCGACTGTCGGAGGACTCGGAGAAAGGAATTTTACGGTAAGATTTTACAAAAATTCAGTTTTCTCTTACGTCCTCTGACAGTCGCCGCCCACTCATACAGTCTTCACCAATGGGATGTCCCAAAGCAGTGTAGACATGAGGGGTGGGAAACGCAACTGTCAGAAAGGCAACGCAGTACCCACGACAGAGAAAGGAACCTTACATGAACAGAAAGGTGACCCTCTGGGTAACAAAAAAGCTCAACAGGAGCAACAACCCAGGAAAGCAACTAACCAAGGGGATAAACAACCCCAACAGCCAGGGACCCGCAATAAAACCAGGGTCCCCTTACGGTACTGCCGCACAGAGAACTTTGCGGCCAAAGGAGGCATCAGCCGATGCCAGAACATCAATTTTGTAGAATTTTGAAAAGGTATGCACTGACGACCAAGTCGCAGCCTTACACACCTGGGCCACCGAAGCCTGATGCCGGAAAGCCCATGACGCACTCACCGCTCTGGTAGAGTGCGCCTTGACAGGGAAGGGCGGTACCCGATCCTTCAATGAATAGGCATGTACAATTGTCTGTCTGATCCATTTTCGAACTGGTCGCAGCAGACACAGCCATACCCTTCCGAGGTCCCTCAGGAAGGACAAAGAGAGAATCCGATTTCCGAAAGGATTCAGTCGACGACAGATAAACCCTGATCGCCCTGACAACCTCCAAGGAATGCAAGGCAACCTCCTTAGGATGCTTAGGATTCGCACAGAGCGAAGGCAAAACAATGTCCTCATTAAGGTGAAAATCAGAAACCACCTTTGGAAGAAAGGACGGGTTAGGTCGCAAGACCACCTTATCAATATGAACCACCAGGTAAGGGGAGCGGCAAGACAAGGCCGCCAACTCCGACACTCTGCGAGCAGAAGTGATCGCCACAAGAAAGACAACCTTTTTAGACAGAGTTAACGAGATTTCCCTGATGTTTTCAAACGGGGAACGTTGTAACACGGACAGAACCAAGTTCAAGTCCCATGGAGGTAAGGGCTCCCTGCGAGGAGGGGCCAAGTGAAGCACACCTTGAATGAAGGTGCGAATCAAAGAATCAGACGCCACGGGGCACTGGAAAAGGACAGCTAGAGCAGACACCTGGCCCTTAATCGTGGCCAATGCAAGGCGCTTGTCCACACCAGACTGAAGGAAAGCCAGCACTCTTGCCACCGAGTATGAACGAGGAGAGAAGCCCCTGGACTCACACCAGGCAAAATAAGCTTTCCATGTACGGTAATAAATCTTACCAGACAAGGCTTTTCTAGCCTTGAGTAAGGTAGGAATGACCTCTGAGGAGAGACCCCTATCTCTCAGGACCTGGCTTTCAACAGCCATGCCGTTCAAGCCAGCGACTGTAAAGCAGGATGGAAGATCGGTCCCTGAGACAGTAGATCTTCTCGCAATGGTAGTCGCCATGGAGACTCGACGGCCAGGTGAACGACGTCCGCGTACCAGGACCGGCGTAGAATCACCAATGTTGGTTCCGAGGCCAACCTGCGAAGGAACCTGGACAATAACTGAATCGGAGGAAAGGCATATATCAGATGATACCGATGCCAAGGCACCACCAGCACATCTGAGGCATCTGCCAGAGGATCATGCATTCTTGCCACGAACCTTTCCACCTTGTGGTTTAGCCGAGATGCGAACAGATCCACATCCGAGGATCCCCATTTCGCACACAGCATTTGAAATACCTCCGGGTGCAGGGACCATTCCCCCTGGTCCAGGGTCTGGCGGCTTAGATAATCGGCCTGCCAATTCTCTACACCCGGAATGTGAACTGCCGATATTGCCGGGACATGAGTCTCTGCCCAAGACAGAATACTGGTCACTTCCTGGGCCGCCCGGGCACTCCTGGTGCCCCCTTGGTGATTGATGTAAGCCACCGCAGTGGCATTGTCCGTCTGCAGGGCCGCTGTTAGAAATCACGGGGCCCCGTACAGCCTACCTAAGCGGGCCCCCCGACCCGCCCACCTCAGCGGGCCCCACCCCGACCCCGCCCACCTCAGCGGGCCCCACCCTGACCCCACCCACCTCAACAAAATGCAGCCTTGGTCCTCAAGTGATATTTATTTTTCTCCTGCCTGTTATAAATTTGATTAGACTAGTGTTCAAAGACACCTGAGATCATCCCTTTTTAATGAGAATGCTGCCGATGACTTTAAGGCATACTGTAGATTTTCTTTAAAGCATAGGTTGACCCTAACCACCCGATTTTGTGTGGAACATGTAACATGTTCCAAATCCTGCAGCCGCCTCTCCCCCCGCCATTGTAGTTCTCAAAGAACAATGGTGCTGTGGAGCACCGTGGTATTTCTTTGATTTTTTCCTGTCAGTGTATCTGCAAGCCCATACGGGATGTACAGGTACACAGATATACTGACGATCTGAAGAAGACCTACATGGCACCAGGGATCTGCTGATTGCTGGTGCAATGCTTTACAGGCTCCAAAAGAAAAAAAAATAAATGCACATTTTTTTAACTGCAAAAAAATGTGCATTTATTATTTTTTTTAAAAGGTGAACTTATCCTTGAAGCCTTAAAGTACATCTATGATGCCTTTAAATCAGCTGAAGCATGCAATTATAATTATTTAAAATCTTTATGAGCTATTTCACACTAGCATTGCTCTTTGAAGAGTGATCTGCATTCAGATCTCTCTTCAGAGAGCATTTGGCTGGTGGGAGGAGGCATTGTATCACCTCTTCAGCACCTGTTAACCACTTCAAAATCCTGATAACAGTTGAATAGGATCGTGGCCAGTAGGCAACATGGTGGGTGGTCCAATGGGGACAATTTTTGCTGCGCAAAAAGCTTTGCAGTTGTGACATATGTACTTTCCATCCCGCTACCTTTCCAGCATAAAGGCTCTTTGAAACATCTGCATAGCAAGGGATCCAGGAGTGGATTCCCTGCTGAACTGGAGCTTCTCGGCATAGATGGCAGTGTTAAAACATCTGTGCCAGTTCAGTCTATGCCCGCGTATACCACACAGTGGATAGGGGTGGACTGGTGATGGCTCTATGGATGGACAGATGTAAATGGAAATGTGTCCATTTACATCAGGCTATGTTTAATCTGTCATGTTTAGGTCTGGAAAAATAGACAAGGGTGAAGTCCTTTTCCATTTTTTTTTTTCGGAAACTGGACATATCCAGAGGTAGGTGGATGTAAACAGACAGCAGTCCTTATCTATTTTTCCAAACCTAAACATGACAGATTAAACATAGCCTGATGTAAATGGACACATTTCCATTTATATCTGTCCATTCATAGAGCCATCACCAGTCCACCCCTATCCACTGTGTGGTGTATGTGGATTTCTGTAGACCTACATAGAGGTCTGCACAAAAAAATTGACTGGCAGATCTAAGTGGAATGCTTAGGCAAATAATTCTTATGGGGAGTTGTTGGAGGTCTTAAAAACACAGCTCAGCCATTTACTGCCCTCCAAACAGAAATGTAAGCAAGCATCTCATGCTTATGATTACCATCATTCTAATGATCAGAGCACAGCAGCTGCTCTGTTTCTCTGTCATAGTGTCACTGTTGGTTGCTGATTCTGTTATGGCTGTACTGTGTTACAATCTGTAACACAGTACAGCCATAGAGTTAACAAAATCAGCACCCAACAGCAATGTGACACTGTGACAGAGCAGCTGCTGTGATCTGATCGTCATAATGATGGTAAGCACACAGTGGAGAGTCGGGGAGTGTACCTTCCTTCCTTGGTAGTCAGTGTCAGTGTGTGAGGCTGTGCACCTCCCCCAGCCATCGGATTAAGCCTGCAGTGCCCTCTCAGCCTCCAGCCTGCCTCACATCAGTCTCTTCCTCTGTCCGTGGAACTTACTGAGGGAGCAGTGTAGAAAAATATCACTCCGCCAGTGAAAACATAGGCAGTGGATGGCCGTGACCGGAACTATATGGCAGCACATAAGCTTGTCTGCCTGCGCCCCGAAAAAGGAAAAGAAGTCCCTCCTCTTCTCAGTGCTGACATCTCCTGGGCCCCTAATGTTAACCCTAGGGGGCCCAGGAAATTACCCTCAACAAAAAAACAAACAAATTGAAGAAGGTATGGTTTATAAAAAAACTTTTTATTTATTTAGGAGAAACAACTGTAAAGCTGCCCGGGCCCCCCTGCTGGACTGATAGAGCCCGGGCCCGGTACAACAGGGCTGGTTGTACTGCCCTATCAGCGGCCCTGTCCGTCTGCACCCGTACAGGACGGCCCTGAAGACGGTCCGACCAGTGGAGCAGGCACAGCCTGATCGCTCTCAATTCCAATATGTTTAATATGATTCCTCCACCGACCAAATGCCCTGGGCAGACAGGTTGCCCAGGACTCCACCTCAGCCCAACAGGCTGGCATCCGTGGTAAGAACTGTCCACAGCAACGGCCGGAAGGATTTTCTGTCCACCACAGCCAGAGACTGAAGCCACCACAGAAGATCCATTCTGGTTTGGTGACTCAGACACTCTCAGATCCAAGGACTGAGGGAGCCTGTCCCATCTGGCCAGGATCTCCGCTTGGAGAGACCTCGTGTGAAACTGTGCAAACGGTATTGCCTCGAAGGCTGACACCATCAACCCCAGTGACCGCATACAGGTCCTGAGTGACGATGATTCGTTGTCCCTGAGGGCCCTGACCTCGTTCTGTAGGGTCCGGAGCTTGTCCTCCGGCAGGAACACCTTCGCTTGAGCAGAGTCCAGGAACACCTTCGCTTGAGCAGAGTCCAGAACCATTCCCAAATATGGGAGACGAACCGAAGGAGACAAGGTCGACTTCTGCACGTTGATGGTCCATCCGAACTCCTGAAGTGTCTGAACTGTAGTGGACAGATCCCGCAGCAGGCTCTGACTGGCACTCGATCTTAACAGGAGATTGTCCAGATATCCCAAGACCGCAATGCCCTGCACCCGTAACAGGCCCAGAACGGGAGCCAGCACTTTGGTAAACACCCTTGGAGCCGATAATGATAATGTTCCTCCGCGATAGCGAATCGGAGGTACCTCTGATGACCCTCGAAAATGGGGATGTGTAGATACGCAACCTTCAGGTCGATAGAGGCCAGGAACTCGCCTGGACTCAGGGAAGCTACCACCGAGCGAAGCGATTCCATGCGGAACTTTCGAACGCGTACAAAGCGGTTCAGAGCTTTTAAGTCCAGAATAGGATGCACCTTGCCCTCCTTTCTGGGCACAGTTAACAGATTTGAGTAAAACCCCCTAAACCTGTCCCGATGAGGCACCGGGACGATCACCCCCTGGGCGAGGAGATCTTGCACCGCCTGATGCAGGTCCTGTAACCGCCCTGGGGTCAAATGAAGATTTAAGGGAAAGAATCTGTCCACCGGCCGCGAAAGGAATTCGATCTTGTAACCTGATCGAATGATTTCCTGAACCCCCACCCCTGAAATGGGTGAGGGCACCCCATCAGGCAGAGGCGGACTGGGCCGCCACACCAGCTTGGCCGGATTTAGGTTTTCCCGCCCAGGGCTTTCTCTGACCACCCTTGCCCTTGAAGGGTTTCCCCTTGAAGGCACAAAAGGACCCCTGATTTGGTTTAAAGGAGGGACCCCGCTTACCACGGAAAAACTTGCCCTTAGGATTCTGGGGAAGCAGAGTGCTCTTGCCCCCAGTGACCCCTTTAACCAATTCATCCAGGGATTCCCCAAACAGGCGAGACCCTGCATAGGGGATGTCAGCCACCATTTTCCTTGAAGTCTGGTCAGCCGACCAGCTTTTCAACCATATCCAACGACGGTTAATCACCGCGACACTGGACAGGCGCGCAGCTAAAGGGGCCTCCTTCAAGGCCGCATCGCACAAATACATGACTCCTTGATAGATCTGGTCCACCATCGCCACGTAGTAGAGGGAGCAGAATCAGCCATGAGGGTGCGTCTTAGCACCTTGTTCCAATCCGCCACAGCCTGAGCCGCCATGACAGAGGTGAAAATAGGCTTTAGCAGGGAACCCGCCACCATGTAGGCATGGCTGGGCAAGGGATTCCATCCTCCTATCCGTAGGATCCCTAAACACCGGAGAATCTTCGGTGGGTACCAGAGTGGCCTTGTTTAATCTGGCCACAGTGTGATCCACCTGAGGGGCCACACACCAGCGCAAATCCGTAGGAGAGGCAAAGGGATAAAGGAGTTGAAACCTCTTAGGCACCACAAAGGTGCGTTTTTAAATGACGCCATTGATCATTCACAGTAGCGTAAAACTAAAACTCTAAATGTAATGATTCCTTGATGGCAAGAATTAGCGCATCCATAGCTGCGCGGTCCTCGGCCATCCCAGGGGGGGGAATCATCCACCCCTGCAACCTCTGCCTCCCCCCTCAGACAGAGAAGAGCGAGACCCTTCAAGAGGCACGCCACCTATGGCAACCATATCCGATTCAGAATCAGAAGACAAGGAAAAGCGAGGCCTTTTTCTGTCAGCACATTCAGTCATCAGAATATCCACTTTGGACACCAAAGTCGCCAATGCAGCAGACAGAGTAGACAGAGCAGAAGATTCAGAGGAACCTGAATCCCCCACTAAGGCTGTGGTAAATTTGCTGTCCTGAGATTCCATAGTAAAAAAAGTTTTTTTTTTTTTGTAAGGTACTGGCCCTTCAAGTGCGCCGCAGGCCCCCGCAGCACACCGCTACAAGACTGTGACAAAACAGACCCCTGAGCAGGATAAACTGATAGCCAGAAGTATTAGCACACAAAAAAAAGGACAGCAGACAAACCCCCACAAGTGTTACCACCACAGTCGATCTCTTCTGAACAGAGGGAGGAAGTGATGTCACCGCAAGAGACTGAACTGATGCTGCAGGCCAAGGAAAAATTGTTGCCTATAGAATGTAATGGGAGGCTTCGGTAAAATGGCCGCCGACATGTGCTTGGAACGAACGTTTTGCCACACACAAGATGGCGCCGCAAGGCGCCAAAAACACACCACATACATGCTGTATAAGCGCCCACAGTGAAGCCAGACATGCTGCCCACACCTAAAATGGCGGACCGGCAGTGTTTAACCCTGCAGCGGTCGCCACACGTGTCTGTACCTCCAAAAAACACCCTAAAGTGACACAGGAGAGGGACCCCCATAAACCCACACAGCGCACTGGCTGTGAGAGGAACCCCCGCAGGGACCGGGATCAGGGAGCCCAAAAATGCACAGACATGAGGGGATAACACAGGCACACAGGACTGCCAGCCCCAGACAGAGGCCCCACACAGAATGTACTTACCTGTACTCGATGGCGTGGGGTGCCTCTCATCGACGGGAAACCGCCCACCCTCAGATGGCAGGGGTGCCATCAGCCAAAAAATGCAGGACGCCAACCATGTACGGAGAACCGTGGATGAGGCGTCCAGGCGAGGTAGCCACCTCGCAGGCTGCATCCCTGAGGACAGGGATGGGTCGTTTGCGAGGCCAGCCACAGCACATAGCCTGCTAAATGCTCGATGGCGGGCTGGGATTCCATAAGGCCCTCTGTCCTGGAAAACCAGGACGACCAGTGCGACTCCCAGCCCTGCAAAAAGCCGTCTTCATCCGAAGATCCGACTAACTAACGCTGACAAAATAAACAGCTAGTAGTGCAAGAAAAAACACATTTGCAGCAAATAAAATCATAAAAAAGAAGGCTGAGACTGAAGCCAATCTTACTCCTTAACTAGGCAGAAGACAAACTGAGTTGGGATGGCTGATCGCAGGGGGGTATTGGACCAGTGGGACAGCCCCCATAGGTGTGTCTATGTAAATGCTTTGTTTTTTAACAAGTCTTATGCCTAGTTACTCCTGTGGAGATTAAGTCAATACCCATTGGTGAAGACTGTATGAGTGGGTGGCGACTGTCGGAGGACGTAAGAGAAATATATATATATATATATATATATATATATATATATATATATATATATATATATACAGGGCTTTGCGAAAGTATTCGACCCCCTTGAACTTTTCGACCTTTTGCCACATTTCAGGCTTCAAACATAAAGATATAAAACTGTAATTTTTTGTGAAGAATCAACAACAAGTGGGAAACAATCATGAAGTGGAACGGAATTTATTGGATATTTCAAACTTTAACAAATAAAAAACTGAAAAATTGGGCGTGCAAAATCATTCAGCCCCCTTAAGTTAATACTTAATGTAGCGCCACCTTTTGCTGCAATTACAGCTGTAAGTTGCTTGGGGTATGTCTCTATCAGTTTTGCACATCGAGAGACTGAAATTATTGCCCATTCCTCCTTGCAAAACAGCTCGAGCTCAGTGAGGTTGGATGGAGAGTGTTTGTGAGCAGCAGTTTTCAGTTCTTTCCACAGATTCTCAATTGGATTCAGGTCTGGACTTTGACTTGGCCATTCTAACACCTGGATATTTTTATTTGTGAACCATTCCATTGTAGATTTTGCTTTATGTTTTGGATCATTGTCTTGTTGGAAGACAAATCTCCGTCCCAGTCTCAGGTCTTTTGCAGACTCCATCAGGTTTTCTTCCAGAATGGTCCTGTATTTGGCTCCATCCATCTTCCCATCAATTTTAACCATCTTCCCTGTCCCTGCTGAAGAAAAGCAGGCCCAAACCATGATGCTGCCACCACCATGTTTGACAGTGGGGATGGTGTGTTCAGGGTGATGAGCTGTGTTGCTTTTACGCCTAACATAACGTTTTGCATTGCTGCCAAAAAGTTTGATTTTGGTTTCATCTGACCAGAGCACCTTCTTCCACATGTTTGGTGTGTCTCCCAGGTGGCTTGTGGCAAACTTTAAATGACACTTTTTATGGATATCTTTAAGAAATGGCTTTCTTCTTGCCACTCTTCCATAAAGGCCAGATTTGTGCAGTATACGACTGATTGTTGTCCTATGGACAGAGTCTCCCACCTCAGCTGTAGATCTCTGCAGTTCATCCAGAGTCATCATGGGCCTCTTGGCTGCATCTCTGATCAGACTTCTCCTTGTATGAGCTGAAAGTTTAGAGGGACGGCCAGGTCTTCGTAGATTTGCAGTGGTCTGATACTCCTTCCATTTCAATATCATCGCTTGCACAGTGCTCCTTGGGATGTTTAAAGCTTGGGAAATCTTTTTGTATCCAAATCCGGCTTTAAACTTCTCCACAACAGTATCTTGGACCTGCCTGGTGTGTTCTTTGTTCTTCATGATGCTCTCTGCGCTTTAAATGGACCTCTGAGACTATCACAGTGCAGGTGCATTTATACGGAGACTTGATTACACACAGCACAATTCTATTTATCATCATTAGTCATTTAGGTCAACATTGGATCATTCAGAGATCCTCACTGAACTTCTGGAGAGAGTTTGCTGCACTAAAAGTAAAGGGGCTGAATAATTTTGCACGCCCAATTTTTCAGTTTTTTATTTGTTAACAAAATTTGAAATATCCAATAAATTTCGTTCCACTTCATGATTGTGTCCCACTTGTTGTTGATTCTTCACAAAAAATTACAGTTTTATATCTTTATGTTTAAAGCCTGAAATGTGGCAAAAGGTCGCAAAGTTCAAGGGGGCCGAATACTTTCACAAGGCACTGTGTATATATATGTATATATGTGTATATACATATATATATATATATATATATATATATATATATATATATATATATATATATATATATATATATATCTATCTTAGTATTACTTATCTTAATATTATATATATATATATATATATATATATATAAATGCTTTTTTTTTTTTTTTTTTAATCCGGCCTCCAACTCCTTTATTTCTAGATGGCAAAACAAAACAAAAAAAAGAAATACATACTGTATACAATTTATCTTATACTTTCTATCTTATCCATCTATCTCATCTCAGCTTACCTTACTATATAACTTTTATCTTATCTATCTAAATCTTATATGTACATATGTACATAATACATATATTTCATCAAAATATTTATACATATACATTATCTTTAGATCTGATTTGTTTTTGTTTTCTGTTTGACCACTTTAGGACAGGAAAAATGTACCCCCTTCCTGACCAGGCCCTATTGTGATTCGGCACTGCGTTAATTTGATGGACTATTGCGCGGTCCTGCAACGATGTACCCAAATGACATTTACGTCCTTTTTTCCCCACAAATAGAGCTTTCTTTTGGTGGTATTTGATCACCTGTGCGATTTTTAAATTTTTGTGCTATAAACAAAAAAAGAGCGACAATTTCTGGAAAAAAAAAAAAATATATATTTTTCACATTCTGCTATATAACATTCCCCAAAAAAAATTTAAAAATCAAAATGTTTTAACATTTTTGGCCAATTTGTTTTCTGCTACATATTTTTGGTAAAAAAAATAGCAATAACTGTGACATTGCGGCGGACAGATTGGACCCCTAACTGACATTTTTGACACTTTTGGGGGGACCAGTGACATTACTACAGTAATCAGTGCTAAAAATATGCACTGGCAGGGAAGGGGTTAACACTGTTGTGATCAAGGGGTTCAATGTATATGCTTACTGACGTGTGTGTGTGTGGGGGGGGGGGTAGGTGTTCTGTGACACACACACAGATCACAGGTTCAGCTATGCTGAATCCTGTGATCTCTCCCTGTCTGTCACTGAGAAGATCCGCCTGCTTTGTTTACATAAGCAGGTGGGTCTTCTCACACTTTTCCCGACGATCGGGGAAGGGAGGTGGCGATGGCCGCCTCTCCACCTCCGGCCCGACTCCCGCTTTGTCTAAACACAGCGTGCCGCCGGGAACACTAGAAGTCCAGCGACGTAGGTCTAGGTCGCTGGACCCAGCCGCACTGCCGCGGTAGGATTACTGTCGGCAGTCGGCAAGTGGTTAAAATAAAAAAAATCTGACTTCCAACCTCCCATTATAGCCGGCCAAGCACACTCCTTTGTTTTTTTTTTTTTTGTTTTTTTTTGTTTTACCATCTAGAAATAAAGACAAACCTATACAAATTATAATTTTATTTTATATCTTATCTTCTCTTTAATTCCAATTCTTTTAGTTTTTTTTCTATCTTATCAGTACATGTATTCTTAATTATTAATATGGACCTACTTGCCTACATACTTACCTACAAAACTCTACGCACTTACCTTTAGGGTGAATGGGGGTATCACTTATCTTATCCTCCTCTATGTAATATCTTATCTGTTCTTATCTTATGTTAATTTACAATATATCTCCTATCTTATACATCTATACTATACTTTTATAATGAAATGATTCATCTTATCTTTAAATCTAATTTTTTTTTTGTTTTTTAGTTTAAAAAAAAAAATCCAGCCTCAAACCTCCCCTTATAGCCAGCCAAGCACACTCCTTTATTTCTAGATGGAAAAACAGAGAGACAAAGAAAAACATATACAACTTACCTTATAATATACTTTCGATTTTACCTTTATATCTTATCTTTACGTTATCTTTATCTTATCTTACAATAAAACTTCTATCTTATCGATCTATATCTTATATGTACATAAGGTAGTTATACATATATTTTATCAAGGTAGTTATACATATATTTTATCTTTATATCTGATTTGTTTTTGTTTTTTTGTTTAACCACTTCCGGACTGCCTGTCGCAGTTTTACGTCGGTACTTTGACGTAAAATACTGGTGTTATGGCAGCAGATAGCTGCCATAACCCTGGTATTTTTCTACAGGGTCGGCAGTCCCCATTCACATAAAAGGAGTCCCATTGGCGGATTCACTGCAGGATCACTTTTAAGGGTGGCGGAAGAGTCGCACCCCCCCTCCCGCCGATTCCCGGTTGTTTTCCCTGCTTACCGGAGCAGTCGGTAGCAAGGAAAATGATCCGATCTGTCCATGCCCCAGGCAGGAAGTCGAGTGAGGGCCATCTTGCTCTCACTCGACTTCCTGCCTGGGGCATGGACAGATCGGATCATTTTCCTTGCTACCGACGGCTTTAAAGGGCCTATTTTTTTCTTGCTAAAAAAAATACTTTTTTTTGCTTTTAAGGGTAGATGTGAGATCTGAGGTCTTTTTGACCCCAGATCTCACAATAAAGAGGACCTGTCTTGCTTATTTCTATTACAAGGGATGCTTACATTGCTTGTAATAGGAATAAAAGTGATCAACATTTTTTTTTTAAAGAGCAGTGTAAAAATAAAAGGTAAAATAAATATGAAAATTTTTTTTAAAGTGCCCCGTCCCTCCGAGCTCGCATGCAGAAGCGAACGCATATGCAAGTCGTGCCCACATATGTAAACTATGTTCAAACCATACATGTGAGGTATCGTCGTGATAATTAGAGTGAGAGCAATAATTCTATCCCTAGACCTCCTCTGTAACTCTAAACTGGTAACCTGAAGAAATTTTTAAAACATCGCCTATGGAGATTTTTAAGTATCAATGTCTGTCGCCATTCCACGAGCGTGCGCAATTTTGGATCCTGACATGTTAGGTATAAATTTACTCAGCGTCACATTGTCTTTCACATTATAAAAAAATTGGGCAAATTTTACTGTTTTCTTATTTTCTAATTCAAAAAAGTGTATTTAAAGAAAAAAAAATCTGTTTGTAAGCCTGCTGCGCAAATACAGTGTGGCATAAAGTGTTGGAATGATCTCATTTTATTCTCTAGGGTCTCTGCTAAAAAAAATATATATAATGTTTTGGGGTTCCAAGTAATTTTCTAGCAAAGAAAATACTGATTTTAACTTGTAAACAAGTGTCAGAAATAGGCCTGGTCCTTAAGTGGTTAAAAAAAAATCAGACCTCCAACCTCCCCTTATAGCCTGCCAAGCACACTTTATCTCATAGATGGTAAAACGAAGACAAACATATACAACTTATCTTATAATATACATTCTATCTTATCCATCTATCATATCTTGCCTTACAATAAAACTTCTATCTAATCCATCTATAGCTTATCTGTATATATATATATATATATATATATATACATTTTTTTGTATTTTTGTTTAAAAAAAAAAAAATCCGGCCTCCAACCTCCCCTTATAGCTGGCCAAGCACACTCCTTTATCTCCTAGATGGTAAAACAAAGACAAACCTATACAACTTATAAAATACTTTCCATCTTATCTTTAATTCAAAATTCATTTTTTTTTTCTTTTAGCTATCTTATCACTATTTGTCATATTATTACTTAGATACATACTTGCCTACATACTTCCCTATAAAACTCTATACATTTACCTTTGTGGTGAATGGGGGTTACACTTATCATATCCTTCTTAATATAACATCTTATCTGATCTTATTGCATCTTATCATATAACTCTTACCTTATCTTTTAAATCAATTTTTTTTTTTTTACTTTTTTTTTTTACTTTTTTAGCTTTGTTCATGAGAAGACAGCCTAAAGGCCCGTACACACGATAATAAAATCTGTAGGAAAAATTTGTCAGCGGACCGATCTGCCGATTTTCGGATTGTTAGTATGGTGCTTTTGACAGCCAACTCCGACTTTTCGGCTGACAAAATCCTGATGTGCAGGCTATAAAATTTTTGTTGTCCGTAATACAACGTCCGATTTTCATCTCATTAGTACAGATTTCGACACAAAAAAATTCTTAAGAGCAAGACTAGGCATGCTCAGAGAGAAAGAACACATACAAAGCAATCCAACACATGACATCACTTCTGAAGTAGAATTTTGTCGTACGGAAAAATTTGTATGAAAATAACCTCTTCACTTTCCACATCAGACTAGCATGCCACAAAAAACGGACGACAGATCGTTCGATAATCTGATCATGTGTATGGGGCTTTAGGAGCTCCACCATGCAAATTCTACTTTAGTGGCTTTCTAGAGATCAAATCTGTCTGCGTAAGGTTGATGTGGTGTGGCGTTTATCTGCTGACTAAAATGAACAGATGTCAATTACATACCTTTTGGATGAGATCCTCCAAATCAGGGTCCAAGCCATATGTAGATAAAACGGAGGACTCGAACCAGGCGGGGGATTGGCCAGTTGCAATTTCAAACAACGTAGCTCCTAAAGAGTACCAATCCACGGCTTCATTGTGGGGCTTTCCAGCATTGGCCTGTCCAGAAAAGAGAGATAAGACCTGTAAGTATTTTCATATTACACAAATTATCATAGCAGGCAACAACTACAATATGGTAATGATCTTTAGATGTGATCAAATCTATTATAAAGCCCGCTCTTTCTGAATGTTACAGTTTGTGTAACATTCTGAGCTGTATACTTGCAGCTGTGGGGGGAGCGGTAAAAACAGAAGGTTAAGGCTTTTTTTCCCCGCTCCCTTAACCACTTGCCGACTGCCGCACGACTATTTACGGCGGCAGTCAGCCCCTCACAGGCAAAGTGACGTAGGACTATGTTGCTAGCCTGTGAGCCTGTAGGGAGCGAGCGCGCGCCGCCGGAGGCGCGCTCCCGCCCCGCCTCGCTCCCTAACATGTCTGCGCGTGTGTCCGGCGGACCCGATGTCCGCCGGTCACTTGCGATCGTCCGGTACAGAGGGAGAAAGGCAGGCAGCTAATGTAAACAAAGCCGCCTGTCATTCTCCCTTGTGTAAGTGCAGAGATCATACGGTCCTGCTATGTAGGATCGTATATCTCTGTAGTTACACAAACAGCCACATCCCTTTACAGTTAGAATCACGCCCCTAGGGACACACTTAACCCCGCCTTCTCCAATAAAGTTAACCCCTTCCCTGCCAGTGTCCTTTTTACAGTAACAGTGAATATGTATATCACTGATTACTGTAGTAATATCACTGCTACCCCCAAAAGTGTCAAAAATGTCAGTCAGGGGTCCGATCTGTCCGCCGCAATGTCGCAGTCCCGCAAAAAAATCTCAGATCGCCGCCATTACTCGTTAAAAAAAAAAGACAAAAATCTTTCCCTTAGTTAGTAAACGCAATAACTTTTGCGCAAACCAATCAAAATATGCTTATTGCGATTTTTTTTTTACCAAACATATGTAGCAGAAAACAAATTGGCCAAAAATGTTAAAAAATTTAGATTTTTACATTTTTTTGGGGGAATTTTATATAAAAATGTGAAAAATAATGTTATTTTCTCTGTCGCTCATTGACAGACGCAGTCCTCTTTGATTAATATCAAATTGGGTTATACTGCCCTCTACAGGAGTAGGACACTAGGCAGAAGAAAACGTTCTGGCCACACCTTAGGGGCAGTCCCAGAGGGTATATCCTCTCACTTCCTGCTACAGGATGTCAGTTTTTTTCTGTCTAGTCAGGAGTAAGGACCTAAGTTCCTTGCTGGGATCTTTGGTCCTGGCAAGATTTTTTAGATAAATTCTTTTTAGTTAGCTTTTTTTCTCCAGTTGTTCCTGTGAGATCTTCAAGCAAATATGCCGGATCTGGGCGACGGGCTGGATATTGAGGTCCAGTGGTCACCCCAGCCGGCCTACAAGCGCGTGCAGATTCCAGCTTCGCGATGGATCGGCCGCGACACATTTAAACAATTATGCTGGAGCTGGGCGACGGGCTGGATGCTGAGATCCAGTGGTCACCCCAGTCAGCTTACGAGCGCGTGCAGGCCCTAGCTCCGTGCTGGGTCGGTCTGCGACATAGTCCCGCTGGACGGGGACTGGCCCTGCGAGTTAAACGTCTCGCCAGGACGCCTACAACCAGTCGGAAACTGAGTCACAGCGTCCGTATTGGTCGACAGCCACCCCCACTTCGGTGGAGAGGGGTTCTGTTAGGAGTGGGTGCCCGCCTGTTCCGGTATGGTGAGTAGAATGTTCCCCCTCTCCCCTGTCGGGTTTTGGTGGATACGGGCCCCTCTGTGGATGGTCGGACCCTCTTGATCCTAGGGTTCCCCCTCTATCCTATGACATGTTTCACAGATCTCCCTCTTGATAGTGTGATTTGGTGAATAAGAGAGACACTCCAGGAGGCTTGGTTTGGGAGCTGACTATCTGATAGTCACTGTAAAGAACTGGCGCTGTAAATGGAGGAAGCCATGACCGGAGTCAAGGATGGAGACAGGGGCTGGCGTTACTATATGAAATAGTCATGTAAAGGGGTGATATAATCAAGCACCTACCTAATGCATAGTGATGCAGCTACATGGACTACCGCCATCCTCCCGCAGGTCGCACGGCACAAGCCGCTGCTATCCTCCCGCAGGCCGCACGATTTAGCAGGCCGCCGCCATCCTTCCGCAGGCCGCCGCCATCCTCCCGCAGGCCGCACTAAATCCGCAGGCGCCCTCCTTCCACAGGCCGCACGGATCCCGCAGGCCACTGCCATCCTCCCGTAGGCCGCATGATTCAGCAGGCCACCGCCATCCTTCCATAGGCCGTCCGCAGGCCGCGCGGGGCCGCCATTTTGGCGTAGCCTGGTGTCTCCTGCATGGGGGCGGCCATTTTGGATATGCCCAGCTACCTCGAGGAGTAGCAGTGGGAGCGCCGGAAGGCGTGTAAAGGGGCGGAGCCGCCTCCTTTACCCGGGTAAACTATTCACAAGACTTCCTGTTCTGTAAAAGACAGCGCTGAGAGCAGTTTGGTAGAAGCTTCTGTGCATCAGGTGGTGAGCCTTGGGGTCTCTCTCTCTCTCTCTCTGTGGGGGTCCGAAGCAGGTAACGCTAAAGGGCGCTTGCGCTGGGGGATTACACACAAAAAAAAAAAGTTTTTTTCTTTTGCAATCTTTGTTTGCTGGCAAGTGTTCCTGGATTAGTCATGGACCCTGCCACACATGTATCCCCACCTGATCCCCTTGAGGTGGCCGCAGGACCCTCCAGTTCCCCACTTACTATTGATGCATTGCCAGCGGTTTTGGAGTCTTTTGTATCCCGGGTGGAGGTGGCCTGTCAGGGACGGGGCGCAAAGAAGCGACCCCTGCCTACCCCTATTCCATCTGACACTTCAGATACAGATTCTGAGCCTGTCGCAGCAGCTGCAGGCCCCCCTTCTGAGGCTAGTATCTCATGTCCCATCTACTCGGAGAGTGAGGAGGACATCTCTCCCTCCGCTATAGCGCAAGATGAAGCGCTAGTAGATGCACTGATTGTGTCTGTGCAGGAAACCCTAAGAATTGCCTTTGGTACTCGCAAGCCTACCAAGACAGCAAAGGTGTTTTCTTTGCCCAAATGTTTTCAAGATATAATTAAGGAAGAATGGGTCCGTCCAATACGAACCCCTGGTATTTCCAAACGCATTGCTAGACGCTATCCGTTTGAAGAATCTCTCCTTAATAAATGGACGGTACCACCATCGGTGGATTCGCCGGTTTCCAGACTAAATAAAGCTACTGTTATCCCGTTGGAGGATGCTCAGTCTTTTCGGGATCCAGTGGATCGTAAGGCGGAATCTTTATCCTGCTCGATATTTACCCTGATAGGGTCAGCCTTTAGGCCAGTGTTCACTATTGCTCTGGTTGCACAAACATTGACAGAGTGGACCAAGTTGTTACGCCGAGATCTGGAGGGGAGAAGTCTCCCCCCCGGCAGTATCGGACTTGCTGGAGCAAATGATACAAGAGCTACAGCTTGTCTGTGACGCCGCCCTGGACACCGCTCCATTGTTGGGGCGTGTATCGATCTCAGCGGTGGCCCTCCGGCGCATGTTATGGTGCTGGTCGGCGTATTAAGCTTCCAAAAGAGCTTTTGGCTGATCCCCCCTTTTCAAAGGGATCGCCTGTTTGGTGCTAACTTGGTTAAAATTATCAAGGGTCTCATTGGAGGCAAGAGCACCTTTCTACCACAGGCTACGAAAGGTAAGGGACCGCGTCGCAGACGGGGACCTTCTTTTTCTGTTCATAAAAGATTGTTTCGTTCCTCTAAGGCGAGCTCCTCCAAAGACCCCGCAGGGGGTTTCAAAGGGGCCTACGGCCGCATCACCTTGAATGCGCCCGATCTCGTCTGATCTCGGAAACTAAACAGGGTTGGGCCTGTTTAGTACCTGTATGAGAAACCGCCTGGGAATACCAGGTGCTGTAGGCTTAACGCTGGTCGGTTAACAAAGATCCGGTCCTTCCAGACCTGAAAATAAGACCACACAGCCTGAAGGTGCGCCCCCACCCATATCTGGGGTGGGGGGACGTCTTCACCGGTTTCCGGACCCGTGGCTTTCCAGAAATCCAGACAAATGGGTTCGCGAGGTCATACGGGCAGGATACAAGATCGAGTTTTCAATCATTTCCACCGGTGTGATTCTTCCCTTCCTACATACGACTATCCCGGATCGCTTAAAGGCTCTGCTGGGCAAGGAGTGGTCCGGTCCCTTGGGGGGGAAAAAGTTTCAGGGATTCTACTCGAACCTGTTCACAGTACCCAGGAAAGAGGGCAAGCTGCGTCCAATTCTGGACTTGAGGGCCCTCAATTATTTTGTCCGGGTGCAAAAATTCAAAAGGGTGTCCATTCGCACAGTGGTGGCCTCCCTGCATCAGATGGATTGTTTGGCGTCCATAGACATCAAAGATGCCTATCTTCACATTCCCATTTATGCAGGACATCAGCGTTCCTTCGCTTTGCTGTGGGAGAGAACCATTATCAGTTGTGGCGTTACCCCTTGGTCTCGCCTCTGCTCCCCGTGTCTTGACAAAAGTGTTTTAACCCCGAATTTGACGCTGTTGCGACAGCGGGGCATGTCGGTTCTAGGCTACCTGGACGACCTTCTTGTCTGTGCAGAGTCTCCTTAGGCTCTGTTGCCAAGTTTGGAGATCACCATGGTCTCTTTGGAACAGTTCGGGTGGCTGGTGAACCTGCAGAAATCATCCCTGGTCCCCACCAGGAGACTGGACTATCTGGGCCTAACTTTAGATACATCCTTGGCAAAGGTGTTTCTCCCTGCGGAGAAACTCCAGAGGAGTCAGTCGACGACTCAGTTGTGATTATCTGTCAACTGGCCTTCCCTTCAGGTTTACATAGGGTTCTGGGACTGATGGTGCCCTCCTTCGAGACAGTACCGTTTGCCCAGTCTCCTACCCGAATTCTCCAAAAGGAGATTCTTCTCAAATGTAACCTGAATCCCGATTCCCTGGACAATCGGATCCGGCTGAGCGAATGAACCATGGTTTGGTGGCTTCGATCACCAATGCTCAGTCAGGGGAGGTCATTTCATCCAATCTATTGGACTATTGTCACCACGGATGCCAGACTATCCGGGTGGGGGTCTCGGCAGACTATCTGCTCAAAGGCCCTGGTCCCTGGAAGAATCCAGGTTACCGATAAATGTATGGGAACTGAGAGCGAACAGACTTTGTCTGATTCACTGGACCGAGCAGCTCCGGGGCAGCCCGGTGCGGATCCAGTCGGACAATGCCACGGCCGTGGCTTACGTCAATCACCAGGGGGGCACCAAGAGTGTCCTGGCGGCCATAGAAGTGGCCAGCATTCTTCGTTGGGCGGAACGATTTGTTCCAGCTCTCTCCGCGGTGTTCATTCCGGGGGTGGAGAATTGGCAGGCAGATTATCTCAGCCGTCAGATTCTGGATCAAGGGGAATGGTCTCTTCATCCAGAGGTGCCTTCATTGGGGCACCCCGGATATAGATCTGTTGGCATCTCGGCTCAACAGGAAGGGGCGGAGGTTTGTAGTTCTCTCCCGCGATCCTCTAGCAGACGCCGCAGACTTGCTGGTCGCCCCGTGGGGGCAGTACCAGCTACTGTATGCCTTCCCTCCTCTCAAGTTGCTGTCAAAACTTCTTCACAGGATAGAGGTGGAGGGAATTCCATTCATCCTTGTGACTTCGGATTGGCCCCGTCGGGCCTAGTACGCTGACCTGGTCAGGCTGGTCGCGGACGTCCCTTGGCGACTTCCTCTCAGGAAGGATCTGCTGTCTCAGGGACCGATCTTCCATGCTGTTTTACGATCGCTGGCTTAACGGCCTGGCTGTTGAGACCCAGGTGCTGAAGGACAAGGGGTTGTCGGCTTCAGTTATTCCTACTCTGATTAAAGCAAGGAAAGCGTTTTTCAGAAAGGTCTATCAGCGCACATGGAAGTCTTACATTGCGTGGTGTGAATCCCTTGGGTTTCCTCCATGTTCCTACTCGGTGGCCAGAATATTGGCTTTTCTGCAAAAGGGAGTTGAGCAGAAACTGTCCTTGAGCACTATCAAGGGTCAGGTTTTAGCGTTAGCAATCTTCTTTCAGAAGCCTTTGGCTACTCATTCCTTGGTACGGAATTTCATCCAGGGGGTGCGGCACCTGGCTCCGCCGATGCGCGCGCTCTTACCGCCTGGGATCTTAATTTTGTGTTGTCGGTTCTTCAGAAACCTCCCTTTGAAGATATTAGGGAGATTCCCTTGCTATCCCAGAAGGTGGCCTTTTTGGTGGCTATCACTTCTGCACGCAGGGTGTCAGAACTGGCGGCATTATCCTGTCGTTCCTCATATCTGGTGGTTCATAAGGATAAAGTGGTTCTTCGTCCGAATCCATCCTTCCTTCCTAAAGTGGTTTCAGAGTTCCATCTGAATGAGGATATTGTGTTACCTTCCCTGTGTCCTAAGCCCAGCCATGCTTGGGAGTTTGCATTACACTCCCTGGATGTGGTTCGGGGATCAGGGTACACTTGACTACTACGAACTCGTTTCGTAAGACGGATTCACTTTTTGTGATCACGGATGCCCTAGAAAGGGGTTGCCTGCTTCTGCCGCGACCATCTCTAGATGGATCAGACAGACGGTGGTACAGGCTTATTCTATTGAGGGTCAGAAGCCTCCGTTCCCTGTTAAGGCGCACTCCATTCGGGCGCTTAGTGCTTCCTGGGCCTTCCGCCATCAGGCGTCAGTGGTTCAGGTTTTCCATGCGACTACCTGGTCGTCGGTTCATACCTTTACAAAATTGTATAAGGTTGATGTGCTGGCATCGGCGGATGCCTCTTTTGGCTGCAAGGTTCCTGCAGGCCGCTGTTTGAGGAGACCGTTGGTCTACCTCGAGGGTTTGTTGGGTTTTTCACTTGGGTCTCATCTTTTTGCTCGATGAGTCCTTAATGCTTCTGGTTGGCTCCGGTTGGGCCTTCTGGATTGGATTTTGATTTCCGTTATCCCACCCCTCATTTGTGGCACTGCTTTGGGACGTCCCAATTTGATATTAATCATAGAGGACTGCGTCTGTCAATGAGCGACAGAGAAAAATTGATTTTTGTAAGATCTTACCGTAAAATCCTTTTCTCTTAAGCTCATTCACAGACGCAGTACCCGCCCCTCTATTTTTGAGTTGGGTTGGGTTAAATTCTCTGACACTGCTTTGTGACATAACTGACATCCTGTAGCAGGAAGTGAGAGGATATACCCTCTGGGACTGCCCCTAAGGTGTGGCCAGAATGTTTTCTTCTGCCTAGTGTCCTACTCCTGTAGAGGGCAGTATAACCCAATTTGATATTAATCAAAGAGGACTGCGTCTGTCAATGAGCTTAAGAGAAAAGGATTTTACGGTAAGATCTTACAAAAATCAATTTTTTGCAAAATTGTCGCTTTTTTTTGTTTATAGCGCATGATCAAAAAAATCGCACAGGTGATCAGATACCACCAAAAGAAAGCTCTGTTTGTAGGAACAAAAGGACGACTATTTAATTTGGGTACAGCGGCGCATGACCGCGCAATTGTCCGTTAAAGTCACGCAGTGCCGAATCGCAAAATAGGCCCTGGTCAGGAAGGGGGTAAAATCTTCCGGGGCTTAAGTGGTTAAGCTGCAAAGACAGCTGGATCGGGGTATACACATGCTTTGAGTATGGAAAGTATTTTACTACCTGACAAATTTGGTGGTACCGCCATCAATCACAAATCATTCAAGTGAATTAATCCACACCACAACTGCCCTGCAACCACGTGTAATGCAAACGTCTCTGAAAAGTGATCCACACAGATTGCTTTTCAGAGATGTGACATTTCTAGCCACATGTCTAAACAGGGAAAAGTTCTTAAACTAGTTCACCTCTGACACCTGTTCACCCCCTATGGACCAGAGCAATTTTTACATTTCTACAATGGACCTGTTTATTCAACAATAACTTTGTCATTACTTAACCACTTAGCCCCCGTTCACACTGGGGCGACCTGTCAGGTGACCTGGTCGCCTGACAGGTCGCCTGGCATAGAGAAGCTGTGGACCCATTCTAATAGGAGCGACACAAGTCGCTCCGACTTAGAAAAAGGGTCCGGAGCTTCTTTGGGGCGACCTGGAGCGACCTGCATTGACTTCAATGTTTTGAAGTCCGTGCCGGCCGCTCCGAGGTCGCGGTGCGAGCAGCGTGCCACGACCTGTGAGGTCGCCCCGGGAAGTAGCGTCGCCCCAGTGTGAACGGGGCCTTAACCACTTAAGCCCCGGAAGATTTTACCCCCTTCCTGACCAGGGGGTATTTTGCGATTCGGCACTGCGTGACTTTAACGGACAATTGCGCGGTCGTGCGACGCTGTACCTAAACGAATTTGACGTATTTGATCACCTGTGCGATTTTTTGATCACGCGCTATAAACAAAAAAAGAGCGTCAATTTTGCAAAAATAACAATATTTTTCACATTTTTTTATATGAAATTCCCCCAAAAAAAAAAAGTAAAAATCAAAATTTTTTAAAATTTTCGGCCAATTTGTTTTAGGCTACATATGTTTGGTAAAAAAATTCGCAAAAAGCGTATTTTGATTGGTTTGCGCAAAAGTTATCGCGTTTACTAACAAAGGGAAAGATTTTTGTCATTTTTGTTGTTTTTTTTTTTAACGCGTAATGGCGGCGATCTGCGATTTTTTTTTTTGCGGTACTGCGACATTGGGGCGTACAGATCGGACCCTTGACTGACATTTGTGACACTTTTGGGGTTACCAGTGACATTTCTACAGTAATCAGTGCTATACATATGCACTGTTACTGTAAAAATACACTGGTTGTGAAGGGGTTAACTTTATTTGGAAGGGAGGGGCTGTGTGTATCCCTAGGGGCGTGCTTTCTACTGTGATTGGCTGTGGCTTGAGCTGTAAGGACACTGATCAACGGATCTACATACTAGATCCGTTTGATCAGTGTCTTTACAGCGAGGAGAATGACAGGCAGCTTGTTTACACAAGCTGCCTGACATTCTCCATCTCCCCCGCCGATCGCCGAGTGACCGGCGGACATCGGGTCCGCTGGTCACACGCGCGGGGGGGTCCGTTACCACGCGGGAGCGGGAGCGCGCCTCCGGGGGCGCGCGCTCGCTCCCTAGACCCTCACAAGCTAGTGACGTAGCCCTACGTCACTTTGCCTGTGAGGGGCTGACTGCCGACGTAGATCGGCGTTAGGCAGTCGGCAAGTGGTTAAGGACCAAGCCTATTTCTGACACGTGTTGTTTACAAGGTAAAATCAGTATTTTTTGCTAGAAAATTAATTAAAACCCCCAAACATTGTGTGTGTGTGTGTGTGTGTGTGTGTGTGTGTGTGTGTGTGTGTGTGTATATATATATATATATATATATATATATGTGTGTGTATATATATTTTTTTTTTTTGCAAGGACTCTGGAAAATAAAATGGCGGTCCTTGTAATCTATTTTGTCATGCGGTATTTGTGCAGTGGTCTTTCAAATATAATTTTTTGGGAAAAAATACACTTCACTGAATTAAAAAAAACAAAACTGTAAAGTTAGCCCAATTTTTTTGTATATTGTGAAAAATTATGTCACGCCGAGTTAATAGATACCTAACATGTTACGGTTTAAAATTTCGCACACTCATGGAATGGCAACAAACGGTTACCTTTTTAGAGTTACAGAGGAGGTCTTTTACTAAATTCATTGCTCTCACCCTGACGATTGCGGCGATACCTTACTTGATTTGATTTGAACACCGTTTACGTTTGTGGGGGTGACTTACGTATGCTTTTTCTTTGGTGCGCGAGCTCACGGGGATGGGGGCGCTTTACATTTTTTTTTTTTCCTATTTATTTAATTTTTTTATTTTTAACACTGTTTTTCGAAAAATCTCGCTGGGATAACGGCTGAGCGGCTGCTGAGCCGCATCAGTTGTTATCTCCAGAAAGCTGACCGCCAGCTCTAAAAAATGGTACCAGGCAGGCATCATCCCGGTACAAACACTTCTTCAAGCCAACGTACAGGTGTGCCGGATTGTGGGAAGTGGTTAAAGTAACAAGGTAAAACAAACACAGATTTCTTTTCATGAGATTGTCTTGCAACAATGATTTTTAATTGAATAATCATTAGATAAGAATAGGTAGTCAGGTTTTGCTAGACTCAGGTAGTAACAGCAGTTTCCTTACTATGCATCTCAGTTACCAGATTGCTAATCCACATGAATAGAGAAGCACTCCCACTCCTAATAATATAAACAGTGCTGACATTGTTAGTAGGACCAACATGACTTACCTCTGGGGCTGCATATCCTATTGTGCCTGCAATGCCCTCTCCACGCCGCTCTGAAGCTTCTCCGAAATCCGCGATCCTTACATGGCCATCTACGCCAATCAAGATATTTTCCGTCTTTATATCTCTGTAAATAGAAATGCATTCTCTTTAATCTCTTTATTCACCAAGAACAGGACCCCAAAAACCAATCACCACTTTCAGGCTTTCCAAGGGCGTAAATTGTTGATTTCACTCCTGACTACCTACCACAGTTACGGAGGCCATGAAATGCCAAGACAGCACAAGCACCCCCCCCCCCCCTCAAATGTAGTAGACACCCTAAGCTATTTGCAGAGAGGCATGTTGAGTGTTTTGCAGATCTCACTTTTTGTCACAAAGTTTTGGAAATTAAAAAAAGAGGAAAAAAATGCCTTTTACTTTTTTCTCTTAATTTTCCAAAATAGAGGAGAGCTGCAAAATACTCACCATGCCTCTCAGCATATAGCTTGGAGTGTCTACTTTGCAAAATGGGGTCATTGGGGGGGGGGGGGGGGTTGTGCTATCTTGGCATTTCATGGCCTTCAAAAATGTGATAGGTAGTAAGGAGTGAAATCACCAATTTATGCCCTTAGAAATCCTGAAGGTGGTGATTGGTTTTCGGGGTCCTGTACGCAGCTAGACTGCCAAAAAGTCTCACACATGTGGTATCCCTGTACTCAGGAGAAGCAGCAGAATGTATTAAATGTATTTTGGGGTTTCATTCCACATAAACCCATGGCATGTGTGAGCAATATATCATTTAGTGACAACTCTGTGTAAAAAAAAAAAATAAATAAATAATAATTTTCCCGAAACTTGTGGCAAAATATAAACTATTCCATGGACTCACCATGCCTCTCAGATAATAGCTTGGAGTGTCTACTTTGCAAAATGGGGTCATTTGGGGGGGTTTTGTGCTATCTTTAAATTTCAGGGCCTCTGAAACTGTGACAGGTAGTGAGAAGTAAAATGCACAATTTAGGCCATTAGAAAACCTGAAGGCGGTGATTGATTTTCGGGGTCCCATACACAGCTAGGCTCCCAAAAAGTCTCACACATGTGGAATCCCTGTACTCAGGAGAAGCAGCAGAATGTATTTTGGGGTGTCATTTCACATATACCCATGGCATGACTGAACAATATATCATTTAGTGACAACTTTGTGTAAAAAAACAAAAAAAATAAATTGTCACCTTCCCGAAACTTAGGGAAAAATATAAAATACTCCATGGACTTAATATGCCTCTAAGCAAATAGCTTTGGGTGTCTACTCTTAAAAAAAGGGGTCATTTGGGGAAAGTTTGAAACTGTCCTGGCCTTTTATGCTGATTCTTAGCCACACATCATCCACTCTTCTAACCACTTGAAAACCAAGCATTTTCTGTGACTTTTTGTTTACATGAAAAAATATATTTTTTTTACTAGAAAATTACTTTGAACCCCCCAAACATTGTATATTTCTTTAAAGCAGAGGCCCTACAGAACAATTTTTTTTTGTCACATGGTATTTGTGCACAGATTTTCCAAACGCAATTTCTGCAAAAAAAAATATTTTTTTAAATGTAATGCACAAATACACTATATAATTCCAAATTGTTTGGTAAAATTTAAAAGATGATCTTATGGCGAGTACATATATATCAAACATGACATGCTTTAAAAATTGTGCATGCCTTTGCAGCGGCAACAAACTACATACAGTCTTTAAAGGTTACCACTTTAGACTTACAGAGGAGGTCTACTGCAAGAATTACTCCCCTTGACCTGGCGTTCTTGGCGATACCTCACATGCATGTTACATTTGCGGTTTACATATGACACTAAACCAACGCTTTCGTGCGCCTTTGCGCGCAAGCACGGGGGAAAGGGGGGCTTTATTTTTTATGGCTTTATTTTTTATTTTTTATTTTTTTGCTTTTTTATGTTATTTTGACACCTTTCCTTTCATTTTTTTTTTTTTTTTTTAAATCATTTTTATTGTTATCACAGTGAATTTAAATATCCCCTATGATAGCAATCTGTAGTTACAGGTATTCTCTTTTAAAAAAAATTGGGGTCTTTTAGACTCTAGATCTCCCCTCTGACCTTAACGCATCTGACCACACCAAAATTGATATGATAAAATGCTTTCCCAATTTCCCAATGGTGCTGTTTATTTCTGGCGAAACAGAAGTCATGAAATGCTCGTAGCTTCCGGTATCTTAGGCCATAGAGATGATTGGAGCCATTCTCGTCTCCAATCAGCTCTATGGTTATATAATTGAACCACCGGCTGCACTCTCGGGTTAACCGGTGGGACAGGAGAGCCCGAGAAAAACCGCGGGGGGGGGGGGAAGTCCCCTCCCACTGTTTGTAAAAGCAGTCTAGCAGCCAATTATCCACTAGGATTGCTTTTACATGCAAGCTGACCGCTGGCTGTAAAAAATGATACCAAGATGATGCCTAAATCTGCAGGCATCATCCTGGTATAACCACTCAAAGTCCAGCAACGTACCAGTACATTGCTGGTCCTTGTTTGGCATATAGTGTAGTTTTTTTTATTTTATGCAGCCTGTGGGCTGAACGAAAAAAAGAGAACCTAACAGAAATCTCCGCAGGAAAATTGTGTAGTATACACACCATTAACCGCCCAAACATCCAAACCCACTTCTTAAGGGCGGGTATACATGACAATATTCCACGTATACCTAAAGGTATTTTAACTGCAGTGGTGAAATCAACCTACCACAGCGCTGCCATCAGAGGTATCCATACATGCTGAGCGCAAATGCTGTTTGTGTCAGAATATATAAAATCAGTGTGGCAGCCAATGAGTACCTGCAAGGGAAACAGGTTAACAAAAGAATGAAAAACAAAGTACAGTAGGAAGAGTAGAAGAACATAAAAATAACTGAGACGACACCTGTTTTTGGCTTTTTTATTTTATATATTTTTTTTTTTTTTTAACTTTTTAAAAAAAAAATTTGTATTTTTTTTTTAAACTTTTTTTTCTGAACTGCAACTTTCCAGCTTAGGGTCTCTCAAAATGTCGATAGCCATCGAACATCTTTCGAGACCGTGTCGTGCTGTACCCTACACTAATATTCCACTAGTGTGTGGTAGTGCTCGAAACATTCCCCGATGCAGAGACCAGGTTGGTCAGGACAGGTGGGACAATTATAACGGGCGTCACGCCTAAATCCGCGCCTGCTACAGACACGACATCTTCTTTGGGGGTGTCTTTGGGTAGGGGTACTCGGGAGGACATGTAAAAAATGCCTCTCATGCAGCCGGCTCACTGCATCTGGAAGGGGAAGTTGGGCAGGAATACCTCCTGGGTACAGGTAGGCATTGATGATCTCTTCCTGGAATTCTGAGAAGGATACGGTTCGTCCTGATTCTCTGTATAGTACAAAGGCGATCAGCATAGCCAATTGAAATAAATAAACAGACACTTTTTTGTACCAGCGTCTGGCTTTACGGGCAACTAAGTACGGCGCCAAAAGCTGGTCGTTAAGGTCCACCCCTCCCATATTAAGTTTATAATCGTGGACACAGAGGGGTTTCTCCATAACACCAGTTGTCGTAGCAATTTGGACCATCGTGTCTGCGTGAAGGGAGGACAGAACGAAAACATTCCGTGTATCCCTCCACTTCACTGCAAGCAATTTGTCCGTTTTCAAGCAGGCTCTCTCCCCCCGACTAAGACAGGAATTTACAAGCCATTGGGGGAAGCCCCAGGGATTAGGTCGCACAGTGCCACATGCTCCAATTTGTAATTCGAGCAGGTGACTAAATAGTGGCATGCTTGTGTAAAAATTCTCCACGTACAAATGGTACCCCTTTCCGGATAAGGGTGACACCAAGTCCCAAACTATCTTGCCGCTGCTCCCTATGTAGTCTGGGAAGTTGGGGGGCTCCACAGAGCTATCTTTTTCCTCGTAGACCCTGAAACTAACTGTATAGCCGGTGGCCCTGTCACACATCTTACACAGTTTGACCCCGTATCTGGCATGCTTGCTGGGGAGATACTGTTTCATAGCAAGGCGGCCAGTAAACTTAATCAGGGACTCACCAACGTAGACAACCTGTTGGGGGGTAAACAAGGCTGAAAACCGCTGATTGAAGTGTTCTACGAGGGACTGAATTTTGTGGAGCCGATCATATTCAGGATCTCCCCGAGGACGACAGAGTTCATTGTTGTTGAAATGCATAAATCGCAGAATTTGCTCGTATCTCACCCTGGACATGGAGGCAGAGTACACGCGCATATGGGGAATTGGGCTAGTGGACCAATATAGCTGCAATTCACTCTTTTTTTTAATGACCATGTTGAGGGAAAGGCCCAGAAAAGTCTTAAACTCGGAAACTGTTACAGATTTCCACCCGAATTGTCTGACAAGGGGTGAATTTCGGTTGGTGGCGATGAATTGACCAGTGTATAAATTTGTTTGGTCCACAAAAGATCTGAAAAGATCTTCCGTGAAAAACAGCTCATAAAAATTCAGGGGAGTAAAATTGGCTGTTTCCACGTGGATTCCAGGTTGGTCAGTGAATGGAGGAAGTACGGGCACTGTAGTATCAGTGGGTTGCCAATCAGGATATGCCAGCGCATCAGGGAGGGCACTATGGGCTCTACGGGCCTGTATTCGAATACGCGGAGGCTGCGGCCACTACTTATGCTAGCCACCGCACCAGCTTCAACTGCACTTATGGGACTCGCCACGTCACCAAGTGTTATTGCAGTGCTGGTTGTACTAGGTCCAGGGTGTACTAGCCCGCTGGTGCTTGCCAGGTCACCAGAAGGCTGAGCGACACTAGTACTGACACTCTGCTCCATACGAGCACGCTGCAATCTCTGCACCTCAGCAACTACAGAATGGGGTCGGGTACGCCTGGTTCTAACAGGAACCCATCCGTCGTCGGAGCTATCTGTCGGGGAGCCACTGCTCTCTTCAGGTTCGTATACTGACCCTGATTCTGCCAGTGAGGCTTCCCCGTCGCTCTCATCTGACATGGTCAGTATACTGTAAGCCTCTGCACTACTGTACCACCGTTTGGTCATTTTAGCAACTAAATGTACCGGTACAGTAGTGTGACTCACAGGAAAAAAAGCACCTGGTTGTCAAGGACTATTTCAACCACTACCAACAAAAACTGCTAATGCTAGCAGGGATCAGGCCTGACTCTGCTAACACAGAGGTTTTGTGTGTTTGTGTTTTTTTGTAAGTGACAGTAATCTATTGATTACTACACTTGCCTGGGTGGGGTTAAATGCAGGTGCTGGCAGGAATCAGTGCTGATCGTGGAAACACCGCGTTTTGGGAACCCTAAACTATGGGATGCTAGTATAGTTCTGATCAGATCAGATATTGATCTGTTCAAACACTATACTGGTAATGGAGGTGTATGTGTGTGTGTATGTGGGTGTATGTGGTAATCAAGGGGTTATTTCTAACTATGCACCGGGGATCTGTGCTATCTTAGACTGATGCTAACACAAGCTAATGTCACCTGTGACACTAATAATAGTGATCAGAAAAAAACTGTACACTATAAAAGTGACACTGTGACAGGGCAATGAAGGGGTTAACTGGGGGGGGGTCAGGGGGTTTATCTTTTTTTGTGGGGGGGTGGCGGCGACCCTAAACCTACTTGGGACAGAAATTTACTCGCTATATACAGTATACAGTGTGTGTTGTGACAGGGGGTGTAGGGGTTAACGGGGGGGGGTGATCGGGGGTTAAATGTGCCTAGCCTAGGTGTGGGTGTTTGGTGCAGCCCTCACTGTTCAGATCCGCTCTCTCCTCTCGATGAATCCAAAAAGGATTTGGAGCAGGTCTTTTCTGTGCCTGTGTTTACATTACACAGGCACAGAGGGTATCTGATTGGGCAGGACAGATCAACAGGTCCAGGCCAAAAATCATTGGCCTGGACCTGATGACTGATTGGTTCTGAACCCAATCAGATCATCAGCGTGGCCGGGGGGGCGCAGGAGTGTGCCCCAGAGCGGCGGGGGCGAGCGACGTAGGGCTACGTCGCTTTGCCTGTAGGGGGCTGACTGCCGCAGTAAATAGTCGTGCGGCGGTCAGCAAATGATTAAAGCATTTGAGATCATTTTAGCTGAGCAGCCTATCAGTTTTTGCACTTCTTTATATGTTTTCCTCTCTCCAATCAACTTTTTAATCAAAGTACGCTTTTCTTCTGAACATTGTCTGGAACGACCCATTTTACTCAGATTTTCAGAGAGAAATGCACTATATCCAGCATGTACAACATTTGCAACCTTCATCCCTAATTAAGAGCCACCTGTTTGTTCACAGGCTGAATTACCTCACTAATTGCACTCCACACTTCTATTATTTTGAACACCCCCCCTTTCATTTACACAGATGTATGTCATGACTGTTGGGTCTGTTGGTTTTCTATTACTCTACTACACCTACTAATATATTCTTTACCTGAAAGAAATATAATTTATACCAAAAGCAGTGAATGATCTGGTTAGTGATGTTGAACTGCTATTATTTTGAACACAACTGTGTTGACTTTTTTCTTAGTCCTTAAACACCCCTCTATGTTAGCCTATGTATCCATGCACACATAGGTGTTTACAGGCGTTAAGAGCCAGAAATTACAAGGCACCAAATTTGCCTTCAGGAAACACATTTAGCACTTGACTTGATCATTAATGCATTTCAATGGGCAGAATAACATTACTACTCTGGTAAATAAAATAAATTAACCACTTGATGTGCCTAAATGCATTTGCAAAATGCGTATTTAGACGTGTTTTTTAACTGTGGTTTTACCATACCTGGGTTTTTTAGCATCAGGTATCTGTTTCTCAGATCTGCCACCTGGTCCTTCGTTCACACATGTATTGATTTACCAGGTGGATGTTCTGGTCTCTGTTGATGCCAGCTTCATTTGTAGGGTTCTTTAGGTGGCTCTGTAGGTTCTGTTCAGTCTCATGGACTTGTTAACCTTTTTGTCTACTGTACTGCACACCCCTCAGTCAGGCTGCTTTAGTACAACCTGACATACCTGAATTACTTCATTCTGTGTCCCTTAACCGCTTGCCGACTGCCCGCCACATACTGTATAGAATGCGGCAGGCTGACTTGGCTGTGCGAATCGCCATACCTGCCAGCGGGGAAGCTGATTCACTGGGCCGGCAACCGCGATTGCTGCCGGGCACCCGCGATCGCCGTGGAGAGAGAACGGCGGTCTGCTGTTGTAAACACAGCAGACCGTTGTTCTCTCAGGAATCAATACAGAGTGCCTGTGTTCCTCCTATTTAGAATCACAGGTCTCTGTGTTGATTCCACAAGCACACCCCCCTCACAGTTAGAAAACACCCCCTAGGCATACATTTAACCCTTTGATCGCCCCTGGGTTAACCCCTTCCCTGCCAGTGTGGTTATTACAGTAACAGTGCATATTTTTAGCACTGATTACTGTAGTAATGTCACTGGTCCCCCCACAAAGGTCTGGTGTCCGATCTGTCTGCCGCTATGTCGCAGTCCCACTAAAAATCGCTGATTGCCGCCATTACTAGTAAAAAAACAATAAATTAATAAAAATGACATAAATCTTTCCCCTAGTTTGTAGACACAACAACTGTTGTGCAAACCAATCAAAATATTCTTATTGGGATTTTTTTAATCAAAAATATGTAGGGGAATACAAATTGGCCTAAAATGATGAAAAAATTTGATTTTTACATTTTTTTTTTTGGGGAATGTTATATAGCCGAAAGTGAAAAATATTGTTTTTTTTTTTCAGAATTGTCGCTCTTTTTTTGTTTATAGTGCACAAAATAAAAATCGCACAGGTGTTCAAATGCCACCAAAAGAAAGCTCTATTTGTGGGAAAAAAAGGACATCAATTTTGTATGGGTACAACGTGGCACGACCGCGCAATTGTCCGTTAAAATAACGCAGTGACGAATAGCAAAAAATGGTTTGGTCATTAAGGGGGAAAATCTTCCGGTCCAGAAGTAGTTAATGTACAATTAAGAAAACAGGATTTTGCCTTGCCGTAAAAATCCTTTCCTTGGGGTACATTAATGGACACACGTGGAAGGCAGAGGCGTAACTAGAACCTTCAGGGCCCCGATGCAAGAAACCATGAAGGGCCCCCCTGACCCCCGGCCAGTGCCCTTCCCACTAATCCTGGGACGTGAGGGCAGCAGGACCTGGATAGGAGGGGGCGGCAAAGAGGGATATATAGAGGAACAAATCCCCTCCATTTTCCCCCTGCAGCATCTGAATGCCTATGGGAGGGAGAGGAGGAGAAGCTGGCTTTTAGCAGCTGCAGGAGAAAAATGGAGAGGATTTTTTCCTCTATATGCTGCCCCCCCCATCCAGGTGTACAGGGGCAACACATGGGCCATTGCAATTGTGACCCCTGTAGTTACGCCCCTGAGATGAGTGGCAGCAGTGGTGGTTGGGTGGGGATGGAATCGGTGGCAGCGGTGGTGGTGGGGGGATGGGATGATTGGCAGCTGTGGTGGTAGGGGGATGGAATGATTGGAAGCGGCGGTGATGGGGATGGGATGAGTGGCAGCAGTGGTGGAGGAATGGGATGGAATAAGATAAGTGGCAGTGGTGAGGGGGGGTGGGATGGGATTCATGGCAAGGGTGGTGGTTAGGGGGATGCAATGGGATGAGTGGTAGTGGTGGTGGTGGGATGGTATCAGTGGCAGCAGTAGTGGTGACATGGGGGGGATCAGTGGCAGCAGTGGTGGTGTGGGGGGGGGGGGGTCAGTGGCAGCAGCAGTGGTGGTGGTATGGAGGGGATAAGTGGCAGCAGTGGTGATGGTATGGAGGTGACTGGTGGCAGCAGTGGTGGTGGTGTGGGGGGGGGATCAGTGGCAGCAGTGGTGGTGGTGTGGGTGGGAGGATCAATGACATCAGTGGTGGTGGTGTGGGGGGGATTAGTGGCAGCAGTGGGGGTCATGTGGGGGAATCAGTGGCAGCGGTGGGGGTGGTGTTGGGGAATCAGTGGCAGTGGTGGGGGGGATCAGTGGCAGCAGAGGGGTGGTGTGGGGGAATCGGTGCCAGTGGTGGGGGAATCAGTGGCAGCGGTGGGGGTAGTGTGGGGGAATCAGTGGCAGTGGTGGGGGGAGCAGTGTGGGTGGTGTGGGGGAATCAGTGGCAGCAGTGGGGGGGGGTTTGGAGGCATCAGTGGCAGCAGTGGGGGTGGTGTGGGGGAATCAGTGATAGTGGTGGGGGGAATCAGTGACAGCAGTGGGGGATAGATAAGTGGCAGCAGTGGTGGTGGTGTGGGGGATCAGTGGCAGCAGTGGGGGTGGTGTGGGGGGAGATCAGTGGCAGCAGTGGGGTGGTGTGGGGGGAATCAGTGGCAGTGCTGATAGAGGGATGAGATCAGTGTCACACACTTGCAGATCACTCGGTTCCCCCTCCTTGCATGGTGTAGAGCTCCTCCCCCTTCAGTCTACTGGACTGGCCTGGGTCAGCTGATTTTCTCTTTCCCTGAGTCTCCAGAGTCCTGACATTGCATCTCCCTACCCAATGGGCGGGCAGAGAGGATAGGCGGGGTCCGTGTGCCTGTTAGTGCCCGTGAGTGCGGGCAGAGAGGATGGGCAGGGACTGTGTGCCTTTTGAGTGCACAAAAATGACCAGGCGGCGGGCCCCCCTGCAGTGGTGGAATGCCAAGGCCCCATCGCAAGTGTGACTGCTGTGGCCCTGGTAGTTTCACCACTGGTGGAAGGGGTCATACTGGGCTACCCTTACAGATTTGTTTGTTAATGTCCAAACTGAAGGCAGCTGCATAACCCAGTGGACCTGAACTGATTCCTTCTGTGTCCCTTAATGTGCTCCAATAAAATGATTTTAAAGTAAGACAAAAATCCTATTGTTCTTTTTAGAATAAGAAGTATGATCAATAATGTTTATATTAAAATAATTGATATAGCAATGACACTTTCCAACAATGCTTTTCAGAGACAAGTCTCCAAGGAGCTTTAAGTGTCCCCACCATACTCATATATACATACTCCCAATCTGGGAAGCCAACTACTAATCTTTCCAAAATATGGGAAGAAACTGGAGCCCTTAGGAAAAACTTGAGAGAAGAACATAGAAACTTCATGCAGATAGCCTTCCTTGGAAGAATTGAGCCTAGGACCACAAGCATTGCAAAGCAAACTTGAAGACTGGCTACCATGCTGTGTAGGTATTGCTATGCACTAGCCCTAGTCCTAATGGTACCACTGAAGCTAGAGAAGTACACTCCTAGGGAAGATGACATGAATCTTACTACGTTTATGAAGCCTCTGGTACTATTTTATTACACAAGATGAAATACATAAGGGTGTTGTAGTGCAAGGGCTTGTATATAGCCACAAAAGAGTTCTTCGTCCTTGCTAGCAAGAGAGAGTTCTATGTCCTTCCTGCAGTAACCTTTACAAAGCCAAAGGATTGAATTACCAATAAGTGATAACAGTTAAAAATATCACATGTCTGACCGGTTGGTCAGGTTGACAAGAATGAATTCCTCTATAGTTGTGTAGTTTCACGTGACCAGCCCAGCAGTGACCATCTGAAAACCATGTTCTATTTTATGCCTATGAAACAGAAGGAAAACACTTTCAGCAAGCTGTGATTTTTTTTTTTTTTTTTTTTTTTTTTTACTGTTTGATATTTGAGGTCCAATTCACACTTAAAGTGTGACTTCACTTTGGTTAAGAAAAAAAAAAAAAAAAAAAACATTCCCCTCTGGGTGATCTATGTACAGTGCAAGGATTATAACAAACCTTGTTGCAGATTCTTCCTGTTTGCTATTCTGAAGTAGTCCGTGTGTTTATCTGTGCCCATGTGGGAAAGTGAGTCTAATGGGAGTGGTTTCATGACTATCAATCAGTTGTGCACCTACAGAGCACAAATGAGGAAATCTGCTGGGCCTGCATCCCTTTAGTCGTGTTTCTATTGGGAGTATCTCACTAAAAACAAAATTTTTGTTCCAGGGGATGCCAGAAATCTGACTTGTATCATAATGTAGACTTCTGGGAAAATTAGTGAGCCAATCACACAAGCAGGAAATTATGTTTCTAGGGGGCGTTCTGTGTACAGAACACCTCCGGGTAGCCATATTGGATTGCATTTTTATAAAATTACAGAGCTGCAGAATGAAAAAGAAAAGTAATTTTTAATAACATTAGATTATAATATGACTTGTGTTGCAATTGTATATGCTGTTTTATTTTTTCTTTATTTGGTATATTTTTCCCCACAAATGTGGAGTTACCCCATAAAGCGGAGTTACACCCTAAAAATGAACTTTCCACCGTCCGTTAGCATAAAAAAAACCTGAAAAAGAAATGGATAATTAAATTTTGTTTCACTTACTGTACCTTGTTTTTAATGAAAATAAACTTACCTTCCTTCCACTTCCTCCCTCTGCGGACACGGTCCCCAATGTTACTTCCTCCTTTGCATTGACTCCTGGGAGATGAGCGTCATCAATCCCAGGAGTCAATGCGCCTGCATCGGTGTCACTCGCTTCCAGTGCAGGCACGTCATTCCCTGCTGAACAGCTTCTGGGCATGCGCAGAACCAGCTGCGGGTTAACGTGTCTGCCCTGGAAGTGACGAGCAGGGCATTCTGGGACTCCGACATCACCGAAGAGGACACGAAGAGGGACGCTCCAGCTTCAGCTGCCCACACCTGAGATGGCAGCACTGGACAAGACATTTTCAAGATAAGTATTTCTTCTTACAGGTAAGTTAAACAGGGGACAGTTCAGAGCCTATTGTTGCTTAAATGCACTAGCCCTGACTGTCCCGGCGGTATTTTTTATCTAAAAAGTGCCCGGAACTCCGCTTTAAGCATTCTGTAGTGGAGTGCATCACAAAACAGTGGAAGCCAGAATGCAAGTTTTTTTTTTTTTAAAGAATCAAATCAGAATTACACCACAATAAGGCTACACAATGGTAATCTGTTTCACTCCTATGTGAAGCTTATTCATAGGTTAAAAAACACAGGATGTTGGAGCAAAAATACGTTAATGCTGTGTAGCCCTATGGGGGTATGATTATGCTTTGAAACGTTCAATAAACTTACATTCTGACTTACTACGGGGAGCAGAAACCCTGTTATGTGAACGTCTGGTATGTGAAACACTCATAGTGGCCACTGACCCCAGGAAGCCTGCACCCAGAGTCAGAGGAACACAGGGTCATCCAGCCTGCAGCAGAATATGTCAGCTTTCAATACAATTTTATTGTGGAGTGTTAATGTGGACTGCATTAAGGGCAGCCAATTCCTTATAAATTAGCTACCACAACAGATATTAAATATGTCTCTTTTTTTATTTTAATGCAGCATGCCCCAACGCACACTATATACCTGGGGATGCATTGGTCTCTACTGTACAATGGGGTGCCATTCACAATAAATCACCACACACAGAGCAGGTGTGTTGCATTAACACATACGTTTTAGCGTGCATTGCCACAATGTAGTGTGAATGTGCCCTAAATATTGGCAACTTAAAAAGAACACTTAACATGTTTTAGATTAAAATGTCTTTTTTTTTTTTTTTTTTTGTGGTTTTATTGTACACCTTAAAGTATAATTGAAGCAAAACTTATTTTTTTTAGTTTTGGATAGAGTGGAGAGGGATTATAATCCCTGTCTGTTTTTATTGCTGTATGTCTCCCCATTAAGAAGATTCACTCTCTCTACCTGTCCTGTTTACCATTATCAATGAAAGAGAAAGTAAAAGAAAATCCTACATTTTGGGTTGTCCCCAGAAAAGTAATTGAGGGGAATTATTCCAATGGGGACACTAGTTCTGGTGACCTGGGGGGCCCCAAGAGATTTCCTTTATTTGCAGGGATTTCCTCCCACTTCCTGTTTGGTTATTGGACAGGAAGTGAAGGTAAATCTCTGCAATGGGAAAACAATCTGACAGGTTATTGTAACCCTCCCTTATTCTATCCAAATTGAAAAAAAAGTTTTGCCTATAGTCCACCTTAACAATGATCATGGCATCAATTCACTGAGGCCCAGTTTACATTTGTGGTTTGAGGGAAGTAAAAACACATGGCTGTACTGTGTTTTCCTACTCCCCGTTAGGCTGCAAAATAGGATGTACATACTGTATGCTTATAATGCTGATTGCTCTTCAGGGGCCAACGTAAGTATAAATAAGGCCTTGAAATCTTATGTTTTAGTTATTATCATAGGCCCCTTTCACATGGGGTGGATTTGTCCAAGCGGAATCCGCCTGCTCAACGGGGGATCCCTTTCCGCTGCTCCCCACTGAGCAGGCAAATAACAGATCTGTGTCCATTACGTTATGCAGAGCAGAAAAGGACACATCTCGCTCTCCTATATGGGGCGGTCGCATAATAAACAGACTGCATGTCCATTTGCATCTAATTGTCATAAGTAGTGTTGAGCGAACACGGACTGTATTATTCGGGTTCGTACCGAATAATTGGATTTTTGCTACCCGGACACGGACCCGAAAACTTCACTGTATGTTCCGGTTTAAAATCCGTGCTCGGTAATTTTATTTCCTGTTTTGTATGTAATGGCGCGCTTTTAATGGCGGGCTTTCAACAGCCAATCAACAAGCGTTTAACTGGTGTGCCTTAAGCCATCCCAGCAATGCCTACTAATGTATTAGAAGCTGTGATTGGCCATCTGAAGCATGTGACCCATGTCTTTATAAGTTCGAGAGACACAGCGCGATGCGTCATTCTGCTGTAGTTTAGGGAGAGAGCACACATCATACGTGCTGGCTGCTGATTAGGGACAGACAGTGAAAAATTGTGCCCGAAAAGAATGCAGGGACAGGTCGGAGTGTAGGCAGGGAAAGTTATTTGAGCATTTTAGGGACAGGCTAGAGAGATTAGGCAGGGACAGTCTACATCGATTTTGCTGTGTGGGGGTGGTGCAGTGGACGATCTTTTTGAGCATTTTAGGGACAGGCTGGAGAGATTAGGCAGGGACACTCTACATCGATTTTGCTGTGTGGGGGGTGGTGCAGTGAACAATCTTTTTGCCCTCATTTGAGCCCACTGAGGAGGAGGAGGGAGAAAAAATCTATTTTTATCAGTCTGTTGTGTGCAGCGTTCAGCTATATTTTAATACAGATTGCTGTTCTAATCTGCTATTTAAAAATTAAGTTAAAGGGAATTTTTTTTTTTTCCCCCTTCATAGCCTGCTTGCTGCTGAGCTGACCGTGACATAAGACACTGCTGTGTTCACATGTGCTATTGAGTGATTTTCAATTTTATATACTTTTTCTATTCCACTATTCAATTTTTTGGGGTTAAAAAAAAATTAAAATTGTGGCATAGTCTGTACTAATCTGCTATTTAAAAATTACAAAGTTAAAGGGGAATTTTTTTTTTATCCCTTCATAGCCTGCTGCAGAGCTGACCGTGACATAAAACATAAGACACTGCTGTGTTCACATGTGCTATTGAAAAATCACCAATTTGATATATTTTCTATTCCGCTATTCAATCTACACCCTTTGGGGTAAAAAGAATTAAATTGCGGCATAGTCTGTATCGGTACGTGTGAGATACACCTTCCAAATTTTTGGGGCGCATCTTCCACCGCCGATGGATTGCAGGGTGCTTCAGTTTGCCTCCTGTTCCAAACTCCTCCTACTCCTCATCCTGCCTTTAGGGTACACAAAATTGTAATCGGGGCCTAGTCTGGGTTTGTACGTGTGAGATACATCTTTTTATATCATATTTTCTATTCCGCTATTCAATCTATACCCTTTGGGGTAAAAAGAATTAAATTGCGGTATAGTCTGTATCGGTACGTGTGAGATACACCTTCCAAATTTTTGGGGCGCATCTTCCATCGCCGAGGATTGCAGGGTGCTTCAGTTTGCCTCCTGTTCCGAACTCCTCCTACTCCAAATCCTGCCTGTAGGGTACAAAAAATTGTAATCGGGGCCTAGTCTGTGTTTGTACGTGTGAGATACACCGTTATATAAAATGTTTTCTATTCCGCTATTCAATCTACACCCTCTGGGGTAAAAAGAATTAAATTGCGGCGTAGTCTGTATCGGTACGTGTGAGATACACCTTCCAAATTTTTGGAGCGCATCTTCCACCGCCGAGGATTGCAGGGTGCTTCAGTTTGCCTCCTGTTCCGAACTCCTTCTACTCCTCATCCTGCCTTTAGGGTACAAAAAATTGTAATCGGGGCCTAGTCTGGGTCTGTTCGTGTGAGATACACCTTTTTATATCATATTTTCTATTCCGCTATTCAATCTACACCCTTTGGGGTAAAAAAAATTAAATTGCGGCATAGTCTTTATCGGTACGTGTGAGATACACCTTCCAAATTTTTGGAGCGCATCTTCCACCGCCGAGGATTGCAGGGTGCTTCAGTTTGCCTCCTGTTCCAAACTCATCCTACTCCTCATCCTGCCTGTAGGGTACAAAAAATTGTAATCGGGGACTAGTCTGTGTTTGTACGTGTGAGATACACCGTTTTATAAAATGTTTTCTATTCCGCTATTCAATCTACACCCTTTGGGGTAAAAATAATTAAATTGCGGCATAGTCTGTATCGGTACGTGTGAGATACACCTTCCAAATTTTTGGGGCGCATCTTCCACCGCCGAGGATTGCAGGGTGCTTCAGTTTGCCTCCTGTTCCGAACTCCTCATACTCCTCATCCTGCCTGTAGGGTACAAAAAATTGTAATCGGGGCCTAGTCTGTGTTTGTACGTGTGAGATACACCGTTTTATAAAAAATTTTCTATTCCGCTATTCAATCTACACCCTTTGGGGTAAAAAGAATTAAATTGCGGCATAGTCTGTATCGGTATGTGTGAGATACACCTTCCAAATTTTTGGGGCGCATCTTCCACCGCCGACGATTGCAGGGTGCTTCAGTTTGCCTCCTGTTCCGAACTCCTCCTACTCCTCATCCTGCCTGTAGGGTACACAAAATTGTAATCGGGGCCTAGTCTGGGTCTGTACATGTGAGATACACCTTTTGATATCATATTTTCTATTCCGCTATTCAATCTACACCCTTTGGGGTAAAAAAATGAAATTGCGGCATAGTCTGTATCGGTACGTGTGAGATACACCTTCCAAATTTTTGGGGCGCATCTTCCACCGCCGAGGATTGCAGGGTGCTTCAGTTTGCCTCCTGTTCCAAACTCCTCCTACTCCTCATCCTGCCTGTAGGGTACAAAATATTGTAATCGGGGCCTAGTCTGGGTTTGTACGTGTGAGATACACCGTTTTATATCCTTTTTTCTATTCTGCTATTCAATATACACCCTTTTGGGGTAAAAAAAATTAAATTGCGGCATACTTTGCATATTTGACTGTGAGATACACCCGTTGTATTTGTATACTGTTTTTCTATTCCGCTATTTAATAAACACCCTTTTGGGGTAAAAAAAATTAAATTGCGGCATAGTTTGCATATTTGACTGTGAGATACACCCGTGCGATACTGTTGTTGTTTTGTTCCGCTATTAAATAAACACCTTTCTAGGGCAAGATCATAAATTACAGAAATATGAGGAGACCGTCAAATAGGGGCCGTGGTCTGTGTCGTGGTGCTGCTGGTAGAGCTCCTGTTGCAAGGAGAGGACGTGGTCGATCTGTGCCAGCTAAACGCACAAGTGAAACACCTTCCTCAAGTGTGAGTAGGAGACAGAACCTGCAGCAGTATTTGGTAGGGCATCATGCGCCTCTAGAAGTGTTGAGGCCAGAACAAGTATATAATATAACAGAAGGCGATATTCGATTGCTTTGCTGCTGATAGTGCCTCCAGTTCCTTCACATTGTCTCCCACCCAGTCTACTGCAGAAAGGTCAGATTTGGCACCTGCAGCCGATGTTCTACCGTCTTTCACCTCACCCCCTTGCAAATCAGGCAAGCAGTCTGAGCCCCAAGTCATGCAGCAGTCTCTTCTTCTTTTTGATGACTCTGTCAGCAGGGTTTCCCAGGGCCATCCATCTAGCCCTGCCCCAGAAGTGGAAGAGATTGAGTGCAGCGATGCCCAACCACTTATTTCTCAAGATGAGTACATGGAAGGACCATCGCAGCACGTCTCCGATGATGACGAAACGCAGGTGCCAACTGCTGCGGCACTCAGAATTGTGGAGACCGACAAGGAGGGCAGGGGTGAAGACTGGGTGGAAGATGATGTGGAGGACGATGAGGTCCTCGACCCCACATGGAATGAAGGTCATGCAGGTGACCTGAGTAGTTTGGAGGAAGAGGCGGTGGTCGCACAGAGCCACCAGCACAGCAGAAGAGGGAGCAGGGTGCAGAAGCGGAGCGGCCGTGCCCTAGACACTACGCCTGCTACTGCCCAACGCAGCAAGGGACCCAGCGCACCAAAGCCAGCTCAAAGGAGTTCTCTAGCGTGGAAGTTCTTCAGAAAATGTGCTGATGACAGGACACGAGTGGTTCGCACCCTGTGCAATCAGAGCCTGAAGCGAGGCATAAACCTTCTCAACCTGAGCACAATCTGCATGATCAGGCATCTAAGTGCAAAGCACGAGCTGCAGTGGAATAGACACCTTCAAAACCAAGAAAGGTCTCTGGCTCCTCCTGCTTCCTCTTCTGCTGCAGTCTCGGCCTCTTCATCCACCTCTGTAGTGATACCGGCACCTGCCACCCCGCAAACAGACGATCTGTCAGCAACACCACCACCTGGGTCACCAACCATCTCCACAATGTCCCGTGGAAGCGTTCAGCTTTCCATCTCCCAAACACTTCAGAGGAAGAGGAAGTACCCCCTACCCACCCGCGATCCCTGGCCCTGAATGCCAGCATTTCAAAATGATTGGCCTTTGAAATGCTGTCATTCCGTCTGGTGGAGACGCACAGTTTTAAAAGCCTTATGTCGGTGGCTGTCCCACAGTACATCGTGCCCAGCCGCCACTACTTTTCCAGGCAAGCCATCCTTTCCCTGCACAACCAAGTGGGGGAAAAAATCAGGTGTGCACTGCGCAACGCCATCTGTGCCAAGGTCCACCTAACTACCGATACGTGGACCAGTAAGCACGGTCAGGGGCATTATATCTTTCTAACGGCACACTGGGTAAATGCAGTGGCGGATGGGCCTGAGGCGGATAGAAATTTGGCGCATGTCCTTCCACCATCGAGGATTGCAGGGCGCTTCAGTTTGCCTCCTGTTCCTAACTCCTCCTACTCCGCTTCCTCATCCTCTACCGCCTCCTCATCCGGTCAGCGTAACACCTTCACCACCAACTTCAGCACAGCCAGGGGTAAACGACAGCAGGCAGTTTTAAAACTTGCCTGTTTGGGGGAGAAAACCACACACTGCGCAGGAGTTGTGGAGGAGCATGGAACAACAGACAAATGAGTGGTTGCTGCCAGCGAGCCTCAAGCCCGGCCTGGTGGTGTGCGATAACGGGCGAAATCTCATAGCAGCTCTGGGCCTAGCCGGTTTGACGCACATCCCTTGCCTGGCGCATGTGCTGAATTTGGTGGTGCAGAGGTTCCTTAAAATTTACCCCGATATGTCAGAGCTGCTGCAGAAAGTGCGGGCCGTCTGTGCGCACTTTCGGCGTTCTCACCCTGCTGCTGCTCGCCTGTCAGCGCTGCAGCGTAACTTCGACCTTCACCGCCTCATATGTGACGTGCCCACAAGGTGGAACTCCACCTTGCACATGCTGGAAAGACTGTGCGAGCAGCAGCAGGCCATAGTGGAGTTTCAGCTGCAGCACGCACGCGTGAGTCGCTCTGCGGAACAGCACCACTTCACCACCAATAACTGGGCCTCCATGCGAGACCTGTGTGCCTTGTTGCGCTGTTTTGAGTACTCCACCAACATGGCCAGTGCCGATGACGCCGTTGTCAGCTTAACTATTCAACTTCTATGCCTCCTTCAAAAAACGATTCGGGCGATGATGGAAGAGGATGTGGCACAGGATGAGAAGGAGGAGGAGGAGGAAGATGAAGAGGTAACATTTCCAAGGCTTTCAGGGCAGTCATTCGCAAGTGGCTCAGAGGGTGGGTACGCCAGGTACACAATTGTCCAGCAGGGGCACAGTTCTGGAGGATGAGGAGGAGGAGATGGAACCATGTTCACAGCAGGGTGGCACCCAGGCCAGCTCATGGCCATCACTGGTGCGTGGCTGGGGGGATACAGAGGACACAGACGATACACCTCCCACAGAGGACAGCCTTTTGTTGCCTCTGGGCAGCCTGGCACACATGAGCGATTACATGCTGCAGTGTCTCCACAACGACCGCCGAGTTGCCCACCTTCTAACTTGTGCTGATTACTGGGTGGCCACGCTGCTGGATCCCCGTTACAAGGACAACGTACCGTCCTTAATTCACTCACTGGAGCGCGATCGCAAGATGCGCGAGTACAAGCGCACGCTGGTAGACGCGATGCTGCTGGCATTCCCACCTGACAGCGGGGCCACAGTGGAAGCACAAGGCCAAGGCGGAGGAGGAGGAGGAGGAAGAGGTCGCCAACGCAACCAGGGCACCACCAGCACCTCAGAAGGCAGGGTTAGCATGGCCAAAATGTGGAAAAGCTTTGTCAGCACGCCACAACAAACAGCAGCACCAGCAGCTCATATGGAACGTCTTAGCAGGAGGCAGCATTTCACCAACATGGTGGAGCAGTATGTGTGCACACGCCTACATGTAGTGAATGACGGGTCTGCCCCCTTCAACTTCTGGGTCTCCAAATTGGGCACATGGCCTGAGCTTGCCCTTTACGCCTTGGAGGTGCTGGCGTGCCCTGCAGCCAGTGTATTATCTGAACGTGTATTTAGCACGGCTGGGGGCGTTATCACAAACAAGCGCAGCCGCCTGTCCAGAGACAATGTGGACAAGCTCACGTTCATTAAAATGAACCAGGCATGGATCCCACAGGACTTTTCCGTACCTTGTGCAGAATAGAGATGGATACCGACCTTACCCAGCCATTGTTATATTTTTAAATCTTTCTCACCCTTTTGGGGTGTACCCTAAATTAAAATGACTGAAAAAAAGCAGTGTTGGCTACCTCGTCCTCCTCCACCGCCGCTTCCACCTACACCGCCACATCCACCGCCACCTCAACCTCCCTCCTACTCCATATGGGCCTCGTCCTTCACAGATGAAGAAAATTGTTTTATTTTTCTGTTTTTTTTGTTGTTTTAAGTTATTTCCCTATCCACATTTGATTGCAGAGCACTTGCCATGCTCTTAACTACATTTTGCTGCCATTTGCAGCACTCTAGCCAATTCCATTGGTGTTTTAGAGCCATTTTAGTGTCTGAAAGTTCGGGTCCATTGACTTCAATGGGGTTCGTGTCCGGGTAAAGTTCGGAAAAAGTCCGGGACACGGACCCGGACTTTTTTTTCAAGTTCGGCCGAACACGTACATCCAGGTGTCCACTCAACTCTAGTCATAAGATCCGCTGGGCGGATGGCGACTATATCGCCGTAAGTCTGTTTTCAATGGATTTTATTAGATTGGATGCCCGACAGGTGTCAGAGGACATGTCCGTTGATATCCGCTGCCCCATAGAGAACAATGGGTGGTCCAAACGGGTCCACTTAAAAAAAACTGACAGGCAGACCCGATCAGTCAGCTAGTGTGAAAGGGGTCAAACTGTGTGTGTGTGTGTGTGTTACTAACTATTTAAATTTACAAATCATTTAAGAATCTTGAGTTATTGTTGTAATGGTGTTTTCTCTAGTCCACCCAAGAAGAAGAGGATCAGGGCTGCTCTGTGCAAAAACCATTGCACAGAGCAGATAAGTATAACGTATTTTTTTTTTTTATCTAAAAGTTTACAATCCTTTTAAAGGAAGTTAAAAAATAAAAATAACAGTCCTGTTGGCAGGATCCCCAGGGGACAATAAAGAAAAAAAAAAAAACAGACAAAAACAAATGCAGACATCACATCTAATGATTGGTAAATTGCAATATATTACATTTTAGCTTTTGGGTTTAACACCACAAAGAAACTGGATTCTTGTGTGTTTATATCAATAAAGAAATAAATCCAACTCTCCCTTGTGTCCAATGCATATTGTATCATTCCAACCCCCCCATAGTTCCAACAACCCCACCTGTAGGTGCATGTAAAACCCTTTCAGACAAAATCCTCATATCCTCCTGCTGCATAAAGAAACAATTATACCCCTCCTGCTTTAGTCACATCAATTCCCAATGCAGGCACATGAACATCAAAATTGGTCCTATAGCCCCCCCCCCCCCCAACTTCTTGAGTCATATCTAAAGTTATACAGAATTTCTTGAAGCTAGCTCGATTACTGCACCAGGAGGTACTTTGAGACGCAATGACCATAAATAACTAATGGGTTGAGTTACTAAAACTGGAGAGTACAAAATCTGATGCAGCTGTGCATAGAAACCAATCAGCTTCCAGGTTTTATTGTCAAAGCTCGATTGAACAAGCTGAAGTTAGAAGCCGATTGGTTACCATGCACTGCTGCACCAAATTTTCCACCCTCCAGTTTTAGTCCCGGTTCATGCGAACCGCTACGGGTGTATATGTTAACAGCACCCTGAAATCAGTGTGATTTGCAAAATCCGATTCTGGTGCAGCCAAAAAAGGATTGTGCACCATTTTGGTGTAGCTTCTGTTTGATTTGAGCCATACAGAATAACGGCCTAAGAATTGCATGTGATTGGAGCAGGAATGCGAAATGATTCCTGTTCAAAATTGCATGCGGTTTCTGCACTGCATAGTGTGAACCGGCACTTAGTAAATTAACCCCAGAATTAAGGCAAAATGTATCTGCACCTGGGGATGAATTTCAGCAAATATAAAACCATTAAATAATACAATACACCAAAAAATAAGGAAAATAATCTTTGTGTAATGTGTTCCTTCCTAAATGTGTAAAGTTGCTGTTTTCGCATTGTTTTTTTTGCTATTGTCTAAAAACTAAACTTGAACAATAACAACATACACCAAAAAAAAAAAAAAAAATATGCAAACATGCAGAAATGAGTCACTGCAGAAGAAACACTTTCTGCAAAATGATATCCTTCCATTTTCCCTTCACACCTCATGAGGTCCAAAATCAACAATGTTTAGTTGCCCCATCACTAAATCTTGAAGGAGATCTAGACACCATTCTAGATCTTTTATACACCCAACGCTACCTTTAGCTCCTTTCATCAGAATATTTGTCACATTTCTGCCCTCTAGGGATGAGACTGGAATACACTTGAACATGAATAAGCTCCGAACTGGTGAATTTTGGCTGAATTTACAGTTTGCAAATTTTTGTGCTCATCCATAATACTCTGATTTAGTGAGAAGATCAGTAGAACATACAGTAAGTAGATATCAAATGGCTGAGTCATTTAGCTTAAACCAGAACTTCACCCAACAGGAGTTCATATTGTCTGCCTCCTCCCCCTTCTCTATCACTTTTGTATACTGTGACGGTGTTCACCGTCACTGGGAGTGAGGGACAGATACTTGGGGGACGCTGAGAGAATGGTTTGGATGGCTTCAGATGGGAGAGTGATATTTGTCAACGGTGTCTCTCAAGAAATGTGGAGATTTGAACCCACTTTGCACTGTGATACCTGTGGCTTGTTGCCATGGAGTCTGTGACACCTAGATGTGTATTCCATGTGTTTCAATGTAGTCGATGGACAGACTGTCATTGGCAGTCTTGTCCTATTGTCTATCTATTGAACTGGGGTGTGGATTGTGTTAAGTCTGGCTGTCTCATTGTTAAATGTTAATGAACTCACATTGTTCTGTCCAGATGGCCAGATAATTAGTTCAGGTTAATTATGTTTCTATATACAATTTCATCTGCATAGGATAATGTAATCAGGCAACCCCTGACCTGTGTGTAGTAATTTGATCAGGAGGGGGATGTGCTCATGTGTGCATAAATTGAGTGTGAAACCATTCAATAATACAATTGTTACACTAGTCACATTGTAAATGAAAATGAACTTTCCTTTTCAATCTGCAGCGTTGTAATCTTCTATAAAACTCAGTGCAGCAACCTGGAGGTGTTCTGTACACAGATGGTATATAGCAGGCAGGCTGGCTGGCGTGAATAACCATAAGGACTGGTTGGACCCGGGATATACTATCCCCCCCACTGTTTCTGAATATGATGAGATGATATTATAGGTTCCTGCCTGAAGCCACTCACACACTGCAAAAAGGCTAGAAGGACTGTAGTTCTAAATCGCATATATATAACAAATACACCATCCCATCGGCCCTGATCAAGGGAAAAGGAAACGATAGGTGGAGATATCAAGTGCAGCCACCAGTGTGGCAACCATCGTGCTTCCACAACAGAACAGCTTTAGAGTCTTGACTATCAAGTTATATAGTACCATCTTATGCAGCATAATAAGCGGTGCTTATTGCGGTGATCGAGGGGCTGGACACTTAGCCTAAAATAAATGAGTGAATATATGTATACATTGAAGGCTATACACAAATACTAAGGGGACAATAGCTGGTGTTTTTCCGTGTCGCCAATCTGTCATCTTCCGAGTCATTGAAAAGGAAATACCGGTCTGTTATGGTCTCACAGGCCCTGAGGAAGCCTTGAGCGAAATGCATCGGCTTGCACCTACATTGACCGCATTCCATCAGAGACCTACTCTTTCCATCCTATACAGGCTCTTGGTTATTTTTCCCTTCTGGGATGTATTTCTATCTATGACTCCTCTACAATTGATTTTATCAACATTATCCTATATTATTTTGTTTGTGGTAACATGTGCTTATACGCCCATGTTTTCTATGATGCAATTTAATAAAATGGCCCGCAAAGCCCCACCTTTCTCTATCTTTTGTGTTCTTATATCTATCAGGGGTAAGGGCCTATATGCATGGTACCTTTTGCCTTGGTATATAGCAGTGTTTCTCAAGTGAGGAGGAGATTCCAAAGCTTGTACAAGCTAAGTTGTCGGTTAGCTTTGTATGGGGGCGGCTAGGATTTGATATCTATGTTTACAACTGGGAGGAAGCCGTATACTGATGGAAGTCCACAAGTACAGTGTGGGTTGTGGTTCCGTTACAGATACATATGTTTTTCTGGGTATCTGGTTTCTACAGGTACCTTCTTCCACTTCTGCTTGGGTCACCTAGGCAATCTGAGTGGAAGTTCAGCGTCCCCCCATCTTTGCCTACAGCCTTCTGGGTCAAGTGACCGGTCTCTGAAGACTGCAGGATGGTGAAGAATCAGCCCAGGTGAGGACAGCACTGGACCCCTGGACAGGTAAGTATCTTCCTATTAGGGCAGCAGCTACAGTTTTTTTTTTTCATGCAGCCTGAAGGTCCTCTTTAAGTTCCATGAACTGCAATGGTACAGTAAGTTCTCTTGTGCTTACAAACATTCACTTACAGTGACATTAAACAACATCCTTATTCTCCAAAAATAAGCCATATACAGTATCTTACAAAAGTAAGTACACCCTATATATATATATTTATATTTTATTATATATTTTCATGTGACAACACTGAAGAAATTACACTTTGCTACAATGTAAAGTAGTGAGTGTACAGCTTGTTTAACAGTGTGAATTTTTGTCCCCTCAAAATAACTCAACAAACAACCATTAATGTCTAAACCGCTAGCAATAAAAGTGAGCATACCCCTAAGTCAAAATGTCCAAATTGGCCCCAAAGTGTCAAAATTTTGAGTGGCCACCATTATTTTCCTCCAGTGCCTTAACCCTCTTGGGCACGGAGTTCACCAGAGCTTCACAGGTTGCCACTGGAGTCCTCTTCAACTCCTCCATGACAACATCACGGAGGTGGTGGATGTTAGAGACCTTGCACTCCTCCACCTTCTGTTTGAGGATGCCCCACAGAGGCTAAAAAGGGTTTAGGTCTGAAGACATGCTTAGCCAGTCCATCACCTTTACCCTCAGCTTCTTTAGCAAGGCAGTGGTCATCTTGGAGGTGTGTTTTGGGTCGTTATCATGTTGTAATACTGCCCTACGGCCCAGTCTCTGAAGGGAGGGGATCATGCTCTGCTTCAGTATGTCACAGTACATGTTGGCTTTCATGTTTCCCTCAATGAACTGTAGCTCCCCAGTGCTGGCAGCACTCATGCAGCCCCAGACCATCACCACCATGCTTGACTGTAGGCAAGACACACTTGTCTTTGTACTCCTCACCTGGTTGCCACTGCCACACGCTTGACACCATCTGAACCAAATAAGTTTATCTTGATCTCATCAGACCACATAACATGAGTCACAGTTATCCATGGATGGGTATGGATTTTGGGGGAACCCACAATGTTTTTTTTTTAATATTGTCATCCCCCTAAAATCTATACCAGACCCAAAGGGCCTGGTATGGGTTTTTGGGGGGACCCCACGCCATTTTTCTTTTTTACATTTTGGTGTGGAGTTCCCCTTCAAATCTATACCAGACCCAAAGGGAGGCCTTAACAACCTATGGACTTTGCACTCTGCGGGCGAACATCCCGCTTAGTGGCGAGAAAGTTCAAATGTTAGGCGAGTACCTGAATGGGCAATGTTTAGGCCAAACTAATGCTCGACCCAAACCGTTCACCCATCCCTAGTGGTGCCTGAGCGCCATAACCCCTAAAAGTTACTCTTGCTGGGCGCTGGAATGGGCCTTGCTGTTAAAAAATTGAAATGACATGCACCTGTCATACAGGTGCAGAAAAATTGGACCTTGGGTGCTGGTGGTGCCTGAACACTCTGACCCCTCACAGTTACTTTTTTTTTCTGGGTGCAGGAACGGGCCTTGCTATTAAAAATTAGGAAACAAATTGAAAATACATGCACCTGTCAAACAAGTGCAGAAAAATTGGGCCTTGGGTGTTGGTGGTGCCCTAAACCAAAAACATTGTTGGAAGCTAGCATAATCAAGATTCAGGAATAAGATAGGCAGCATAGGCAGTCTTCAGGGGATCTCTAATTCCTAGTAAATTCAATCAGTTACATCAGCCACTGTTGATCCAGGTCTGATTCATTTTGATAAATGTCAGCCAGTCAACAGACACACTCTTTTATCTATCACAAAACCTGCAGCAGCATGTCAGTTCAGAAAGCACACTGGAAGCAGAGCAGACCAGTAACTCGATTGCATTTTGAGTTCTGGCCAGCGGTCCATCCTCAAGACCCAGTAACGCAGCGGATGCTCATTTGGAAAGGTCTCCAAGTCTGCACTTGCCCCTAGATAATTCTGCACCATATGATGCAGATGCTGCCGATGGTTGCTTAAACCTAACAGCCCTGGGCGCTGAGGACTAAATAATTGTTTAAAGGCATTGGTCAACTGGGCCGCCTTCTCCACTGCTCTTCCTCTGACCAAACGAAACCTCAGAAACAGGTTGTCCAGGAAATAGTAATCTCCCAGTGTCTGGAAAGGTGTTACACACATTTCTCCACCTCTCCTCCTTTGGCTGAACGATGCCTCAGAAACACGTCCAGAGAACGTTAACCTCCCAGTGTCTGGAAAACTGTTTTTACACAAATTTTTCTTCAAGGCGTCCCCAAGATGTTTCATCCTCTGCTCCCTCTGTGAAGGCAGGATGAGCTTTACAACTTTACCCTTGTAACGTGGATCAAGGAGGGTTGTCAACCAGCAAAAATCCTTCTAATTGATACCAGAAATCCTCTGGTCCTTTCGCAGGCTTTGCAGAATCAGGGAGCCCATGCAGCGTAAGTTTGAGGAGGCATGAGCTTCTGAGTCTTCTGGGTCACTAGGGGTGACATTGTCAGGAACTACCTCTCCCCAGCCACGTACAACTCTTGTGGTTTCTGAGGGAAGAAAACCATCCCTTGAAGACTGCTGTACGTTATCCTCTACATACATGCTGTCACAATACTCCTCCTCCTCTTTCTCCAGTGTGTTTGTGGCCCCGCTGGAATGGTATCTGCATAAACGGGGCCTTATGAGGAAAGGAAGTCCTCCTCTTCCTCTCGCTGTTCTGCCTCAAGTGCCCTGTCCATTATTCCACAAAGCGTGTGCTCCATCAGGAAGACAAGAGGGATAGTGTCACTGTTGCATGCATTGTCGCGGCTCACCATCCTTGTGGCCTCCTCAAATGATGACAGGACAGCGCATGCATCCTTTATCAGCAGCCACTGGTGTGGCGAAAAGAAGCCAAGCTCCCCTGAGCCTGTCCTAGTGCCATACTCACACAGGTACTCATTGATGGGCCTCTGCTGCATGTGCAGCCACTGCAGCATTGCCAATGTTGAGTTCCACCTGGTGGACATGTCACAAATGAGGCAGTTGGTCGGCAGGTGAATTCCCGTTGAATGTCAGCCTGCCGAGAACTGACATTGTATGACCGCCGGAAATGGCCACAGACTTTTCTGGCCAGCCGCAAAAGATATTGTAAGTCCGGATACCTGTTCAAGAAATGCTTCACCAGCAAATGCCAAGTATGGAACATGTGTCAAGTGTCCCTGTCGAAGGGCGGAGAGAAGGTTGGTGCCATTGTCGCATACAACTATTCCTAGCTCAAGCTCCCCTAGCGTCAACCACCTCTGAGTTTGCCCCTGCAGAGCTGACAGAATCTCTGGCCCCGTGTGGCTCCTGTCCCCTACACAGAACCAACTGAAGCACCGCATGGCATCTTGCGTAGCCCCTTAAACGCTTAGGGAGCACTGCTGGTTCAGAGGACAATTCAGCAGAAGGGGCCATAGAGGAAGAAGAGGAGGGGGGAGCAGACAGATTTTGCAGAGTCACCACATGCTTTTTGGAGGCGTGGTGGCAGAACAAGCTCTAGCACTGAACCCTGTCCTGCATCCTTCCCAACTGCAAGCAGAGTTATCCAGTGCACCGCAAACTAAATATATTGTCCCTAACCATGCCTGCTGGACCACAAATCAGCAGTATTGGGAACCTAGCTTCTGACCGCTCTGTCCAACGAGGCCAAAACATTGCCATCCACATGAAGGTACAGAGCTGGAATGGCCTTACATGAAAGTACATTTCTTTTTGAAACCTGCTACTGTGGTACAGCACATTCTGCTAATTCACAAAAGGGAGCAGAGTCTACCAGATGAAAAGGTAGCAGTTGTAGTACTAGCAAGTTAGTCAAGCTAGCATTTAAATGCTGAGCATGTGGATGGCTGGGACTGTGTTTTTTTTTTTTTACGGTTCAGCAACAAGGGTAGCGAAATAAGTACCTGTGCCACCCAATTCTATACCATCATCCCCATGCAGGTTTTTGAAAAGAATTGAGGTATAGTAGGGGTAGAGATCCCAGATGAGAAGCAAGGCGAAGTCTGCATTTTTTTTATGATGTGGGTATTTCAGGTGCTATTGCCAACAGACTGCATAGCCGGTCATCATATGTCTTGTCAAGCATGTGGTGCCCAAGTGGCTGGTGTTCTGGCTACGCTTGATCTGCCTCAGACAGAGATTGCAAACAGCAAAGCTGCAGTCTGCTGCCCATGTGTTGAAAAAAGCCCACACCAAGGAACTTTTGGAAGCCAGCGGAGAGTTAGCGCCCTGCACCTGTGAAGCTCTGTGGTGTGAGGCAATAGGGTGGTTGCCCTAAAGCCAGCCCCTGGAGGACATCCTGCCTTGTTGAAATTGTTCCTCCTCCTCCTCACTTTCCTCCTCTGTTCTCTCATACACCCAAGTATAGTCAGTAACCTCATCATCCTCTCCTCGTCACTGGAGCAAACTTGGCAGTATGCTGCAGCTGGGGGAACACGACTAGTTTCTTATCCGTCATTGGCAACCCCTCTCTCTAGGCTCTAGGCTCACCACCATCAGAGCATTCGAATTGCTGCGCGTCCTCCAGCAGTGTGTAACTGACACTATGATCAAATAGTTCAGGTGACTCCTCCGTGCATGATGGTGGGGCTAGGGAAGGAGTAGCTGTGGACAAGAAGCCTGTGGAATAGGCCTCTTTGGCAGCTGCAGTGGAAGGCAAACTAGTATGAGCGTGGGTGACAGAGGATGATGAGGTTGAGGATGGCTTAGTTATCCACTCCACCAACTCTTCTGCATGTTGTGGCTCAATAACACGGCCAGCACTGGAAAAAAAAGACAAGCGTGCCCTGCCTGCAGAGGATGCACCACGTCCGTGACCACCACTTTTCACTGTGGACACAGAAGCTGCTTGTCCTCTTTTAGTGGCCTGTGAGCATCTGCCTCTCCTTGTTGGCCTTTCATACATGATAGGAATTTTTGGGGGATTTTTAAAACGTTTTATTATAGAGTGTATGATGGAAATATGGTGTTGGGTGCAATGCTTTTGTGCTCGGTGCACTATAAACTGTTTTATTATTTTTTTTTTGCGGGGATTTTTATAACTTTTTATTATAGAGTGTGGGAAGGGAAAATGGTGCTTGGGTGCAATACTTTTGTGCTTTATAATAAAACGGTTTATAGTGCACAGTTTTTTTTTTTTTAAATAAAGAAAAAATTAATAAAGGCAAAAAAAAAGAAACCAGAAGGGAGACAGCAATTATGCCCTAAATATTATTAGTGCTGTTGCACCACAAAAAAAAAAAAAAGGAAACCACTGCTGACGCAGAAGGAATAGCACCTGCGATGCAGGAGGGGGACAGCAATTATACCCTAAATATTATTACTGCTGCTGCGCCACAAAAAAAGAAAAAAAAAAGAAAACCACTGCTGACACAGAAGGAATAGCACCTTTGACACAGAAGGGGGAGTATTAATAATGCAGCAAAAGAACCTGATGCTGCAAAAAAAATATATCAATGAAAAAAAAAATGGGTTTAGTGGGGTGACACAGATGTGTTGTATACACCAGTGTTCCCCAACCCCCGGGCCGCGGACTGGTACCGGTCCGTGGATGAAATGGTACCGGGCCGCCTGAGGAACTTTACATTATTTTACTGTGGCGGCCAGGGAGCAGAGCAGTGCGCCCCGAGCCGCCCATTGAGTGACAATAGCGAATGAAAATTCGCTATTGTCACACGGATCATCCTCCTGGCCAATCAGGGAGCGGGTCCTCCCGCTTCCTGATTGGCCGAAAGGCAAACCCCATGCCATTGGCCGAGGTGGAGGCAGGAGGACTCGAGGAGACGCGGGGACTGAAGAGAAGCTGCCGTGAGGTAAGTGCACGGTCTCACGGGGGGAAGGCTGGCATCTGCATTGAAAGGCGGAACACTGGCATCTCTGCATTGATTGGGGGAATTGCTGTGGCACTCTGCATTGATTGGGGGCATTGCTGTGGCACTCTGCATTGATTGGGGGCACTGCTGTGGTACTCTGCATTGATAAGGGGCAATGCTGTGGCACTCTGCATTGATTGGGGGCAATGCTGTGGACTCTGCATTGGTTGGGGGCATTGCTGTGGCACTCTGCATTGATTGGGGGCATTGCTGTGGCACTCTGCATTGATTGGGGGCATTGCTGTGGCACTTTGCATTGATTGGGGGCATTGCTGTGGCACTCTGCATTGATTGGGGGCATTGCTGTGGCACTCTGCATTGATTGGAGGCATTGCTGTGGCACTCTGCATTGATTGGGGGCATTGCTGTGGCACTCTGCATTGATTGGGGGCAATGCTGTGGCACTCTGCATTGATTGGAGGCATTGCTGTGGCACTTTGCATTGATTGGGGGCATTGCTGTGGCACTCTGCATTGATTGGGGGCAATGCTGTGGCACTCTGCATTGATTGGGGGCATTGCTGTGGCACTCTGCATTGATTGGGGTCATTGCTGTGGCACTCTGCATTGATTGGGGGCATTGCTGTGGCACTCTGCATTGATTGGGGGCAATGCTGTGTCACTCTGCATTGATTGGGTGCATTGCTGTGGCACTCTGCATTGATTGGGGGCATTGCTGTGGCACTCTGCATTGATTGGGGGCATTGCTGTGGCACTCTGCATTGATTGGGAGGAATGCTGTGGCACTCTGCATTGATTGGGGGCACGCTGTGGTCACTGTGCATTGATTGGGGGCACGCTGTGGTCACTGTGCATTGATTGGGGGCACGCTGTGGTCACTATGCATTGACGCCCCCCCTCCCCCAGTGGGCCACAGAAAAATGATCAAACGTTGACCGGTCTGCGGCGATAAAAAGGTTGGGGAGCACTGGTATACACCAACACTTCAGTGGCACCACTACATTTTTGTTACAGAAGAATCAGCACAGCACTATACTGACTGTACTAAACTGACTGAACATATGCAATCCCCTAACTACCTGCCGAATCTCCACTCCTAACATACTATAGACAGCAGCCTTATATAGTGTGGGGCGTGGACTTAGCCCCTGAGCCATGATTGGCCAAAGGCACCCTGCCTTTGGCCTTTTATGTCTCTGACAGGACATTGTGCTGGGATTGGCCAAAGCATGCAGGTCAGTTGCATGCTTTGGCCAATCACCAGCACTTAATGCACTGCAATCTCGCAGTGCAATATGGGGCACTCGTCGACGAGTACTTCCCGCAGAGCGCCCCGGGTGTTCATGTGTTTAGTGAACACACCAACACCCGATGTTCGAGTCGAACTTACATTCAACTCTAACATGCAGCCCATCACTACTGCTCGTTAGAGCTTACAATCTAGGAAGAAGAGTTATGTGAAACAATAGGTAATAACTGCGGGGCATGAATTGATAGGCTTCTCTAAAGAGAAGGGTTTTCAGGGATCGTTTATAAGCTAATAGAGTAGAAAATAGTCGGACAGATTGGGGTAAGGAGTTCCATAGGTTTGGAGAGGCTCCAGGAGGAGGTGATGAGGGGGCTACAGAGCAGGAGGTCTTGAGAGGAACAAAGAGAAAGATTAGGTTGGTATTTCGAGACTAGGATAGTTATGTAGCTGGGAACCTAATAATGGATGGCTTTGTAAGGTGCTTGTATCTCTCTGTCAATCCATCCATCTTATGGATGGATTGACAGAGAGAAGTAGCAGACACTGAGCAACTGGTAAGGTGGATGAGCCTTGCAGCAGCATTCATGATGGATTGAAGGGGGAATAGCCTAGGTAGAGGTAAGCCAATGAGAAGGGAGTTGCAGTAGTCGAGGCAAGAGATGACCAGGGAGTAAATTAAGAGCTTTGTGGTGTCATAGGTTAGAAAGGGGAGTACTTTGGAGATGTTGTGGAGGTAGAGGCAGCAAGATTTGTACGTGGGGTTTAAAGAATAGTTAAGAGTCCAGGATTACACCTAGGACCTTGGAACAGGGGCGTAACTACAGGGGTTGCAATTGCAACCGGGCCCCATGCTCTAGGGGGCCTGTGTGCCTCCCCTGTACGCCTGGATAGGAGGGACAGCATGTAGAGAAATCACTGTCCTCCTTTTTTCTCCTGTAGCTGCAGGAGGAAAATTAAGGAGATTGGTTCCTCTGTATGCTGCCCCCGCCACTCCTCCTATCCAGTTCACTTGTGTTCTGCTGTCTCTGGGCCCCTGTGTGCTCCCCTGGCACCCCCCCCCCACTGTGCTCCCTCCCCTCTCCTGCCAGCTGCTGCAGGGGATGTGTCACAATAGAGAACCAGGAAGGGGTCGGTAAATATGTGATTTACCAGCTTCTTCCTTCTTTTCTGAATGGACAGAGTCATAGTCAGTGACATTGTAAAAAAATAAAATAAAATAATAAAAAAATAACACAATTAAAATACCAAAAAAATAAAAACTATTGACACCAGTGGGTGAACTTCCAGGATCGCAAAGGTCACACTTGTAACCGGGCCCTGGCATTTCACCACTGTGGGAAGGCCTTAAGATGGCAGAAAAGGGGCCCACTGCAGAACTTGTGAAAGGGTCTCGCTGCGGGACCGTAATAAAGGGCCCCGCAACGAGAGTAAAGGGCCCCAGGATCAGTGGGAAGAGCCCCAGGCTTGAAGGGAAGGGCCCCCAGCCAGGGGTCCGGGGGCCCTTCATGGTTTCTTGCATCGGGGCCCTGAAGGTTCTAGTTACGCCTCTGCCTTGGCATGTGGGGATGGGATTATAGTTGTGCCATCGATTTAGACAGGGAGATCAGGGGAAGGGGCATGTGGTGGAGGAAAATTAAAAGTTAGGTTTTGGAAAGACTGAGTTTGAGGAAGTGGAGGGACATCCAGACTGATATATCGGTTTATGATCTTATTATTGAAGGTCTTCTTTTCTACAATTTAATCTTGCTTTATTTGAGGTCAGTAGTCGTTTTGCTGTTGACCCCGTTCATTAGAAAGCTGTTTTGTTTTGGGTTTTTTGTTCTTTGCAGCAAAACTTTCCTTATAAGAATAAGTAGTCTTTTTTTTCTTTTTTGGAGGGCGGTATTTTATGTTTAATCTGTAATTATGAACAATTTTTCACTTTCTTAAAAACCGTACAGAGCAGAACATACTGTATCCAAACAACAGGAATACAGCATGAGGTTGACATAACCATGTACCTAAAATATCCCAAACATAAGGATTAATTATAAGGTTTGTAACAGCCTATCTAGCGGAGGGTGGTATTTTAATAGTTGTATACCTTTGTCTTAAATTTTGTAAAAAGGTTGCCTGTGGCTTGTGTCTCCACATTGAGGCCTGGTATTGCTGCAGTATGACTTTGCTACAATTGTTGTCGTTTTTTTCTTTTTTTTTTCAGTAAAACTGATGTCTGTGCTTTCTGGCTCTGTATTTAGGCTTGTTTATGCTGCCTTTAATCTGTAGTGCCACTGGGCAATTTCTTCCCAACTCTACCTGAGGGCTGTAGCTCTAACCCTCGATTTCAGTGTGGACGGCAAAGTCCACCATATCAAATAGATGGGGTTAATCTCCCTCCCCACAAAAGCCTAGATTTACTAGGTCCCCTTCCACTCATGGACTGATTAGGTCTGCCTGTCAGTTTTTCAGGCGGACCCTATCAGACTATCCACTGCTCTTTATAAAGCTGTGGATGCCAACGAACATGTTTCCATTGACACCTGCCAACATCCGATCCTGTCCACTAAAAACAGGTGGATGGGGACCTGTTCTGGCGGACTGGATCAAATGGCAGTCGGATGAAAATGGATAGGCGGGCCATTTCCTTCCAACTGTCCATAGAGGAAAGCAAGCTGTGCCTTTGTCCACACTGCATCAGCGGAGCGGACATGGACCTATCAGTGGACAGATCCCCTGGTAAGTGGGCGGATAAGCTGATGGACTCTGACAGTGTGAAAGGGCCTTAAACTGGAGAGTCCAAAATCTGGTGCGACTATGTATAGAAACCAATCAGCTTCTAGGTTTTTTGTCAAAGCTTAACTGAACAAGCTGAAGGTGGAAGCCGATTGGCTACCATACACAGCTGCACCAGATTTTGCACACTCTAGTTTTAGTAAATCACCCCTATAGACATGATAACAACCTGGTAGGCATACCTCCCTACTTTGTGAGATGGAAAAGAGGGGCACATTATGGCATGCCTCCAGTAACATGGACCATGAGGATTAATGAGCACAAAATAATTGGTTAATTACAGTTTTTTTGTTTTTTTTAATTGCTATGTTTGCAATCCCTGCAAATGAGGCACAGTTGGGAGGTTTGATGATAAAGGTTTTAATCCTTCTCTACACCTTAAGTACATTTTCTTCACTGCCATCATATATAATATATGGTTAGTAGAAAAAGTTGAGAATGCATTTGGTTTCAGGTTCGAATGGACTAATTTCACTCTTTATGGTTTTAAAAGGTTAGGGTATTGTCATCGCCTGTGAAGTGTTTGTCCAGCCCAAGATGCTTTGAACAGAAAAATGGCCATGTCACAGTCCAACTTTTTTTTTTTTTTTTTTTTTTAGCATAGGCATCGAAAACCTTTGTATGTTGGTACCTTAGGGTGAGAGTAAGAAAGTGCTCCCAGTGTAATCATATTTCTGCCTCTCTTCATTACTGAAGACTAACTGTTGAGAATTTATAAAACATACAGACCCAAGGCACTGACTATTATGGCAATATGGCAAGTTTTTTTCCATTCCATTTCATCTAAAAATTGCCAATATACTTACAGATTAAATTTTCTTTCTGGCGCATGTTTTTTTTTTCTTGCAATTCCTAGTAACATCTCTTTAACAGTCTTATATCTCTATCTGTAGAAGAAGGTAGCCATATTATCCACATCAGTGTCTCATGTACCTACAAATTACTGTACCATGGAATAAAGTGACTACAATAATGTGTGATGCACAAGTTGAAAAAGCCTTCTTTTTGTCCATGGATGTACTAATTAATAAATGTTGATCTTGTGAAAAATACAGAGGTGTCCTCTGATCTCTACTTTTGTAATCTCAAAGAGTATATTTAGCCCAGTTCTTATCTAGGGACTACAACTCCATTAGCGCCTATCCTAGATAAAGGCAGGGGTGTGGCTTGAGTAGTAACAAAAGACAATGGTCATGGCTGATTATACTCAGCCCACAAAAATGCTGCGTGTTGTCAGCCCACAATAGGAAATCAGTCAGGTGCAGCTCTGGCAAATTATCAGGTATTTTTCCATACTGGCAGGGTCTCTAAAGGGATAAAACATGGGCAAGTATGCATCTGTTGTAGAGTTGTTTTTATGTCTACTGCATAAATGTATGGCAGAGATGTACCATGTGTTAGTATACTTACAGTTCCTAATCCTATTAAGGCACATGCTTTTTTCTCACAATCCCCAGCAACACCCCTTTAACATCCTTGTTTCTTAAGGTATAGATAAGTGGGTTCAGCATTGGAGTCACAACACTATAGAACAAGGTGGCCATTTTGTCCTGGTGGGCTACATGAGTGTCTCCCGGTCGCATGTACATAAAAATGATTGTACCATAGAATAAAGACACTACCATCATGTGTGAAGCACAAGTGGAGAAAGCCTTCTTTCGACCCGTGGATGTACTGATTTTAAGTATATTCAAAATAATGTAGCCGTATGTTATAAGAATGAGAAAAAATGGTCCCATGACCAATGTCATAGCACAGAAGAAAATAATGGTCCTGTTAAGAGAAGCATCTGTGCAGGATAGCTCTAGGACTGATGGTATCTCACAGAAAAAATGGTTAATGGCATTTGGGCCACAGAATGACAATCGCAATGCAAAAAACATGTGTATTAATGAGTTTAAAAAGCCTGTGATCCAACAGCCACTTGCCATTTTAATGCATAAACATGGATGCATGATGGCGGTATAGTGTAATGGCCTACATATAGCCACATAACGATCATAAGCCATTGCTAAGAGAAGGCAGCATTCCGAACCTCCTAAACACATGTGCACAACCATTTGAGTGAAACAAGCATCAAAAGATATACCATTCTTTGGTGATAAAATGTTTATAAGCATTTTGGGAACTACGCTGGTGGTGAACGAAAGGTCCAAAAATGATAAGTTACTCAAGAAGAAATACATTGGTGTATGGAGGCGGAGGCTTATCCTGCTGACAATAATAATAAGGCCATTACCCAGAAGGGATATAATATAAATGATAAGAATGATCACAAATAAAACAATCTGCAAGTCTGGTTTGCTTGTCAGCCCCAGAAGAATGAATTCTTCAACTTTTGTGTAGTTCCATGTCATTATTCCCAAAAAAGACATCCTGCAGATAGAATTTTGTAGTGGAAATGTCATGAAAAAGGCTGTACATTCATGAAAAAATTTTAGTAAATCCCTTCCGTAATAAGAGTCCATCTGACACTGATTTCTTCACTGGTTCAAGCTTGGGGAAGTTTTACAAGTAGGAAATATGACTTTTATTTTGTGTGTTACAGTGAATAAAGGGGAGAATAAGGTGTGACCAGGAAGTGTATACTAAAGGGTTAAATTAATTATGGATCATGAGAGGCACAGTTAATGTACACTGTATACAAAATATATAGTTTTCCATTGGCGTCAAGAAAGCTGATCACAATAAATTGATTTGGAAATTGGCAAAGATATTTTTAGGCATACACTTTCCACATCAATATACAGTATATTTTGGTACTGATAATATATTCTAGTTAACACAACTTTAACTCAAGCCTTACATCAAATCTTAATTAAATCCTTAACCTGCTGGCGGCTATGTAGCCAACAATGTCCTAGCAACCAGTGACAAATGGCCCTGGGGCTGAACATGCATTGAGGATGGAACATCCATGGTATGTAGTGTGGCCCCCCCACCCTGCCTCCATGCAATGAATTAATGTACTTGTTTCTGACAGGTATGTGCACCTGATGCAGGCCTGACATTTGTGAGCAAGACTGAATTTTAGGAAGAGGTTTTTTTTTTTTTGCGTACACTTGCAAATACACATAAAGCCATAACTGCCACCTCCAGACATCTCTACAAAGTGTGGTCAACACCTCTCCCATAATATTTTTATGCATTGAAAATGTTATATATGATTTATAATTGCATGAAAAATCTGGTACAAAGCATTATTTGTGCCTTTTCACAGAAAATAAATCCTGTAAAGGCCTCTGTGGGCAAATTAGCAAACACCGGGGAATATCTAGACTGCAGACAACATTGGGGGAAGGGGTGTTTACAAAGCATATTCTAATGGCCTGAAGTCACTCCTGGGGAGGATTTTAAAGGGAATATATAGTGTTTTGTATATATTTTCTTTATTTTTTTTTGGGCTAAAAAAATAATATATTTTTTTTTTTGTTTAGTGTCTTAAAGTAAACTTCTGCTGTGCTTTCTCCTTACAAAATCCACAATACCCTCAGAACTCAAAAACTTTTATAGTTTTCCTATAGGAAAATTTGTCCGCAGACCTCCACACACAAAATCTGTACACTTAGCTTAGCTTCTGTGAAGCTAACAAAATCTGCACACCCTGAGCTGAAAATGACCCAAGAGGCATTCCATTTACTATCGTAATTTCACCAGAGACTCCCTTGCTGGTAAAAATCATATCTCATAACAAATGTGTGTCTTAATGCATTTTCAATTTTGGAAACCTTAGGTCTGGGGGTACACACAAACAAACTGCCTACATACTGTAGAGGGCTGATTAGCTTGCACAAATACTGGTGCAAGATGAAAATCAGCAATGACCTTTTTGCAATCCCATATAAAAGAAGACATTTACAAAAACAGGGAGAAAATGTAGCGTCTGCTGTCTACAGCAGTGGTCTCCAAACTTTGGCCTAAGGCAGGGGTCTTCAAACTATGGCCCTCAGGTTTTTCGGGAACAACAATTCCCATCATGACTAGTCATGTCTGTGAATGGCAGAGTTTTACAATGCCTCATGGGATGTGTAGTTCTGCAACAGCCGGAGGGCCGCAGTTTGAGGATCCCTGGCCTAACGCCTGGATGCTGCCCTTTGCTTGCCTTTATGCGGCCCTTTGGACACCAACAGTGAGGCATAATTGCTTATTTGGGCATCAACAATGGGGTATTGTTCCTCCCACCAACACCATTGATAAGGCATAACTTCTTCCTCTGACACTATGATGGGGCACTAGTCCCCTCACTGACACCAACATTGGGAAACTATTCCCCCCACTGATACCAACAATGTGGTACTATTTCCTCCACTGACACCAATGATGGGGCATTATTCTTTCCACTGACACCAATAATGGGGAACTGTTCCTTCCACCAAATGCAAAAACGTGGCAGCATTCCTTCCACTGACATTAACAGCGGGCCAGTATTCCTTCCACTGACACCATCAATGGGGCAGTATTTCTCCCTCTGACACCAACAATTGGGGCACTCCCTCTAATACCAGTGATGGAGAAATATTTCCCCTTTACTGACCACAAGGACACTATGTATTTTTTTTTACTCCCACTGACCACCAAGCCTGAAGCATTATCTACTCCCACTGGCCACAGTCCAGCCCCCCTAAAGTCTGAAGGACAGTAAATTGGCCCTTTGTTTAGAAAGATTGGAGAGCCTTGGTCTACAGCAGGGATCTCCAAACTGCGGCCCCTTGCTAGAGTTTATCCAGCCCTTGGGGCACTATTCCTCCCAATGATATGAAGCACTATTCCTCTAACACCGACAATGGGGCACTATTTCTTCCACTGATACCAATGATAGTGTATTGAAAGGTATAGAACTCCGCGCTAATGGTCTATCTGGATCTATGGCAAAAAGATGTGTGCAAAAATATTTAGTGCAAATGGGAAATGTGTAAAAAAGTGTAAGATATGATATATATAATGTGTATATAAAAAGAAAGATGTAAAAAAAGATATGAGATGTAGGCTGCAGCCTCCCTGGATATTAGTCCGAAGACTAAAAATGTAAAATAAGAAAAGTAGGGTGGTGGCGCTGCCTAAAATTAGAAAGTGCTAAAAAATATATAGTGCAATAGAATAATATCAGTGATAAAAACTCAATATGCAGAAGTATTAGTCATATAAAGTGACAAGTGCATATAAATGTGATACGATGAAAATCTTTAGATGAATCAAGAATAAAACAGATAATAAATATATTAATAGTGCAAATCTAAAGGTGCATATCAAAAAAAGTGCTTGAGTGCATATGAAATCTCCCAACTATACCACACAACGTGGTATTGAGGTGCAATAAAGTGCCAATCAAATATAAAATACATTGGATATATTCACAAACAGTCCAATGTAAGTTAAATGTCTCTATGCCACATGCAGTGACTAAACGCAAAGTGTAGAATTCCAAAATAGATAATAGGTGACAACACTCTGATAATGGCTGTAAGGAGTGACCCCGTGCTGGACGGTGAGGTGCTGGGTGATCCTTCTGGTAAAACAACTCACTCACCAGAAACACCCACCCCACACAGGGGTATAAGGCGGGTGTGTAAAAGTATCCAGCGACCAGAGATTCTCGGTATCTCCCCTACTCCTGGATAAGGGCATCCTGGAAGTGGTCTAGGAGATCCTATATGGAAGTATCCCTGGGGTAGTGGCGGGTCCTCCTGAGCTCATAACAGGAGAAAATACAGGCAGTCTGGAGCGCGGTAGCGCGGTATGGTCCAAGCCTCGATCTCGATCGTGAGAAACCGGAAGTGACGCGACACGCTGTACGCGTTTCGTAATAGATACGTCTTCAGCAGCGTCGGTTCACTTCCGATATGGTCCCTTATAAATGCATGCGGTAGCTAGGCAACCAATCGTCAACAGGTCAGCAAGATGTTGCATAATCCGGAAGTGACCTCCACATCACTGACTACACTAAAATGGCAGTGTATCATACTGTGAATACTCAGAACAGCATATTCAACTCAGCAAAAATATGTACAACATTCCCCCTGTGGTATATCAGTTCGCCAAATATAAATCTTGTATATCAGACCTGGATTTTGGATTGGGTATACTAAACCCATTAGTTCCCAGCACATTGCATGTAAATGCATGTAGTCCGGGAAGGAAACATACAAATAGAGTCTCTTAAATGTGGGTGTACCACTCAAAATATTTTAAATAACATATAGTGCATAAAGTTTAATCGAAAAAAACAAAAAAATTATAATAAAAAACATTAAAAATACATATATATGTATATGTAGAGATTAGTAAAAAGAGAGGGTGAGAGGGCCATCTAGTGGCGTGTGATAGAAGTGCATGTGAAGTGTACATAAACGTATATCGCAAAGTATATTACATAAAGTGTCTGGAATTCATTGGATGGTAATGGGCAAGGTATTTAATAACAAGTTAATGGAATATATAAAATGGACAAGGTATTTAATAACAAGTTAATAGAATATATAAAATAGGGCAAGGTATTGGTAAAAACAAGATATTTAAATGATATGGGCAAGGTGTATAAATAGGAAATAATTACATAGAACAAGGAATAGTGAATATAATATGATATTTAAAATCAATATATTAAATTATGTGCATAAATGACATATGTGTTGCACATATATATCTATACTCGCTAAAAAAAAATTTAAATTAATTATATGTTGCCACTAAAAACTGTAAAATGGTATATATAAATATATTGTAGATAAAATTACTATTAGGTAAATTATATGGTCTGTAAAAAAGATGAAAACTATAAAAGACTATAAACTCAGAGATAGGTAAAACTATTAAAAATTAGAAATAAAACAATTAAGATCAATGTCTAAGTTGAGACCTTTGGGCTGTAATGTATTCAATCTATATATCCAGTACGTCTCGTTTTGGAGATTTTAATCTTTTTATTTTCTCCTCGCCAGTGTGCAGATATGGAGTCAATCCCGCAAAAGGTAAGGCCACTAGGATCCTTATTGTGTTTCTCTGCGAAATGTCTGGATAAACTATGTTTGGGAAAACCTTTGCGTATATTTTTACGTGTTCCCTTATTCTAACGTTTAGTGGCCTAGTTGTCCTACCCACATATTGCAGCCGGCAAGGGCACTCAATAAGATATGTTACATGGTCGGTATGGCAGGTGATTAACTTATTGATACTGAATTCATCCCCATTTGCTCTGGATTTAAATTTTAGTGTTTTTTTGGGTTGTCGTCTATTAGTCTTACATGCCAGACATCTGTTACATCTGATGAATCCTTTAAGATCTTTAAACATTTTGACTGGCTTCGGGGGATCAACCACATTATGAACCAGTTGGTTCCGGAGAGAGGGCGCCCTTCTATATATGAATGTGGGTTTGTTTGGTAATAGTTTAGATAGAGTTCTATCTGACTTAAGTATTGGCCAGTATTTTTTGATGATGGGTTCCGTCTCTCTAAAATTTATGTGGAACCCCCTAATAAAAGCTGTACCTCCTTTTTTGCTGTGTAAATGATTCTTCTTCGTTAGTAAATCTTCTCTGTTCATTCGTGCTACCATTTCTCTGGTTTTGAGTACATTTTCTTTATTATATCCTTTCTCCTTAAATCTTTTTAATAATATTTCTGATTGTGCCAGGAAATCCTCATGGTTGTCGCAGTTACGCCTCATTCGAATGAACTGACCCTTGGGAATATTCCCTTTCCAATTCGGGTGGTGACAGCTCGTAATAAGTATATACCCATTCCTGTCCGTACTCTTAAAAAAAGTTTTACTTTTTAAAACCTGTTTATCCTTAAAAATTTGTAAATCCAGATAATTAATTTGCTCTTGGCTCCAATTTCCTGTACATTTTATCCCATAGGGATTATTGTTAAGAGTGGAGAAGAATTCTCGTAAAGTGTCTTCAGTGCCATTCCAAATTATCACGATGTCATCAATGTATCGTCTATAAAAAATCAGTTCCGGAACATGTTGGCCATAGACAGAATTTTCCTCAAGCATGTCCATCAAAAGATTTGCGACACTCGGCGCATATTTGGCTCCCATGGCCACTCCCTTGGTTTGTAAATAATAATCACGATTATACCAAAAGAAATTATGAGACTTCGCTAATTCAAGGCCTTCCATGATATATTCTATTTGTGTATGTTTTAATTTACTATGTTCTTGTAGTGCCTTGTTCACTGCCGTCAGTCCATCAGACTGGCTAATGCTCGTATATAACGAGTTCGCATCTATGGTTGCTAAAAAACATTGATCTGAAATTGGTATAGATTTAAGAGCCTTAATAAGCTCAGAACTGTCTTTTAAATACAATTTGCCTTTCTTAACTACAGGTTGGAGGTAGTTATCTATGTACTAGCCTAATCGGGATAGTAGTGAGTCTACGCCACTCACGATAGGCCTACCAGGAGGTTTCTGGGCATCCTTATGGATTTTGAGTAAATAATATACCACTGGTGTCTTGCTGGATTCGGGCAATAAGTATTGAGCTTCTTTTTTGTTTAATATGCCAATAGCTTTACCTTTTTTTATGTAATCTCTGAGTTTCTTTTTGTACAATTTGGTAGGATTGCCTTTTAATTTTTTGTAGGTATCTGGTACTTGTAGGAGGTTGCACATTTCGGCTTCATAATCTGTTTTCTTCAGAATGACTAGGCCACCACCCTTGTCCGCAGGCCTAATAACTATGTTTTTCTTTTTCTCTAGTTGTCTGATGGTATGTTGGATATAATTATATTTTTTCCGATTGGTCTTAATTTTACGTAAATCGGCTTCCACCATCTTCTTGAATGCTCCAATGCATTCACCGCCAGATACTTGAGGGTTAAAAATAGAATTGTTTCTCAGGCCTGAGTGTTTAAAATTTGGGTCATCTAAGGGTTGGGTGGAACCTTTCAAGCTAAAATGTTTTTTTATGTTAACTTTTCTTAAAAATTTGTGTAGATCAATAAAAACTTCGAAAGGATCAACCTCTTTATTTGGAGCGTATTTAAGACCAAGATCTAAAACAAAAAGTTCATCTGGTGTAAAAACAATGTCCGTGAGATTAAAAATACCTTGTCCTAAAATTCGGAAAAAATATAAAACAAAAATATTAAACAAAAAAGAAGCTAAATACTTATTGCCCAAATCCAGCAAGACACCAGTGGTATATTATTTACCCAAAATCCATAAGGATGCCCAGAAACCTCCTGGTAGGCCTATCGTGAGTGGCGTAGACTCACTACTATCCCGATTAGGCGAGTACATAGATAACTGCCTCCAACCTGTAGTTTAGAAAGGCAAATCATATTTAAAAGACAGTTCTAAGCTTATTAAGGCTCTTAAATCTATACCAATTTCAGATCAATGTTTTTTAGCAACCATAGATGCGAACTCGTTATATACGAGCATTAGCCAGTCTGATGGACTGACGGCAGTGAACAAGGCACTACAAGAACATAGTAAATTAAAACATACACAAATAGAATATATCATGGAAGGCCTTGAATTAGCGAAGTCTCATAATTTCTTTTGGTATAATCGTGATTATTATTTACAAACCAAGGGAGTGGCCATGGGAGCCAAATATGCGCCGAGTGTCGAAAATCTTTTGATGGACATGCTTGAGGAAAATTCTGTCTATGGCCAACATGTTCCGGAACTGATTTTTTATAGACGATACATTGATGACATCATGATAATTTGGAATGGCACTGAAGACACTTTACGAGAATTCTTCTCCACTCTTAACAATAATCCCTATGGGATAAAATGTACAGGAAATTGGAGCCAAGAGCAAATTAATTATCTGGATTTACAAATTTTTAAGGATAAACAGGTTTTAAAAAGTAAAACTTTTTTTAAGAGTACGGACAGGAATGGGTATATACTTATTACGAGCTGTCACCACCCGAATTGGAAAGGGAATATTCCCAAGGGTCAGTTCATTCGAATGAGGCGTAACTGCGACAACCATGAGGATTTCCTGGCACAATCAGAAATATTATTAAAAAGATTTAAGGAGAAAGGATATAATAAAGAAAATTTACTCAAAACCAGAGAAATGGTAGCACGAATGAACAGAGAAGATTTACTAACAAAGAAGAATCATTTACACAGCAAAAAAGGAGATACAGCTTTTATTACGGGGTTCCACAGGAATTTTAGAGAGACGAACGCATCATCAAAAAATACTGGCCAATACTTAAGTCAGATAGAACTCTATCTAAACTATTACCGAACAAACCCACGTTCATATATAGAAGGGCGCCCTCTCTCCGGAATCAACTGGTTCATAATGTGGTTGATCCCCCGAAGCCAGTCAAAATGTTTAAAGATCTTAAAGGATTCATCAGATGTAACAGATGTCTGGCATGTAAGACTAATAGACGACAACCCAAAAAAACACTAAAATTTAAATCCAGAGCAAATGGGGATGAATTCAGTATCAATAAGTTAATCACCTGCCATAACGACCATGTAACATATCTCATTGAGTGCCCTTGCCGGCTGCAATATGTGGGTAGGACATCTAGGCCACTATACGTTAGAATAAGGGAACACATTAAAAATATACGCAAAGGTTTTCCCAAACATAGTTTATCCAGACATTTCGCAGAGAAACACAATAAGGATCCTAGTGGCCTTACCTTTTGCGGGATTGACTCCATATCTGCACACTGGCGTGGAGAAAATAAAAAGATTAAAATCTCCAAAAACGAGACGTCTTGGATATATAGATTGAATACATTACAGCACAAAGGTCTCAACTTAGACATTGATCTTAATTGTTTTATTTCTAATTTTTAATAGTTTTACCTATCTCTGAGTTTATAGTCTTTTATAGTTTTCATCTTTTTTACAGACCATATAATTTACCTGATAGTAATTTTATCTACAATATATTTATATATACCATTTTACAGTTTTTAGTGGTAACATATAATTAATTAAAACATTTTTTTAGCGAGTATAGATATATATGTGCAACACATATGTCATTTATGCACATAATTTAATATATTGATTTTAAATATCATATTATATTCACTATTCCTTGTTCTATGTAATTATTTCCTATTTATACACCTTGCCCATATCATTTAAATATCTTGTTTTTACCAATACCTTACCCTATTTTATATATTCTATTAACTTGTTATTAAATACCTTGTCCATTTTATATATTCCATTAACTTGTTATTAAATACCTTGCCCATTACCATCCAATGAATTCCAGACACTTTATGTAATATACTTTGCGATATACGTTTATGTACACTTCACATGCACTTCTATCACACGCCACTAGATGGCCCTCTCACCCTCTCTTTTTACTAATCTCTACATATACATATATATGTATTTTTAATGTTTTTTATTATAATTTTTTTGTTTTTTTCGATTAAACTTTATGCACTATATGTTATTTAAAATATTTTGAGTGGTACACCCACATTTAAGAGACTCTATTTGTATGTTTCCTTCCCGGACTATTTACATGCAATGTGCTGGGAACTAATGGGTTTAGTATACCCAATCCAAAATCCAGGTCTGATATACAAGATTTATATTTGGCGAACTGATATACCACACGGTGAATGTTGTACATATCTTTGCTGAGTTGAATATGCTGTTCTGAGTATTCACAGTATGATACACTGCCATTTTAGTGTAGTCCGTGATGTGGAGGTCACTTCCGGATTATGCAACATCTTGCCGACCTGTTGACATGCATGCATTTATAAGGGACCATATCGGAAGTGAACCGACGCTGCTGAAGACGTATCTATTACAAAACGCGTACAGCGTGTCGCGTCACTTCCGGTTTCTCACGATCGAGATCGAGGCTTGGACCGCACCGCGCTCCAGACTCACGATTATATGCCTGTATTTTCTCCTGTTATGAGCTCAGTAGGACCCGCCACTACCCCAGGGATATTTCCATATAGGATCTCCTAGACCACTTCCAGGAAGCCCTTATCCAGGAGTAGGGGAGATACCGAGAATCTCTGGTCGCTGGATACTTTTACACACCCGCCTTATACCCCTGTGTGGGGTGGGTGTTTCTGGTGAGTGAGTTGTTTTACCAGAAGGATCACCCAGCACCTCACCGTCCAGCAAGGGGTCACTCCTTACAGCCATTATCAGAGTGTTGTCACCTATTATCTATTTTGGAATTTTACACTTTGCGTTTAGTCACTGCATGTGGCATAGAGACATTTAACTTACATTGGACTGTTTGTGAATATATCCAATGTATTTTATATTTGATTGGCACTTTATTGCACCTCAATACCACGTTGTGTGGTATAGTTGGGAGATTTCATATGCACTCAAGCACTTTTTTTGATATGCACCTTTAGATTTGCACTATTAATATATTTATTATCTGTTTTATTCTTGATTCATCTAAAGATTTTCATCGTATCACATTTATATGCACTTGTCACTTTATATGACTAATACTTCTGCATATTGAGTTTTTATCACTGATATTCTATTGCACTATATATTTTTTAGCACTTTCTAATTTTAGGCAGCGCCACCACCCTACTTTTCTTATTTTACAATGATAGTGTATTATTCCTTCCACTTATACCAGTGATGGAGCACCTCTCCTTCTACTACCCACCAACCCTAAGGTCATGTTTATTCTCACTGATGCTGGGCCTGGGACATTTTCGACTCCAGCTGAACACAATCCGGCACCCCTAAAGTCTGAGGGACAGTAAACTGGCCCTTTGTTTAAAACGTTTGGAGACCCCTGGTCTACAGGATGACATGGGGAATCAGGCTGCTAAATGAGTGGCGGATAGGAGCTGATGCTGAAATGAGGGATGGAATGTAATTGGGAGCTGCTGGGACAGGACCCTTTCTAAATGATGATATAGGTAAGGTCTGGGCTTATTAACCAGGACCCGATGAACCATGGTTATCAATTATTCGCATAAAAATTGGATTGGGGCCTTTCTTTGTGTTAGTGGACAAAAGAAGGATGTATCCTTAAATAGGATGTGATCTATTGTGGCATCCACTGCCAATCCCATGTCCCAGGGCAGCTCCCAAAATATCAGCACTGATTATTCAATGCAAGTCTAATAAAACTCTAGTTTGTTGACATACAGTGCCTTGAAAAAGTATTCACACCCCTTGAAATTTTCCACATGTTGTCATGTTACAACCAAAAACGTAAATGTATTTTATTGGGATTTTATGTGAAAGACCAACACAAAGTGGCACATAATTGTGAAATTGAAGGAAAATGATAAATGGTTTTCAAATATTTTTACAAATAAATATGTAAAAAGTGTGGGGTGCATTTGTATTCAGCCCCCTGAGTCAATACTTTGTAGAACCACCTTTCCCTGCAATTACAGCTGCAAGTCTTTTTTGGGGATGTCTCTACAAGCTTTGTACATCTAGAGAGTGAAATGTTTGCCCATTCTTCTTTGCAAAATAGCTCAAGCCCTGTCAGATTGGATGGAGAGAGTCTGTGAACAGCAATTTTCAAGTCTTGCCACATATTCTCAATTGGATTTAGGTCTGGACTTTAAATGAGCTATTCTAACACAAGAATATGTTTTGATGTAAACCATTCCATTGTAGCTCTGGCTGTATGTTTAGGGTCGTTGTCCTGCTGGAAGGTGAACCCCTGCCCCAGGCTCAAGTCTTTTTGCAGACTCTAATAGATTTTCTTCTAAGATTGCCCTGTATTTGGCTCCACCCACTCTCCCATTAACTCTGACCAGCTTCCCTGTCCCTGCTGAAAAAAAGCATCCCCACAACATGATGCTGCCACCAATATGTTTCACAGTGGGGATTGTGTGTTCAGGGTAATGTGCAGTGTTAGTTTTCCGCCACACACAAAGTTTCGCTTTTAGGCCAATAAGTAAAATTTCGGTCTCATCTGACCAGAGCACCTTCTTCCACGTGTTTGCTGTGTCCCCTACATGGCTTCTTCTAAACTGCAAACGGAACTTCTTACGGCTTTCTTTCAACAATGGCTTTCTTCTTGCCACACTTCTATAAAGGGCAGATTTGTGGAGTGCACGACTAATAGTTGTCCTGTGAACAGATTCTCCCACCTGAGCTGTGGATCTCTGCAGCTCCTCCAGAGTCACCATGGGCCTCTTGGCTGCTTCTCTGATTAATGCTCTCCTTGCCTGGCCTGTCAGTTTAGGTGGACGGCCATGTCTTGGTAGGTTTGCAGTTGTGCCATACTCTTTCTTTTTTTCGGATGATGGGTTGAACAGTGCTCCGTGAGATGTTCAAAGCTTGGGATATTTTTTTATAACCTAACCCTGCTTTAAACTTCTTCATAACTTTATCCCTGACCTGTCTGGTGTGTTCCTTTGCCTTCATGATGCTGTTTGTTCACTGAGGATCTCTAACAAACCTCTGAGGGTTTCACAGAACAGCAGTATTTATACTGAGATTAAATTGCACACAGATGGACTCTATTTAAAAATTAGGTGACTTCTGAAGGCACATGGTTCCACTGGATTTTAGTTAGGGGTATCAGAGTAAAGGGGGCTGAATACTAATGCACGCCACACTTTTCAGATATTTATATATAAAACATTTTGAAAACCATTTATCATTTTCCTTCCACTTCACAATTATGTACCACTTTGTGTTGGTCTATCACATAAAATCCTAGTAAAATACATTTACATTTTTGGTTGTAACATGACAAAATGTGAAAAATTTAAATGGGGTATGAATACTTTTTCAAGGAACTTTAGTACACAATATCTTTTTTCTGCATATACAGTGCCTTGCAAAAGTATTCGGCCCCCTTGAACTTTGCGACCTTTTGACACATTTCAGGCTTCAAACATAAAGATATAAAACTGTAATTTTTTGTGAAGAATCAACAAGTGGGACACAATCATGAAGTGGAACGAAATTTATTGGATATTTCAAACTTTTTTAACAAATAAAAAACGGAAAAATTGGGCGTGCAAAATTATTCAGCCCCCTTAAGTTAATACTTTGTAGCGCCACCTTTTGCTGCGATTACAGCTGTAAGTCGCTTGGGGTATGTCTCTATCAGTTTTGCACAACCAGAGACTGAAATTTTTGCCCATTCCTCCTTGCAAAACAGTTCAAGCTCAATGAGGTTGGATGGAGAGCGTTTGTGAACAGCAGTTTTCAGTTCTTTCCACAGATTCTCGATTGGATTCAGGTCTGGACTTTGACTTGGCCATTCTAACTCCTGGATATGTTTATTTGTGAACCATTCCATTGTAGATTTTGCTTTATGTTTTGGCTCATTGTCTTGTTGGAAGACAAATCTCCGTCCCAGTCTCAGGTCTTTTGCAGACTCCATCAGGTTTTCTTCAAGAATGGTCCTGTATTTGGCTCCATCCATCTTCCCATCAATTTTAACCATCTTCCCTGTCCCTGCTGAAGAAAAGCAGGCCCAACCCATGATGCTGCCACCACCATGTTTGACAGTGGGGATGATGTGTTCAGGGTGATGAGCTGTGTTGCTTTTACGCCAAACATAACGTTTTGCATTGTTGCCAAAAAGTTTGATTTTGGTTTCATCTGACCAGAACACCTTCTTCCACATGTTTGGTGTGTCTCCCAGGTGGCTTGTGGCAAACATTAAACAACACTTTTTATGGATATCTTTAAGAAATGGCTTTCTTCTTGCCACTCTTCCATAAAGGCCAGATTTGTGCAGTATACGACTGATTGTTGTCCTATGGACAGAGTTTCCCACCTCAGCTGTAGATCTCTGCAGTTCATCCAGAGTGATCATGGGCCTCTTGGCTGTATCTCTGATCAGTCTTCTCCTTGTATGAGCTGAAAGTTTAGAGGGACGGCCAGGTCTTCGTAGATTTGCAGTGGTCTGATACTCCTTCCATTTCAATATTATCGCTTGCACAGTGCTCCTTGGGATGTTTAAAGCTTGGGAAATCTTTTTGTATCCAAATCCGGCTTTAAACTTCTCCACAACAGTATCTCGGACCTGCCTGGTGTGTTCCTTGTTCTTCACGATGCTCTCTGCGCTTTAAACGGACATCTGAGACTATCACAGTGCAGGTGCATTTATACGGAGACTTGATTACACACAGGTGGATTCTATTTATCATCATTAGTCATTTAGGTCAACATTGTATCATTCAGAGATCCTCACTGAACTTCTGGAGAGAGTTTGCTGCACTGAAAGTAATGGGCTGAATAATTTTGCACGCCCAATTTTTCAGTTTTTTATTTGTTAACAAAGTTTGAAATATCCAATAAATTTCGTTCCACTTCATGATTGTGTCCCACTTGTTGTTGATTCTTCACAAAAAAATTACAGTTTTATATCTTTATGTTTGAGGCCTGAAATGTGGCAAAAGGTCGCAAAGTTCAAGGGGGCCGAACACTTTCGCAAGTCACTGTAGTTCTCCAGAAATAAAATAAAAAAAAGTGTTAATGATGGCCAGTAGGAATGGTCTCAGTTTATTAGCTGCTTTTGTGCAAGATGTGCTTCATGTAAATGCCCAATTCCTTTAAGGTCCATGCACACTGGCTTAAAAAACACTGCTCCAAGAGGAGTTTAGGGTTTACCTGTAGAAGCAACTAATGTTATCCTCTGTGTCCTTGCACATTAGATCGTTAAGAGCATATTTTAAGCTCAGCGTTTAGAGGCAGAAAAAAAACTTCTTTTTTTCGTTTTTGAGAATGGTTTTCTGACAGGAAAAAAAATGCTAAATGCTCCCAAACACCAGTACAAAAAAGAAAAACATTTGTGTTTTTTTTCCTGCTAAAAGCACTGGTGTTTTTTTAGCCAGCTTGCATAGGCCCTTAAAAGATTTTTTTTTAATTCATTGAATCCAAAAGAAAAAAATGTTCTATTCCCCTGCATTCCTTAAACTTTACCTGGACTCTGGGTTAATTATGATTTCACAAGGTCAGATAGGAATCATGTGCCTTATACTTGGCCAACTCTACTGAGTTGTCCATGGCAAATGTAGATAGTAGTGACAGTTTTACACATCTATCATAAAATGTATTATACAGATAAAGACATTGGGCTTTTCTGGAGTGCCTACTTAGGCTGGCCATATATTATACAAAAATATATCAGCGCGAGTTTGTACTCCCCTCAATAGGTGGATCATGTTATCTTTTTATCTAAAGTGCTAATACAGCACAGGGCCTTTATAAATCTTTTTCAACACTGATATCAAAAAACATTGCAAAACAGAAATGAACAGTTTTTTCAAAAAGTGCTAGTGCAACAAAGTCAGTGCGGTGCAATAGAAAAAAAAAAAATATATATATATATACAGTGGGTACGGAAAGTATTCAGACCCCCTTAAATTTTTCACTCTTTGTTATATTGCAGCCATTTGCTAAAATCATTTAAGTTCATTCTTCTTCCTCATGAATGTACACACAGCACCCCATACTGACAGAAAAACACAGAATTGTTGACATTGTTGCAGATTTATTAAAAAAGAAAAACTGAAATATCACATGGTCCTAAGTATTCAGACCCTTTGCTGTGACACTCATATATTTAACTCAGGTGCTTTCCATTTCTTCTGATCATCCTTGAGATGGTTCTACACCTTCATTTGAGTCCAGCTGTGTTTGATTATACTGATTGGACTTGATTAGGAAAGCCACACACCTGTCTATATAAGACCTTCCAGATCACAATGCATGTCAGAGCAAATGAGAATCATGAGGTCAAAGGAACTGCCTGAAGAGCTCAGAGACAGAATTGTGGCAAGGCACAGATCTGGCCAAGGTTACAAAAAGATTTCTGCTGCACTTAAGGTTCCTAAGAGCACAGTGGCCTCCATAATCCTCAAATGGAAGACGTTTGGGATGACCAGAACCCTTCCTAGAGCTGGCCGTCCGGCCAAACTGAGCTATCGGGGGAGAAGAGCCTTGGTGAGAGAGGTAAAGAAGAACCCAAAGATCACTGTGGCTGAGCTCCAGAGATGCAGTCAGGAGATAGGAGAAAGTTGTAGAAAGTCAACTATCACTGCAGCCCTCCACCAGTCGGGGCTTTATGGCAGAGTGGCCCGACGGAAGCCTCTCCTCAGTGTAAGACACATGAAAGCCTGCATGGAGTTTGCTAAAAAACACCTGAAGGACTCCAAGATGGTGAGAAATAAGATTCTCTGGTCTGATGAGACCAAAATAGAACTTTTTGGCCTTAATTCTAAGCGGTATGTGTGGAGAAAACCAGGCACTGCTCATCACCTGTCCAATACAGTCCCAACAGCAGACTTGTATAAAGTACTCGAAATTTCTACTTGAGTAAAAGTACAAGTGCTCGATCAAAAAATTACTTGAGTAGAAGTGGAAGTGCTCGCAGAAAAAGTTACTTAAGTAGAAGTACTAAAGTATTCAACATTTTTTTTACTTAAGTATTGCAAGTAGTTTTTTCAAAAAATTTGCTACTTAAGTACTAAAAGTAAAAAGTACCAGTAGTTTTGAAAAAAAAATTCTACTCAAGTACTGAAAGTAGAAGTACAAGTACTGTGTTATGTAGTTATTAAAGAAAGAAGTCAAAAGTATGAACATCATATTGTTTTTATTATTTCAAATGATTTATTCAAATGATTAACCTGTGTTTGTTAGTAGTTTCTTGATGCACTTTAAGCGCTGTAGCACCATTTATTTGTTTGTTTCATATTTTCTTTTTATTGGAAAGATTTGGTATAGCAGCTTTTATTATACACAGCCTTTATTTTCGTATGCGCTGATTTACAAATGACATTATACACATTTTTTTGAGCTTTATGCAACCTGCCATCTACTGTTCTGGCAGTGGTAATTTTTTTAAAAGTAACGAGTAACTATGCAGCACAAAAAAAAATACTTGAGTAGAAGTATCGAAATCATCGAAAAAATGTAGTGAAGTAAAAGTAGAAGTAGGAGAAAAAAATTCTACTCTAGGAAAGTACAGATACCGCATTTCGGTACTTAAGTACAGTACTTAAGTAGTTCTACTTCGTTACTATACATCTCTGCCCAACAGTGAAGCATGGTGGTAGCAGCATCATGCTGTGAGGGTGTTTTTCAGCTGCAGGGACAGGACGACTGGTTGCAATCGAGGGAAAGATGAATGCGGCCAAGTACAGGGATATCCTGGACAAAAACCTTCTCCAGAGTGCTCTGGACCTCAGACTGGGCCGAAGGTTTACCTTCCAACAAGACAATGACCCTAAGCACACAGCTAAAATAACGAAGTGGCTTCACAACAACTCCGTGACTGTTCTTGAATGGCCCAGCCAGAGCCCTGACTTAAACCCAATTGAGCATCTCTGGAGAAACCTAAAAATGGCTGTCCACCAACGTTTACCATCCAACCTGACAGAACTGGAGAGGATCTGCAAGGAGGAATGGCAGAGGATCCCCAAATCCAGGTGTGAAAGACTTGTTGCATCTTTCCCAAAAAGACTCCTGGCTGTATTAGATCAAAAGGGGGCTTCTACTAAATACTGAGCAAAGGGTCTGAATACTTAGGACCATGTGATATTTCAGTTTTTCTTTTTTAATAAATCTGCAACAATGTCAACAATTCTGTGATTTTCTGTCAGTATGGGGTGCTATGTGTACATTCATGAGGAAGTAAAATGGCTGCAATATAACAAAGAGTGAAAAATTGAAGGGGGTCTGAATACTTTCCGTACCCACTGTATATATATATATATATATATATATATATATATATATATATATATATACAGTGCCTTGCAAAAGTATTCGGCCCCCTTGAACTTTGCAACCTTTTGCCACATTTCAGGCTTCAAACACAAAGATATAAAACGATAATTTTTTGTGAAGAATCAACAAGTGGGACACAATCATGAAGTGGAACGAAATTTATTGGATATTTCAAACTTTTTTAACAAATAAAAAACTGAAAAATTGGGCGTGCAAAATTATTCAGCCACCTTTAGTTAATACTTTGTAGCGCCACCTTTTGCTGCGATTACAGCTGTAAGTCGCTTGGGGTATGTCTCTATCAGTTTTGCACATCGATAGACTGAAATTTTTGCCCATTCCTCCTTGCAAAACAGCTCGAGCTCAATGAGGTTGGATGGAGAGAGTTTGTGAACAGCAGTTTTCAGTTCTTTCCACAGATTCTCGATTGGATTCAGGTCTGGACTTTGACTTGGCCATTCTAACTCCTGGATATGTTTATTTGTGAACCATTCCATTGTAGATTTTGCTTTATGTTTTGGATCATTGTCTTGTTGGAAGACAAATCTCCGTCCCAGTCTCAGGTCTTTTGCAGACTCCATCAGGTTTTCTTCTAGAATAGTCCTGTATTTGGCTCCATCCATCTTCCCATCAATTTTAACCATCTTCCCTGTCCCTGCTGAAGAAAAGCAGGCCCAAACCATGATGCTGCCACCACCATGTTTGACAGTGGGGATGGTGTGTTCAGGGTGATGAGCTGTGTTGCTTTTACGCCAAACATAACGTTTTGCACTGTTGCCAAAAAGTTTGATTTTGGTTTCATCTGACCAGAGCACCTTCTTCCACATGTTTGTGTCTCCCAAGTGGCTTGTGGCAAACTTTAAATGACACTTTTTATAGATATCTTTAAGAAATGGCTTTCTTATTTCCACTCTTCCATAAAGGCCAGATTTGTGCAGATACGACTGATTGTTGTCCTATGGACAGAGTCTCCCACCTCAGCTGTAGATCTCTGCAGTTCATCCAGAGTGATCATGGGCCTCTTGGCTGCATCTCTGATCAGTCTTCTCCTTGTATGAGCTGAGGGTTTAGAGGGATGGCCAGGTCTTCGTAGATTTGCAGTGGTCTGATACTCCTTCCATTTCAATATTATCACTTGCACAGTGCTCCTTGGGATGTTTAAAGCTTGGGAAATCTTTTTGTATCCAAATCCGGCTTTAAACTTCTCCACAACAGTATCTCGGACCTGCCTGGTGTGTTCCTTGTTCTTCATGATGCTGTCTGCGCTTTAAACGAACCTCTTAGACTATCACAGTTCAGGTGCATATACACAGAGACTTGATTACACACAGGTGGATTCTATCATCATTAGTCATTTAGGTCAAAATTGGATCATTCAGAGACCCTCACTGAACTTCTGGAGAGAGTTTGCTGCACTGAAAGTAAAGGGGATGAATAATTTTGCATGCCCAATTTTTCAGTTTTTTATTTGTTAAAAAAGTTTGAAATATCCAATAAATTTTGTTCCACTTCATGATTGTGTCCCACTTGTTGTTGATTCTTCACAAAAAATTACAGTTTTATATCTTTTTGTGTGAAGCCTGAAATGTGGCAAAAGGTCGCAAAGTTCAAGGGGGCCGAATACTTTCGCAAGGCACTGTATAAATATATATATACATATATATATATAAAATCAATTCATCAAAAAGTGCTAGTGCAAAATATAAATTCCAAAAATTATCTGTGCGGTGCAATCAGAATAAATAAAAATGTATGTGTATGGAAAAAAACATAATCTATTCATCAGTAAATTCCTATTATACATGTGCAATTTCAAATAAACACATAAAAATAAAACAATTACTAAAAAGCAATATTCAATTTTCCTTAAAGTCCCAAGTGGATATAAAAAGTACAAAAAAGTGCCTATCACGTAGTACAATTTCTTCTGTGAAAACAAAAACATGCAAAACACCCAACGCAATCCTTCCACCGTATCCCCCAAATTGACTCACCAGATGGGATAGCTGGTCAAATTATAAACCAGCAAGTGCGACTTTTTGTATAAAATTTCCAGCAGGTTGGTTCCTATTCCAAAGAATGATTATTCCCATCTTTCCATACAGGCATTCTCCCAGAGATAGGTTAGGGTAGTAATATGAAAAAAAGTGGAATCCATATAGTGTAATTCCGTAAAAAAATCTTCACTAGTTTATTAAAATACAAACATTACACTCACATTTTTTAGTGTCAACCCGGCACTGGGGATTAAAAGCATTCGTCCTCCATTCCGGCCATGTATCAAAGCCGCGAGAGTGAGTCAGACCTATGCGGTGGTGTTCAGCATCCAGGCCCCTCCCACTAGTTTTGTCACTCGACGTCCTACTGCTCCGTGAGGACAGTGAAGACACTGAAAAATGTGAGTGGAATGTTTGTATTTTAATAAACAAGTGAAGATTTTTTTTACGGAATTACACTATATGGATTCTCCTTTTTTTAAAATTACTACCCTTATCTATCTCTGTGAAAATGCCTGTATGGAAAGATGGGAATGAACATTCTTTGGAATAGGAACCAACCTACTGGAAATTTTATGCAAAAAGGCGCATTTGCTGGTTTATAATTTGACCAGCTATCCCATCTGGTGAGTCAGTTTGGGGGATACGGTGGAAGGATTACGTTGGGTGTTTTGCACGTTTTTTTCACAGAAGAAATTGTACTATGTGATAGACACTTTTTTGCACTTTTTATATCCACTTGGAACTTTAAGGAAGATTGAATATTGCTTTTTAATAATTGTTTAATTTTTATGTGTTTTTTTAAATTGAACATGTATAATATGAATTTACTGATGAATTGATTAGGTTTTTTTCCATACACATACATTTTATTTGTTCTAAATATAATTTTTGGAATGTATATTTTGCACTAGCACTTTTGATAAATTGATTAGATATTTATTTTTTTAGTATATATTTTTATTCATTTTGATTGCACCGCACAGACTTTATTGCACTAGCACTTTTTGAAAAAAATATAAATTTTTGTTTTGCACTGATTTTAGTTATGAGCGTTGAAAAAGATTTTTGAGGCATTGTGATGTATTAGCACTTTAGATGAAAAGATAACATTATACACCTATTGAGGGGAGTACAAACTTGCACTGATATATTTTTATCTACTTTTGATGTGGGATCACCTGCAGTAAAATTAGCAGCAGTTTTTCCAGACTCCCCTTTTTTTTTTACCATTTATTACCTGGGTGCCTGATCCCTTTTTTTGCCATATATTATACAACTCTCCTGTATAATTTTCCTTTAGATTTACCAAAACCATATAATACGAGGTCAAACCTAAGCGCTTCCAATTTGTATGCAATCAGGCAGGCCCTTGCACTACATATTTGAAGGTAAATCTAAAGGAAATTGAGTAAGAAAATTGAATAATGTATGGCCATCCTTACTTTGACTCTGAAAGGCTACAAGCAAGTAACAAAACAACCAGGCAACTAGCATTTTAAGCAGCATTTTATTTTTACTTCAACAGCAACTAGTCTTTCCATGCAACATTTCACGTTATTGTTGCAGGGATATGGTGACAACATTAACAGACAATGGCTCTTTAGAAAATTATAGTAACTGTGCAGAATCACAAAAGAAATCCTAAAATTTTGCTCAATTGTATGTAGTGATTTTTTTTTAAAGGTACAATTATCTTTAATTTTTTCTTCCATGGAGCCTCATATTTCAAAATTAAGATTTCATCCATCATGGGTTTAAAATGAACAATCAGTTTTATGAGATCGGGATTCAATTCAGACAGTCACAGGCTGCCAACATATAGATTAGAGAAGTATTGTACGAGTTTCTTATTTCCAGCATCAACATATACTGTATAGTGCACATGGCTTACCTGATATCTCTCCTAATAATGAAAACCAATATATTTAAATTGCAGTCTCCATTTTATAAACATTGCCTTTGGTATAAGCACGGTCCATGTTATTTTCATACATGCACCAAGGTATGGAATTCAGAGACCATATATAGATTCTATGTCTACATGACACAGCTTGTAATACTTTATTAATCCCAGAGGAATACTTTTATGCTGCTAATTAACCTTTTTACCCATGGGATAAAATAGCTCAAAACACTAACAAGAAAGAAAAGTTGAATAGAAAAAAAAATGTACCTGTGACATTCACAGGTAAATTAGCCTTTGTGTTTTATTTTTTATAAAATGACTTCACTGGTGAAACTAGAACTTTGGGCAAAACTTTTTTTTTTTTTTTTAATGGAGATGAGCCTCTCTCAAGTTCTAAATGATGTGCACCCATTGGGGTGATTTCCTATCACTGTGACTATTTTTTTAAATGTGTAGTTATTTTAGTAACATTCGTTTCACAAAGTATTTTATTAGGAGTTTGAAGTTTTATACAGCAAACTGTTGCTCAGTAAAACAGAACATAGATGTAACCAAGGTGGAGATGCATAAATGCACCAATTAGAGAGGAACAGCAAAACAAAATAAATAATGAACAGTAATAGAAGTTTGTGCATACTCCTCGAGGGGGTAAACATACAAAACACACCGGTAAAGGCTCGAGTCTCCATGAAAGGGGATGTAAAAGATGCTATGGATCTAAACTCAGAATCTAGGGAAGGGGAATGGAGGATTAAAAATAGAGTCTGAGGGACTAAAGGGTAGTTCAGAAGAGGTAGAGGAAGGAAGAGCAGGAAGAAAGAAGACTTTACGGGGGGGGGAAGGGAGGGAGGTAGGATAGGGAGAGTTCCCATAGGGTTTAGTCAGCCTAGATAGTGGTAGTGATCCATGCAGGTAATCAGATGGAGAGTAGAGTACAGTCCAGATTTAGGTGATCATTATAGGATAACCATGGGTCCCAGATCTTCAGAAATTTGGTGTGGTTATCAATAAGTATAGAGATGAGTTTTTTCATGAATCATAGTATTCATGAGCCTCTGTTTGACCTTGGTGAAGATAAGAAACAGTTGTCGCCAGGCTCTAGCCAATGTCTGTTGGGCCGCCAGGAAAACAAATCCCACCAGCTTCCTCTAGGCTTCAATCTTGTCCCTTTAGAAAGGGACGAGATTGGCTTATGTAATAAGGCTTCCCAGGGATTACATGCAAGAGAGATGTTTAGGACTGATCTTATCATTGTACAGGCTTGTGTCCAGAATCGCATCACCTTTGGGCAGGACCACTAGATGTAAAAGAGAGTGTCTTGCTCTCTACAACATCAAAACCCAAAAGCACTAAAGGGGATGCAAATATCCAATATAAGGTCTGTGCTGTGATAAAAGAGGCTGCAAGCAGAAAGGGTAATATCCAAAAACCCAATGGAACCATAATGATAATCACCTGCAGCGCCACACAATCAGAGTGCAACAATTAGTCACATATCTATATGAAGTGCAAAAATCTACATAAATATAAATACGTCAATCCTAAAGTGCAGTATAATATCACATTAAAAATAAAGTATATATATATGTAAAAAATGCATAAAGTGCAAAAAACTCCTGTATAGTCTAAAAAAACATATGTATTATAATTCCTCCACCAATGATTTAGATTGTTGCCAGACTTTTACCAGTGTAATGAAGCACCAACCACCACTTCATGAAATGAACTTTCACCAGAAAATGGGCTACAAAATGTGTAGCAAGCTTAGCATGTCATCATAGGTAGGTATCATCCAGGATAGCCTATGCATCTATCCACAGTGCTCTCATCTCCAGTCCCCAACACCGATCCAAGCTGCAGCAAATAAAGCTCACACTGGAGCCATCAAAGATAAACTGCTTTTGGATCGGTGGACCAGTTACACTGGAGGTCCCCTGATGATGACCTATTGGCTGAAACGCATGTTGGAGCAGAGGCTTTGGTGCTAATGTCATGCCCCTGCATGATATCGGTCAGCAGCGGTGTTCTATGTGAGTTACAGCAGTTTTGCATTGATATATATGTCTGTTTGATTGACATGCTATGTATGTGATCCATCCTCATGGTGCAATAAATATTACACTATTTATACTTTTGATGGCTCCAGTGTGAGCTTTATTTGCTGCATCTTGGATCGGTGTTGGGGACTGGAGAAGAGAGCACTGTGGATGGATACATAGGCTACCCTGGATGATACCTACCTATGATGACATGCTAAGCTTGCTACACATTTTGTAGCCCATTTTCTGGTGAGTGTCCATTTCATGAGGTGGTGGCTGGGACTTCTAGACTCTGGGAAGAATGTGGCAACAATCTTTTGTTGTGGGTGGAGGATTTTTAATACATATGTTTTTTGGTTATTACAGAACTTTTTGGCACTTTATGCACTTATATACTTTATTTTTTTGTGATATTTTTTACGGCACTTTAGGTTTGGCAGATTTATATTCATATTAACCAATTTACCACCGGAGGATTTTCCTGCTTTACGTCCAGGCCACTTTTTGCAACTCGGCACTGCGTGACTTTAACTGAAAATTGTGCGGTCATGCAATGCTGTACCCAAACAGAGCTTTATTTTGGTGGTATTTGATCACCTCTGCGCTTTTTATTTTTTGCGATATTAATAAAAAAAAGAGCAAAAATTTTGAGAAAAAATGACATTTTCAACTTTGTCTTTTAAAAAATATCCAATATACTCAATTTATGTCATATATTTTGGCCAAAATGTATTTAGCTACATGTCTTTGACAAAAAAAATCTCAGTGAGCATATTTTTATTGGTTTGCGCAAAAGTTATAGCGTCTACAAACTATGGTGTAAATACTGGTATTTACGCAGCTTTAATTTCTGACTGCCAAATCTCATTTCATCAAGTGCTAAAATGGCAGGGCAGTACAACCCCCCCAAATTACCACTTTTTGGAAAGTAGAAATCCTAAGGAATGTCCTGAGAGGCATGTTGAGCTCATTGAATATTTCATTTTTTTTGTCACAGGTGTTTGAAAAATGACAAAAAAAAAAACAAATTATTTTTTTTTTACACAAAGTTGTCATTGAAATGATATATTGCTCACACATTCCATGGGTATATGTGTAATTACACCCCAAAAAATATTCTGCTGCTTCTCCTGAGTACAGGGATACCACATATGTGAGACTTTTTGGGAGCCTAGCTGTGTACAGGACCCCGAAAACCAATCCCCATCCGAATTTCAAAGGGCGTACATTTTTCATTGCATTTTCTCACTACCTATAACGGTTTAGGAGGCCCTGAAATGTCGAACCCCCCCCAAATGACCCCATTTTGGAAAGTAGACACCCCAAGCTGTTTGCTGAGAGGCATGGTGAGTCCATGGAATATTTTATATTTTGCCACAAGTTTTGGGGAAATTACAGTTTTTTTTTTTTTTAGTTTTTTTTTAAAACACAAAGTTGTCACTAAAAGATACATTTCTCACACATGCCATGGGTATATGTGGAATGACACCCCAAAATACATTCTGCTGCTTCTCCTGAGTATGGGGATACCACATGTGTGAGACTTTTTGGGAGCCTAGCTGTGTACGGGACCCCGAAAATCAATCACCACTTTCAGGTTTTCTAATGGCGTAAATTGTGCATTTCACCTCCACACTACCCATCACAGTTTGAGGCCCTAAAATTTCAAGATAGCACAAACCCCCCCAAATGTCCCCATTTTGCAAAGTAGACACCCCAAACTATTTGCTGAGAGGCATGGTGAGTCCGTGGAATATTTTATATTTTGCCACGGGAAATATATTATTATTTTTATTTTTTTTGTTTTTTTTACACAAAGTTGTCACTAAATGATATATTTCTCACACATGCCATGGGTATATGTGAAATGACACCCCAAAATACATTCTGCTGCTTCTCCGGAGTACAGGGATATCCCATGTGTGAGACTTTTTTGCAGTCTAGCCGAGTACAGGACCCTGAAAATCAATCACCACTTTCAGGCTTTCCAAGGGCGTAAATTGTTGATTTCACTCCTGACTACCTATCACAGTTTCGGAGGTCATGAAATGCCAAGACAGCACAACCCCCCCAAATGACCTCTTTTCGGAAAGTAGACACCTTAAGCTATTTGCAGAGAGGCGTGTTGAGTGTTTTTCAGATCTCACTTTTTGTCACAAAGTTTTGGAAATTGAAAAAAGAGGAAAAAAATGCATTTCTTGTTTTTTCTTCATTTTCCAAAAAAATGAGAGCTGCAAAATACTCACCATGCCTCTCAGCAAATAGCTTGGAGTGTCTACTTTGCAAAATGGGGTCATTTTGGGGGTTTTGTGTCATCTTGGCATTTCATGGCCTTCAAAAGTGTGATAGGTAGTAGGGAGTGAGATCAACAATTTACGCCCTTAGAAAGCCTGAAGGTAGGGATTGGTTTTTGGGGTCCTGTACGCGGCTAGACTGCCAAAAAGTCTCACACATGGGGTATCCCTGTACTCAGGAGAAGCAGCAGAATGTATTTTGGGGTGTCATTTTACATATACCCATGGCATATGTGAGCAATATATCATTTAGTGAAAACTTTGTGTAAAAAAAGCAAACAAAAAGAAATAATAATTTTCCCGAAACTTGTGGCAAAATATAAACTATTCCATGGACTCATATGCCTCTCAGCAAATAGCTTAGAGTGTCTACTTTGCAAAATGGAGTCATTTGGGGGGGTTCTGTGCTATCTTGAAATCTCAGGGCCTCTGAAACTGTGACAGGTAGGGCAGAGGTAAAATGCACAATTTACGCCATTAGAAAACCTGAAGGTGGGGATTGGTTTTCGAGGTCCCGTAAACAGCTAGGCTCCCCAAAAGTCTCACACATGTGGTATCCCTGTACTCAAGAGAAGCAGTAGAATGTATTTTGGGGTATCATTTCACATATACCCATGGCATGCGTGAGCAATATATCATTTAGTGACAACTTTGTGTAAAAAAAAAAAAAAAAAAACAAATTGTCATTTTCCTGAAACTTAGGGCAAAATGTAAAATACTCCATGGACTCAATATGCCTCTCAGCAAATAGCTTTGGGTGTCTACTTTCCAAAAAGGGGTAATTTGGGGGGTGTTTGAACAGTCCTGACATTTTATGCTCAATCTTAGCGACACATCACCCACTCTTCTAACCACTTGAAGACCAAGCCTTTTTGTTTACATGAAAAATTATATTTTTTTTACAAGAAAATTACTTTGAACCCCCAAACATTATATTTTTTTTTCAAGCAGAGGCCCTACAGAACAAAATGGTGGATGTTGTAATTTTTTTTGTCACACGGTATTTGCTCACACATTTTCCAAACGCAATTTTTGCGTAAAAAAACACTTTTTTTATATTTAATGCAGAAATACACTATATAATTCCTAATTGTTTGGTAAAATTTAAAATATGATCTTATGCCGAGTACATAGACACCAAACATGACACACTTTAAAAATTGCACACGCCCGTGCAGCGGCAACAAACTACGTACGGTTTTAAAAGCCTTTAAAAGTCTTTACAGGTTACCACTTTGGACTTACAGAGGAGGTCTACTGCAACACTTACTGCAATCGACTTGGCATTCGCGGCGATACCTCACATGCATGGTGCAATTGAGGTTTACATATGACACTAGACCAATGCTTGTGTGCACATTTGCGCGCAAGCACGGGGGGGACAGGGGGGCTTGATTTTTTTATTTTTTTTTTTATTTTGCTTTTTTATGTTATTTTGACACCTTTTCTTTCATTTTTTTTTTAAATAATTTTTATTGTTATCACAGTGAATTTAAATGTCTCCTATAATAGCAATCTGTAGTGACAGGTACTCTTTTTTAAAAAAAAATTGGGGTCTGTTAGAATCTAAATCTCTCCTCTGACCTTAACGCATCTGACCACACCAAAGTTGGTGGGATAAAATGCTTTCCCAATTTCCCAATTCTGCTGTTTATTTCTGGCGAAACAGAAGTCATGAAATGCTCGTAGCTTCCGATATCTTAGGCCATAGAGATGATTGGAGCCATTCTCATCTCCAATCAGCTCTATGGTTAGATAACTGAACCACCGACTGTACTCTCGGGTTAACCGGTGGGAGGGGGAGTTCCCTCCCACTGCATGTAAGAGCAGTCTAACGGCCAATTATCCGCTAGAATTGCTTTTACATGTAAGCCGACCGCTGGCTGTAAAAAACGATACCAAGATGATGCCTAAATCTGCAGGCATCATACTGGTATAACCACTCAAAGTCCAGCAACGTACCAGTACATTGCTGGTCCTTGTTTGGCATATAGTGTAGGTTTTTTTTTTTTCATGCAGCCAGTGGGCTGAACAAAAAAAAAGAGAACCTAAAAGAAATCACCACAGGAATATTGTGTAGTATTACATACCATTAACCGCCCAACAGCCAAACCCACTGATTTAATGGTGGGTATACATGACAATATTCCACGTATACCCACCATTAAATCAGTTTTAACTGCAGTGGTGAAATCAGTCTACCACAGCTGCTGCCATCAGAGGTATCCATATATGATGTGCGCAAATGCTTTTTGTGTCAGAATATATTAAATCAATGTGGCATCCGACGGGTACCTGCAAGAGAAACAGGTTAACAAAAGAATGAAAAACAAACAAAGTACAGTAAAAGTACAGTAGGAAGTGTAGAAGAACATAAAAATAACTTAGACGACAACTGTTTTTGGCTTTTTTATTTTATGTTATGTTTTTTTTTTTTTTTTCTTCAACGTTAGAGTTCCAGGTTCCAGGTTAGGGTCTCTCAAAATGACAATAGCCATCGAACATCTTTTGAGACCCTGTGTAAACGTGCCCTAAACTGTGCCGTGCTGTACCCTATGCTAATAATCCACTAGTGTGTGGTAGCGATGGAAACAGTCACCGTGGCAAAGACCAGGTCGGTCAGGACAGTCGGGACAATAATTTACGGGTGTCACGCCTAAATCTGTGCTTGCTGCAGACACGGCATCTTTTTTGGGGGTATCTTTGGGTAGGGGCACTCGGGAGGAATTCCGCAAAATGCCTCTCATGCAGGCGGCTCACTGCATCTGGTTGGGGAATTTGGGCAGGAGCACCAGCTGGATACAGAAGGGCTCTGATTATCTCTTCTTGGAATTAAAAGAAGGATAATGTTCCGGCAGACACTTTGTATAAGACAAAAGCGTTGTAAATAGCCAATTGAAATAGGTATACAGACACTTTTTTGTACCAGCGTCTGGCCTTATGGGCAATTAAGTACGGTCCCATCATCTGGTCATTGAAGTCCACCCCTCCCATTTTACGGTTATAGTCGTGGAAACAGAGGGGCTTCTCAACAACAACACCGGTGACCGTAGTAATTTCGACTGCCGTGTCTGGGTGAATGGAGGACATTTGTCCCTCCACTTCACTGCAAGCAATTCATCGCACCTCAAGCAGGCTCTCTCCCCCGAGCTCAGTGGGGCATTTACTAGCCGTTGGGGGAAGCCCCGGCGATTAGATCGCACGGTGCCACAAGCGGCAATTTGCAATTGAAAGAGGTGTCTATAAAAAGAGGCACGCTTGAATAAAAATTGTCCACGTATAAGTGGTACCCCTTTCCGAATAAGGGTGACACCAAGTCCCAAACAATCTTGCCGCTGCTCCCTATGTAGTCTGGGCAGTCGGGGGGCTCCACAGAGCTATCTTTTCCCTCGTAGACATGGAAACTAACTGTATAGCCTGTGGCTCTGTCACACAGCTTGTACTGCTTGACCCCGTATCTGGCACGCTTGCTGGGGAGATACTGTTTGATAGCAAGGCGGCCAGCAAACTTAATCAGGGACTCGTCAACGCAGACATCTTGTTGGGGGGTAAACAAGGCTGCAAAGGCTGCAAGGCTGCAGAGGACAACAGAGTTCATTGTTGCTAAAATGCATGAACCAAAATATTTGTTCGTATTGAGCCCTGGACATAGCAGGACACGTGCATTTGATGAATTGGGACAGTGGACCAATGTAACCGCAATTCATTATTTTTTGTAATGCCCGTGTTGAAGGATAGGCCCAGAAAGGTCTTAAAATCAGGAATCGTTATAGGATTCCAGGCGAATGGTCTGGCAAGGGGTGAATTTGGGTTGGCGGCGATGAATTGTTGTGCGTATAAATTTGATTGATCCACAATAGATCTGAAAAGATCTTCAGTGAAAAACAGCTTAAAAAAGTTAATGGGTTTAAAACCAGCTGTTTCCACTTGAATTCCGGGTTGGGCAGTGAATGGGGGAAGTACTGGCGCTGTGGAATCTGTGGGCTGCCAATTAGGATATGCCAGCGCTTCAGGGAGGGCACTATGGGCTCTACGGGCCTGTCTTTGAATACGCGGTGGCTACGGGCCACTACTCGTGCTAGCCACCGCACCAGCTTCAACTGCACTTATGGGACTCGCCACGTCACCAAGTGATACTGCAGTGCTGGTTGTACTAGGTCCAGGGTGTACTAGGCCGCTCGTGCTTGCCAGATCACGAGAAGTGTGAGCGGCACTATTACTGGCACTAGCAACTCCAGAATGGGGTCGGGTACGCCTGACCTTAGCAGGGACCCCTCTGTCCTCGGAGATATCTGTCAGGGAGATATCTGTCAGGGAGCCGCTGCTGTCATCAGGTTCATATACTGACCCTGATTCTGCCAGTGAAGCTTCCCCATCGCTCTCATCTGACATGGTCAGTATACTGTAAGCCTCTGCACTACTGTACCAATTTTTGGTCATTTTAGTAACTAAATTTACCGGTACAGTAGTGTGACTAACAGGTAAAAAAGCCCCTGGTTGTCAAAGACTATTTGGTCGCTACAAAAAAAAACTGCTAGCGCTAGCAGAGATCAGGCCTGACTCTGCTAAGGCAGCAGTTTTGTGTGATTTGTGTTTTTTGGAAGTGACAGTAATCTATTGATTACTACACTTGCCTGGGTAGGGTGGGCTGGGCGGAGGGGCTAAATGCAGGTGCTGGCAGGAATCAGTGCTGATTGTGCAAACACTGCGTTTTGGGAACACTAAACTATGGGGACGCTAGTATAGTTCTGATCAGATCAGATATTGATCTGTTCAAACACTATACTAGTAATGAAGGTGTGTGTGTGTATGTGTGTTAGTGTACTTGACTCTAATTAACGCTAAATAACGGTGGTGTGGTGGGACCCTGACGCTAACTAGCCTAAGTAGTGTCACCTGTGACACTAATACAGTGATCGGTAATCACTGTATATAGTGAACACTGTGACAGGGCAATGAAGGGGTTAAATGGGGGAGATCAAGGGGTTAAACCTTTTATAGGGGATAGATGGCGGGTGGCCTAAACCTATTTGGGCTTAGCTTAGTGCAAGCGCAAATTAGGGTCACAAGTGACACTAATACAGTGATCAGTAGTTATCTGATATACTGTATATATTAGTGCACTGTGTGATAGGGAGTGAAGGGATTAACTGGGGGAGAGCAAGGGGTTAAAAGTTTATTAGGTGATAGATGGCGGGTGGCCTAAACTTATTTGGGCTTAGCGCAAGCGCAAATTAGGGTCACAAGTGACACTAAATACAGTGATCAGTATTTACCTATATACTGTACAGTATTTAGTGCACAGAGTGATAGGGAGTGAAGGGGTTAACTGGGGGTGATCAAGGGGTTAAAACTTTATTAGGGGATAGATGGTGGGTGCCCTAACCCTATTTGGGGCTAACGCAAGCGCAAATTAGGGTCACAAGTGACACTAATACAGTGATCAGTAAAAGACCTGTATACCACTGTATATAGTGTTCACTGTGAGGGGTTTGGGGGGTGATCAAGGGGTTAAATGTGCCTGTGTGTGTTTTTGTTAGTGTGCTGTTTGGTGGAACTCACATTTTTGATGTCTCTCTCTCTTCTCCTGGAACCGAAAGGGCTCCAGGAGGGAGAGTTACATCACTTCCCCTGCCTGTGTTTACATTACACAGGCAGGGGACATGATGCCATTGGCTGGAACCGATCACCAGATCCAGACCAAAAATCATTGGTCTGTATCTGGTGACTGATCGGTTCTCTGCCAAATCAGACCAGGATCGGCTCGCGGGGCGCGCGGGAGCGCGCCCTGCGAGCCGTGATCGCGCCCGACATAGGTCTACGTCGCTGGACGGTGTCGAGCCACTTTGCCGCAGTACCAGCTCAGTGAGCGGTCGGCAAGTGGTTAATTTTGGACTTTATTTACTGTAGATATGGAAATATTTGTTGCACTTCGTGATTATTTGTTGCCCTCTGATTGTTTGGCACTTCAGGTGATTATCACAAAGGGCAGGGCCGCTGATAAGCCAGTACAACCGGCCCTGTTGTACCAGGCCCGGTGTCTTCGGCTCAGCAGGGGGGGCCCGGGCAACCTCACAGACAGCACAGAATAAATAAAAATTAAAAAACAGGCTTTCCAAATTACACCCCCACTCAGCCGCTCCTACTAGCTTAGGGGGGGGGGGTGTATTATTGCTATTTCCTGGACCCTTCTCTCTGATGATGTGCTGGTGGGAGTGGAGAGACTTTCTTCTCAATTTCGGGCACATGTGCAGTGCATTCTGCGCCTGCTACGCTGCTTAAAGTCCTGGCCGCCAGCCCACAGGTGCAACTGCCCATTCCCTTACCTGGCGGAGTGATCTTCCTCTGCTCAGCTCCTAATTTGGTAGTTGGCCCGAGAGAAACAGTGAACGAGAGGCTGTGAGGCGGACGGCTGAGGCAGCAGGCAGCTGACAAGGTCCAGAAGCAAAGGGGAAGCAGAAATTGGTGGTTACTGCAGCACAGGGGGTCCCAGGAGGTGGGTGAGCGGAGACACAGAATGGGAAGCACGTTTGTCTGCACCTGGCACTTTGGAAAATTGCACGACTGCACAATTCATTACAAAATTGTCAATGTATGGAGATAAAAGGACATGGACTCATATATGAATGATTTTTGCTTATTATTTTATGTATTTATTGTTTTACACTAATTTCATAGTTAATTGGGACATTTTTTGATTTTGGATATCTGATTTTTATTATTTTGGTTATGTATGTATAATCATGGTAATATAGTTGGGATTTATCAGGTAGCGCTTTGGAAAACATTTACACAGACAATTTAAAGGTACAGTACCCTTTTAAAATCAGCAGCTTATGGAGGATTCACGTACATAGGATTTAATTATATTGGTTATTTTACCTAAGCGTGGGTATTGGTATTATAAGAATATAAAGATATACTGCATAGTATAGCGTAGTATAGTGCATAGTACATTACTATAATGTCACCATCCATATCACCATCTATAACACACAGGCAGCAGTCAGTAGGTTCTCAACAGCCCAACAGCCATGTCATGTGACACACTGTGACAGAGCGAGCCATGATAGAGAACCTGCTGACTGCTGCCTGTGTGTTTATCATAATGATGATGATTGATGACCTTAACCTGTGCTGTTTGTTATCAGGGCTTCTTTTATGTGGGGCGGAATCTACTTGTTTAGCGGGGGATCTGTCTGCTGATCCCCCACTGAGCGGAGCAGGCAGATGACAGGTCCGTGTCCACTCAACTTATATAGAGTGGACACAGACACAGCCCTCTCTGCTCTAAGAGTGACTAGTGTAAACAAACTGACTGTCCATTTACACCTGACTGCCCTCCAATCCAATCTACTAGACGGAGGGGAACGGATCCCTTTCCGTTTTGTTTGGCAGCTCAGATTGGAGGTAGGTGGGTATAAATGAACACAAGCCCCTTTAGATCCATTGCCCTATAGTAGTAAATGGAGGGTCAGATCAGGTCCACCTAAAAATGGACAGGCAGACCTTATCATACCTGTCGTATGAACCAACCTTTTCCCTTTAACTGATTGCCGTCGGCCCTCACATCATCCAGCCTGTTCCTGCACTTTGTTTCAAGGCGGGTCTGCGGAGGAGCCAGGGGCATGGCTATGGAGGAGATGAGGGTGGGGCTGAAAAGGGCTCTGTCAGGTAGGCTGTATGGGGCCCCATGTTTTTTTTTTTTCAGCGGCTCTGACAAAGGGGATGCAAAAGGGACAAATTTAGCCAAATATGGGGTCTTGTACAAACAGGAAAGTAATTTGTAGGCATTCTCTTGAGCCAGTATGTTCTTCAAACATTTAGAAGTCTGGCCAAATTTGGTTTCAGGTAGCTTGGTCCAGAGTTTTGCCTAGGTCAATTTCCTATTTCATGACATAAGGGAGTGTGTAAGGGCCCATTAGGCTGCAACATTTGGCCAAAAGAGAGATTTCATTTTAATAATAACATCCCTGGTATGCCACTGTCCTAATATCACAGGGAACAAGGCACTCCCGCTAAAATGCCTTCATGTGCTTTTCTTGTCTGGAGCATGCAGTGATCTTTGTTCAGGCATCATCCAGGGTCCACATTTCCTTCCTGGATCGAGATGGTGGATTAGAAATAACACCATCATATACAGTATATCAGGGTGCTGTGCAGTTATTGGCTGTGTTCACTAATTTCATTCTGCTGCAGCCTTTTACTTTGTGACTGGGGAAATGCTTCCTCTTTCCTGCAGCAGACTAAGGGCATAATCTCTTCTTAGGAAAAGTTACTTGACTAAACCTTAAGGGCTGTTTTTTTTTGTCATACAATTTTGTATACTGTTGCTATATGGTCACTTATCAGGAATTACTTTGTACAGTCATAAAGTTACTCAAAGGACTACTTCAAGTCTGCAATCCTTGCACTGATCTATCCAATGGAGCCAGGTTATTTCTCGCCCCAGCAAAGCCATATTAAGTAGAGGATATAAAAGGGAGTTGTGGAAGATTTCTGCTGCTGTAAATGGAGATTGGATTCTAAGCCTTCCAGGCCATTTATCACCAGTAAGCTACCAGGGCTGAGTACTCTGCATATAGACAACGGTGTCCACTGTCCAGTATATATATCATGAGCCAACAGTGTTAAAGCTGAAGCTTTAAGTGTTCCTTAAGACACCACCAGCCAATGACAAAATGCCATTGCTGCAAAAAAAAAAAAAAAAAAAATTGGAAGGTGGGTGAAAGACATCAAATAATCTCATAATTTGTTTTTATCTGATGTCTCATTATTTGTTTGCCATACATGATGCTATTTTCTTTTCTGCATTTACGGTTTGCAGGAAAGAAAAAACACTTGTTTCCCCCATCAACACCTTTAGTGTTGATGGAGTCCTCCTTCCTGTGGAGCCACTGTATTCTCCTGGCAGGGAGAATGCGGAGAGCCATCCATGCCCGGAGAATACACAGTGATTATTGCTAGCGGCTATAGCCGCTAGAAAATAATTGCATGAAAATGCTGAACCGGCCAAGATTCAAACCATCTATGGCCTTTAGTCATTATACTGTAATAGACTGGATATACATTGCCGTATATTTTCTGAAGAAATATATTATATTTTGATTTATACCGATCACTTGTACCACAGCCCATTTATGGAGAGTGTATATGTTGTGTTATTTATGATGTTTATGCTTTTATCACTTTAACCACTTGCCGTCTGCTTACGTTGACACTACTGCAGCAAAGTGGTCTGTTATCGTCTGACGACGTAGACCTACGTCGTCAGACACTCCCCTTTCTCGGTGGAGGTGTTCTTTTTTAGCACAGTGCAGCACAGAAGAACCGTTAATAGAATCACTATATGTCACATGCTATTCACGAACTGTTTTTTTCCCTCAAATTATATTTCGATTTATATGGATCACTTGTATCACAGCCCATTTATGGAGAGTGTATATGTTGTGTTATTTATGATGTTTATGCTTTTATCACTTTATTCACATTGTTTTTTTAGACTTTATTACTTTCTAGAAGGTTTGTTTTTTTGATCACATACCCCTCTCACCCTCCAATTTATCCTCCATATGAAGTAATAACAGAAAAAGAAAAATCCTGATTAGTCCTAAGTGCTTTAGAATCTCTATCAACCAGCAATGCATCTATATCCATTGTCTGGATTTAACAGATAGTGTTTGCCCAGGAAGCCTCATTATACACTGCTCAAAAAAATTAAGGGAACACTTTTTTAACAGAGTATAGCATTAAGTCAAGTAAACTCCTAGGATATTGATCTGGTCAGTTTAGTAGCAGAGGGGTTGTTAATTAGTTTCAGCTGCTTTGATGTTAATTAAATTACCAACAGGTGCACTAGATGGGCAACAATAAGATGACCTCGAAAACAGGAATGGTTTTACAGGTGGGGGCCACTGACATTTCTTTTTCTTACTTATCTTTTCTGACTGTTTTTTTTACTAGATTTGCATTTGGCTAGGGTCAGTGTCACTACTGGTAGCATGATGTGATACCTGAACCCTATAGAGATTGCACAGGCAGTCCAAATCCTCCAGGATGGAACATCAATACGTGCCATTGCCAGAAGGTTTGCTTTGTTTCCAAGCACAGTCTCCAGAGCATGGAGGAGATTCCAGGAGACAGGCAGTTACTCTAGGAGAGTTGGACAGGGCCGTAGAAGGTGCTTAACCCATCAGCAGGACCAGTATCAGTTCCTTTGTGCAAGGAGCGACAGGAGGAGCACTGCCAGAGCCCTACAAAATGACCTCTAGCAGGCCACTGGTGTGAATGTCTCTGACCAATCAATCAGAAACAGACTTCATGAGGGTGGCCTGAGGGTCCGACATCCTCTAATGGGCCCTGTGTTCACTGCCCGACACCATGGAGCTCAATTGCCATTTGCCATTGAACATCAGAATTGGCTGGTCCGCCACTGGCGCCTTGTGCTTTTCACAGATGAGAACAGGTTCACCCTGAGTACATGTGACAGACATGAAAGGGTCTGGAGAAGCCATGGAAAAGGTATGCTGCCTGTAAAATCATTCAGCATGACTGGATTGGTGGTGGATCAGTGATGGTCTGGGGAAGCATAACCATGGAGGGATGCAAAGACCTCTACAGGCTAGAAAATTTCCATTAGGTATCAACATAAAATCCTTGGACCCATTGTCAGACCCTACGCTGGTGCAGTGGGTCCTGGGTTTCCCCTGGTGCACGACAATGCTCAGCCTCATGTGGGGAGAGAATGCAGCCATTTCCTGGAGGATGAAGGAATCAATACCATTGAATGGCCCTACGCTCGCCTGACCTAAATCCAATAGAACAACTCTGGGACATTATGTTTTGGTCCATCTGACGCTGCCAGGTTCAACTTCAGACTGTTCAGAAGCTTAGTGATGCTCTGGTCCACATCTGGGAGGTAATACCCCAGGACACTATTCATCATCTCATTAGGAGCATGCCCCGACATTATCAGGCATGCAGACAAACATGTTGGGGCCATACAAACTACTGAGTACCACTTTGAGTTGCTGCAATGAAATTTCCAAAAAATCTAGTAGCCTGTTGCATCATTTTTAAACTTTGATTCTCGGGGTGTCTTTGAATTCAGCCCTCTGTAGATTGATCATTTTAATTTCCATCAAACGATGTGGCATCCTTTTATTCTTAACACATTACCCAGTCCATATCAGTATAGATATCCAGCATGATATTTTTCCCCATTGAGATATGATGTGTTTTCAAAGTGTTCCTTTCATTTTTTTGAGCAGTGTATAGATTTTCCAAAAAGCGAGGCTTAGGAACCTCAGCCTGGACAATAAAATCCTTCAATGTGATATGGAAATACTCGCGCCAAGGAGTGCAAAATAATGTCTGTGGGAAGCTGCAATGTAATCAGGTGCACTAAAAATTAGTGATCTAAGATTGTGAACAGAAAAAAGCTTACTGTGCTACCCTTTTTATTCTAACTAGTGAACAGCTCTTAATATGGGTTGTTATTTGACAAAGTGCAGTATGGTGAGTAAAAATAAATAAATAAGTAAGTATGGATCACTCCAAACTCAAATGTAAAGTGCAATAATGCCCATAAGAAATAAAATAAATGCAATAACAATATTAATATCAAAATGGTGCAACAACAGCATTACATATATAATTTAACTTGAATAGTGACAGTCCGTTTAGCGTGACTAAAGTGCAAAGTGCTGGAAAAAAGTCTCTTTGTGCAGATTTCAAACGGTGGTGACTCCTGTGACCCTCTGATCACCCTCCAGTGCTCGAAGGTAAGGTATCCCACTTACCAGATATGGTGGATTCTTATGGCGTACGCCAAAAAGAATCTGTAAGCGCTTGTGTGTTTCTCCTGACCTCAGATGGTCCGGTTCTGTGTTTGGCCCATAAGTACTCAGGATAAACAAGAAAGAGAAATGCTCCTCATAGTGTAGAAAGGTAACGACCTTTATTACTCGAACACATGCATATAAACACACTCTTCATGTAAAAACACATCCAATAAAAGTCCTTAAAAACTGTGGTGAAAAAAACTCCAAAAACTCTTGTGCAAATGTCGCAAAGGAAAACCGTGATAGGTCACAGCAAAAAATGTGGGGTACCCATATGGATACTAGTACTTGACGCGTTTCGTCAGAGATGTGACGTCTTCGGAAGACTTCACATCTCTGACGAAACGCGTCAAGTTGGTACGCACGCTGCCTCGCTCTGAGCTATCGTTGGACCGCACGCCGCCACACCACTTCCGGGTACGGCGAACTCAGCGGACATCACACAGCGTCCTGACATACCGTGCCGCGAGGCACTATGGAAGCTCAGCAGCGGTACTAGTATCCATATGGGTACCCCACATTTTTTGCTGTGACCTATCACGGTTTTCCTTTGCGACATTTGCACAAGAGTTTTTGGAGTTTTTTTCACCACAGTTTTTAAGGACTTTTATTGGATGTGTTTTTACATGAAGAGTGTGTTTATATGCATGTGTTCGAGTAATAAAGGTCGTTACCTTTCTACACTATGAGGAGCATTTCTCTTTCTTGTTTATCCTGAGTACTTATGGGCCAAACACAGAACCGGACCATCTGAGGTCAGGAGAAACACACAAGCGCTTACAGATTCTTTTTGGCGTACGCCATAAGAATCCACCATATCTGGTAAGTGGGATACCTTACCTTCGAGCACTGGAGGGTGATCAGAGGGTCACAGGAGTCACCACCGTTTGAAATCTGCACAAAGAGACTTTTTTTCCAGCACTGTGCACTTTAGTCACGCTAAACGGACTGTCACTATTCAAGTTAAATTATATATGTAATGCTGTTGTTGCACCATTTTGATATTAATATTGTTATTGCATATATTTTATTTCTTATGGGCATTATTGCACTTTACATTTGAGTTTGGAGTGATCCATACTTACTTATTTATTTATTTTTACTCACCATACTGCACTTTGTCAAATAACAACCCATATTAAGAGCTGTTCACTAGTTAGAATAAAAAGGGTAGCGCAGTAAGCTTTTTTCTGTTCACAATAAAATCCTTCACCTGGGAACAATTTCTCCTAAGGTGTAGAGAATGACTTTGATCAGGGATCCTCAAACTTTGGCCCTCCAGCTGTTGCGGAACTACACATCCCATGAGGCATTGTAAAACTGACATTCAAGGACATGACTAGGCATCATGAGAATTGTAGTTCCTGAACAACTGGAATGCCATAGTTTGAAGACCCCTAACTTAGAGGGACGGATTGAAGCCAAGACCTATGATGGAGAATATTAAGAGGAGAAATGGAATTCCTATTGGTGGCCTTAAAGAAAGTTCTGGTGATTAAATGCTCACTTGCGTTATCCTGGCTTGAGACAAATAAGTAAGACTGGAACTGATTTTTTTTTTTTTTTTTTCTTTTTGGTTTGTCACAGTTTACTCTCCCAAATTTTACCCGATATTTGGGTGACTCAAGATATAAGTACTTTTTGTCCTTTTTGAACGCCGGAGTCTTTTTCCCCTCTCCCTTTTTTTTTTTTTTTTCAAAAGGGGGGGGGGGTAAAATAGCGCCTTTTTTGACACTTACCCTCTAGGGTGGACTATGAGGTCCGCGGTGGGTGGGATACAAACCCTCTCCAATTTTGGAGAGACGGGTGGGGTGGGGGGGATGGGGATGTTTGAACACTACTCTGTTATTGTATTTATTGTATTGTTTAGTCATTATATTTTTTTTATTTTTTTTTGGCACTGGCACACAAACCTATATATACAAAAATTGCTAGTTAGAACGCAGATGAACACCGAATGGAGCAGCCTCCACCCGGGTCCTGGGGAATACTATAATATTCATTGCTCATTATTTATTTATTTATTTTTTTTTTTTTTCTTCCTTTATACAATGTTTTATGAGTGGAGATGGATTCCTTAAAGGTGATTTCTTGGAACACTAGGGGTTTGAATTCCCCGCAGAAACGCTCCTTAGTGTTCCAATATTTAAAATCGTTTAATCCCCATATATGTGTCCTGCAGGAGACTCACTTGTTGGGTACTCGAACGCTGGCTCTCAAGAAACCATGGGTCGAGCATCACTACCACTCTACGTTTTCTACGTATGCTCGTGGAGTCAGCGTTCTTATCCATAAGTCTCTCCCGTTTAGACTACTGGATCTCTCCCTCGACCCGGATGGACGATTTGTTTTGCTCAATCTGCAGATATTATCTTTTACTTTATTGCTGGTGGGGTTATATAACCCCCCACCGGCTTCAATCAAGCTGCTACATAAAATCTTTAAAGAAATTGCTAAATATGAGAATGATAATATACTTATTGTGGGTGATTTTAATATGGTTCCAGACTCGAACATGGACAGAATGACTGGAGATTCTTCCACCAGATCAGATCTGGCTGAATGGGCTGAGACTTATGGGTTAACGGATTTATGGCGTTGGCACCATCCCCATTCTAGGGAATATACCTGCCATTCTACTACTTATAAATCCTTTTCTCAAATTGATTTAATGTTTGCAGGTGGCTCACTCCTATCTCGGGTGCGGGAGATTCAGGTTCTTCCTCGTGGGATCTCCGACCATGCTCCACTTCTTTTAAATATGGAACTATCTGGTAACCCCTCTGATAGACTATGGCGATTATCCAGATATTGGATTTCTGACCCTGATATAATCCCTTTAGTCATGCCTCAAGTAACGGCCTTTTGGGAGATAAACCCGGGCACATCATCAGTGGCTATGGTCTGGGACGCCTTTAAGGTCTGCACCCGGGGGTATTATCAGTCAGCTATTGGGAAGATCCAACGATATAGACGAACAAATTTATTGCAAAAAGAAAAAGAGGCTAGAGATATGGAAAATTTGTATATTCAAACTCGAGATCCCACTCATTATACACGATTTCAATCTTTGACCAGGGAGGTAATGGGAATACGCACAGCTCTTACACAGAAAAAATTGCTTTCTCAATCTAAACGTATTTTCGTACAAGGAGAGTATAACGGTAAAATACTGGCGCAAATTTCTAGGGAACAGACAAGTGGGTATAGTATAGCACATATTCAGGATCAATCAGGTATTTTTCATTCTAATCCAGAAACTATCAATCACAAGTTTATGGATTATTATCAGGCCCTATATAATACTAGGATCAATTATTCAGCAGATGAATTGGATCATTACTTGCAGGCAGTGGACTTTCCGGTCTTAATCGATAGAGATAGGGCCAAATTAGATGCCCCTATTACTCTCTTGGAGATCCAGGAAGTGGTGGCTTCCTTACAACCTGATAAAACACCAGGACCGGATGGAATTCCTGTTGACTTCTATAAGGCCCATATGGACCTCTTGGGCCCGCATCTATTAGCCACTCTTGCAGGTTCCCTAAATGACGGGAAACTCCCTAAAACAATGAGCGAAGCGGTTATCGTCGTGATCCCTAAGCCAGGGAAGGATCCATCATTATGTTCATCATATAGACCTATCTCTTTATTAAATGTAGATGGGAAGATCCTTCCAAAGATTTTGGCCACTCGACTTAATAGTGTTATTATAGACTTGATTCACCCGGACCAAACCGGATTTATACCTGAAAGGGGCACGGACATCAATATCCGGAGATTGTTTACACATATGGCCTTGGCGTCGGGGGAGGGAGCAGGTGTGGTCGCCTCCCTCGACGCCGAGAAAGCATTTGACTCTGTTGAGTGGCCATTTCTTTGGAAGATCCTAGCTAGCTTCGGGTTTGGCCCTAACTTTGTCTCATGGATTAAGCTTCTTTATGGGAATCCAACGGCTAGGGTCCGCACTAACTCATCCCTGTCGGATAAATTCCCTCTATTGAGGGGCACCCGACAGGGATGCCCGTTATCCCCGGCCTTGCTTGCCTTGGCTTTGGAGCCGCTCGCGATTATGTTGCGGGCGGACCCACAAGTCCGAGGCATTAAAGTGGGGGTCATTGAAGAGAAGTTGTCCTTATATGCAGACGACACCTTGATCTATTTGGCTGATGCCTCTACTTCATTACATAGGGCCCTACAATTATTCGACATTTTTGGTCGTTTTTCAGGTATATGTATTAACTGGTCTAAGTCTGTCCTTTTTCCATTACACCCATCGGTACCTTTAATTGATACTCAGACACCGTTGAAATGGGTACAGGATATGGTGTACTTAGGTATCAAAGTGGGTCCAACACTGGATGTGTACCAGCAAAATAACATCGACCCTTTAGTTTTACAATTAAATAAAAGGTGTGCGTCATGGCGCATGCTTCCCTTGTCCCCGGTTGGCAGAATTAACTTATTAAAAATGAGTTATCTCCCGAAATTTTTGTACTTTTTTCGTAACTCCCCCATTGATATGACTAGAACCTTTTTTTCGAGATTAGATAGTATGGTGACAACTTTTGTATGGGCCGGGCTTACTCCACGAGTCGCAAGGCGCACGTTATATCTTCCTCTTGCAAGAGGAGGTTTAGCGTTTCCTAACTTCAAGCTGTATTTTTGGGCGGCTGTACTGGTGACGGTTCGGTGGTGGTTCTCCCAGCCCAAAACTAACTCCGCAGTTACATTAGAAGCGGCATTGCTGGGCTCCTATGCGGCCCTTAGTAATCTGGTTTTCCGGGGTGAACGGGCACATCCTCAAATAACCAGTCTGATGAAGACGGTGCTGCGGATATGGACTCGGGCGCGGGCGATATATAATACACCTCTACATATATCCCCCCACACTCCGTTGTGGGGTAATCCTAATCTAATACATCTGTATCAACTTCCTGATCCCCAGCTATGGGCAGCCAGAGGGATTGTGACTATGAAACATGTTATTAAAGATGGAAGACTTCAAGGCTTTGACGCTCTCCAGTCTACCCACTTATTGCCTCCCACTATGGGGTTTCGTTACCGCCAGCTTAGTCATGCTATGCGGGCTCAGTTCCAAGGCCCTGTTGTCTTGGAATCAGACCCTTTGGAGAAAATGCTAACTTTTAAGGTAATAGGGAAAACTCTCTCTGCTATATATTTTATACTCTCAACAGATCATAGTCAGTCTCTTGAGAAAACCTATAATAAATGGAAGGATGACATCCCAGATCTGACTGTCGAAGATTGGGAGGACTCGGTTAATAATTATATCCCCTCAATGATAGTGGCTAGGGACAGATTCATACAACTCAAATTCTTACATAGAGCATACTACACGCCGCAACGTCTTGCTAGGATATATCCTATGAAGGATCCTTTGTGCACCAGATGTGGACATGAAATTGGTACTTTTTTACATGTTGTTTGGTCGTGCTCTGAGCTGGCAACCTTTTGGAAAGCGGTGATGGATACTATTGGGGAAATTTTTGACACTATGATTCCTTTGGACCCAAAGGTAACTTTATTGAGTAACCTTACAGAAGTGGCTGGGGATAAATATGCTAAAATGTGCATTATGTATACCCTGTTTTATGCCAGGAGAGAAATCCTTTTGCGATGGAAGTTACCTGAACCTCCCACCCGATCAACCTGGATAGCTGCCGTCACTAAGACACTTCCATTCTACCGTTTTACATACGGTAGTAGAAACTGCCCAAAAAAATTTGATAAAGTGTGGTCAGCCTGGATTGATGCTGTAGGTGTGCCAATGTCACCTGTTCCATAATGATAGAAGCAGGAACTTATTTACTAATTGATGATATTCTATTTTTTTTTTTTTGTCCTTAAATTGCTTTATTGATATTCCCCTTCTCTTCCTCTCCCAAATATATATATTTTTTTTTTTTTCTGTGTTTGTATGTATGGATAATATTTTTTTTTTGTGCAGAGTAATGTATTGTAAATATTTGTCTTGTTTACATGTCTAACAATAAAATAAAAATTTAATTGTAAAAAAAAATGCTCAATTGCAACACTAATGGTGGGATCCTATAAATTAACTTGATATACACTCACCTCTAAATTCAACTGTATACCTCTACGGTTTCCATTGAGTTCCTGCATGAATAACTCCAAGGAAGCCATGTCCCCATCCCAAAGGAGGAGGATGTTGTCAAGATACAGTACCTCCTCCACAAGTCCTATTGAGGTTGGGGGGGGCATAGACGGCATCCTCCTCTCACTTAGCCATTAATACATTTGCCAAACTGGTGGCAAGTTTTGCGCCCATGACAACTACTTGCCCTTGAAAGCAAAAGTAATTGAGAGTTGCCACAAATGATAATAAATCAATAATATATTTTTTCTGTATACTAGGGATGGTAGAGTCCTGACTCAACAAATAATCCACAGCCTTCTGTATAACTTGACTAACGTATGTACAGGTTATTTTTAGAGGTGTCTATCTTTAACTAGCTTGAGATCATGCAGAAGCACTTTGGTGGGATTCGGGTCAGGGCTCTGATTTTTTTATTATAAAATATTGTTATTTTTACAGTTACGATAGTTTTTGCTGATACACTCCTAGGCTTTGACATGTGAATGATTGACAAGTTGCATGACAACTTATTTTAAGATTTAGTTAACCACAGAAGACCTCAGGTTCTGCTTTAGAATTTCCTGTCCAATCTGAAGTTTATTGGCTCAATGTCTGCAATCTGCCAGGTTCTAAGGCAGTGAAGACACCCCACATCATTTTACATTCTCCTTCATACTACATTCTTGGTATTGGGGTTCAGATTTATTTCTCTGCACAAATTCACCAAAAAACTCATCATGCATGGTTGCAATAGTACTGAGCGATGTTTGGTGTAATCCTAGCTCTAAAAATAATAATCACTTGTCATATGCATGCTGCATCTCCTTGGTTCAGCAAATAATCTGGTAAATCAAAAGGATTGATTTATTCATGTCCTGTTATACATAGTGGATAAATACAGTGCCTTGCGAAAGTATTCGGCCCCCTTGAACTTTGCGACCTTTTGCCACATTTCAGGCTTCAAACATAAAGATATAAAACTATTTTTTTGTGAAGAATCAACAACAAGTGGGACACAATCATGAAGTGGAGCGAAATTTATTGGATATTTCAATAAATTTAAATTTAAAAAAACTGAAAAATTGGGCGTGCAAAAATATTCAGCCCCCTTAAGTTAATACTTTGTAGCGCCACCTTTTGCTGCGATTACAGCTGTAAGTCGCTTGGGGTATGTCTCTATCAGTTTTGCACATCAAGACACTTACATTTTTGCCCATTCCTCCTTGCAAAACAGCTCAAGCTCAGTGAGGTTGGATGGAGAGCGTTTGTGAACAGCAGTTTTCAGTTCTTTCTACAGATTCTCGATTGGATTCAGGTCTGGACTTTGACCTGGCCATTCTAACACCTGGATATGTTTATTTGTGAACCATTCCATTGTAGATTTTGCTTTATGTTTTGGATCATTATCTTGTTGGAAGACAAATCTCCATCCATGTCTCAGGTCTGGTCCTGTATTTGGCTCCATCCATCTTCCCATCAATTTTAACCATCTTCCCTGTCCCTGCTGAAGAAAAGCAGGCCCAAACCATGATGCTGCCACCACCATGTTTGACAGTGGGGATGGTGTGTTCAGGGTGATGAGCTGTGTTGCTTTTACGCCAAACATAACGTTTTGCATTGTTGCCAAAAAGTTAGATTTTGGTTTCATCTGTCCAGAGCACCTTCTTCCACATGTTTGGTGTGTCTCCCAGGTGGCTTGTGGCAAACTTTAAATGACACTTTTTCTGGATATCTTTAAGAAATGGCTTTCTTTTTGCCACTCTTCCATAAAGGCCAGATTTGTGCAGTATACGACTGATTGTTGTCCTATGGACAGAGTCTCCCACCTCAGCTGTAGATCTCTGCAGTTCATCCAAAGTGATCATGGGCCTCTTGGCTGCATCTCTGATCAGTCTTCTCCTTGTATGAGCTGAAAGTTTAGAGGGACGGCCAGGTCTTCGTAGATTTGCAGTGGTCTGATTCTCCTTCCATTTCAATATTATCGCTTGCACAGTGCTCCTTGGGATATCACAGTGCAGGTGCATTTATACGGAAACTTGATTACACACAGGTGGATTGTATTTATCATCATTAGTCATTTAGGTCAACATTGTATCATTCAGAGATCCTCACTGAACTTCTGGAGAGAGTTTGCTGCACTGAAAGTAGGGGCTGAATAATTTTGCACGCCCAATTTTTCAGTTTTTTATTTGTTAACAAAGTTTGAAATATCCAATAAATTTCGTTCCACTTCATGATTGTGTCCCACTTGTTGTTGATTCTTCACAAAAAATTACAGTTTTATATCTTTATGTTTGAAGCCTAAAATGTGGCAAAAGGTCGCAAAGTTCAAGGGGGCCAAATACTTTCGCAAGGCACTGTATATATTATGTAAAGTTTATGTTACAAACTGAAAACATATTTTTTTGTGTAATGTGACCTGCCACATCTGCTGTTGCTGACTCAATGAAGATACTGCATAAAAATTAGCATTTATGCCAATATGTATTTTGTTGTGTATATGGGATAAAGATTAAACTTGCTGTTAGGATAATTTTTTAAAGTCGGTTGTATAGTTGTCCCTGGTGGACTTCCAATACGTTTCTTGTGAAGTATTATATTACAAGGACTATGTTGTAATTCCATTATTATATGTTTGATATGGTATGGGGTCCTTTTGTAGCTTTACTGCATTTTAAAGATTGAATAAAGTACATAATAAATATTGCTGTTTTTAATTATCATGAGTAGGGTTGAGCGAACCCGGACTGTATTGTTCGGGTTCGTACTCGACTTTTGGGTATTCGGTACCCGGACACGGACCCGAACATTTCACTGTATGTTCGGGTACTGTCCGTTGTTCGGTAATGTTATTTGATGTTTTGGCGCGGTTTTAATGGCGCGGTTTCAACAGGTGCAAGGCAGCCAATCAGCAAGCGTTTAACTAGTGTGCCCTTAGAAGCCATCACAGCCATGCCTACTAATGGCATGGCTGTGATTGGCCAGTGCAGCATGTGACCCAGAGTCTATATAAGCTGGAGTCACATAGCGCCGCGCGTCACTCTGCTCAAACTATACTAGGGAGAGGTTCCTGATACTTTTGCTGACGGAGAGATAGGAGATTACTGTAGGGTCAGGCTGGAGATTGCTTTGAGGGAAAGCATAGGAATAATCTTCTTTAATCAGACAGCGATCTACATTAATTTGATTGTGTGGGGGTGCAGTGCACGATCTTTTTGCCCGGAGGGAGAGATTATTGTAGGGGCAGGCTGAAGATTGCTTTGAGGGAAAAAATAGGAAGAATCTTCTTTAATCAGACAGCGATCTACATTGATTGTATTGTGTGGGGGTGCAGTGCACAATCTTTTTGCCCAGAGGGAGAGATAGGAGATTATTGTAGGGTCAGGCTGGAGATTGCTTTGAGGGAAATAATAGGAAGAATCTTCTTTAATCAGACAGCGATCTACATTGATTGTATTGTGTGGGGGTGCAGTGCACAATCTTTATGCCCTGACCTGAGCCCAGTGAGGAGTAGAAAGGAGAAAAAAAAACTTTTCTCTGTCGCTCATTGACAGACGTAGTCCTCGTTGATTAATAACAACTCGGGTTATACTGCCCTCTACAGGAGTAGGACTAGACAGGAAAGAAAACGTTCTGGCCACACCCTAGGGGCAGTCCCAGAGGGTATATCCTCTCACTTCCTGCTACAGCAAATCAGTTTTTTTCTGTCTAGTTAGGAGTAAGGACCTAGATGCCTTGCTGGGATCTTTGGTCCTGGCAGGATTTTTTTCTTAGAAAGATTTTTTAGACAGCTCTTTTCTCCAGTTTCCTGTGAGATCTTCAAGCAAGTAAGCTGGAACTGGGCGACGGGCTGGATGTTGAGATCCAGTGGTCACCCCAGTTCAGCCTACGAGCGCGTGCAGGCCATAGCTCCGCACTGGGTCGGCCGCGACATAGTCCCACTGGACAGGGACTGACCCTGCGAGTTAAACGTCTCGCCTGGACGCCAATGACCAACAGAGTCACGGCATCCATATTGGTCGACAGCCCCCCCACCCGGGTGGAGAGGGGTTCTGTCAGGAGTTGGCGCCTGCCTGGTTCCGGTATGGTGAGTAGTATGTTCCCCCTCTCCCCCTGTCGGGTTTGTGGTGGACGCGGGCCCCTCTCTGGGATGGTAGGATGGATCTCCCCTCTATCCTATAATAAGTCACAGATCCCCCAATTCGAGTGTGATTTTTGTGAAAAATAACCAGGAGGCTTGGTTTGGGAGCTGACGATCTAAAGTCATTGTAAGTCTGTAAGGATGACCGAAGTCAGTGGCAGCACTAAAAGGGGCGTTACTATTGAAGTAAAAGGTATCCTACCTGTCAGAGGTACACAGGCTGATGCCTATGCCTGAGTACTGCAGTCCAGATCGCCATTCCTCCAGCTTCCACGGGCTGCACAGCACTGTTTTGTGGCATCTCCCGACGACCCACGGACCGCATACGGCCCGCCAGGGTCCTGTACCGTCGGCCAGGCTTATCACCATCCAGGGTGAAGTTTGTGGGGCCGATGCACTCCCGCAGGCCGCTAGGCTGAATACAGCATCCCGCAGGCCGCTGCTAGCCGCCGCTATCCTAACAGGCCGCCGCCATTGTCTTGTAGATCACACGAGGCCGCCATATTGGCGTAGCCTCGTGTCTCCAGCATGGGGGCGGCCATGTTTGAGGTGACCAAACACCTCGTGGAGCCAGGGGGAGGCACCGGAAGGCGTGTTAAGGGGCGGAGCCGCCTCCTTTACCCAGGAAAAAGGGCCAAAGACTTCCTGTCTGTAACAGGACAGCACTGAGCAGGCTGATAGAAAATGTCTGTGCATCAGGGATGAGCCTTGGGGTCTCTCTCTCTCTCTCTCTGGGGTCCAAAAAGGCAGGTAACACTGAGGGGCGCTGTTGCGGTGGGGGATTACAAAAAAAAAAAAAAAAAAAGTTTTTTACTTTGTCATTTTTTTTTTGTAGCTGGCAAATGTCTTGTATAATCATTGACCCTGCCGCATATGTATCCCCACCTGATCCCCACAAGGTGGCCACAGGACCCTCCAGTACCCCACTTGTTTTAATGCATTTTCGGCAGTTTTGGAGTCTTTGGTATCCCGGGTGGAGGTGGCCTGTCAGGGACGGGGGTCAAGAAGCGACCCCCGCCTACCCCTATTTTTTATCTGATACTTCAGATACGGATTCGGAGCTGGTCAGTGCAGCTGCAGGTCCTTCTTATGGGGCTGTTGTCTCAGGTAATGTCTCCTCAGCAGTGAGGAGAACGTTTCTGCCTCCGCCATAGCACTAGAGTGGTGGATGCACTAGTTGTGTCCGTCCGGGAAACCTTTAGTCTTGAGGTTACACCAGCAGAGGTAGCTGAGACTGAGATTCCTTTTTGGTACTTGTTAGCCTACCAAAAAGGGCAAAGGATTTTCCTTTACCCAAATGGGGTCGTTTTGAAACAAACCCCTGCTATTTCCAAACGCATGGCTAGGCGCTATCCGTTTGAGGAATCCCTCTTTAAAGGATAGACGGTACCACCTGTAGTGGACTCACCAATTTCCAAATAAAGCCACCGTTATCCCGTTGGAGGACGCTGCGTCCTTTAGGGATCCGGTGGATCGAAAAAGTGGAAGCGGAATCCCGCGTCATTTTTTCCCTGATAGGGTCACCCCTTAGGCCAGTGGTTGCCATTTAGTTTGGTTGAGATTATAAAGGATCTCACTAGGGGCAAGAGCACGGTCTTGCCACAGACTGTTAGGATAAAAGGACCTCGTAACTAACGAGGACCTTCCTTTTCTGATCATAAAGAGTTTGTTCGTTCCGCGAGGGCGGGCGATAAGGCGAAACCCTCCAAACCCCCTTCAGAGGGTTTTCAAAGGGTGCTGGTCGGCTAAACAAAAAGTCCGGCTCAGCCAAGCCTGAAGAATATAGCCTGATGCGCCCCTACCCATCTCTGGGGTGGGGGGATGTCTTCACCGATTTCCAGATCCATGGCTTGCCAGAACCCCGGACTAAGGGGTTCGCGAGGTCATACGGTCAGGATACAGGATCGAGTTTTCGATCACTTCCACCGGTGCGATTCTTCCCTTCTAACATTGAACGGTTTCAGGGGTTCTATTCGAACCTGTTCACAATGCCCAGGAAAGAGGGCAAGGTGTGTCCAATTTCTGGACTTGGGGAAAGATGGAGTCTATCCGAACAGTGGTGGCCTCCCTGCATCAGGGGGATTTCCTGGCGTCCATAGACATTTAGGATGCCTATCTTTATATCCCCATCATCGCAGGACATCAGCGTTTTCTTCGCTTTCCCAAAGATCATCCCTGGTTCCCACCAGGAGACTGAACTATCTGGGCCTAATGTTGGATACATACTGGGCAAGAGAGTTTCTCCTTGCAGAGAAACTCCAGAAGGTTCAGTCAACGATTCGGATGTTGCTGTCCGTCAATTGGCTGGGACTGATGGTGGCCTTCTTAGAGGCAGTACCGTATACCCAGTCTCATACCCGAATTCTCCTGAAGGAGATTCTTTTCTAATGGAATCAGAATTCTGATTCCCTGGACAATCGGATCCGGTTGAGCGAGCGGACCAGGGAGTCTCCGATGCTCAACCAGGGGAAGTCATTCCTTCCCCTCGTATCCAGGTTACCAATAAGGGTATCGGAACTGAGAGCGATCAGATTTTGTCTGATTTACTGGACCGAGCATCTCTAGAGCAGCCCGATTCGGATCCAATCGCACAATGCCACGGTCGTGACTTATGTCAAGAAAGGGGCACTTAGAGTGTCCTGGTGGCCATCAAAACGACTAGCATCTTTCGTTGGACGGAACGGTTTGTTCCGGATCTCCCCGCAGTGTTCACTCCGGGGGTGGGAGATCGGCAGGCAGATTATTTCAGCCGTCAGATTCTGGATAAAGGGGTATGGCCTCTTCATCCAGAGGTTTTTCACTAGCTGTCCCTTCATTGGGGCACCCCGGATGTGGATCTGTTGGCACCTTGGCTCAACAGGAAGGTGCGGAGGTTTGTAGCTTGCACCCGCGATCCTCTAGCGGACGCAGCAGAAACGCTGATCGCCCCGTGGGGGCAGTATCAGCTACGGCAGGCCTTCCATCCTCTCAAGTTACTGCGGGAACTTCTTCGCAGGATAGAGATGGAGGGAATTCCAGTTATTCTGGAAATTCCGGACTGACCTCGTCGAGCCTGGTACGCCGACTTGGTGAGGCTAGTCGCGGACGCTCCTTGGAGACTTCCTCTCAGGGAGGATTTGCGGTCTCAGGGACCGATCTTCCATCTTGCTTTACAATCGCTGGCTTAATGGCCTGGCCATTGAGACTCAGGTACTGAAGGACAAGGGAGTGTCCGCTTCAGTTATTCCTACCTCTAGTTAAAGCAAGGAAAGCGACTTCCAGCACATGGAAGTCTTATATTGCGTGGTGTGAATCTCTTGGATTTCCCCCACATACCTATTCGGTGACCCGAATCTTGGTCTGTCTGCAACAAGGGGTTGAGCAGAAACTGTCCTTGAGCACTATCAAGGGTCAGGTTTCAGCGTTAGCAATCTTCTTTCAGAAACTTTTGGCTAATCATTCCTCGGTGCGGAATTTCATCCAGGGGGTGCGACATCTTGCTCCGCCAGTGCATGCACCCTTACCGCCTGGGATCTTAATTTAGTGTGGTCGGTTCTTCAGAAACTTCTCTTTGAAGATATTAGGGAGATTCCCTTGCTTACATTATCCCAGAAGGTGGCCTTCTTGGTTGCCATTACTTCTGCACGCAGGGTGTCAGAACTGGCCGCATTATCTTGTCGTTCCCCATATCTGGTGGTTCATAGGGATAAGGTGGTTCTTCTTCCAAATCCATCCTTCCTTCCTAAAGTTGTTTTCAGAGTTTTCATCTGAATAAAAATATTGTGTTACCTTCCCCGTGTTCTAAGACTAGCCATCCTTGGGAGTTTGCATTACACTCCTTGGATGGGGTTCAGACAATCAGGGTACACTTGACTACTACGAACTTGTTTCGTAAGACGGACTCACTTTTTGTGATCACGGATAGCCCTAGAAGGGGGTTGCCTGTGTCTGCCGCGACCATATCTAGATGGACCAGTCAGACGGTGGTACAGGCTTATTCTATTAAGGGTCAGAATCCTCCGTTCCCTGTTAAGGCGCACTCTACTCGGGCGCCTAGTGTTTCCTGGGTCTTCCGCCATCAGGCGTCAGCGATCCAGGTTTTCAAGGCGATGACTTGATCGTCGGTTCATACCTTTTTATCATTTTATAAAGTTGATGTGATGGCATCGTCAGATGCCTCTTTTGGCCGCAAGGTTCGGCAGGCCGCAATCTGAGGAGACTGTTGGTCTACCTCAAGGGTTTGTTGGGTTTTTCACTTAGGTCTCATCTTTTTGCTCGATGAGTCCTTGATGCTTCTGGTTGGCTCCGGTTGGGCCTTCTGGATTTTGATTTCTGTTATCCCACCCCTCATTTGTGGTACTGCTTTGGGACGTCCCGAGTTGTTATTAATCAACGAGGACTACGTCTGTCAATGAGCGACAGAGAAAAATGGATTTTTGTAAAATCTTACCGTAAAATCCTTTTCTCTTAAGCTCATTGACAGACGTAGTACCCGCCCCTCTGGTTTTGAGTTGGGTTGGGTTAAATTCTCTAAACACTGCTTTGTGACATAACTGATTTGCTGTAGCAGGAAGTGAGAGGATATACCCTCTGGGACTGCCCCTAGGGTGTGGCCAGAACGTTTTCTTTCCTGTCTAGTCCTACTCCTGTAGAGGGCAGTATAACCCGAGTTGTTATTAATCAACGAGGACTACGTCTGTCAATGAGCTTAAGAGAAAAGGATTTTACGGTAAGATTTTACAAAAATCAATTTTTATCAGTCTGTTAGGTGGGCGGCGTGCGGTGCTGCACATTTAATGCAAGCTCAGTGCATATGTGTCTGCTTAACCACTTGCCTACAGTGCACTTTCCCCCCCCTTCCTGCCCAGGTCAATTTTCAGCTTTCAGCGCTCTCACTCTTTGAATGACAATTGCGCGGTCATGCTACACTGTACCCATATGAAATTTTTATCATTTTTTTCACACAAATAGAGCTTTCTTTTGGTGGTATTTAATCACCTCTGGGTTTTTTTATTTCTTACAAAAAAAATGAAAAAAGTCAAAAAATTTTGAAAAAAAAAAGTTTTCTCTTATTTTCTGTGAGTAAATTTTGAAAATAAATAAATTTTTCTCCTTCACTGATGTGCGCTGATGAGGCGGCACTGATAAGCACTGATAGGCTGCTCTGGTGGGCACTGATGAGGTGGCACTTATGGGCACTGATGAGGTGGCACTTATGGACACTGATGAGGTGGCACTGATGAGGAGGTACTAATATGCCACACTGATGAGCATTGATAGGTGGCACTGATAGGCGGCACTGATAGGTGACACTGATGAGCACTGATAGGTGGCACTGCTGGGCACTGACAGGCGGCACTGATGGGCACTGATGGGCACTGAGAGACGGCACTGATGGACACTGATGGGTGGCACTGATGAGTACTGATGGGCGGCACTGATGAGCCCTGATGGGCAGCACCATCAGTGCCCACACTCAGTGCCCATAGTGCTGCCAGTCAGTGCTCATCAGTGCCTAGATGAGCAGGTACTGATGGGCACTGACTGGTAGCACTATGGGCACTGAGTGTGGGCACTGATGGGGGGGCACTGATAACGGGCACTGTGGGCACTGATGGTGGGCAGTTATAGCAGTTTATTTCCCTCTTGTGTAATCAGGGCACTGGTGATCAGTGCCCTGATTACATTTCTCTGTGTCCCCTATGAGGAGGAGCCGCTGATCGGCTCTCCTCGGCTCACACACTGACAGTGTGAACCGAGGAGAGCCGAATAACGGCACTTCCTCATTTACATGTGACCGGCTGTGATTGGACACAGCCGATCACATGGGTAAAGAGTCATGTCATTGACTCTTTACCGAGATCGGATCGCGCCGTGTCCTAGCAACGAGAGGCTGTCACAAGAGGCTGTTCTGGTGCGCCGTCATATGACGGCGCCCCAGGATAATAGGTACACCTCTCTGCCGTCATTTGACGGCGGGCGGGTATTAACCACTTTAGCCCCAGCCCTATTTCGGACACTTTTTGTTCACAAGTTAAAACCAGTATTTTTTCCTAGAAAACTACTTAGAACCCCCAAACATTATATATATTTTTTTAGCAAAGACTCTGGAGAATAAAATGTCGGTCATTGCAAAATTTTTTGTCACGCGGTATTTGCGCAGCGGTCTTTAAAACGCCATTTTTTTGGAAAAAATTTGAAAAATCACATTTCACTGCATTTAAAAAATACTAAACAGTAAAGTTAGCCCATTTTTTTTGTATATTGTGAAAGATGATGTCACGCCGAGTAAATAGATACCAAACATGTTACGGTTTAAAATTGCGCCCCCCCGTGGGATGGCGACAAACTACGGTCAATAGAGATCTCAATCTGCGACGCTTTAAATTTATTTAACGGTTACCAGTTTAGAGTTAGAGTGTAGCTCTTTTTTTTAAATTATTGCCCACGCTCTGGCGATCGCGGCGATACCTCACATGTGTGGTTTGAACAGCGATTTCATTTGCGGCTCGACTTGCGTATACGTTTTTTTTTGTGCGCGAGCTAACGGTGACGGGGACGGCTAAATTTTTTTTTTTTTTTTTTTTTCCTATTTATTTTTTCTTTTTTTTTAAACTTTATTACAGGTTTTTAAAAAAAAAAAAATCTGATCACTTTTATTGCTGTCACAAGCAATGTAAACATCCCTGGTGACAGCAATATGTCGTGACAGGTACTCTTTATGGAGGGATCGAGGGTCTAAAAGACCCTAGACCCCTCCACTACACTTCCCTGTATGCAAAACGCCGAAAACGGCATTTTTGCATACAGCCGTTTTTCAAATCTGCCGCCTTTTGCAGCACAGTAACCCGGACGTGACGTCATGGACGCCGCCTCCGGGTTACGTCATCGGAGACCCGATCGATGCCGTTTCCGGCATTCATCGGGACTCCATCCAGCCGGCGGACGTGCCGGCTGGGTGCTCGGGGCTCCCGGTGGGACGGTAGCCCCGAGCAAAGCCGCGGAAGGCGGCGGGAGGGGGGGGACGTCCCCTCCCGCCCCCCCGGGTAACGATCGAGCGGCTCCCGAGCCGCATCGATCGTTACCGACGGAAAGCCGACCGTCGGCTTCAAACAACGGTACCGGGATGATGCCTCTAGCTAGAGGCATCATCCCGGTATAACCCCGCAAAGTCTGATCACGTAGAGGTTACGTGACTGGTAGTAAAGTGGTTAAGCGGTTAATCTGCATTTAAAAAAGAAAAAAACTTTTTTCCTTCATATTTTACTTTGACATACAGTGTTTAGACAGACACTGCTTTTCTAACCTGCTCTTCAAAAAGCACCAATGTAAGGGGAAAATAATTATTTTTCAGTATTTAGGGGAAAAAAATATTTTTCAGTTTTTCATTCAAATGGGTTTTTTTTTTATTCAATAGCGGGATAGAACAACAACAGTATCCAACCTGTTAGGCGTGCGGTGTGTAGTCGCCATTTCATGCAAGCTCAGTGTATATGTGTCTGCTTTATCTGCATTTGAAAAAGAAAAAACATTTTTTCCTTCATATTTTACTGTGACTTACAGCGTTTAGACACTGCAATTCAAATGTGCTATTCAACAAGCACCAATTAAGGGGACAATTATTTTTCAGATTTTCATTCAGTTACAGTGCGATACACCCATTGCATACTGTTGTTGTATTCAGCTTTGCAAAAAAAACCCATTTAGGGGAAAAAAAATAAGTTGCAGCCTAGTCTGCATATGGTACAGTGAGATACACCCATTGCATACTGTTGTATTCCGCTTTGCAATAAAAACCCATTTAGGGGATAAAAAGCTAATTGCGGCCTAGTCTGCATATGTTACAGTGAGATACACCCATTGCATACTGTTGTATTCCGCTTTGCAATAAAAACCCATTTAGGGGATAAAAAGTTAATTGCGGCCTAGTCTGCATATGGTACAGTGAGATACACCCATTGCATACTGTTGCATTCCGCTTTGCAATAAAAACACAGTTAGGGGATAAAAAGCTAATTGCGGCCTAGTCTGCATATGTTACAGTGAGATACACCCATTGCATACTGTTGTATTCCGCTTTGCAATAAAAACCCATTTAGGGGATAAAAAGTTAATTGCGGCCTAGTCTGCATATGGTACAGTGAGATACACCCATTGCATACTGTTGTATTCCGCTTTGCAATAAAAACACAGTTAGGGGATTAAAAGCTAATTGCGGCCTAGTCTGCATATGTTACAGTGAGATACACCCATTGCATACTGTTGTATTCCGCTTTGCAATAAAAACCCATTTAGGGGAAAAAAAGTTAATTGCTGCCTAGTCTGCATATGGTACAGTGAGATACACCCATTGCATACTGTTGTATTCCGCTTTGCAATAAAAACACAGTTAGGGGATTAAAAGCTAATTGCGGCCTAGTCTGCATATGTTACAGTGAGATACACCCATTGCATACTGTTGTATTCCGCTTTGCAATAAAAACCCATTTAGGGGATAAAAAGTTAATTGCGGCCTAGTCTGCATATGGTACAGTGAGATACACCCATTGCATACTGTTGTATTCCGCTTTGCAATAAAAACACAGTTAGGGGATAAAAAGCTAATTGCGGCCTAGTCTGCATATGTTACAGTGAGATACACCCATTGCATACTGTTGTATTTCGCTTTGCAATAAAAACCCATTTAGGGGAAAAAAAAATTAATTGCGGCCTAGTCTGCATATTTTACTGTGAGATGCACCCTTTCTATACTGTTGTTCTATTCCGCTATTCAATAAACACCCATTTAGGGAAAAATATTAAGTTGCGGCCTAGTCTGCATATGTTACAGTGAGATACATCCATTGGATACTGTTGTTCTATTCCGCTATTCAATTAACACCCATTTAGGGAAAAAATATTAAATGGCGGCCTAGTCTGTATCTGTACGTGTGAGATACACCCTTTGGATACTGTTGTTCTATTCTGCTATTCAATAAACACCCATTTAGGAAAAAAATAATAAACTGCGGCCTAGTCTGCATATGTTACAGTGAGATACACCCATTGGATACTGTTGTTCTATTCCGCTATTCAATAAACACCCATTTAGGGAAAAAATATTCAAATGCGGCCTAGTCTGTATCTGTACGTGTGAGATACACCCCTTAGATACTGTTGTTCTATTCTGCTATTCAATAAACACCCATTTAGGGAAAGAATATTCAATTGCGGCCTAGTCTGCATATGTTACAGTGAGATACACCCATTGGATACTGTTGTTCTATGCCGCTATTCAATAAACACCCATTTAGGGAAAAAATATTCAAATGCCGCCTAGTCTGTATCTGTACGCATGAGATACACCCTTTAGATACTGTTGTTCTATTCTGCTATTCAATAAACACCCATTTAGGGAAAGAATATTCAATTGCGGCCTAGTCTGCATATGTTACAGTGAGATACACCCATTGGATACTGTTGTTCTATGCCGCTATTCAATAAACACCCATTTAGGGAAAAAATATTCAAATGCCGCCTAGTCTGTATCTGTACGCATGAGATACACCCTTTAGATACTGTTGTTCTATTCTGCTATTCAATAAACACCCATTTAGGGAAAAAATATTAAATTGCAGCCTAGTCTGCATATGTTACAGTGAGATACATCCATTGGATACTGTTGTTCTATTCCGCTATTCAATAAACACCCATTTAGGGAAAAAATATTAAAATGCGGCCTAGTCTGTATCTGTATGTGTGAGATACACCCTTTAGATACTGTTGTTCTATTCTGCTATTCAATAAACACCCATTTAGGGAAAAAATATTCAATTGCATCCTAGTCTGCATATGTTACAATGCAACAAGGCACACAGGTCTCGCATGCAGGCCCAGTTACTGGTGGTGAAGTGGTGCTGTTCCGCAGAGCGACTCATGCGTGCGTGCTGCAGCTGAAAATCCACTATGGCCTGCTGCTGATCGCACAGTCTGGCCAGCATGTGCAAGGTGGAGTTCCACCTTGTGGGCACGTCACATATGAGGTGGTGAGTGGGAAGGCCGAAGTTACGCTGCAGCGCTGACAGGCGAGCAGCAGCAGGGCGAGAACGCCAAAAGTGTGCAGAGACGGCCCGCACTTTCTGCAGCAGCTCTGACATATCGGGGTAATTTCTAAGGAACCTCTGCACCACCATATTCAGCACATGCACCAAGCAAGGGATGTGTGCCAAACGGGCTAGGCCCAGAGCTGCTACGAGATTTCACCCATTATCACACACCACCAGGCCAGGCTTGAGGCTCACTGGCACCAACCACTCATCGGTCTGCTGTTGAATGCCCCTCCACAACCCCTGCACGGTGTGTGGTTTTTCCCCCAAACAGGCAAGTTTTAAAACTGCCTGCTGTCGTTTACCCCTGGCTGTGCTGAAGTTGGTGGTGAAGGTGCTACGCTGACCGGATGAGGAGGCGGTAGAGGATGAGGAAGCGGAGTAGGAAGAGTTAGGAACAGGAGGCAAACTGAAGCGCACTGCAATCCTTGGTGGTGGAAGGACATGCGCCAAACTGCTATCCGCCTCAGGCTCAGTCGCCACTGCATTTACCCAGTGTGCTGTTAGGCAGATATAACGTCCCTAGATCGTGCTTACTGGTCCACGTATCCGTAGTTAGGTGGACCTTGCCACAGATGGCGTTGCGCATTGCACACCTGATTTTGTCCCCCCACTTGGTTGTGCAGGGAAGGAATGGCTTGCCTGGAAAAGTAGTGGTGGCTGGGCACGACGTACTGTGGGACAGCCACCACCATAAGGCTTTTAAAACTCTGCGTCTCCACCAGACGGAATGACAGCATTTCAAAGGCCAGGAATTTTGAAATGCTGGCATTCAGAGCCAGGGATCGCGGGTGGGTAGTGGGGGTACTTCCTCTTCTGCTCCAGTGTTTGGGAGATAGAAAGCTGAACGCTTCCACAGGACATTGTGGAGATGGTTGTTGGTGACCCAGGTGGTGGTGTTGCTGGCAGATCCTCTGTTTGCGGGGTGGCAGGTGCCGGTCTCACTACAGAGGTGGATGAAGAGGCCAAGACTGCAGCAGAAGAGGAAGCAGGAGGAGCCAGAGACCTTTCTTGGTTTTTGAGGTGTCTACTCCACTGCAGCTCGTGCTTTGCACTTAGATGCCTGGTCTTGCAGGTTGTGCTCAGGTTGAGAAGGTTTATGCCTCGCTTCAGGCTCTGATTGCACAACGTGCAAACCACTCATGTCCTGTCATCAACACATTGTCTGAAGAACTGCCGCGCTAGGGAACTCCTTTGAGCTGGCTTTGGTGTGCTCGGCCCCTTGCTGCATTGGGCAGGACACGGCCGCTCCGCTTTTGCACCCTGCTCCCTCTTCTGCTGTGCTGGTGGCTCTGTGCGACCACCGCCTCTTCCTCCAAACTACTCAGGTCACCTGCATGATGTTCATTCCATGTGGGGTCGAGGACCTCATCATCCTCCACATCATATTCCATGCAGTTCTTACCACTGCAACCCTTGTCAGTCTCCACAATTCGGAATTCCGCAGCAGTTGGCACCTGTGTTTAATCATCATCCGAGATGTGCTGCGATAGTCCTCCCATGTACTCATCTTGAGACATAAGTGGTTGGGCATCGGTGCACTCAATCTCTTCCACTTCTGGGGCAGGGCTAGGTGGATGGCCCTGGGAACCCATGCTAACAGAGTCATCAAAAAGAAGAAGAGACTGCTGCATTACTTGGGGCTCAGACTGCTTGGCTGATTTGCAAGGGGGTGAGGTGAAAGATTGATGGAGATCGGCTGCAGGTGCCAACTCTGACCTTTCAGCAGAAGACTGGGTGGGAGACAATGTGAAGGAACTGGAGGCACTGTCAGCAACCCAATCTACTATCACCTGTACATTTGTAGAGGCGCATTAGGCCCTGCCAAATACTGCTGTAAGGTTCTGTCGCCTACTCGCAGCTGAGAAAGGTGTTTCATTTGTGCGTGTAGCTGCCACAGATCGACCACGTCCTCTCCTTGCAACAGGAGCTCCACCAGCAGCACCACGACCCAGCACTAACATGGTGGAGCAGTATGTGTGCACACACCTACACGTACTGAATGACGGGTCTGCCCCTTCAACTTCTGGGTCTCAAAATTGGGCACATGGCCTGAGCTTGCCCTTTACGCCTTGGAGGTGCTGGCCTGCCCTGCAGCCAGTGTATTATCTGAACATGTATTTAGCACGGCTGGGGGCGTTATCACAGACAAGCGCAACCGCCTGTCCAGGGCAAATGTGGATAAGCTCACGTTCATTAAAATGAACCAGGCATGGATCCCACAGGACTTGTCCGTACGTTGTGCAGAATAGACATGTATACCGGCCTTACCCAGCCATTGTTGTATTTGATCTTTCTAACTCTTTTGGGGTGTACCCTAATTTAAATAGAAATACAATTAAAAACAAAAACCAGTGTTGGCTACCTCGTCCTCCTCCACCGCCGCTTCCACCTACACCGCCACATCCACCACCACCTCAACCTCCTACTCCATATGGGCCTCCTCTTCCTCCTCCACCGCCGCCGCCACTTCCACCTACACCGCCATATCCACTGCCACCTCAACCTCCTACTCCATATGGGCCTTGTCCTCCTCCTACATCATTCAAGAGGATTAATTTTTATTTTTCAGTTTTTTCTGTTATTTTAAGTTATTTCCCTATCCACATTTGTTTGCAGAGCACTTACCATGCTCTTAATATGATTTCCATTTGCAGCCCTCTAGCCCTTTCCATGTTTGTTTTAGAGCCATTTTAGTGCTCAAAAGTTCGGGTCTCCATTGACTTCAATGGGGTTCTGGATCGGGGTAAAGTTTGGGTTAAGTCCGGTCACGAACCCCGACTTTTTTTTCCAGTTCGGCTGGACCCGCCGAAACCGGACATCCAGGTGTTCGCTCAACTCTAATCATGAGTAGTGTATAAGGGATAGAATTTGTAACAGCATACAATGCCAGGATGATCTAAACATGAGTTCTATTATTGAGCTATACCAATCATCATTAATTATTTTGAGTGTAAGGATTATCAGATGAACCTGCAGGTTTAGCTTCTGTTTTTGTGTTCCCCATTTTTCTACTATTCTTCCTCTACAAGTTATTGTTTTTTGGGTGGAGACATTATGGTTGTAGCTGTATAATGGATGATTTAGTAAAATGATCTGCAAGAGCACAGATTGGAGTGCAGTTCTCATCAACTTAATTTCATCCTATGAGATGCAAAGATGGGCTTTTTTGAACCTGCACTTGGAGTCCAGAGACAAGAGGAAGGAGCAGGTCTAGAGTAGTGCATTGGATTTGGTCTATATACCTGTACTTACAGTTCCTATTATCATTCTGATACATGCTTTTTTCTTGTAATCCCCAGCAACGCCTCTTTAACATCTTTGTTTCTCAAGGTGTAGATGAAAGGGTTGAGCATTGGAGTCACAACACTATAGAACAAGGTGGCCATTTTATCCTGGTTGGCCACATGAGTGTCTCCCGGTCTCATGTACAAAAAAATTATTGTACCATAGAAGAGGGCGACTACAATAATATGTGAAGCACAAGTGGAGAAAGCTTTTTTCCGGCCGACGGATGTGCCGATCTTAAGTATACTAAAGATAATATAGACATATGTAATTAGGATGAAGAAAAATGGGCCCATAACCACAAAAATAGCACACAAAAAAATGATGGTCTTATTAAGAGAAGCATCTGTGCAGGACAGTTCTATTATATATGGTATCTCACAGAAAAAATGGTTAATAATATTTGGGCCACAGAATGGCAATTGCAGTGCAAATAATGTGTGTAGTAAGGAGTCTATAAAGCCCACAATCCAACAGCCAGCTGCCATCTTAATGCATAAGCTTGGATGCATAATATTGGTATAGTGTAATGGGCTACATATAGCCACATACCGATCATAAGCCATTGCAAAGAGAAGGAAGCATTCCGAGCCTCCTACACCCATGTGTATAAACATTTGGATGAAACAGGCATCAAATGATATACTTTTCTTCAGTGATAAAAAATTAATCAGCATTTTGGGAACTGTACTGGAGGTGAACCAAATGTCCATAAATGATAAGTTACTCAAGAAGAAATACATTGGTGTATAGAGACGGGGGCTTATCCTGCTGGCAAAAATAATAAGGACATTACCCATAAGTGATGTAATATAACTGATAAGAAATACCAGAAATAAAACAGTCTGTATATCAGGGCGTCTGGTCAACCCCAACAGAATGAATTCCTCAACTTTGGTGTAGTTCCACATCATTATTCCTATAAAGAAAGTCTGGATATAGAACTGTGTTGTGAAATGTCATGGTATTCAGGCTTATGAAAATGCAATGCTTTGACTCCTTAGGAAGAGTCCTTGACTTCACCCATCTGACAGTCTTCCAAGAACCTGGGAATCCGAAATGTGGGACATCTTTTTTCTGAGATCTCAAATATGACCTCTTTTATGGCAGTCATTTATCTATCAAGCAGATTTGTCATCTCTAGAATCTGGATGTGGTTAGGGTCTTGGCAGGATTTTTATTCTGGGGAATTTCCATCCTATTGAAAACCTGACACGTGACAATCCAACACACAAATAAGACATCAGTTTCAGTTGGATAGACTTTTTAAGCTGAGCTATAAGAACATGACATGGCCAGATGGCCAAGAGTTTCCCTTAAACAGACATCAGTGATAATCATTTTTCTTGGTTAAACTACACCTTTGTCCTCTATGATCACTCTTCTTTATGGCAATTACATATTTAGTTCATTGATACGCCAAGCAGTTCTGTTGTCTGATTATTGTTGTATAGGTAGGTCGTGAGAAGGGTCAACCCTCCCGATGTGTACTGATTTAATGATTGATGGAGGAGTATTCGCGCAGCAGCAAGAGGGCTGAATTAAACACAGATCCAAAGAATAAATAAAGGAGAAGCAGGATAATGCATACACTGCAGTTCCTCGGGTACAGCTTCTTCTCCAGCAAGGAAAACAGTGAGAAGGATAGTAATGAAATCACCAAATCTAAGGAGGCCTGCAGTCAGAGACAGCAGTGTCTTAGATGACCTCACATGGTAGGAATACAGCTATGGGGTGCAGTCACATACCAGGAAGTGCAATGTTATTTTCAGGAGGTTTCAGGACAAAAGGAACATTTTGCAGAGTACTGTTTAGTCACAATACATTTTTAGATAACATGTATAATTGGGGAATAATGTAAATTGCAAACTTTAATCCCATCCACCCATTGGTTCCACAAAATAAATATTTTTGCAACTAATGGAAAATATATTTATCACTTTTTTAAATACTTGGACACCTTGGCACAATGTTAAGACAACCAATATATACCTGTATATAAAGTATAAAAATATCATTACTTTTCACCCTGTCTGCTTCTGGACCACAATTGTTTTACATTTTGCCTAATTAAATTGCTACTACAAAGAATGGAATAATTTTTGCTCATTGTCTGTTTACCAATGTCAACTTATATCTTATATAGTATGTACATATCAATGTTTTCTACTATACTCCAATGCTTTTAAATATTCTTTTTATCCATTATTCTGCCTATAACAACAAAAATATAACGCTTAAAAAAATGATGAATTCTGAACATGAATGTGTGTGTTCCCAAGTAATGAATAATTTTAATTAAAATGCTGTAAGTGGTCATTTGTAATTAGTATTTGTTGAATACTTTTTTTTGTCATATCTGATGAATTATCTATCATATGGGCTCAGAACAAGATATGAGTGAATATAGTTTTTTTTTTTTTTTTTCTAAATTTTGGAACTGTTCAGTAGCTGCAGAAGTGCTGCATTGAAATCAGTGTTTGATAATGTACGGTAGTTATTTGTTATGTAATTACTGCAAATTCAAAATAGTGAAAACTTTCCTTTTTTTCTGCTAAAAGTGTTTTTCTTTTTTTTATGAAAACCACTACAGGTGTGTATATATCCTGCAGCCAGCCTTTGGATTTTGTCTTTGAGATGACATTGAGTTTGGATAAACTTAGTTGGACATGAAAAGAAATCTGTCTAAAAATAAAAATGGAGATGGTTGTTACTGATTTTTCCTTCAAAAAATGCCAATTGTTTAGCTGTCACCAGGTGCTGAAGGAACAAAGGGATCTGAACCATACTGTGATGAGACATTTTTCATTGAAAGTACTGAAGGTCTTAAAGTCTGGGATACTGAAGCCGTTCCGAAATGTGGATCTTTTGCAGAGAGTTTTCATAAATTGCGCCATAAAGAAATGTTTTGGATTTTTATTTTTGATACTCTGACAAAAAGGTTTAATGAAGAATTTAGAAGTAAATAACAACCTTTGATATCTAAGCTTCTAGCTTCTAACTTATTTTAAAAATCTTGATTTTTTTTTTTTTGAGCCATTTTATAAAAATGCATTTACACTTAGTGAACACATGCGGTGAAAGAACATTTGACAGTGTGTCTTTACTGAACTTTTATACGTTTTAATTTTCCGAAAGAGAAACCGCCCACTCTTCACAATCATGCCTTATTCGTGTCAACAATTTTCGGCAGCAGCTATATTTGTGAGTAACTATTTTCAAGGATGAAGCACAGGAAAGGCAAAATTATAACTTAAATATCTGATGAGCACCTTGAGACCCCGTTCACACCAATACGACTTGTCAGGCGACTTGGTCAGCCTGACAAGTCGCGGTCCGTCGCGGTCCATTGACTGCTACAGGAACTGTTCTAATAGGAGCGACACAAGTCACTCCAACTTAGAAAAAGACATTCATTTTATGAAGTCCGTGCAGGTCGCCCCCTAGTCGGATCCGACATAGTGTGAACAGGCTCTGAGAATTCATTGGAAATTGCTACTCCATCCATTGAACCAGAAATTATAATAAAAACAAATCTCATTAATCTTGCACTAGTTTTATGTTGCTCTCTTTTACTTTCTTAATAAAAAAAATATTACACACAAATTAAGTTTTATTACTCAGTTATGTACATTATGTATATCAGTGATTGTTAACTTGGGATCTGCCTGACTTTTTCTTGCTCATCCTTTTTGTTAGTGCATTTTATGTGTTGCCCAAGACAATTCCTCTTCTTACAGTGTGGCCCAAGAAGGTCAAAAGTTTGGACACCCCTAGCCTATATAGCCCCATACCAGCTTGCTCCCATTTTTAGTGGATTCTAATATTAATATTATGATATTTTATGTTATCTGTCTCCACCCAAGGGGGTCTTTTGCTTCATTTTTTCCTAGTATTTATTATGATATGATTTTAAGTTTTCTGTTTTCTGTAGAGAGGATGTCATTGAATCTTTGTCTCTTTTAGTTGAGACCTATTTATACACTAGTATCTAACTACATTCGAGTGTATAAACATTTGTTTGTTACTTCTACATTGTTGCTACCTTTAAATTTAAGCTTAAAGTGGGAGTAAACTGCCTTGGTTGATTTTTACCTATAGGTAAGCCTTTACATCCACGTTTAGGAGGCATTTACTTTTGAAGCCACTGACAGCATGACCTGTACCGTTCCTCCAGAGTCCTGTGCCATGGAGAGAGGCTCCTGTGCGCATGAGCTGGAGTGACGTCATCATGTCTTGTCCAATCGAAGGACCGGAGCCAGCCACCCTGGAAGGAAGACCGGGTGAAGATGGAAGCCCTGTCAGCGCACCACTGTTGGGCTTCTGCTCATGCCCTACGCGTTACGTCACGCCCATGTCACCTCTTTCCCTGAAGAAGTAACGTGGGTGTGACGTAACCCTTAGGACACGAGCAGAGGTTACCGAAAGTGATGTAGATACGGAAACGAGTACGGCGCTTGTGAACAGGTGCCGAATACATGGTTTTATATGTGAGTCAAAACTGCTTATTTTCAATAAATTCTTTTAACAAACTAAACAATGAGAACATCTTTTATGTAACCCCACTCTGTAATATATGGCGAGAGAACCTCTAGAACAGGCATGTCCAACCTGTGGCCCGAGGGCCGCATGCGGCCCGGAACCACAGGCAATGCGACCCACAGCCCCCTGACAATTTTATTTTTGCTGGGGAGGAAGGAAGTCAGGTCGGGACACGGCCACAGCAGCTTCCAACTAACGGTAGGCAGAGGCTGCCTCGGAAGGGGGGGGGGGAGGCGAGCATGTGCAGTGTTTCTGACTCCTACCACCATGACCACTTCAAATCACTGAAGTGGTCGTGGTGGTTATAGTGTTCCTTTATTATCTCTCAGAAGAATTAAACCTCTGTATACTGATTCCATTTCATTTGATCATCCTCTAGTTGTGTTAAATTAGTGAGGGGGGCTCGGCGGCGCGGAAAGGGTGCGGGGGCATTTTATTACTTATATACCTTACCTATAGTATATATTCTATATGCGGCCCGAGAAAATTTCTCTACACTCAATGTGGCCAGAGAAGCCAAAAGGTTGGACACCCATGCTCTAGAACAGGGGTCTTCAAACTATGGCCCTCCAGTTGTTGAGGAACTACATTTCCCATCATCCCTAGTCATGTCTGTGAATGTCAGAGTCTTACAATGCCTCATTGGTTGTGTAGTTCCACAACAGCTGGAGGGCCGTAGTTTGAGGATCCCTGCTCTAGAAGCTCCTGTGAGTACACATAACCTGCATAGCAAATAGAGCATTGGGGAACAGCACAGAGGACATCTAGTGGCGAACAGGATATTCAGCAACTCTAATAGGTAGATAATACTACATGCTTATTTTAAGCAATATTCAGGTGAGAGGCTAGAGAGAACAGTGGTGTCACTTGGATGAAGAAAGAGACCTGCACATGAACACTAAATATTATTGGTGAAGGGATACACCTTGGATGTACATTAAGGACATTTTTATATACATCATTATTTTTTGGTTTGTTTGTGATCATTTTATATTCATAAGCATTTACACTTTTGTGATTAATTAAATTGCACGGTACACTTTGGCAGATTCTATATGTGATTTATATGCACTTATATTGTATTGCAGTACGATGTATTATTTTATGTGAGCACTTCATTTTACTAATTGCATTGAGTCACCACACTTTGAATGATAAAACATTATATCACTCAATAGGCAGCACAGCACTATTCACCAACCATTGTACTCTTTGCTCAATAGCTGTGGATAAGCTATAGCATGCTAGCAGCAGCCATACCCCTTGTTTATTGAAACATACGCATATTAATAGCGTGAGAGTAACACACCTTATACACAGACCCATTACCATTTACCACCAAATGAAAGCCCAATTTGTCCTGAAAAAATAAGGTATAATGCACCTGGATGCAAAAATTAGTTGTGATGATATGTACAGTTTTACTAACAAATGCTAAAGTTGCAAAATTGTGCTTAGGCATTTAGATTTGTTTTACTTAAGAAGAGACCTGTGTGTTTTATGAGCACTGTGGTGGGAATGCTTATGAATCGCACATGTGTTCAGCTGTTTTCAGAATTCAGTTCAGGGTTTCAGCACGGATTGCTCTCTACAGGAGTTGACACCCTTTATCTACTATGTATTGCCAGCACTGAAATTGCAGCTGTGACAAAAATCCTTTTCTGAGCCTTCCAAATTCGCATCAGAACTGCATCAAAAACGCATCAAAAACGCGCTAAACAAATGCTTTTTTCATTTGCAGTGAAAATGGACATACAATTCGCAATGGACATGTGAGAACCCAGCCTTAAACTAGTTCCTCTTCATTTTTACCTCCTTTTTTAATTTATTTATGTCTGAAGTTTAATGTATTGTACAATAAATTATATAACTACTTACTTTTAAATACCCACTGGACTTTAATAGTACTTGATCATGTGGAGTTTTTTCAGCATTTTATTATAGTTTCCTCTTGCATATCCTTCTCCAGATGAAGGGCTTTTTAGGTTATTCAGTCTGGCTTTTATTGTGTTAATTACAGTATTTTTCCAAACCCAGGACCTATGCACACAAGGCCACAACTGCAGACAATTGTACCATGGGTGTTGGCTTGTTTTGGCCTATTGCAATGATCCATCCCAGCTCCTTGTGGGTTTTTTAGGGCCAGATTGGCATGACTCTGGGGGGTCCTCCAGGGCAAATTTGAATACTATGTATTGCATACTTTGGCAATCCATGCACTTTCACCACTATCTCCTGATGAAGATTATTTGGTAATCGAAATGCATTAAGAGTTGTGTGGCTGAACAAATTTTGCTTGACATGTATTGACATTTAATATGTCCTTGCTGAGAGCCTGCACATTTTATATGTATGGTCTTGGCCACTGTGCTGCAGCTTGGTGAGTTTCAGGGTCTTGGCAATCTTCTTATCGCCTAGGCCATCCTTATGAAGAGCAAAAATTCTTTTTTTCAGATCCTCAGAGAGTTCTTTGCCATGAGGTGCCATGTTGAACTTCCAGTGACCAGTATGAGAGAGTGAGAGCGATAACACCAAATTTAACACACCTGCTTCCCATTCACACCTGAGACCTTGTAACACTAACGAGTCACATGACACCGGGGAGGGAAAATGGACAATTGGGCCAAATTTGGACATTATTACCTAGGGGTGTACTCACTTTTGTTACAACCCCTTTACATTTTTTTCCCATGCGGTGGGGCTGTGCCCACACTGCAAGGGATATACTTACCTCCTCCTCCTCCGATCCTCCCAATACAAGAATGATCCGGGACCCCCAAGCTCCAGTGGTCTTGTATAGTGGATTGTTCTTGACATCTGTTCTATGGAGCGCCTAGAACAGAAGCACCATTTTCTGGAGGGCTGAAGGATGGAGTGAGTATAAGCTTACCCCTAGACAAAACAAGCAGTTGACAAGCCCACACTGCATGGGGAAAAAAATTTTTTGTCCGGAGTTCAGCTTTAAGTCATTGAGTTAGAAACCTTTGAAGGCAATGTGTTGGCCCATCAGCCTGGTAACTAGCTTTCTTAGGTGGCCTGTATAGGCAGTAGCCCCATTTCTCATGCAACATTTCCTTTAAGACTTTGAAGAGACAGAAAATTGTAGTAATTTTGCACAGTAATAAAAAGGTAAAGAACTACCGACAGAGATTTCCGCAATGGTTGTACCTTTGTGTAGGCATTTGTACATTGTGCTTCCTTGGGTTTAAAATGAACACTAAGGTTATGAGAGATTGGCATTCAATTCTGACTGTCACAGTCTGCCAGCATTTAAATTAGAGTTGCATGCATTGCACAATGATTTCTCATTACAATCATTAGAGCTGAACTTCAGGCAGGACCAGTGCCGGGACAAGGTCATCTAGAGCCCAGGGCGAAAACATACCAAACTGCGCCCCCCCCCCCTCATCCATAAGATATACTGTATGAGCATTATGTGTCAGCAAATATCCCCCAAAGCTCAAATTCTCTATCTCCTTGAATCCCCACAGCACAACCGCACCCCCCCCCCCCCCCAAAAAAAAAAGCACTTCTCCCAGCACAAATCTCCTACTCCTCAAATTTCCTCTCCAAAGACACATCCTCTTCTCCCCACACTTCAAATCTCCACCTCCCCCCAAACTTCCCTACTAAAAAAATGTCCCCTCCTAGCACAAATTCCCTCCCCCCTCTACTATATCACCTCTTCTAGCACAACCCCCCCCCCCCAGCACAAATCCTCTTCCCCAAAAGCACCCCTATCAAATTCCTAGGAAAGACATAAACAAATACAGTTAGTATTGATTAATGCATCATCAAATTATATTTTAAATGCAGCAGCGTAAGTACCCGAATTTAAATGGAATGCCACCTTACAGTTCCTGTGCAGCAAAGCTCAGACTAAGATAGGGAGAAGCAGTAAATGGAACCAATCGTTGTGCTGTAGTGCAATTTTTTTTTATAAAGGTATATGCTGATAGGAGGAGAGAGCAGAGAGAAAGAAAGATGAGCTCATCAGTCTCCTGCTTCTCCTTTCGCTGTCCAATCGTAGGTTGGAGAAGGACAAGTGTTACCTGTAGCAGAGAAAAAAAATCAGGTAATCAGGTAGCCTGCCCTGTCAGATAGGGCTGTGCTGTGTAGCAGAGCTCTGTGACTATCAGGGCTGAAAAAACAGAAATGAGAATCCTTGGTATTTAAAAGAACTAAAATGTCATCTCTGCATTTAGCTGTTTGCCTGCAGTTCAGCTTTAAGATACTTGGTGTACATGGCTTACCTGTTATCATGGTAATTACCCTGCATAAGTCTTATAGAGTATATTTATAACTTACACAGTTATAGAAGTGAAAACAAATTTATTTCCAGTCTCCTTTATATACACATAGTCTTTGGTATGAGCGTAGTCCACATTATTTTAAAAAATATTCCCAGGAACTGAATTCAGAGACCGATTCTATGTCTACATTAATCAGCTTGTAAGACTCTATTGATCCCTCATGTGCTGCTAATTACCTTTATTCCATGGGGTATTATACCTCAGAATACTAACAAGAAATATAAACTTTAAAAAAGTCAGACTTAAACTAAAGCCTAACAAAAATGTAATTATACCTGTGACATTCACAGTCTTTGCAAATGTTTGTTTACAGAAGGACTTCATTGGTGTAAATGGAACTTTAAGCAAAACATATTTTTTTGTGATAAGTGTACAGTATATGCCTCTCACAAGATTTTACTACTATGACCCACTGGGGTGATTTTCTATCTCTTTATGTACCGGTGACACCTGTCACTGTGTCCAGATTTGGATCTAAGCCTTGAACAAGGGGGCAGAAGGGATAGGTGCCCCTGGCACAGTATTTGAATAGGGAGTATGACTATCACCAGTGGACTGACACTGCAATGCTACCTGCCTGACTGCCCTGATGCCCAATACATGCAGGACAGCACAGCACCTTGCAGAGTGGCAGTGGGATGCCAAGCACTGGAGCACCTTCTCTGTGCCAATGGAGTATCCTTATTCACTCTAGAAAAAAAAAATAAAAGCCAGCAGCTACAAATAATCTAGCTGCTGACTATAAAAGATGTATGGGATTCCTTTTTTTTCCACATTTATACACACCTAGGTGTGTTGGACCAATGCTGTATCTGTCTCATGGCGCTTCTGCACTGAGAACCAAGCGATCAAACAGTGCAGATCGCTCGGTTCTGACAGCTCCCGAGCAGAGAGCTGCTGACTGTCAATCACTGCTCTCTGCTCTGCCCCCTCCTCTCTCATTGGAGTGCTGACATGTGGAGGGACAGGGAGCAGCCGGCTTAGGCTCTCAGTGGCTAGGTGAGAGGCTGAGCGGGGGGTCAGTCCAGGTACCTGGCGGATCCCGGCTCCGTGTTCATAACGACACGGTGCCTGGACCGACATCTGTGATGTCAGCAGAGAGTGGACTTCAGCCCGCTCTCTGCTGAAAATGGGTCAACCTGTGATTCATAGGAGATGTACAGCCAAACAAGCTTTACCGTACTTCTCCTTTAATAAAATGACACTTCCCTGTCCAGGGATCCAGCACCATCCTTGCCTGGGCTAGTTCCTCACTAGTCTTCAGGTCCCTGACACTGGCATCTTTAGCGTGTGAAGAAGGCTGTGACAGCTTGCAGCTCCACAGCCAGCATTCTACTGCGCATGCGCGAGCCGTACTGTGCTTTGTGAATGGTCCTGCAGCCTTCTGGGATCTGTGAAGTGTCCCGTAAAGCGAGGGCAACCAACCCCTTCTGCTTGGACCACCTAAACAATCCGGGCGGAAGTGGGAGTGGGTACCTGTCAAAACTAGGTACCCACTGCCCCCACCCAACAAAAAAAAAATGATATACTGAATGTGGTAAAGGAGGGGAGAGGGGGACTTAAAGTGGTACTTCCCCTTTTGAGTGAAGTTCCGCTTTAATGCGTGCAGTGTGTACACTCCCCACATTAAAATGTTACTAAACCCAGGACTCTGCATTCACTATATCTGGTCTCCCACAGTACACAGAACATGGCAATACAATTATTTTAGTAAATATAAACTGCGAAATACCTCTTCTCATCAGCAGTATATAAAAGTCTTGTAACTTCTTTCAGTGTCTGGTTAAAGCTTGTAGGTGGAGTTTTCATTCTGCACTGACTGCTCTATCAGGATGCAGGACCCCTGACCCTCTGTACAGTACTGATTGGCAATTTGCTGATCACATGCACCCTCCCAATAAAAAACAAAAAACAAACTGAGTATGTGCAGCCTGTCCCCTGGCTCCGTATTATCAGGAAATATATTGGGGGCAGTGGAAGGAGGAGAGGATCAGAGAAGACAGGATCAAACAGCCTTTTTACACAATGCAGAGGATTAGCCTCTTAGGTTCCACAGTGAGTATAACAAGCATGTTTTACTGCATATACAGACTGATTTTACTGTTTTGGGTTTAGTAAAACTTTAAAGTGGTTGTAAAGCCATGACATTTTTTACCTTAATGAACTCAGCATCCCCCCCTCACACACCCTTTTACTGCAGCTCTTCCCTCCCCCCACTTCCAGGTCTCGCTGGCTTTGCTAGGGCACCAGGAGTCATTGGCTCCCAGTTCTGTCTATCAAAGCCAGTGACAAGGGAGCAGGGCCGAGTCCTGCTGTCTTTGTCAATGGACGCAGCAGTAGAGTTCGTGTGCGAGTGCGCACGAGTGCCCCCATGAGAAGCGGCTTCCCATGGGAGCACTGGACAGACAGAGGGTCTCTTAAAAAAATCATATATAGGGTGAAGATCTGCTTTGTGTAGCTCCTGGGCGCATCCAATCTTAGAGTCGGATACTAGGTGTGTAGTGGTTTAAAAGCAAAATGTGTGCCCCAGAATACCCAGTTCAGCAACACTTTTCTTTACTGCAGTTCCTGTATCTTTAAATTAAGTGTAGGAACTTCTTTCAGTTGTTCCCATGCTCCACTAGGGCAGTACGTACTCTTCCCATGTCAAGGTTCAAGTGTCTGCTTGGCTATTCACTCTGCATCATCAAGAGCATTTGAGAAGGTTCTAATGTCTGCTTCTTCTAGTCAACCAGGTCAGCAACACTATGGGGTTGATTTACTAAAGGCAAATATACTGTTCACTTTGCAATGGAAGTTGCACTTTGCAAGGAAATTCTTCCCAGAGCTAGTGAACGAGAAGAAGGTCTGCTAACCTCCATCATCGAATCCTGTGCAAGCAAAAATGCTTACTTTTTTACTTTTCCTTACACATAAGTGGGTATTTTTTAAGGTGAAATTTTACTAAATTCACAAAACTCTGGGGAAATCTCCTTGCAAAGTGAAACATTCAAATTTGCCTTTAGGACCCATTCACACTTCCATGATTTCAAAATCGTGCGTTTACCTTTGAGACTTTACAGTGCAACTTGATGCGACTGTGATTGTTTTGTTTGTGCTCTACAAAGTCGCTAGACATGTGCAGAACAGAAAAATTTTGTTTTGTTTCATTTTTTCCTTTTGTATCGAATTCCAGATTTTCAGAACAATGAGATTTTGAATCGTTTGAAAATGTATCAACCAAACCAGATTCTGTGTGAGAAATAGCTGGTTGTTAAGGAGCGGGCCAGGAAGCCGGCCGCACCGTCCTTAACAACCAATGACAAGTTGGCTATACACTAGTAGAATTTTGAACGAAAATTTGCATGTAAATTTTCAGGACATTTGACAGCTTGATAATGTAATTAGAAAAATAGTTAAATGAAAAATAGTAAAAATAGTTAAAGTTTAAAAAAAAAAATAGTTGGAATGAATGGATTTACCAAATGAAAACCACATTCACTCACACTGTTACTGTAAAAGTTAATTGGACCTCACTAATGATTAGAAAATCAAACAAATGTTCTTAAAACAAAAGTTTAGGTTTGCCAGATTTATGTTCATATAAATTTTGTACTTTATTTCTGTAAATATTTGTTGCACTTTGTGATTATTTGTTGCCCTCTGATTGTTTGGCGCTTCAGGGGATTATCACAAAGGGCAGGGCCGCTGATAAGCCAGTACAACCGGCCCTGTTGTATCAGGCCCAGTTTCTTTGGCTCAGCAGGGGGGGCCCGGGCAGCCTCACGGACAGCACAGAATAAAAAAAAATTAAAAAACAGGCTTTCCAAATTACACCCCCACTCAGCCACTCCTACTAGTTTGGGGGGGGCGGGGTGTATTATTGCTATTTCCTGGACCCTTCTCTCTGATGATGTGCTGGTGGGAGTGGAGAGACTTTCTTCTCAATTTCGGGTGCATGTGCAGTGCATTCTGCGCCTGCTACGCTGCTTAAAGTCCTGGCCGCCAGCCCACAGCTGCAACTGCCCATTCCCTTACCTGGCGGAGTGATCTTCCTCTGCTCAGCTCCTCATTTAGTAGTTGGCCAGAGAGAAACAGTGAACGAGAGGCTGTGAGGCAGACAGCAGAGGTGGCAGGCAGTTGACAAGGTCCAGAAGCAAAGGGGAATCCGAAATTGGTGGTTACTGAAGCACAGGGGGTCCCAGGAGGTGGGTGAGCGGAGACACAGAAGGGGAAGCACGTTTGTCTGCAACTGGCACTTTGGAAAATTGCGCGATTGCACAATTCATTACAAAATTGTCAATGTATGGAGATAAAAGGACATGGACTCATATATGAATGATTTTTGCTTATTATTTTATGTATTTATTGTTTTACACTAATTTCATAGTTAATTGGGACATTTTTTGATTTTGGATATCTGATTTTTATTATTTTGGTTATGTATGTATAATCATGGTAATATAGTGGGGATTTATTTGGCAGCGCTTTGGAAAACATTTACACAGACAATTTAAAGGTACAGTACCCTTTTAAAATCAGCAGCTTATGGAGGATTCACTTACATAGGGTTTAATTATATTGGTTTGTTTTACCTAAGCGTGGGTATTGGTATTATAAGAATATAAAGATATACTGAAGTGCATAGTACATTACTATAATGTCACCATCCATATCACCATCTATAACACATAGGCAGCAGTCATTAGGTTCTCAACAGCCTAACAGCCATGTCATGTGACATACTGTGACAGAGCGAGCCATGATAGAGAACCTGCTGACTGCTGCCTGTGTGTTTGTCCTAATGATTATGATATTAACCTGTGCTGTTTGTTATCAGGGCTTCTTTCATGTGGGCGGAATCTACTTGTTTAGCGGGGGATCTGTCCGCTGATCCCCCACTGAGCGGAGCAGGCAGATGACAGGTCCGTGTCCACTCAGCTTATATAGAGTGGACACAGACACAGTCCGCTCTGCTCTAAGAGTGACTAGTGTAAACAAACTGACTGTCCACTTACACCTGACTGCCCTCCAATCCAATCTTCTAGACGGAGGGGAACGTTTTTGTTTGGCAGCTCAGATTGGAGGTAGGTGGGTGTAAATGAACACAAGTCCCTTTAGATCCATTGCCCTATAGTAGTAAATGGAGGGTCAGATCAGGTCCACCTAAAAATGGACAGGCAGACCTTATCAGACCTGTCGTATGAACCCAACTTCAACCTTTTCCCTTTAACTGCTTGCCGTCGGCCCTCACATCATCCAGCCTGTTCCTGCACTTTGTTTCAAGGCGGGTCTGGGGAGGGTCAAGGGGCATGGCTACGGTGGGGATGAGGGTGGGGCTGAAAAGGGCTCCGTCAGGTAGGCTGTATGGGGCCCCATGTTTTTTTTTTTTTTTTTCAGCAGCACTGACAAAGGGGATGCAAAAGGGACAAATTTAGCCAAATATGGGGTCTTGTACAAACAGGAAAGTAATTTGTAGGCATTCTCTTGAGCCAGTATGTTCTTCAAGCATTTAGAAGAGTCTGGCCAAATTTGGTATCAGGTAGCTTGGTCCAGAGTTTTGCCTAGGACGATTTCCTATTTCATGCCATAAGGGAGTGTGTAAGGGCCCATTAGGCTGCAACATTTGGCCAAAAGAGAGATTTCATTTTATTAATAACATCACTGGTATGCCACTGTCCTAATATCACAGGGAACAAGGCACTCCCCCTAAAATGTCTTCATGTGATTTTCTTGTCTGACGCATGCAGTGATCTTTGTTCAGGCATCATCCAGGGTCCACATTTCCTTCCTGGATGCAGATGATGGATTAGAAATGACACCATCATATACATTATATCAGGGTGCTGTGCAGTTATTGGCTGTGTTCACTAATTTCATTCTGCTGCAGCCTTTTACTTTGTGACTGGGGAAATGCTTCCTCTTTCCTGCAGCAGACTAAGGGCATAATCTCTTCTTAGGAAAAGTTACTTGACTAAACCTTAAGGGCTGTTTTTTTTTGTGATACAATTTTGTATACTGTTGCTATATGGTCACTTATCAGGAATTACTTTGTACAGTCATAATGTTACTCAAAGGACTACTTCAAGTTTGCAATCCTTGCACTGATCTATCCAATGGAGCCTGGTTATTTCTCGCCCCAGCAAAGCCATATTAAGTAGAGGATATGAAAGGGAGTTGTGGAAGATTTCTGCTGCTGTAAATGGAGGTTGGATTCTAAGCCTTCCAGGCCATTTATCACCAATAAGCTACCAGGGCTGAGTACTCTGCATATAGACAATGGTGTCCACTGTCCAGTATATATATCATGAGCCAACAGTGTTAAAGCTGAAGCTTTAAGTGTTCTTTAAGACACCATCAGCCAATGACAAAATGCCATTGCTGCGAAAAAAAAAGTTGGAAGGTGGGTGAAAGACATCAAATAATCTCATAATTTGTTTTTATCTCATGTCTCATTATTTGTTTGCCATACATGATGCTATTTTCGTTTCTGCATTTACGGTTTGCAGGAATGAAAACCACTTGTTTCCCCCATCAACACCATTAGTGTTGATGGAGGAATCCTTTCTGTAGAGCCACTGTATTCTCCTGGCAGGGAGAATGCGAAGAGCCATCCCTGCCGGGAGAATACACAGTGATTATTGCTAGCGGCTATAGCCGCTAGAAAATAATTGCATGAAAATGCTGAACCGGCCAAGATTCAAACCATCTATGGTGGAGTTTAGTCATTATAATAGATTGGATATACATTGCCATATATTTTCTGAAGAAACTGTTTAAGGATGACCTTCAGTTGGTTAAGAGTACTGTACCACTGTCTCCCAATAAATACTACAGGGAGTTAATATAAAGAAAAATTCCAACATATATGCCAGTTCTACATAAAAAAATAATCTTAATAAACACTCATTCATTTTAAATGGTGATTTTTTTATAATGTGCCTAGAGTTCAGCTTTGAACATGTTCTTGGTGGATAAAGTATATAAACCCTTTTCATTTTGTAACAGAGTCTTTTAATCTCAACCAATTCCTTTTTAGTGGGGAAACAGACCTTGCATTGGTTAGAAGCTATTCTGTCCCATTTCTATATACTTAAAACCAAGACTGGTAGCGATGAATAGGCTGCAGCAAACATGTATGGGATAACATACATCAAACTAAATATAATCAACAACATGAATAAATGTGATGAAGGTGGTACGCTATTCTAAATCTAGTGGAGGATAAATTGGAAGAAAGTAATACAGTCTAAAAAACAATGTGATTAAAGTGATAAAAGCATAAACATCATAAATAACACAACATATACACTCTCCATAATGGGCTGTGGTACAAGTGATCCGTATAAATCAAAATATAATTTGAGGAAAAAAAACACCTACCTATATCATATTGATAAACATCCCCTAATTTAATGAGAGAAGGACCCCAGTGAAAACTCTTTAGGTGGCCTGCCTTCCTACCCAGCAATTTTATTTTGAAGTGACGGTTCTCCCGTAAGGATTGAGTGAGGGAATTTGGGGAGAATCCAGGACATCTCTCTCCCCCCTCATATGGACTACACTTTGCACATTTTTTATGCGCTACAGGTGAGCGCGCATTGCACTCACGGGTGGATACACGGTGGAGGTGTTCTTTTTTTAGCACACTGCAGCACAGAAGAACCGTTAATAGAATCACTATATGTCACAAGCTATTCACAAACTGTTTTTTTTTCCTCAAATTATATTTTGATTTATATGGATCACTTGCATCACAGTCCATTTATGGAGAGTGTATATGTTGTGTTATTTATGATGTTTATGCTTTTATCACTTTATTCACATTGTTTTTTTTTTTAGTCTTTATTACTTATTTATTTATTATTTATTACTTACTTTTTTTTTTTTATCACATACCCCTCTCACCCTCCAATTTATCCTCCATATGAAGTAATAACAGAAAAAGAAAAATCCTGATTAGTCCTAAGTGCTTTAGAATCTCTATCAACCAGCAATGCATCTATATCCATTGTCTGGATTTGACAGATAGTGTTTGCCAAGGAAGCCTCATTATACACTGCTCAAAAAAATTAAAGGAACACTTTTTAATCAGAGTATAGCATCAAGTCAAGTAAACTCCTAGGATATTGATCTGGTCAGTTTAATAGCAGAGGGGGTTGTTAATCAGTTTCAGCTGCTTTGGTGTTAATGAAATTACCAACAGGTGCACTAGATGGGCAACAATAAGATGACCTCGAAAACAGGAATGGTTTTTCAGGTGGGGGCCACTGACATTTCTTTTCCTTACTTATTTTTTCTGACTGATTTTTTTTTTTACTAGATTTGCATTTGGCTAGGGTCAGTGTCACTACTGGTAGCATGGTGTGATACCTGGACCCTATAGAGGTTGCACAGGCAGTCCAAATCCTCCAGGATGGAACATCAATATGTGCCATTGCCAGAAGGTTTGCTGTGTTTCCAAGCACAGTCTCCAGAGCATGGAGGAGATTCCAGGAGACAGGCAGTTACTCTAGGAGAGCTGGACAGGGCCGTAGAAGGTCCTTAACAACCCATCAGCAGGACCAGTATCAGTTCCTTTGTGCAAGGAGCGACAGGAGTAGTACTGCCAGAGCCCTACAAAATGACCTCTAGCAGGCCACTGGTGTGACTGTCTCTGACCAATCAATAAGGAACAGACTTCATGAGGGTGGCCTGAGGGCCCAACATCTTCTAATGGGCCCTGTGCTCACTGCCCGAGACCATGGAGCTCAATTGCCATTTGCCATTGAACATCAGAATTGGCAGGTCCGCCACTGGCGGCTTGTGCTTTTCACAGATGAGTACAGGTTCACCCTGAGTACATGTGACAGACATGAAAGGGTCTGGAAAAGCCATGGAAAAGGTATGTTGCCTGTAAAATCATTCAGCATGACTGGATTGGTGGTGGATCAGTGATGGTCTGGGGAAGCATAACCATGGAGGGACGCAAAGACCTCAACAGGCTAGACAATGGTCATTAGGTATCAACATGAAATCCTTGGACCCATTGTCAGACCTTACGCTGGTGCAGTGGGTCCTGGGTTTCCCCTTGTGCACGACAATGCTCAGCCTCATGTGGGGAGAGAATGCAGCCATTTCCTGGAGGATGAAGGAATTAATACCATTGAATGGCCCTAAGCTCACCTGACCTAAATCCAATAGTACAACTCTGGGACATTATGTTTTGGTCCATCTGACGCCACCAGGTTGCACTTCAGTCTGTTCAGAAGCTTAGTGATGCCCTGGTCCACATCTGGGAGGTAATACCCCAGGACACTATTCGTCATCTCATTAGGAGCATGCCCTTACATTATCAGGCATGCAGAAAAACATGTTGGGGCCATACAAACTACTGAGTACCATTTTGAGTTGCTGCAATGAAATTTCCGAAAAATCGTCTAGCCTGTTGCATCATTTTTAAACTTTGATTCTCGGGGTGTCTTTGAATTCAGCCCTCCGCAGATTGATCATTTTAATTTCCATCAAACGATGTGTTTTGTTCTTAACACATTACCCAGTCCATATTAGTATAGATATCCAGCGTGATATTTTTCCCCATTGAGATATGATGTGTTTTCAAAGTGTTCCTTTCATTTTTTTGAGCAGTGTATAGATTTTCCAAAAAACTAGGCTTAGGAACCTCAGCCTGAACAATAAAATCCTTCACCTGGGAACAATTTCTTCTAAGGTGGAGACAATGACTTAGAGCAGGGATCCTCAAACTACAGCCCTCCAACTGTTGCGGAACTACACATCCCATGAGGCATTGTAAAACTGACATTCACAGACATGACTAGGCATGATGAGAATTGTAGTTCCTGAACAACTGGAGGTCCATAGTTTGAAGACGGATTGAAGCCAAGACCTATGATGGCAAATATTAAGAGGAGGAATGGAATTCCTATTGGTGCCCTTAAAGAAAGTACTGGTGATTAAATGCCCAATTTCAACACTAATGGTGGGATCCGAGAAATTAGCTTGATATACACTCACCTCTAAATTCAACTGTATACCTCTATGGTTCCCATTGAGTTCCTGCATGAATAACTCCAAGGAAGCCATGTTCCCATCCCAAAGGAGAAGGATGTTGTCAGTATACAGTACCTCCTCCATAAGTCCTATTGAGGTTGGGGGGGGGGGGGCATAGACGGCATCCTCCTCTCACTTAGCCATTAATAAATTTGCCAAACTGGGGGCAAATTTTGCCCCCATGACAACTCCTTTACTCTGAAGATAATATTGAAAGCAAAAGTAATTGTGAGTTGCCACAAATGATAATAAATCAATAATATAATTTTTCTGTATACTAGGAATGGTAGAGTCCTGCCTCAACAAATAATCCACAGCCTTCTGTATAATTTGACTAATTTATGTACAGGTTATTTTTAGAGGTGTCTATTTTTAATTAGCTTGAGATCATGCCGAAGCACTTCGGTGGGATTCGGGTCAGGGCTCTGATTTTTCTATTATAAAATATTGTTATTTTTACAGTTATGATAGTTTTTGCAGATACACTCCTAGGCTTTGACATGTGAATGATTGACAAGTTGCATAACAACTTATTTTAAGATTTAGTTCATCACAGAAGACCTCAGGTTCTGCTTTAGAATTTCCTGTCCAATCTGAAGTTTCAATGTCTGCAATCTGCCAGGTTCTAAAGCAGTGAAGACACCCCAAATCATTTTACATTCTCCTTCATACTTCATTCTTGGTATTGGGGTTCAGATTTATTTCTCTACACAAATTCACCAAAAAGTTCATCATGCATGGTTGCAATAGTACTGAGTGATGTTTGGTGTAATCCTAGCTCTAAAAATAATAATCACTTGTCATATGCATGCTGCATCTCCTTGGTTCAACAAAGAATCTGGTAAATCAAAATGATTTCTTTATTCATGTCATGTTATACATAGTGGATAAATATATATTGTGTAAAGTTTGTTACAAACTGAAAACATATTTTTTTTGTGTAATGTGACCTGCCACATCTGCTGTTGCTGACTCAATGAAGATACTGCATACAAATTAGCATTTATGCCAACATGTATTTTGTTGTGTATATGGGATAAAGATTAACCTTGCTGTTAGGATAATTTTTAAAGTCGGTTGTATAGTTGTCCCTGGTGGACTTCCAATACGTTTCTTGTGAATTATTATATTACAAGGGCTATGTAGTAATTCCATTATTATATGTTTGATATAATATGGGGTCCTTTTGTAGCTTTACTGCCTTATTAAGGTTTGAATAAAGTACATAATACATATTGCTGTTTTTAATTATCATTCATGAGTAGTGTATAAGGGATAGAATTTGTAACAGCATACAATGCCAGGACGATCTAAACACGAGTTCTATTATTAAGCTATTCCAATAGTCATTAATTATTTTAAGTGTAAGGATTATCAGATGAACCTGTAGGTTTAGCTTCTGTTTTTGTGTTCCCCATTTTTCTACTATTCTTCCTCTACAAGTTATTGTTTTTTGGGTGGAGACATTATGGTTGTAGCTGTATAATGGATGATTTAGTAAAATGATCTGCAAGAGCACAGATTGGAGTGCAGTTCTCAGCAACTTAATTTCATCCTATGACAAGCAAAGATGGGCTTTTTTGAACCTGCATTTGGAGTCCAGAGACAAGAGGAAGGAGCAGGTCTAGAGTAGTGCATTGGGTTTGGTCTATATACCTGTACTTACAGTTCCTATTCTCATTCTGGTACATGCTTTTTTCTTGTAATCCCCAGCAACGCCTCTTTAACATCTTTGTTTCTCAAGGTGTAGATGAAAGGGTTGAGCATTGGAGTCACAACACTATAGAACAAGGTGGCCATTTTATCCTGGTTGGCCACATGAGTGTCTCCCGGTCTCATGTACAAAAAAACTATTGTACCATAGAAGAGGGCGACTACAATAATATGTGAAGCGCAAGTGGAGAAAGCTTTTTTCCGACCGACAGATGTACTGATCTTAAGTATACTAAAAATAATATTGCCGTATGTAATTAGAATGAAGAAAAATGGGCCCATAACCACAAAAATAGCACACAAAAAAATAATGGTCTTATTAAGAGAAGCATCTGTGCAGGACAGTTCTATTATATATGGTATCTCACAGAAAAAATGGTTAATGATATTTGGGCCACAGAATGGCAATTGCAGTGCAAATAATGTGTGTAGCAAGGAGTTTATAAAGCCCACAATCCAACAGCCAGCTGCCATCTTAATGCATAAGCTTTGATGCATAATAGTGGTATAGTGTAATGGGCTACATATAGCCACATACCGATCATAAGCCATTGCTAAGAGAAGGCAGCATTCAGAGCCTCCTACACCCATGTGTATAAACAATTGGATGAAACAGGCACCAAATGATATACTTTTCTTCAGTGATAAAAAATTTATCAACATTTTGGGAACTGTACTGGAGGTGAACCAAATGTCCATAAATGATAAGTTACTCAAGAAGAAATACATTGGTGTATGGAGACGGGGGCTTATCCTGCTGGCAAAAATAATAAGGACATTACCCATAAGTGATGTAATATAACTGATAAGAAATACCAGAAATAAAACAGTCTGTATATCCGGGCGTCTGGTCAACCCCAACAGAATGAATTCCTCAACTTTTGTGTAGTTCCACATCATTATTCCCCTGGATAAAGAATTGTGTTGTGAAATGTCATGGTATTCAGGTTTATGAATATACAATGCTTTGACTCCTTAGGAAGAGTCCTTGACTTCACACATCTGGCAGTCTTCCAAGAACCTGGGAATCCAAAGTGTGGGACATCTTTTTTTCTGAGATCTCAAATATGACCTCTTTTATGGCAGTCATTTATCTATCAAGCAGATTTGTCATCTCTAGAATCTGGATGTGGGTACGGTCTTGGCAGGATTTTTATTCTGGGGAATTTCCATGTTATTGAAAACCTGACAGGTGACAATCCAACACACAAATAAGACATCAGTTTCAGTTGGATAGACTTTTTAAGTTGAGCTATAAGAACAGGAGATAGCCTTAAACAGATAGTGATAATAATTTTTCTTGGTTAAACTACACCTTTGTCCTCTAAGATCACTCTTCCTTTATGGCAATTACATATTTAGTTCAGTGATACGCCAAGCAGTTCTGTTGTCTGATTATTGTTGTATAGGTAGGTCGTGAGAAGGGTCAACCCTCCCGATGTGTACTGGTTTAATGATTGATGGAGGAGTATTCACGCAGCAGCAAGGGGGCTGAATTAAACACAGATCCAAAGAATAAAAATAGCAGAAGCAGGATAATTCATACACTGCAGTTCCTCGGGTACAGCTTCTTCTCCAGCAAGGAAAACAGTGAGAAGGATAGTAATGAAATCACCAAATCTAATGAGGCCAGCAGTCAGAGACAGCAGTGTCTTAGATGATCTCACATGGTAGACATACAGCTTTGGGCTGCAGTCACATACCAGCAAGTGCAAAGTTATTTTCAGGAGGTTTCAGGACAAAAGGAACATTTTTCAGAGTACTGTTTAGTTACAATACATTTTTAGATAACATGTATAATTTGGAAATAATATAATTTGCAAACTTTAAACCCATCCACCCATTAGTTCCACAAAATAAATATTTTTTGCAACTAATGAAAAATATATTTATCACTTTTCTAAATACTTGGACACCTTGGCACAATGTTAAGACAACCAATATATACCTGTATATAAAGTATAAAAATATCATTAAACTTTTCACCCTGTCTGCTTCTGGACCACAATTATTTTACAATTTGCCTAATTAAATTGCTACTATAAATAATGGAATCATTTTTCCTCTGTTTACCAATGTCAACTTGTATCTTTATATAGTATGTACATATCAATGTTTTCTACTATACTCCAATGCTTTTAAATATTCTTATCATCCATTATTCTGCCTATAACAACAAAAATATAATGCTTAAAAACATGAAGAATTCTGAATACGAATGTGTGTGTTCCCAAGTAATGAATACTTTTAACCACTTAAGCCCCGGAGGATTTTCCTGCTCAAAGACCAGGGCCTATTTTGCGTTTCGGCACTGCGTGACTTTAACGGACAATTGCGCGGTCGTAAGACGCTGTACAAAAATGAAATTGACGTCCTTTTTTCCCCACAAACAGAGCTTTCTTTTGGTGGTATTTGATCACCTATGCGATTTTTATTTTTTGCGCTATAAACAAAAAAAGAGCATAAATTTTGGAAAAATAACAATATTTTCAAATTTTTTTATATGAAATTCCCCCCCCAAAAAATGTAAAAATCTAATTTTTTTTAACATTTTAGGCCAATTTGTTTTCTGCTTCATATTTTTGGTGAAAAAATTGCAAAAAGGGTATTTTGATTGGTTTGCGCAAAAGTTATTGTGTTTACTAACTAAGGGAAAGATTTATGTAATTTTTATTGTTTTTTTTTTTAACTAGTAATGGCGGCAATCTGCAATTTTTTTTTTGCGGGACTGCGACATTGCGGCGGACATATCGGACCCCTGACTAACATTTTTGACACTTTTGGGGGTACCAGTGACATTACTACAGTAATCAGTGCTATACATATGCACTGTTACTGTAAAAATGACACTGGCAGGGAAGGGGTTAACTTTAATAGTGATCAAGGGGTTAAGTGTGTCCCTAGAGGCGTGATTCTAACTGTAAAGGGGCATGGCTTGTGATGTAACAACAGAGACATACAATCCTACATGGCAGGATCGTGTAGTCTCTGAAGTTACATCAGGGAGAATGACAGGTGGCTTTGTTTACATTAGCCGCCTGCCTTTCTCCCTCTCCAGCGGGAGATCGCCAGTGACCGGCGGACATCGGAGGCGTGGGGATGTGCAGGAACGAGCGGAGGCGGGAGCGCGCCTCCGGGGGCCCGCGCTCGCCCCCCTAGAGGCTCCTGGGCGAGCGACGTAGCCCATACGTCGGTTTGCCCAGGAGAGCCAGACTGCCGCAGTAAATAGTCGTGCGGCAGTTGGCAAGTGGGTAATTAAAATGTTAGTGGTCATTTGTAATTAATATTTGTTGAAGACTTTTTAGTCATATCTGGTGAATAATCATATGGGCTCAGAACAAGATAGAGTGAATTTAGTTTTTTTTTTGGTTATTTCTAAATGTTGGAACTGTTCAGTAACTTCAGAAGCACTGCACTGAAATTAATGTTTGGTAATGTAGTTGTTATTTGTTATGTAATTACTGCAAATTCATTATAGTGGACATTTCTTTCTGCTAAAGTGTTTTGGGTTTTTGTCTTTGAGGTGACATTGAGTTTGGATAAACTGAGTTGGACATGAAAAGAAATCTGTCTAAAAATAAAAATGGAGATGGTTGTTACTGATTTCTCCTTCAAAAAATGCAAATTGTTTAGCTGTCACAAGGTGCTGATAGAACAAAGGGATCTGAACCATACTGTGATGATACATTTTTCATTGAAAGTACTGAAGGTCTTAATGTCTGGGATACTGAAGCCATTCCTAAATGTGGATCTTTTGCAGAGAGGTTTCATAAATTGCGCCATAAAGAAATGTTTTGGATTTTTATTTTTGATACTCTGGCCCCAAAAGGGTTTAATGAAGAATTTAGAAGTAAATAACAACCTTTGATATCTAAGCTTCTAGCCCAAGGTGACCTGTGGCCCACGACAAATATGAAAGTGACCCAACACAAAACTGTAAACTTATTTAAAAAATCTTAATTTTTTTTGGAGTTATTTTATAAAAATGCATTTACACTTAGTGAACACATGTGGTCAAAGAACATTTGACAGTGTGTCTTTACTGAACTTTTATAAGTTTTTATTTTCCGAAAGAGAAACCTCCCACTCTTCACAATCATGCCTTATTTATGTCAACAGTTTTCGGCAGCACCTATATTTGTGAGTAACTATTTTCAAGGATGAAGCACAGGAAAGGCAAAATTAGAACTTAAATATCTAATGAGCACTTTGAGAATTTATTGAGAATTGCTACTCCATCCATTGAACCAGAAATTGATGCATTTGAATCTTGCACTAGTTTTATGTTGCTCTCTTTTACTTTCTTCTTTTCAATGATTTTTATTGAAAGTTTTCAGCATACAAACGTGTGTTATAACAAAACAGCAATAATTGAAAAACGGTACGAAACCGTATAACAGTCCCAGTGGTCAGGTACTCTTTTACTTTCTTAATAAAATAATGTTACAAACAAATTAAGTTTTGTTACTCAGTTATGTACATTATGTATATCAGTGATTGTTAACTTGGGATCTGCCTGACTTTTTCTGCTCATCCTTTTTGTTAGTGCATTTTATGTGTTGCCCAAGACAATTCCTCTTCTTACAGTGTGGCCTAGGAAGGTCAAAAGTTTGGACACCCCTGATCTAGCATACTCCCATTTTTAGTGGATTCTAATATTAATATTCTAATATTTTATGTTTTCTGTCTCAACCCTAGGGGGTCTTTAGCTTCATTTTATCCTAGTATTTATTATGATATGATTTTAATTTTTATGTTTTCTGTAGAGAGGATGTTATTGAATCTTTGTCTCTTTTAGTTGAGACCTACTGTATTTATCTATAGTATCTAATTACATTAGAGTGTATAAACATTTGTTTGCTACTGCTACATTGTTTTAAGCTTAACCACTTGCCGACCGCCGCAAGTACATTTACTGCGGCGGCCAGCCCCTCCTGGGCAAAGTGACGTAGTACTACGTCGCTCGCCCAGAAGCCTGTAAGGGACGAGCGCGTGCCGTCGGAGGCACGCTCCCGCCCCCACCAGTTCCCTGGCATCCCCGCGCGAGTGACCGGCTGCTCCGATGTCCACTGGTCACTCACGATCTCCCGCTGGAGAGGGAGAAAGGCAGGCGGCTGATGTAAACAAAGCCACCTGTCATTCTCCCTTAAGTTGTGGGAGTTAAGTGCCTTGGTTGATTTTTACCTATAGGTAAGCCTTTACATCCACGTTTAGGAGGCATTTGCTTTTGAAGCCACTGACAGCATGACCTGTGCCGTTCCTTCAGAGTCCTGTGCCGTGGAGAGAGGCTCCCGTGCGCATGAGCTGGAGTGACGTCATCATGGCTTGTCCAATCGAAGGACCGGAGCCAGCCACCCTAAAAGGAAGACCGGGTGAAGATGGAAGCCCTGTCAGTGCACCGCTGTTGGGCTTCCGCTCGCGCCCTACGCGTTACGTCATGCCCATGTGACCTCTTTCCCTGAAGACGTAACGTGGGTGTGACGTAACCCTTAGGACACAAGCAGAGGTTACCGAAAGTGATGTAGATATGGAAACGAGTACGGCGCTTGTAAACAGTTGCCGAATACATGGTTTTATATGTGAGTCAAAACTGCTTATTTTCAATAAATTCTTTTAACATACTAAATGATAAGAACATCTTTTATGTAACCCCACTCTGTAATATATGGCGAGAGAACCTCTAGAACAGGCATGTCCAACCTGTGGCCCGAGGGCCGCATGCGGCCCGGAACCGCAGGCAATGCGACCCACTGCCCCCTGACAATTTTATTTTTGCTGGGGAGGAAGGAAGTCGGGTCAGGGGCACGGCCACAGCAGCTTCCAACTAACGGTAGGCAGAGGCTGCCTCGGGGGGGAGAGGTGAGCATGTGCAGTGTTTCTAACTCCTACCACCATGACCACTTCAAATCACTGAAGTAATCGTGGTGGTTAGTGTTCCTTTGTTATCTCTCAGAAGAAGTAAGCCTCTGTATACTGATTCCATTTCATTTGATCATCCTCTAGTTGTGTTAAATTAGTGCAGGGGGCGCGGCGGCGCGGAAAGGGCACGGCGGCATTTTATTACTTATATACCTTACCTATAATATATATTTCATATGCGGCCTGAGAAAATTTCTCTACACTCAATGTGGCCCAGAGAAGCCAAAAGGTTGGACACCCATGCTCTAGAAGCTCCTGTGAGTACCCATTACCTGCATAGCAAATAGAGCATTGGGGAACAGCACAGAGGACATCTAGTGGTAAACAGGATATTCAGCAACTCTAATGGGTAGATAATACTACATGCTTATTTTAAGCAATATTCAGATGAGAGGCTAGAGAGAACAGTGGTGTCACTTGGATGAAGAAAGAGACCTGCACATGAACACTAAATATTATTGGTGAAGGGATACACCTTGGATGTACATTAAGGACATTTTTATATACATCATTATTTTTTGGTTTGTTTGTGATCATTTTATATTCATTAGCATTTACACTTTTGTGATTAATTAAAAAGGAACAGTACACTTTGGCAGATTCTATATGTGATTTATATGCACTTATATTGTATTGCAGTACGATGTATTATTTTATGTGAGCACTTCATTTTACTAGTTGTATTGAGTCCCCACACTTTGAATGATAAAACATTATATCACTCAATAGGCAGCACGGCACTATTCACCAACCATTGTACTCTTTGCTCAATAGCTGTGGATAAGCTATAGCATGCTAGCAGCAGCCATACCCCTTGTTTATTGAAACATACGCATATTAATAGCGCGAGAGTAACACACCTTATACACAGATCCATTACCATTTACCACCAAATGAAAGCCCAATTTGTCCTGAAAAAATAAGGTATAATGCACCTGGATGCAAAAATTTGTTGTGATGATATGTACAGTTTTACTAACACATTCGAAAGTTGCAAAATTGTGCTTAGGCATTTAGATTTGTTTTACTTAAGAAGAGACCTGTGTGTTTTATGAGCACTGTGGTGGGAATGCTTATGAATCGCACATGTGTTCAGCTGTTTTCAGAATTCAGTTCAGGGTTTCAGCACGGATTGCTCTCTAAAGGATTTGACACCCTTTATCTACTATGTATTGCCAGCACTGAAATTGCAGCTGTGACAAAAATCCTTTTCTGAGCCTTCCAAATTCGCATCAGAACTGCATCAAAAACGCGCTAAACAAATGATTTTTTTAATTGCAGTGAAAATGGACATACAATTCGCAATGGACATGTGAGAACCCAGCCTTAAACTACTTCCTCTTCATTTTTACCTCCTTTTTTAATTTATTTATGTCTGAAGTTTAATGTATTGGACAATAAATTATATAACTACTTGCTTTTAAATACCCACTGGACTTTAATAGTACTTGATCATGTGGAGTTTTTTCAGCATTTTATTATAGTTTCCTCTTGCATATCCTTCTCCAGATGAAGGGCTTTTTAGGTTATTCAGTCTGGCTTTTATTGTGTTAATTACAGTATTTTTCCAAACCCAGGACCTATGCACACAAGGCCACAACTGCAGACAACTGTGGCATGAGTGTTGGCTTGTTTCGACCTATTGCAATGATCCATCCCAGCTCCTTGTGGGTTTTTTAGGGCCAGATTGGCATAACTCTGGGGGGTTCTCCAGGGCGAATTTTAATACTATGTATTGCATACTTTGACAATCCATGCACTTTCACCACTATCTTCTGATGAAGATTATTTGATAATCGAAATGCATTAAGAGTTGTGTGGCTGAACAAATTTTGCTTGACATGTATTGACATTTAATATGTCCTTGCTGTTACATAGTTACATAGTAGGTGAGGTTGAATAAAGACAATAGTCCATCCAGTTCAACCTGTGTAGGTGTGTGTGGCTGTACTCATCTCACATACCCCTGAATGTTCTGATCCTTGAGATGTAAGTCTAAGAGTCTTTTGAAAGCCACCATACTACCCGCAGAAACCACCTCTTGTGGTAGAGAATTCCACAATCTGGTAGCCCTAACAGTAAAGAATCCCCCACGTTGCCTGTGGTTAAAACGCTTCTCCTCTAATCGCATTGTATGCCCTCGAGTCCTCATGCAATCCCTTCGAATGAACAGCTTTTTTTCTAAGCTGGGATCCCCATTAAGATATTTATAAATTGCTATCATGTCCCCCCTCAGACGTCTCTTCTCCAGGGAGAATAAATCGAGCGATTGTAGACGCTCTTCATAGTCAAGGTCCTCCAATCCCCTAATTAGTTTAGTTGCCCTTCTCTGGACTCTCTCCAGCTCCAACACATCCCTCCTGAGGACTGGCGACCAGAACTGGACAGCATACTCCAGATGCGGTCGGACCAGAGTTTTATAAAGTGGAAGGATTATAGTCTTATCTCTGGAATACATCCCTTTCTTTATGCATGCTAATATTCTGCTGGCTTTGGCAGCTGCCGCTTGACATTGCATGCTGTTGCCTAATCTATCATCAACCAAGACTCCCAGATCCTTCTCCATTTTTGTTTCCCCCAAGGGTTCCCCTCCTAACGTGTATTGTGTTTTTATGTTTTTAGTCCCCAAGTGCAAAACCTTACACTTCTCCACGTTAAACCTCATTTGCCATGTCATTGCCCACTCTGTAATTTTGTCCAGGTCATTCTGTAGGATATCTGCTTCATGCTGTGCAGTTATTGCCCTGGCCAATTTTGTGTCATCTGCAAAAACTGACAACGAACTACTGATCCCGTCCTCAATGCTGTTTATGAATAAATTGAACAAGGTTGGTCCCAGGACTGAGCCCTGGGGCACCCCGCTTACAACCTCAGACCAGTCTGCTGTGAGCCTGTAAATTTTATATGTATGGTCTTCTTGGCCACTGTGCTACAGCTTGGTGAGTTTCAGGGTCTTGGCAATCTTCTTATAGCCTAGGCCATCCTTATGAAGAGTAACAATTCTTTTTTTCAGATCCTCAGAGAGTTCTTTGCCATGAGGTGCCATGTTAAACTTCCAGTGACCAATATGAGAGAGTGAGAGTGATAACACCAAATTTAACACACCTACTTCCCATTCACACCTGAGACCTTGTAACACTAATGAGTCACATGACACCAGGGAGGGAAAATGGACAAGTGGGCCCAATTTGGACATTATTACCTAGGGGTGTACTCACTTTTGTAACAACCCCTTTACATTTTTTTCCCTTGCAGTGGTGCTGTGCATCACTTCCGGTTCCCAAAACGAGGCTTGGACCGCACAGCGTTAGACGCTCGGCTTTCCCGCAACGTACACTGCATATCTATGTGAGTACCTTTTACCCTGTATATTGAATAAAACCAAATTGACAGATTTACACTATGTGCCTCTCTATTTCTTAAAACACTTGCTCCAACACATACCGTGGACATGTGGAGTGGACACCCCGGACCCCATTAGACGCCCACTAGCACACTTTTGGGATCCTCCACACCCGGACCCCCAGGGATCTTTCCAGACGTTCCATCCAGGACCTGGAGAAGGAGACCGGATCCATTATCCATACCTCATATATACCCGTCCTGTACCCCTGTGTGGGGTGGGTATCTCTGGTGAGTGTGCTGTTTACTAGAGGGGTCATCGAGCACCTCACCACCCACCACGGGGTCACCTATTATAGTGTATGGTTTACACAAAGATTATTATTTATTTATTCACACTCTTTGGATGGTTTTTCACCACTCATCACTATTTATTTTAAATTGACTATTGCATATCCATCACTGGACCTTTTTCTCTAAATACTTCACTGTTTGCTGCTACTGGGGCATACCATCTTTGGACGTTTCATACACCAGTCACTTTATATTTATATTTACATTATACTACTGTATACTTTATTTCACTTGTAGTTATCTTTTTGCACATTTTTTTATCTGATTCACTGGCACCTACATATTAGTCTAACATCGTAAAAATATTTTCTTTGGTAGATCTATACCTATGGTCATATTTGCATATGTCACCTTATTTGGGGATGTTGCACTTGTCACTTTGATTCACTGTTGCACCTGAATTTATTTGCAATTATTTATCGGTTTTAATATCATATATTATATATTCCGTGGAGTCTATATTTATGATCATATTTGCACACGTCACCTTACCAGGACGTATATACATATGACATTGATATCTATTACTAATTTATTTTCTCACACTGCTTTTATTTTTTACACACTTTGTGAAGTCTATTTTTATGATCACTTTTGCACACGTCACTTTATAGAGACGTATATGCATATGTTACTTTGACCCACGCAATTTTTTATCTATTAATTCTTCATATATTCATTTTTACTCATTATATTTATTATTGCCACCCACCATTTTAATTCATTTATCTATTCACCCCACTTGGCACTTTATTGTTCACCTACCTCACTAATAGGCAGCGCCACCCCCTACCCCCATCTCTTCACTTCATATAGTCTTTTGACTATATTATAGGGAGGCTGCAGCCTAGCATTTCTATATATATCCAATACTCCATAAGCGCGGAGTTCACTACTCCTAAAACAAGCAGTTGACAAGCCCACACTGCATGGGGAAAAAAAGTTTTGTCCGGAGTTCAGCTTTAAGTCATTGAGTTAGAAACCTTTGAAGGCAATGTGTTGGCACAGCAGCCTGGCAACTAGCTTTCTTAGGTGGCCTGTATAGGCAGCAGCCCCATTTCTCATGCAACATTTCCTTTAAGACTTTGCAGAGACACAATTCCTATGAAAAAGACAAGAAAATTGTAGTAATTTTGCACAGTAATAAAAAGGTAAAGAACTACCAACAGAGATTTCCTCAATGGTTGTAACTTTGTGAAGGCATTTGTACATTGTGCTTCCTTGGGTTTAAAATGAGCATTTAAATTAGAGTTGCATGCATTGGTCATTACAATCATTAGAGCTGAACTTCAGGCAGGACGAGTACTGGGACAAGGTCATCTAGAGCCCAGGGCGAAAACATACCAAACTGCGCCCCCCCCTCATCCTTAAGATATATGAGCATTATGTGTCAGCAAATATCCCCCCCCCCCAGCTCAAATTTTCTATCTCCTTGAATCCTCACAGCACAACCGCAACCCCCCCCCAAAAAAAAACACTTCTCCCAGCACACATCTCCTACCCCTCAAATTTCCTCTCCAAAGACACATCCTCTCCTCCCCGCACTTCAATTCCCCCCCTCCCCCCAAACTTCCCTACTAAAAAACGTCCCCTCCTAGCACAAATTCCCTCCCCCCTCTACCATATCACCTCTTCTAGCACAAACCCCCCAAATTCCGCCCCCCCCGCACAAATCTTCTTCCCCCAAAAGCACCCCCTATCAAATTCCCCCTCCTTGAGCAATTCTTACCCCCCGCTGCCTCCAAAATTCCCCCTCCCAACACAAATCCCCCCCAATCTCCTTGTGGCGCCTCCCACCTCACATGATACTACAGTGTCCAGGGCAGCTGTCCCTCCTACCCACCCCTTGTCCTGGTCCTGGGAAAGACATAAACGGATACAGCTAGTATTGATTAATGCATCATCAAATTATTTTTTAAATGCAAGCAGCATAAGTACCTGAATTTGACTGGTATGCCACCTTACAGTTCCTGTACAGCAGTGGTTCTCAACTCCTGTCCTCATGATCCTCTAACAGGCCAGATTTTAAGTATTACCTTGAGGAGATGCAGACTAGAATACTGCAATCACTGAGCAGCAAATGATATCTCCTGTGATGCATTTCAGTTATCTTGCAAATCTGGCCTGTTAGCGGGTCCTGAGAACCGGAGTTGAGAACCACTGCTGCACAGAAAAGCTCAGACTAAGATAGGGAGAATGACCCTTGAGAACGTCAGCTGCGTGCTGACAAAACGCGTCGGGACGTCTGATCGCATTACGCCTAGCCACGCAATTTCCGGCTCCAGGGTGGAACGCAAGCTGGAACGCGGAAGTGCGTTCACCCGACGTTCGGCATTTGGATTGTGACTGATCTGCTCTCATTAAAGAAAACCCATTGTAAGTTTTATTCTATCAATAAATTTATGATATACCGGCTTACTCCACCATGAAGCTCTCCTTTTTCATTTATGCATGACATCATTGGAGCATTATATCTGGTATATACCTCATGGTGGCCGTTGTAAGATCTGGTTTGATGGATACAGTGGGAACCAATTATTAACCCTGTCTATACCTAAGAGAAAGGTCCTTACTGACCCCTTATAATTTAGGGGTCCACCATATCTGGTAAGAAGCCTGACTCACTGGGTGACTCTGCGATTTGGTGGAGGTGTCTTTCTGCTGGAAGAAGCACTATATAAGACTTTTCAGCTTTTCCATCTATGTTGGACTGTCTGCAGTGATCTACATACTGTATATTCCTTTGTTGGGATTATTTATCACGATTTTATTCATCACGATTTATTGGCATTATTTAGATTTTATTTATATGTATTGTTTATTGTTTAAACACATACTCACTCAAAAATACCAACCATTTGGGTATTGCTTTATAGCTTATTGTTTGTGTACACAGATTCACAGCACATGGTATTGTACTATTTATTTGATATAAATTTCTATTGGGTTGAGCGCAGCTATTATATTTCACTATATAATTTTGTCATAAGATAGGGAGAAGAAGCAAATGGAACCAATCATTTGTGCCTGTGACACAATTGTTACTTACCTTTAGCAGAGAAAAAATCAGGTAGCCTTCCCTGTCAGATAGGGCTGTGCTGTATATCAGAGCTGTATGAGTATCAGGGCTGAATAAGCATAAATGCAAATCCTTGGTATTTGAAAAAGCTAAAATATATCTATGTCATCTTTGCATTTAGTTGTTGCCTGCAGGTCAGCTTTAAGATATTTGGTGTACATGGCTTACCTGTTATCATGGTAATTACCCTGCATAAGTCTTATAGTGTATACTTATAACTTACACAGTTATAGAAGTGAAAAAAAAAAATTATTTCCAGGTTCCTTTATATACACATAGTCTTTGGTATGAGCGTAGTCCACATTTTTTTTCAAAATATTCCCAGGAACTGAATTCAGAGACCCGATTCTATGTCTACATAATTCAGCTTGTATGGATCCCTGATGAATACTCTTGTGCTGCTAATTACCTTTATTCCATGGGGTATTATATCTCAGAATACTAACAAGAAAGATAAACTTTAAAAAAGTCAAACTTAAACTAAAGCCTGAAAAAAAATTAAATTATACCTGTGACATTCACAGTCTTTGCAATTTTATTTACAGAAAGACTTCATTGGTGTAAATGATACTTTAAGTAAACCATATTTTTTTGTGATAAGCGTACAGTATATGCCTCTCACAAGATTTTACTACTGTGACCCACTGGGGTGATTTCCTATCTCTTTCTGTACTGATGACACCTGTCACTGTGTTCAGATTTGGATCTAAGGCTTGACCAAGGGAGGCAGAAGGGATAGGTGCCCCTGGCACAGTATTTTTTAATAGGGAGTATGACTATCACCAGTGGAATGACACTGCAATGCTACCGGCCTGACTGCCCTGGTTCCCAATACATGCAGGACAGCACAGCACCTTGCAGAGTGGCAATGGGATACCAAGCGCTGGAGCACCTTCTCTGTGCCAATGGAGTACGCTTATTCATGCTAGAAAAAATAAATAAAAGTCAGCAGCTACAAATAATATTGCTGCTAACTATAAAATGAGATTTATGGGATTCCTTTTTTTTCCCATTTTTACACACCTAGGAGGATGCAGCATCGGTCCGATGCTGCATCTTTCCCCCGGCGCCTCTACACTGAGAACCAAGCGATCAAACACCCCCGATCACTCGGTTCTGACAGCTCTCCGGGCAGAGAGCTGCTGACTGTCAGTCACAGCTCTCTGCTCCCTTCTATCTTATTGGAGCGCTGAGCTGTGGAGGGGCAGGGAGCAGCCGGCTTAGGCTCTCATCGGCTCACTGAGAGGCTGAGCCAGGTGTCGGTCCAGGCACCTGGCAGATCCCAACTCTGTGTTCATGATGACGTGGTGCCTGGACCAACATCTGTGACGTCAGCAGAGAGCGAACTTCAGCCCGCTCTCTGCTAAAAACGGGTCACAGGAGTGCAGAACGCACTTCACTCCTGTGATCCATAGGACATGTACAGCCAAACAAGCTTTACCGTACTTCTCCTTTAAAAAAAGGACATTTCCCTGTCCAGGGATCCAGCACCATCCTTGCCTGGGCTAGTTCCTTGCTAGTCTTCAGGTCCCTGGCACCGACATCTTTAGTGTGTGAAGAAGGCTGTGACAGCTTGCAGCTTCACAGCCAGCTTCCTACTGTGCATGCGTGAGCCGTGCTGTGCTTTGTGAATGGTCCCGCAGCCTTCTGGGATCTGTGAAGCGTCCCAGAAAGCTGTGGGTAAAGCGAGGGGGACCGAACCTTTGCTTGAGTCACCTACAGTAAACAATCTGGGCGGAAGTGGGAGTGGGTACCTGTCAAAACTAGGTACCCACCACCCCCGCCCAAAAAAAATGATATACCCAATGTAGTAAAGAAGGGAGAGGGGGACTTTTTGGGTGAAGTTCTGCTTTAATGTGTGCAGTGTGTACACTGCTCACATTAAAGTGTTACTAAACCCAGGAGCCTGCATTCACTATATCTGGTCTCCCACATTACAGCGAACATGGACAAGCATTTATTTTAGTAAATATAAACTGCTAAATACCTTTTCTCATCAGCAATATATAGCAGTTTCATGACTTCTTTCAGTATCCGGTTAAAGCTTGTAGGTGGGGTTTTCATTCTGCACTGACTGTTCTATCAGGATGCAGGACCCCTGACTCCTGTCTGGACAGTGCTGATTGGCCCTGAGCTGATCAAATGCAAGCGGCTTCCCATGGGAGCACTGGACAGACAGTGGGTCTCTTAAAAATCATATATATTGGGTGAAGATCTGCTTTGTGTAGCTCCTGGGCGCATCCAGTCTCAGAGTCGGATATTAGGTGTGTAGTGGTTCAAAATCAAAATATGTGCCCCAGAATACCCAGTTCAGCAACACTTTTCGTAACTGTAGTTCCTGTATCTTTAAATTAAGTGTAGGAACTTCTTTTAGTTGTTTTCATGCTCCCCTAGAGCTTAGTGAATGAGCAAGAAAAAAAAATTCTGTTTTTTTTAAACTTTTCCTTACACATAAGTGGGTATTTTTAACTACTTACCAACCACCCGCCGTCATTATACGTCTGTCCTATGACGCTAAATACCGGGGTTATTGCAGCAGATAGCCGGCAGCGGGGAAAACGACCCGGATCCTCTTAGACAGGAAGTCGAGTGAGGGCAAGATGGCCCTCACTCAACTTTATGGTCTTGGAGGACCGGAGCGACGTCAAACGTCGTTGCCTAGCAACCGGTTTAAAGAGCCGATTTTTTTTTTACCACTTTTTTTTCTTTTTTAGTGTACTTGTGAGGTTTGAGGTCTTTTTGACCCCAGATCTCACAATAAAGAGGCCCTGTCATGCCTATTTCTATTACAAGGAATCTTTACATTCCTTGTAATAGGAATTCAAATGATCACATTTTTTATTTTTTTTAAAAACTGTGTAAAAATAAAAAATAATAAATAAAAAGGAAAATAAAAAATAATAAATAAAAAGGAAAGCGAACGCACCGCGAACATATGTAAACGGTGTTCAAATCACACATGTGAGGTATCACCATGATCGTTAGAGCAAGAGCAAAAATTTGAGCCCTAGACCTCCTCTATAGTCTAAGCTTGTAACCTGTAGAAATTTTTAAAATGCTGCCTATGGGGATTTTTAAGTACCAAAGTTTGTCGCCATTCCGTGAGCGTGCGCAATTTTGAAGCATGACATGTTGGGTATTTATTTACTTGGCATAACATGATCTTTCATATTATGGAAAAAATTTTGGCTACCTTTACTGTTTTCTTATTTTTTAATTCAAAAAAGTTTATTTTTCGCCAAAAAATTGCGTTTGGAAGACCTCTGCGCAAATAAGGTGTGATAAAAAAAATATTGCAACAATCTCCATTTTATTCTCTAGGGTCTCTGCTAAAAAATATATATATATAATGTTTGGGGGTTCTAAGTAGTTTTCTAGCAAAGAAAACTGATTTTAGCTTGTAAACACCAAGTGTCAAAAATAGGCCCTGTCTTAAAGTGGTTAAGGTGAAATTGTACTGCATTCACAAAACTCTGGGGAAATTTCCTTGCAAAGTGAAACTTCCAAATTTGCATTTAGGACCCATTCACACTACCCCGACTTCAAAATCGTGCGTTTTCGTTTGAGACTTTACAGTGCAACTTGATGCGACTGTGATTATTTTGTTTGTGCTCTACAAAGTCGCTAGACATGTGCAGAACACAGAAATTTTCTTTTGTATTATTTTTTTATTTTGTATCGAATTCCAGATTTTCAGAACAATTCGATTTTGAATCGTTTGAAAATGTATCAACCGATTCAGATTATGTGTGAGAAATAGCTGGTTGTTAGGGAGCAGACCAGGAAGCCGGCCGCCCCGTCCTTTACAACCAATGACTCATTTGCTGTCAGCGGGTTTCCCTACTGACAGCTGAATGTAAACAAAAGAATGCCGACAATGAAATATAAAGGAAAAAAAACAGCGTGGCCCCCCTAATCCATACCAGATCCTCCGGGTCTGGTATGGACTTTAAGAGGAACCCCAGGCAAAAATTTAAAAAGACAACATAGGGCTACCCATAATCCATACCAGAACCTTACCTGAGAATGCAGCCCAGCAGGTCAGGAATGGAGGGAAGGAGTAACTGACTCCCCCCTCCGGAACCATACCAGGCCTCAACATGGGGGGAGCTTTGGGGCAGCAGGAGGGGTTCCTTGTCCCCATGAACATTGTTCCCCAATAGTACTGTGAAATACTGGAGTGGTGTTCAATGTAATCCTACCTCTCAAAATCACAGTTGGAGTAACTGAATAATTTAAGTCACATTTTGATCACCTTATTGCGGTACACTGTTTGTAATTCATTAGTGGCTTTTATCACTAAGAGTTATTATAATTAAATAAAACCACATGTATTCAATAAAAAAGTATATGCTGAAAACTGATAACATAAGTACCCACCAAAGTCTTGGTTGCAGACCTCAGTAAAGTTGTCTAATGGCTATACACTTTGCATGTAAATTTTCAGGACATTTGACAGCTTGACAGTGTAATTTGAAAAATAGTTAAAAATGTTGTTTGCTTTTAACATTTGATTTTGGAATTAATGGATTTACCAAATGAAAACCACATTCACTGTTAGAAATCCATTCTTTCAAGAAAAACTCAATCCTACTTCTTCAAATTTTCTTGTTACTGTAAATGTTAATTGGACCTCACTAATGATTAGAAAATCAAACCAATGTTCTTAAAACAAAACTTTTCAAACTTAATTCTACTAGTGTGTAGCCAGCTCAAGGGGGATACTGCTTACAAATGGATTTTTATCATTGGATTCCTGCTCAGGTATATTTTGTAATATCTAATAAAAGCAAAAAAAAAAAAAATCACCTCTGCCACACACTGCTTCTCTATGAATTTTACAATATCACCTTAATTCTACGCCATTCCCAGTAGGATATTCTGTATGTCCAGTGTGGTGCATACTCCATGAATTGAACCATTAATCACTAGTAATGTTTTTTATTAGATCTATGCAAGAAAGATTAAACTTGGCATACTTTTTTTTTACCGGCACAATACAGTCAACACAGAAAGCAATTGAAATTTCATCTTTAGGGACAGAAACACAAATAAATGCATGTTTAATAAGAATAAGGAAGGGCTACAAATCATGACAAAGTTTTTTGATGTAGTCTGTTGGGTTGATTTAGGATTTTTGTTTTGCAAGAGAAATTTCAATTTGCAAAGGAATGTTTCCTTACCTTGGGAATGTGATAAAAATTCACTTTGCAAAGAATACCCAATCACATGCAAGGGAAATTAAAAAACAAAAAAAAATAAAAAAATAAAAAACAGTATTCTTGCTAGCACATTATAATAGAAGTCAGCAGAGCTTCACCTGATTCACTAAGCTAGCCTAAAAATTTTCTTGCAAAGCAAACTGCCCATTTGCCTTTAGTAAATCAACCTCTTTTGCCTTATTATCCTTAGGCTCCGTTCACATGTAGGCGTTGGCGTTTTTCAGGCGTTTGTTTATCGTTTTTCAGGCGTTTTACAGGCGTTTTCATAGGCGTTTTTGGAAGCGTTTGCAAGCGTTTTACAGGTTTTTTTTGGAGCGTTTTTAACAGGTGTTTTTGGTGACCAATGGAAAAGCAGAGTGTTTTTTTTACAACATTTGCAAAGGAACCTCCCAGGGACCTCCTCCTCTGCATTGGACCTCCCAGGGACCTCCTCTTCTGCATGATCTTTTTTTTTTTTATGGTTCTGGACATGCTACAGAGCTGAAACTTCACAGGTACACTTTTTAGACCCCCCCCCCCGACACTAAAATTAAAACTGAATCCAAAGAAATCTTTTTTTTTAATTTTTTTAAATTTTTTTCAATAATTGGCTCTCTATCAAAAACGACAATTTTTAAGAACTTTTTTTTTGCCTGATTCATAGTCCCTGGGGCATGATCCAGAACCCTAGGCACTTTTTAGTGGCATTTATTGGGTTTTAGGGCTTCAAAATGGTGTTTTTTGATTCCATATATATATATCTACATTATGGTCACCTTGGCATAGCAGAGTCAATTTACCCTAAACTACATTACGGTCACCTTGGCATGGAAGAGTTTGGTCACCCTGGCATAGTAGAGTCAGTTCACCTAAACCTCGTTACGGTCACCTTGGCATGGAAGAGTTTGGTCACCCTGGCATAGCAGAGTCAGTTTACCTAAACTTCGTTAAGGTCACCTTGGCATGGAAGAGTTTGGTCAGCCTGGCATAGCAGAGTCAGTTCACCTAAACTTCGTTACGGTCACCTTGGCATGGAAGAGTTTGGTCAGCCTGGCATAGCAGAGTCAGTTCACCTAAACTTCATTACGGTCACCTTGGCATGGAAGAGTTTGGTCAGCCTGGCATAGCAGAGTCAGTTCACCTAAACTACATTACGGTCACCTTGGCATGGAAGAGTTTGGTCACCCTGGCATAGTAGAGTCAGTTCACAGTCACCTTGAGTTCGGTCACCCTGGCATAGCAGAGTCAGTTCACCTAAACTACATTACGGTCACCCTGGTATGGCAGCAGGCTACGGTCACCTTGGTATGGCAGGGTCTGGTCACCTAAACTGCCTAACTGCTGTTCTCCATGTTTCAGGAAAATGTGCTCACAGCAGAGGCATGCCAAGGGGGTGGAAACCTGGGTGGAGAGCTGGGTGGAGAGCTGGATGGAGAGTTGTGCTGTTTGAGCTGATCAGGAGCAACTAAACGCTTGTAAAACGCCTGTGAAACGCCAAATATCACTTTACATTGAGGTCTATGGGACAAAACGCCTGTGATCTGCCCAAAAAGAAGCTCAAGTACTTTTTTGAGCGTTGGGCGTTTTCCTTAGGGCCTCAAAATGCTCAGATGTGAACAGGGGTCATTGTAATGAATGGGATTTGTCTTGTTGGGCGTTTTGAGAGCTGATCAGTGAGCAGAAAAACACTCCAAAAACGCCTACATTTGAACGGAGCCTAAGTGTCATACCACCAATTCTTGCACAGATACAAATAAAGAAGATGTAGCCTTTTAAATAGGGATGAAACATCTCCTTCTACACTGGGGGCTGGAGCACTAGAGAAGATGCACAGAGACTGGAAATAAGGCATATCATCCCAATGGTGTCCCAAGCAAAAATCTCATAGGAATGTTAACTCTTTCCCACTTTATATGAAACAAAGAAATATTTTTTGGGGTAGAACTGGGATTTTTTTTATATCAATTTTGTTTATTTATTTTTGGTAAAAGAAGTTACAAATAGAGCCTCTGGGCATACCCTGGCTCACAATAGTACAACACAAAAAAAAAAAAAAAAAACAGTAGAGCACTCAACACTTTGCACGAACATACAATTTTTTAGGACAAGATTTCGGGGTATATCCCCTTCTTCGAGGTCCAAGGTTACAAGAAAATCTCTGAGGGAGAAAAGGAAAGAAAAATAAAAAGATAAAAAAAACACAAACAAATGTACACAGCAATGGTAATTAAACTAGGTTAGTTTGTAATATAAGAGAGGGAGATTGTTGGATAATTAGTGAGAAAATCTAAATTTAGGCCGATATCTTTTGTGTCAAAAAGAAACTATAATTCATAGTGAAATTCACTGCTATAAGCAAACATTTTTACTGAATGAAATAGATTCATTCAGTGTGTATTTTTGTGATTAGCTGTAATTGGTCACAGCTAATCACATGGTACAGATGGGCTATGACTGGCCCTGTCTGTACCATGTGATCACTATGACCAATCACAGCTATAAACACAATTGTACACAATAAATGGCATGAATCTAAGCCATTGTCATGTTATCTGCTGTGATTGGTCACAGCAATCACATGGTCCGGGCAGCGGCCTGGCACACTGATCAGTCATCTGCTGTGTCCAGTGGTGGTTGCAGATTGCGCCAAAGCACAGCCCACTGGGCCTGCACGGGGCGCGTTTTGGGAAGGATGCCATATGACATCCACCCAGAACAATAGGACTCCCGCTTGGGCATACTTTTACAATGGCCCAGACAGGAAGTGGTTAAAGATGATATGTGCACTTCATAGGGTACTTATTTGAAACGTGTTTTCATTATATATGACTGTATGTATTCGTAGTATTACTGCTTATACTGTATGTACAATTGGAATTGCTAAATAAAGAACTAAAATAAATAAATACATGAATAATAGATAAATAGTGTGTGGCGTTTGGTAAATAAACTGATCGGAGTGTTCTGGCGGGGGGTTGGGGGCGTCCCCCTGTCAGAGCACAATAGCTCAGCGGGGGAAATCACTTTACTAATGTCAGATCGTTAGTACAGCATCTCCGACTGAAGCTAAGGGTCCTTTCACACGAACAATCCGATCCACCTGTCAGTTTTTTGGGCGGATCTGATCGGATGCTCCATACATCCCTATGGGGCAGCGAATGTCAGCGGGGACATGTCTGCTGACACCCGCTGCCATCCGCATCCGATCCTGTCCATGAAATCCGGACGGATGGAAACCCTATTTTCCATTCGTCCAGGGGATCGGATGGGATCGGATGAGAGCGGACAGGCGGTCCGTTCTCATCTGATTCCGCCATAGAGAGCAGCGGGGCTCTGACACCTCCCTCTCCGCACACAGAGCGGAGAGGGAGCTGTCACCTGCCTGCTCAGCGGGGATCGGTGTATCGATCCCCCGCTGAGCAGCATGGAGTCCGCCTATGGAGGCGGACCGTGTGAAAGGAACCTAACTGTTTTTTTCATTCAACCCGCTCGGTTGAATGGAAAAAAACTCATAGGCTCCTTTCACACGCTGCTCTGCGTGTTGCGGTCCGTTCTCTGCTCAGCGGGGATCGATCCCCGCTGAGCAGGTGGATGACAGCTCCCTCTACGCTCTTTGTGCGGAGAGGGAGGTGTCAGAGCCTCGCTGCTTTATATGGGGAATCGGATGAGAGCGGACCGCCTGTTATGAATGAGCCCAGTGAGTGATAGGTACCGATTCATTCAGAAAAGGAAGAGGCCTTCCCCACTCTCCATCCTGAAAATTCCCCCGTGTGCCCACAACAGAAGCCAGCAGCACTGTGGGGGGAACATTGGGGGTTGAGGGAGCAGGGGGATATGCGCTGCTAGAAGTGATTAGGCTGTGCCTAGGCACACTTGGCACACCCTGTGCGCATGCCTATGCTGGCAGGGTCTCTAAAGCGATAAAACATGGGCAAGTATGCATCTGTTGTAGACATGTAGTATGTCTACTGCATAAATGTATGACAGAGATGTACCATGTGTTAGTATACTTACAGTTCCTGTTCCCATTATGGCATGTGCTTTTTTCTCACAATCCCCAGCAATGCCCCTTTAACTTCCTTGTTTCTTAAGGTATAGATAAGTGGGTTCAGCACTGGAGTCACAACACTATAGAACACAGTGGCCATTTTGTCCTGGTGGGCTACATGAGTGTCTCCCGGTCTCATGTACATAAAAATGATTGTTCCATAGAATAAAGACACTACCATCATGTGTGAAGCACAAGTGGAGAAAGCCTTCTTTCGGCCAGTGGATGTACTGATTTTAAGTATATTGGAAATAATGTAGCCGTATGTTATAAGAATGAGAAAAAATGGGCCCATTACCACCAACATAGCACAGAAGAAAATAATGGTCCTGTTAAGAGAAGCATCTGTGCAGGATAGCTCTAGGACTGATGGTATCTCACAGAAGAAATGGTTAATGACATTTGGGCCACAGAATGACAATCGCAATGCAAAGAACATGTTTATTAATGAGTTTAGAAAGCCTGTGATCCAACAGCCACTTGCCATTTTAATGCATAAACATGGAAGCATAATGGTGGTATAGTGTAATGGCCTACATATAGCCACATAACGATCATAAGCCATTGCTAAGAGAAGGCAGCATTCCGAACCTCCTAAACACATGTACACAACCATTTGAGTGAAACAAGCATCAAAAGATATACCATTCTTTGGTGATAAAATGTTTATAAGCATTTTGGGAACTACGGTGGTGGTGAATGAAAGGTCCAAAAATGATAAGTTACTCAAGAAGAAATACATTGGTGTATGGAGGCCGAGGCTTATCCTGCTGACAAAAATAATAAGGCCATTACCCAGAAGGGATATAATATAAATGATAAGAATGATCACAAATAAAACAATCTGCAACTCTGGTGTGCTTGTCAGTCCCAGAAGAATGAATTCTTCAACTTTTGTGTAGTTCCATGTCATTATTCCTAAAAAGACGTCCTGCAGGTAGAAGTTCGTAGTGGAAATGTCATAATAAAAACTCTACATTCATGAGAGAATTGTAGTAAGTCCCTTCTATAGTAAGAGCCCACCTGACACTCCTTTCTTCACTGGTTCAAGCTTGGACAGTTTTACAAGTCCAAAACATTTTTAGTGTGTTACAGTGAATAAAGGGGAGGATACGTTGTGACCAGTAGGTGTATAGTAAAGGGTTAAATGATTAGGGATCATGAGAGGCACAGTAAAGGCCTAATCTACAATGTAAACAGAATATATAAGGGAAGATTTACTAAACCTGGTGAGCACAGAACCTGGCGCAGCTCTGCATAAAAACGAATCAGCTTCTAGGTTGTTATTTTCAAAGCTTAACCACTTAAGCCCCGGAAGATTTTACCCCCTTCCTGACCAGGGCCTTTTTTGCGATTCGGCACTGCGTGAATTTAACGGACAATTGCGCGGTTGTGCGATGCTGTACCTAAACGAATTTGACGTCCTTTTTTCCCACAAACAGAGCTTTCTTTTGGTGGTATTTGATCACCTGTGCGATTTTTACTTTTTGCGTTATAAACAAAAAAAGAGCGTCAATTTTGCAAAAGTAACAATTTTTTTCACATTTTTTTATATGAAATTCCCAAAAAAAAATGTAAAAATCGAAATTTTTTAACATTTTTGGCCAATTTGTTTTCTGCTACATATGTTTGGTAAAAAAAAAAATAGAAAAAAGCGTATTTTTATTGGTTTGCGCAAAAGTTATTGCGTTTACTAACAAAGGGAAAGATTTCTGTAATTTTTGGTGTTTTTTTTTAACGCGTAATGGCGATGATCTGCTATTTTTTTTGCGGTACTGCGACATTGCGGTGGACAGATCGGACCCTTGCCTGACATTTTTGACACTTTTGGGGTTACCAGTGGCATTACTGCAGTAATCAGTGCTATACATATGCACTGTTACAGCAAAATGACACTGGCAGGGAAGGGGTTAACTTTATTGGGGAAGGAGGGGTTAAGTGTGTCCCTAGGGGCGTGCTTCTTACTGTGATTGGACATGGCTACTGGTGTAGGAACAGTGATCAACGGTTATACATAGTAGAACCGTGTGATCACTATTCCTACACAGGGGAGAGTGACAGGCGGCTTGTTTACATCAGCCGCCTGCCTTTCTCCCTTCACGGCGTACGATCGCGAGTGACCGGCGGACATCGGGTCTGCCGGTCACATGCACGGACTTCCCCGGGAACGAGCCGGGGTGGGCACGCGCCTCCGCGGGCGCGTGTGCGCTCGCCCAATATTGGCTCACAAGCAAGTGACAGGCTAGTGACGTACCGGTGCATCACTTTGCCTGGCCGGGGCTGACCACCGCAGTATATGTACTTGCGGCGGTCGGCAACCGGTTAATTGGACCAGCTGAAATTAGAAGCTGATTGGTTACTATGCACAGCTATGCACAAATTCTGTGTGCACCAGTTTTAGTAAATCTCCCCCAAAGTTTTCCATTGGTGTCAAGAAAGCCATCATTAAACTATGATTTGTAGGCCTATGGAAATTGCCATAGATATTTTTAGGCATATACTTTCTACACCATGTATTTTGGTACTGATAATATATTCTAGTTAACACAGATGTTTTATGTTTGAAAAAAAAAAAAAAAAAATCAAACCCAAGCCTTACATTTAATCATATTTTAATCCTTTTCTTTTTTTTTTTAGAAAATTCCTTTTATTAAGATTTTCACATTATACATAATAAAGAAAGTATAAAACATACAAAATACAACCTTAAAGGCAGAGTAAGTAACGATAAACCACCTAAGGCGAAGCCCCAGGTTGTGACACAGTATCTAGACTAGACATGAATCGACTCTGTAAAACGAGAAAAATAGAAAAATACCTCCCCCCACCCTCAACCCGAACCAACTCGACCCACAACTGAAACTATACAAATATGATCAACTTTCGGGATGTAAAGTGCACCAGATATCTTGAATATGTGTGCAGGTACCGTTTCACTATGAGCCTTCCCGTCTTTTGTATTAAAAGGCGTGTGTCCCTCCCAACCAGGTCTGAAGCTAATATGGACTATCCAGCTCTGTTATTATATCTCAAGATATCATTCCTGATGTAGGTTACTACCCCACAGTAGATGTTGAGTTAAGCCATGACCGCCATACTTTATCAAATTTCTTTACACATCCCCTGGATATATATGTTGCCCTATAGAATGGTATCATGGAGATTAGCAGTCCCTTCTAAAAAGAGATGGAGGGAGCTAACTGTTTTTTTCTAGTGCAGAAGTATGGCTTTCCTTCCATAAAACAGCAGAATATTTAGGAGTGTTCTATGTGCAACAGATGGCACCACCTCCTCCACCAAGCCCAGCAGACAAACCCTGGCCGACAGTGGAACAGGGACCATCAGTACATCAGAGGCACAGGAAGTGACCTCAGTCCAGAAATTCTGGATCTGAGAGCACCCCCAAAAAATATGGTCTGCGTTGGCAGGAGAAGTAGAACAACATCAGCACTCTGCTGAAGAGGTACGATAGATATTTGCTAATCTAGCTGGGGTGTAGTAAATTCTGTGGAGAAATTTGAATTTACTTAGCCTGTCCCTGGATGCTACTAGGTGATAGAAAGGTTTTTCCCAGAGATTGCCCAGTCTTCTCCCTGAATAGCTGGTACCTCTGCTGCCCACCTTTCCCTACATTTAGTCAGAGCAGTCAGGGTCTTTTTGAATAGTTCTTTATAAACAACCGAGAGTTTTGGCCAGGTCTTCAGCTGACAACAAGTCCTCAAGATCCGATGTCAGGGTCTCTTCCTTCATCTCACAGAATTGACTATTCAAAGCATGTCTTTCTTATAGAAATCTAAACAGGTGGGAGTTGGGTAAGTCATGTCTTGCCTTCAGTTGGTCAAATGTTAAGAGATCACCTTCCCTAGTGATGTCCCCAAGGGTCTTGATGCCTCTGGTCGCCAGGATCACAGGGTTGGGCATAGAGTAAAAATGTGACAGAGTAGAATTTATCCTAAGGGGGATAAATGGCGACATGCCATTATGCTCGGCCATGCCAGTTTTGTTGCCATTGCCCATGCTTTCTTTAATGGTGGCTTTCATAGTCAGGTTTAAGGGAAGATCAGACCTTAGGCCTCTGTATAATATGCCAGCCTCAGACTCTCCTATGACCCAAGCTCTGCGACCTCCAGTATCGTGGTTGAGTCCCCATCATCTGTACTTAGCCAGCGTCTTGCAAACACCATCTGTCCTGCCAGGAAATATTTTTGCCAATCCGGCAATGCCTATCCTCCCTGGCCCCAGGGCTCTTGCAGAACCCTAAGTCTTATGTGAGGTGATCAAGGAGACCAGAGAAAAGATCCAATAATACTATCTAGTTTCCTGAAGAATGATTTGAGTACCCAAATTGGGGAGTGTCGCAGGAAGTATAATATAACTAGCAATACTTTCATTTTGAGAAGACTTATCCACCCCAACAACGACAAGGGACGTTTTTTCCAAGCCTGTATATTTTGTTGAAGTTGTGTTATCAGTGGGAGAAGATTTAAAGTGAGATAATCTTTAATCCTAATGGTAATCTGGACACCCAGATAAGTGAGGCAGCTGACCCACTGTAGTGGAAGGTTGGGGTCTACCATCGATTTTGCATTGTCATCCAAGGGCAGTATGGATTATTTCCCCCAGTTTACTTTAGGTCCAGAATACTTAGCAAACTAATTTAGAATTGTTAGCGCTGTGTGTAAAGATGGACCCAGGTCTTTGAGGAATAGAAGAAGGTCATCAGCGTATAGAGCCAGGTATTCCTTTATGGAACCGACACGAATAGCTCCAACTGCCTGGGACCATCTAAGTACAATAGCGATGGGTTCCACCGTCAAGTACACCCCTCACATTTCTGTAAATATTTTATTATATCTTTTCATGTGACAACACTGAAGAAATGACACTTTGCTACAATATATAGTAGTGAGTGTACAGCTTGTATAATAGTATACATTTTCTTTCCCCTTAAAAATAACAACACACAGCCATTAATGTCTAAACTGCTGGCAACAAAAATGAGTACACTCCTAAGTAAACATGTCCAAACTGGGCCAAATTAGCCATGTGACTCGTTAGTGTTAGAAGGTCTCAGGTGTGAATGGGGAGCAGGTGTGTTAAATTCGGTGTTATCGCTCTCACTCTCTCATACTGGTCACTGGAAGTTCAACATGCCACCTCATGGCAAAGAACTCTCTGAGGATCTGAAAAAAAGAATTGTTGCTCTACTTAAAGGTGGCCTAGGCTATAAGAAGATTGCCAAAACCCTGAAACTGATCTGCCGCACGGTGGCCATGCAGCGGTTTAACATGACAGGTTCCATTCAGAACAGGCTTCGCCATGGTCAACCAAAGAGGTTGAGTGCACATGCTCAGCGTCATATCCGGAGGTTGTCTTTGGGAAATAGATGTATGAGTACTGCCAGCATTGCCGCAGAGGTTGAAGGGGTGGGGAGTCAGCCTGTCAGTGCTCAGACCATATGTTGCACACTGCATCAAATTGGTCTGCATGACTGTCGTCCCAGAAGGAAGCCTCTTCTAAAGATGATGCACAAGGAAGCCCACAAACAGTTTTCATGAAGATAAGCAGACTAAGGACATGGATTACTGGAACCATGTCCTGTGGTCTGATGAGACCAAGATAAACTTATTTGGTTCAGATAGTGTCAAGCGTGTGTGATGGCAACCAGGTGAGGAGTACAAAGACAAGTGTGTCTTGCCTACGGTGAAGCATGGTGGTGGGAGTGTCATGGTCTGGGGCTGCATGAGTGCTGCTGGCACTGGGAGCTGCATTTCATTGAGGGAACCATGAATGCCAACATGTACTGTGACATACAGAAGCAGAGCATGATCCCCTCCCTTCAGAGACTGGGCCACAGGGCAGTATTCCAACATGATAATGACCCCAAACACACCTCCAAGATGACCACAGCTTTTTTAAAGAAGCTGAGGGTAAAGGTGATGGACTGGCCAAGCATGTCTCCAGACCTAAACCCTATTGAGAATCTGTGAGGCATCCTCAAATGGAAGGTGGAGGAGCGCAAGGTCTCTAACATCCACCAGCTCCATGATGTCGTCATGGAGGAGTGGAAGAGGACTCCAGTGGCAACCTTTGAAGCTCTGGTGAACTCCACGCCCAAGAGGGTTAAGGCGGTGCTGGAAAATAATGGTGGCCACACAAAATATTGACACTTTGGACCCAATTTGGACATTTCCACTTAGGGGTGTACTCACTTTTGGTGCCAGCAGTTTAGACATTAATGGTTGTGTGTTGAGTTATTTTGAGGGGAAAGCTAATTTACACTGTTATACAAGCTGTACACTCACTACATTATAGCAAAGTGTCATTTCTTCAGTGTTGTCATATGAAAAGATAAAATAACATTTTTACAAAATTGTGAGGGATGTATCACTTTTGTGAGATACTGTATATCAAAAAAGTGAGAGACAGACAAACCAAGTCGGATTGCCGCACGAGGGCTTCGGTACAGCATTTCTATCCATCTATGGAACTTTGGCCCAAAGCCCATAAGCTCCAATACCTTATGCATATATTGCCAGTCCACAGAATCAAAAGATTTTTCAATAGCTATGGATTCTAAAACCCTCGTGGGCGACCCATTGGGGGATATTTAGAGGTGAGTGAACAGTCTCCTAAAGCTTGCGTCCATTGATTCCCCAGGCATAAATCCCATTTGATCAATGTTAACCAAAGAAGAAATGACCCTGGAAAAGCATGTCGCCAACACCTTGGTCAGGATTTTCAGGTCCATGTTTAGTAGGGAAAAATGGATGATAGGACAAACAGGCCATGGGGTCCTTGCCAGGTTTTAAAAGTAGTACCATATAGGCGTCTAACATAGAGGTGTCGAGGGATTTTAGTTCCAGTGTGTTAGGAGATTACTAATTCTAGGAGCCAACTGTTCAGCGTAGGATTTATAGAAATTGGCTGGGAGGCCATCTGGCCCAGGGGCTTTGTGTGGGAAGGGATGCTGAAATAGCTGCCTCCACCTCTAGTGGGTGATCTTACCCTCAAGTCCCTGTCTGATTTTGAGAGCACCAGCTACTGTTGACCCCCCCAACAGCTCATCTAAAGTAGTAGGGTCAAAGGATGGGATGAGGGCATACAAGGAGGAATAATAGTTCACAAATTCTGTCAGGATGCCCGAAGGGTCTGTCACTATTTCACCACTTGTCAGTCGGATAGCAGATATACTCACTGGGGTTCTCTGGTCAGCCACCAACATAGCCAATAGCTTACCATTTTTATCACCCTGTGCAAATAGTGATTCAGCTCTACATCTAGCTTCAGTAGGTACCAAGTCCGTGAAGTGCAAGGAAAGAAGACGCCGCACCTCCAACAAGGAAGTGTAAGTAGTATCCAATATATAACCGTTGTGTTCCTCCGCACACCCACGGTCTCTATCTTGTAAAGCAACAACTTCAGGAATTATGATCTTTTCGGGTGGTTTTGATTGCGGAGATACATTCCCCCCTAGTTACCGCCTTGAACGCATCCCATACCACCGCCGGCTCAGCTGAGTCAACGTTAGTGGACCAATATGATGAGATAGACTTTTGTAAGTGGGTAGCCACCTAATCAACTAGTAACCAGCCTGGAGACAGTTTCTGTCCCCCTTTACTAGTCCCAGTGGGAACAACCAGTGTGATAGATAATGGGTTATGATCAGAAATGCCCCCTGCCAAATAATCAATCTCCTGAAGTAATGGCAATAAGGAGGCATTACCAAATGCTAGATCTATTGTAGCTGAGGAGCAATGAGTTGTGGAGAGGTGGGAATAAATCCTGGCTAAGGGATGCTTCCATCTCTACAGCTTAATCAGCCCCGCAGTCGAGGCCCAGATAACTCTGTGGATCCTGGCCTGCTGGGGTTGGAAGAATCCAGAGTATGGTTTAGTATGGCATTAAAATCACCAAGCAATATCACAGGCATATTGGCATGAGGAGCCAGTGTATCTTTTAAGTCATACAGCAATTGAACCTGAAAAGGAGGAGGTACGTATTTATTTACTAGTAAAAGCTTCTGATGACTGATATCCATCACTACAGCCACATATCAACCCCCCCGGGTCGGAGACCACCTGATGGATGGGGCAAGGGATTGATTTGCTGAGTAGAATAGAAACCCCCCTTGCATATGTAGAATATGTAGAGTGGAGAGCTCGTTGTACCCATAGTTTTTGTAGGGATAGAATTTTACCTCAAACAAGATGCGTCTCCTGTAGGAGGATGACATGCGACTTAACCTGCTTAAGAAACCTGAAAACTGTTGCCGTTAAAACTTGTTGTTTACCCCTCTAACATTCCAAGAGAGAAACTTTATAGTGTTAGCCATACGAACAGATTCCAAAATAACAGTCCCAATAGGTGAGGGACATTTTGTTGCATGAAAGGAAAAGGCTGTAGATATGTGAATGGCGCTACATAGTTTTGGCTAGTGCAGGAAAAGCACGGCCATAGGTCAGCTGGTTCAAACACCCTTTGCCATTATACCAAAAACTCAATAAAATAGAACAAAAATGTCTGATAGGAAGCTTCATCCCAAAAACTAAGAATTTTGTGGAGGTCCAATCGTTGATCACAACAGTTCGGTAGTTTTTAGATTACTATTTCATATCTCCAATGGGAGACTCCGCATAGTGAGGTTTAGAGCTAGTACCTGGTCATGGTAAACCACCATTGTTAAGGTACTGTTTGTACGTATGGAATGGAGGAGAATCCAGCCGTCTGCAGGGAAGCCCATAGACAGCTGATGACTCATCGGTTGTTAAGGACGCCGTGGCCAGCTTTCCGGCCCTGCTCCTTAACAACCAGCCTATACTGTGCCCTGATTGGGCTAAGCTTTGCCAAATCAGGTTGCAAAATGCACTGTGCAGCGCGCTGTGCATTGCAGGGCGTTTGGCAGGGGGAAAACCTGTCGAACACCTTGCAAATTCGGGTGTTGGACGAATGGGCCAAACAGCCAATGTTTCACCTGAACCCATGCGCGGGCCGAACCGTTCGCCCAACACTACTGTCAAGTCAGCAGTCTTCCCATGATTGTGTGACCTACTGAACCAAACTCAGAGACCATTTAAAGCAGGAGTCTCAAACGGATGGCCCTCCAGCTGTTGCAGAACTACAATTCCCATGAGGCATTGCAAGGCTGACAGTTACAAGCATGACTCCCGTAGGCAGAGGCATGATGGGACTTGTAGTTCCACAACAGCTAGGGGGGATGCCAGTTTGAGACCCCTGATTTAAAGGCTCAGAAAACCTTTACAGGTGTTTCGAGTTAATTAGCTGATTAGAGTGTGATAAAAAGAGTCAACAATATTTAACTTTTTACAACATTCTAACTTTTTGAGATACTGAATTTTGGGTTTTCACTAGCTGTAAACCATAATCATCAAAATTAAAAGAAATAAATGCTTGAAATGTATCACTCTGTGTGTAATGAATCTTTATAATATATGAGTTTCACATTTTGAATTGAATTACTGAAATAAATTAACGTTTTGATGATATTCTATTATTTTGAGATGCACCTTTATATGTGTATACATACAAACACCAAACAAACATTTTAAAATGTATTTAAACATGGACAGTGTCATTAGGACAGTGGATGGTGTCGGTACTTTTTTGTATTTTTTTTTTTTTTACATTTTATAGGAGCCCCAATTGTTAGCAGCATGAACTCCTTATATCAGGAACCAAACGGTGTTATAATGACAATATCCTAATCCATGCCTAGATGCAGTCACAAACCTCTTTTAACAGGTGAGAGACCCTTCAACTGTTATAACTAGCTAGTGTACCAAATCCCCTATTTCCACGTGTCTCTCCTACTAGGAAATTCGGGTAGACCTCATTTTTTCCTTTAGTTGCACCTTTGGGGAATGTGTTTTTCTTTGTATACAAGACCTCCCACCCAAAACATTCCCCTTGATATTGGAGCTTTATGTCTTATTTATAGTGAGTGCATATTTGGGTGGAGGCTCACTTGCACTGTATTTTCTCCCAACATTTGGTGGAATTCGTTGGATTTCATCTTCTGTTTAAAATGTCTTACATTTTTGGTAAGCGCATAGTACACCAAGAGTCAGTCTAAATTTTGGAAGAATTTTCCATACACAGTGGAATTCTCTTCCACAAGCAGTCGTATCAGCAGGGAGCAACGATAGTTTAAAAAAACTATTAGATGGGCACCTTAAAGACCACAACATACAGGGGTATACAATGTATGGTTAACAGCAAACACACACACACACATCATAGGTTGAACTGGATGGACTGATGTCTTTTTTCAACCTCACAAACTATGTAACTATATATATGTAACACTATTTTTACTCTTTTTATTCAAGTGTGGTTCACTATATAACTATTTGAACTTTTTGTATTGGGTTTTGTACATCTTATCATATATTTATTAAAAGTTGTGCTTTTATTGTTTTGTTTTATTCACAAGTAAAGTCACCTTGTGTGCCAGCAGCTGAACTGATTGGTGCACTCACTATATACAATTGCTGTCTGAGTGAAGATGTAGCAAAGGTCTAGGCTTATTAGCCAAGATCAGATGAACCATGGTTATCAACATTGCCCCAAAAATTGGATGAATGCTGAGCTAAGGGGGACCTATCTTGCATTTAGTGACTAAAAGAAGGATGTGTTCTTAAAAACGTGTGTGATCTATTGTGGCATCCACTGCCAATCCCATACCCAAGGGGAGCTCCCAAAATATCAGCACTGATCAATCAATATATGTCCAGGAAAGTCAAGTAAGGTCTGTTGACCTACTATACAATCTCTTTGCATAAATTCACCAAAAATGGGGTGCTTTTGTACGAGATGGGTTTGATGTAAAAACCCAACTCCTTTAAGAATTTTTCTTCTATGCATCCAAAAAGAAAAAAAGAAAAGAATTTCTATGCCCCTGTATTCTCAAGCTTTGCCTGGACTCTGGGTTATTATGATTTTTTCAAGGTCAGATAGGAACCATGTGCCTCAAATTGGGCAATCTCCACTTAATTGTCATTGGTGAATGTAGATAGTGGTGACACAGTTCTATACATCTACCATAAAATGTACAGAATACAGATAAGGACATCAGATGTTTCTGGTGTGCTTACTTACTAAATCTGCGACTCAGAAAGCCTTAAGCAACTGACAACATTTCACATTATTCTTGCAGGGACATGGTGATAGCACTTACTGTACATACAATGGCTCTTTAGAAAATTGTAGTAACTGAGCAAAACCTGAAAATAATTACCAGAAATCTACTCAATTGCTGTAATTATATTTACATTTTTCTTCCATGGAGCCTCATATTTTAAAATTGAGATTTCAGGTTTGCCTGTCTCTATTATGGGTTTAAAATGATTTATGAGATTTTGATTCAATTCACAGTCACAGGCTGCCAACATGTTAATTAGAGAAGTATTGTACAAGTTTATTATTTTCAGGATCAACATAAAGTATATAGTGCACATGGCTTACCTGATATCCCTCCTAACAATGAAAACAAATTATCTTTAGACTGCAGTCTCCGTTTTAAATACTAAAATGTATAAGCATGGTCCATGTCTACATAATATAGCTTGTAATAATCTAATTATCCCCGATGAATACTCTTATGCTGCTAGATACCTTTTTACCCATGGGGTATAATATCTCAAGACACTAATTAGAAAGAAAAGTTGAATAGAAAAAAAATCCTGGAAAGAAACTAAAATGTACTTGTGACATATACAGCTAATTTATCCTATGTTGGATTATTTATAAAATGACTTAACTGGCATAACTGAAACTTTAGGCAAAACTGTTTTAATGGAGATGAGTATATACCCCTGTCAAGTTATTATTTTATTTAGTAAGTGAGAATGCAATTGACAAACATAAGGCCGCAACATTTGGCTAAAAAAGATTTAATTTTAATAGTTACATTACTGGTGTTAAAATGGAATTCCAGTAATTATTATTTTATTTTTTCTGATAGGTGAAATTGATTAAATTTATACTGTCCAGGGCAAGTGACTTGTGTCCACTATCTCAGTGTCTTAATATCACAGAAATCAAGGCAGAGGGCAGGACAGGGGGTGAATTTATTGTGGGATAATTCCCTGGTTGTGTTTATTTGTTGTTTCTAATCAGATTAAAAAGCCACACCCAATATTTAGCATAATTTAGCCACACACTTTTTGCCACGTCGCACAATGTGCATAGCAGACCACCATCTCCCTGGTAGTGGCCCCAGTGCATTATTTTGCATTATTTTGCCCAGGATCCCATGATGCTATTAGGATGGCCCTGCACTGATCCATCCAATGGAGCCTGGTTATTTCTGGTCACTGCAAAGCCAAATAAGGAAGAGGAGATAAGAGGGTGTAGAATTGCTCATATATGATGGGTTCTGAGTGTGAAAGTGCTCTGATGTGTTGTGGAAGTCCTCTGCTGCTATAAATGGATGTTAAATTCCAAGCCTTCCAGGCCATATATCACCAATAGGCTAACAAGGCCATGAATTCTCCATAAGAACATTAGTATCCAGTGTATATTGGGACTACAGGAAATTGCTTCCATGGAGTGTGCTGGAAATGTAATTAAGAATACAACACAGGTCATGAGCCAACAGTGTTAAAGGATAAGATTCCCTTTTGGAACATGTTACATATGTCACCTGTATTTAGGGTGGAACATGTAACATGTTCCAGCAGCTGCAGCCATTGCCCTTCTCCCCCCATTCCCAGTGACAGTGAGCGTGCATCTTTTTCGGGGGCCCGCTGTCACTCTTTGAAACCAACATGACTCTGCGGGTCTCTGCGGGGCTCTGCCCGCCCGGCCACATCATTCATTTACAGCCCTCTTTGAATGGGAAATTACAAGTCTCAATTAACTACCACGGCGCTGTTGAGCACTGTGGTAGTTCATTCAGTCATTCTGTAGGGGTCCTGCATGGTACCGGCAATCTGCTGATCGCTGGTGCAATGCTTTACAGGCTCCCAAAACAAAAAATACTAAATGCTATTTTTTTTACCTGCAAAAAAATGTGCATTTATTATTTTTTGTTAAAAGATGAACTTATTCTTTAACCACCTTCCACCCGGCCACTGTACATATATGGCCGGGTGGGAGCTTCCTCCTTCTGAGTGGACGTTCCGGAAAGTCCTTCAGAAGGAGGGCGATTGTGGCGATGCATGCACGCGCAGCGGCGCGATGCCAATGTGTCTGTGTCCCTAGGACACAGAGCATCTCCGCTCAGCAGGAGGGCTCTCTGATTGGCCCTCCTGATCACATGACGGCTGTATCCAATCACAGCAGTCATGTGATGTCAACAAAGCCGTTGTTCCGTGAGAAAAACCTACCCATGAGAAATGCCTACCCTCGTCACTTCCGGTGCACCTACGTCATGCACGGAGGGTATGAAATTATTGCGGCAGTGTGTGTAACGCGGCGTTTACATTAAAACAGCTGTGCTGCAATATGAGTCATCTCCGCTCCTATCCCTGTCACTTCCCTGATCTTGGCTAGTAAATATACAAGCGGCGGTGGGTGTATGAAAAGATAAATCACGGAGCCGAGAGCCGCTTTTATATTTACTAGCCAAGATCAGGGAAGTGACAGGGATAGGAGTGGAGATGACTCATATTGCAGCACAGCTGTTTTAATGTAACCGCCGCGTTACACACACTGCCGTGATAATTACATACCCTCCGTGCATGCGCACTAGTCAGCTCCTCATCTGTTCCATTACGTATCCGGGGCTGTGAGCATGCGCACTGCTGCGCTGATCAGTTGTTCCTGACAGGAAGTGACGAGGGTAGGCATTTCTCACGGGGTAGGTAATTCTCACAGAACACCGTTCTAATGGTGATCGGCTTTGCTTCTCCTCTGACAGAGGCTGTCAGTGAGGAGAAGGAGAGCAGATCTCAGCTGCCAGCCAGGGATCAGTGAGTATACAGCATTTTTACTGCTTTTTACTCACTTATCTGGGTAACCAGTGAGTAAAAAAGCAGAAAATGTGCTGTATACAAACTGATCCCTGGCTGCCAGCTGAGATCTGCTCTCCTTCTCACTGACAGCCTCTGTCAGAGGAGAAGTGGATCGGATTGCTGTCCCCAGTGTCCTGCGGTAAAAAACAACTATCCCACACATGTCCCACATCTGTCCCACACATGTCCCACATCTGTCCCACACATGTCCCACATCTGTCCCAATAAAATATTCTATCCCAGTAAACATCTTCCACATCTGTCTGATCAACTGGTGCACACCTGGCGCACATCATCTGACACATCTGTCCGTGATCCTCTGTCGCACATCAGTCCTTGATCTGGTACACATCATTTACCACATCTGGCGCACATCTGCCACATCTGTCTGCGATCATATGGTGCACATCTGGAACATCTGTATGTGATCATCTGGTGCACATCTGGCCCACATCATCTGCCACATCTGGCGCACATCTGCCACTTCTTTTCGTGATCATCCGGCGCACATCTACCACATCTTTCATCCCAATGATCAATCTGCCACTTCTGTCGTGATCATCCGGCGCACATCTGCCACATCTTTCATGCCAGTGATCAACATCTGGCACATCTGTCCATGATCATCTGACACATTTTTCCCTGATCATCTGTCACACATTATCTGCCACATCTGGCGCACATCTGTCTGTAATCTGGTGCACATCTGGTGCACATCTGCCACATCTGTCATCCCAGTGATCAACATCTGTCACACATCTGTCCCAGGAATCATTTGCACACATCTGTCTACGTGGCTAAAAAATGATCCAGGGCCTTCAAAAATGAAATGTGTAATTTATGCTCCAAGAATGTCTGACGGAGCTCCCTGCATGTTGGACCTCTGTATGTGGCCGGGCTACGTAAATGTCTCACACATGTGGTATCGCCATACTCAGGAGGAGTAGCAGAATGCATTTTGGGGTGTAATTTTTTTTCTATGTACATGATATATGTTATAAATATCTTATAAATTGACAACTTTGTGTAAAAAAAAAATATGTTTTCATTTTCTTTCAACGTTTTCCATAAACTTGTGGAAAATAATGACGTGTTCAAAAGACTCAATATGCCCTGTAGAATATATGTTGGGGTGTTTTCTTTCCAAAATGGGTCATTTTTTGGGTAATTCCATTGTCCTGGTGCTCCAGGCCCTTCAAAAATGTGATAGGTACTCAGGAAATGAAATGTGTAATTTATGCCTTTAGAACACCTGATGGTGATCCCTGCTTTTTGGGACTCTGTATGTGGCCATGCTGTGTAAAAGTCCCACACATGTGGTATCGCCATACTCAGGAGAAGTAGCAGAATATATTTTGGGGTGTAATTGTTTAATCTAAAAAAAAAAAAAAGTTTATCTATGCCATTTGAAAGAAATATCTTGTTAATATGACAATTTTGTAGGGAAAAAAATGTTTTCATTACCCAAACTATTGTGGGCAAAAAAAAATTGCAACTTCAAAAAACTCACTATGCCTCTTACTGAATACGTTGGACTGTCATCTTTACAAAAAGGGGTCATTTGGGGGGTATTTGTACTGTCCTGACATTTTAGGCCCTCAAGAAATGAGATAGGTAGTTAGTACATCACCATTGATTAATTTTCAATGATACATAGCCGAGCTTGTAGGCTCTATACCTTTCACAGAAACCTATTATCATACACTTATTGGGATTTTTTTTTATCAAAGACATGTAGCAGAATACATTTTGGCCTAATTTTATGACAAAATTTGATTTTATTGTATTTCTTTTATAACAGAAAGTAGAAAATATTGTTTTTTTTTTCAAAATGTTTGGTATTTTTTCGCTTATCGAAAAAAATATAAAACCCAGCGGTGAATAAAGACCACCAAAAGATAGCTATATTTGTGCAAACAAAATGATAAAAATTTCATTTGGGTACAGTGTAGCATGGCTGAGTAATTGTCATTCAAAATGCGAGAGTACTGAAAGCTGAAAATTGGTCTGGGAAGGAAGGGGGTGAAAGTGCCCAGTATTGAGGTGGTTAAATGCCAGCAGTGTAAGTACCTAAATTTGCATTGGTATCAGTCCCTCACAGTCACTGTACAGCAGATCCTAAATTTGGGTAGGGAGAAACTGAACATGGAGCCAATCAGCGGTGCTGCAGTGCTCATGTGTAAACAAGTAACATGCCATTAGGAGTAAAAAGCAAAACAGAAAGATGAGATCATCAGAGTGCTGCTTCTCTTTTCACTGTCCATTCACAGACTGGGGAGGGAGAAGATATGTCAGTGTTACCAAACTGCAGCAGCAAAATCTCAGGTTTATATTCCCCTGACAGACAGAACTGTGCTGTGTGACCAGGGCCGGTGCTAGACTATTTTATGCCCTAGGCAAGACCAGCTACTTGCGCCCCCCCCCAAAAAAAGGGAAGGGGTTAAAAACTCCTCTATGTGACCCTGATCTGATGGTTCCTCCATGTTATGCTGTCATACTCAGTGACCCCCATATTCCTCCATTTCGCACCCAGGGACCCTAATGTCCCTCCATGTCACACCCAGGGACTTTGATGTTTTTCCATGTCACACTCTGGGACCCCAATATTACTCCATGTCATGCTGTTATACCCACTGACCCCAATGTACCTCTATGTCAGATCCTGATGTTTTTCCATGTCACATTTGGGGACCCTGATGTTCCTCCATGTCACACCTGGGGACCCTGATGTTCCTCCGTGTCACACCTGGGGACCCCAGTCCCCCATGGCACACCCAGGGACCCCAATTCCTTATGGCACACCTGGTGACCCTGAACCCCTGTTAAACGCGGTGGCTCCTGGTGGAGGGAAAAGCAGCAGTCAGAGAGCACCGCACGTCTATCACCCACCGCCTCAGACCATTCTGGTGCCTCGTCGCTTCTGCCCCAGTAAAGGTTCCACCCTCCAGTGCCAAGCTCTGGCTCAGGTTCAGCTCTCCTCTGCTTCCTGCTTAATACCAACCCAGGGAAATAAACGGCTGCCCACCAGCTCAGTGCAGAGAGTCACTTCCTGCCCGGGGTTAAGGCCCCTCGCCTCAGCTCACAATAATCATTCATGATGGAGAATTCATGATGGAGAGAGAGTGCCGACACCTGGCTGCGCCCCTAGGTGGCAATGCGCCCTAGGCGGCTGCCTAGTTTGCCTAGTGGAAGCACCGGCCCTGTGTGTGACAGTATTATGTAAAAAAGAGAACTGGATCGACAACATACAAATCATTTGTCAGGTGAAACAGCTCCCTTATGTCAATTTGATGTTAGCTGTTTGCCTGGAGTTCAGAAAAAACAATGTATCTCCAGAATAAAACTGCTCACTGCTTTAATAATATGGATTCAACTTTTCTATTAAACAGAAGCAGTAAACAAGTGAGCAGACAGTGCTGGGTTTTTGTATTTAAGAGCCAGTCTTCTCTGCAAACTGTGTGTCATGGAGGCATCAGGTCATAACTGTTTATTTATTACATATAATTTAATTAATAAAAAATAGAAAATGTAAATTTAAATTGTTCAAAGCCATTGCCCCTTCCCTTACCACAAATATAATCTCTTTCGTGCAGAAGATGTAACTTATGTCAAACCCATGCTCAAACATTCCGTAGCAACATCATAGCTGTTGGTTCCAACATATAGTATGCCAAGAACGTGGTATATCAAATACAAGAATATAAAACTTCAGAATGCAAGTGATCTGGTGTACAGTCCCACTGGCTGGTGATGATGCTTTATGATAAAGATGAAAAAGAAATCTAACTTCACATGAATCAATATGACAAGGGGCATCACTTCCTAATCACAATATTATTTTTAGTAAAAAAAAAGGTAATTTTTTTATTTTAAAAATAGAATCTGCTGTTCCCCAGCTAAGCTTGCTTAGATCACAATTTTTATGGCTACCGGTAATTACTGTAAACAGTCAAGTGTTTTCTGCTGGAATACATTGTTCATGTGTTTTGCATATACAGTTAGGTCCATATATATTTGGACATGGGCACAATTTTCATACTTTTGGCTCTGTATGCCATCAGAATAAAATTAAAATGAAACAATACAATTATTATTGTAAGGGTTTTTTTTTTTTTTTTTGTGTTTAGTTATGTTGTTGGTTGGTGTTTGGGGATGTAAGGTGTGTGATTGTGTGATAGTGGATATGAATGAGGGGACAAAGGGGGGGGGGGGTAATACAGAAAAGAAGAGGGAGAGAGAAGGGAATGAACAGATAGAAAGAAGAAAGGGAAACAAGGACAGGATCAGAAGCTAAGGGTCAATTAAATAAAATATAAAGATGGGAAGAAGACAGGCCTGAACAAGTAGGAATAGAGAAGGAGACTTGATGTCTTAACAATATCTTGTCTTAGTTGAATATTCGATAGATGACTGTATATTAATGAGTTGGAAATCTCGGGAGGACTTTATTAGTCCTCGGAGATAAGTAAATGGATGTGGATAATGTCTTTGTAACCCATTGATCTAATATGTTGCTGTATGCTCTGTAAAGATTTCTCTGAAAACTCAAAATAAATGGATAAATGAAAAAAAAAAAAAAAAAATGAAACAATACAAATGAATGTGAAGTGCAGACTTTTAGCTTTATTTTAAGGGGTTTAAAATAAATATCAAGTACAAATTTTAGGAACTGAAACCGTTTTTTCACAAAGCCCCCCCCCCCCCCATTTTCAAGGGCTCAAATGTAATTGGACAAATAAAAATAATCATAAATAAAATGTTCATTTTCAATGTTTTTTTGAGAATCCTTTACTGGCAATGACTGCCTGAAGTCTGAAACCCATGAACATTACCAAAGACTGGGTTTTCTCCTTTCTGATGCTCTGCCAGGCTCTAACTGCAGCTGTCTTCAGTTGTTCTTTGATTGTGGGTTTTTCTGTCTTTAATTTTGCCTTCAGCAAGTGAAATGCATGCTCATTTGGGTTAAGAACAGGTGATTGACACGGAAATTGCAGAATATTCCACTTCTTTTCCTTCAAAAGCGCCTGGGTTGCTTTTGCAGTGTGTTTTGGATCATTGTCCATCTGTACTGTGAAGCGCCGTCCAATCAACTTTGCTGCATTTGACTGAATCCGGGCTGACAGTATATCTCTAAACACTGCAGAATTCATCCGGCTGCTTCTGTCTTCTGTCACATCATCATAAAACACCAATGACTCAGTGCCACTGGAAGCCATGCGTGCCCATGCCATCACACTGCAGCCACCATGATTTACAGAGGATGTGTGACCAGAACTGGTCTGGCTTTTTTACATGTTTTTTTTGAAGGTCTAATCTGCCCTTTCTATTCTTCAGGCTTATGAATGGTTTTCACCTTGTGGTGAGCCCTCTGATTTTCTCTCGTGAGGTCTTCTCTTGATTGTAGACTTTGACAATGATACGCCCACCTCCTGGAGAGTGTCCTTTAGTTGTCTGGATGTTGCGAATCAGTTTTTCTTTACCATAGAGAGGATCCTGCAATCATCCATCACTGTTGTCTTCCATAGATGTCCAGGCCTTTTTATGTTGGTTAGCTCACCAATGCGTTCTTCTTTCCTCAGAATGTACCAAACTGTTGATTTGTCCACTCATAATGTTGCTGCTATCTCTCTGATAGATTTATTTCATTTTTGAAGCCTTACAAAGGCCTGTTTCACTTGCATGGAAGCTCCTTTGAATGCATGATGTAGGTTCACAGCAATAGATTCCAAATGCAAATACCCCACTTAGAATCAACTCCAGACCATTAACCTGCTTAATTGATGAATAAATACCAGTCAGTTGGTACCTATGAATCCATGGAAATAGAACTTCTGATAAAGTCTTTACTGTAGTCTGTGGGATTAATTTCAGGAAGACAAATAGGCTGTTTGTTTTGCAAGAGGATTTTCAATTTGCAAAGGAAAAATTACTTAACTTTGTGATTGTGGTAAAAATTCACTTTGCAAAGAATACCCAATCACGTGCAACAAAAAACAACAAAAAACTATTTTTGCTTACACATGATAATGGAAGTCAGCAGAGCTTCACCTGATTCACTAAGCTAGAAGAAAATTTTCTTACAAAGTGAACAGCCTTTTTGCCTTTAGTAAATCAACCACTGGGACTTGTCCTTAGTGTCACACTAAAAATTCAAACACAGAGACTGGAAATATGGCAAACCTGCCCAATTGGGTCCCAAGAAAATATAAAAATCTCACAGGAATTTTAACTCTTTCACTTTATATAAAACTAAGAAATATGTTTTGGGTGTAAATAGGCTTTTAAATAAAGTATAGATTACCTTTTTTAAGATGAGATTTGCCCTTCATGGCTTAGTTATTTGTTTTCAATATACAGTATATGACTGTATTTGTTGCTGCTTAAGTGTGCTATTGAAATTGTTAAATAAAGAATTAAAATAAATAAATACATAAATAAATAATAGTTTAATAGTGGGCGGTAGTCGGTAAATAAAATACACATGTCCCATCTGATGGCATCTTATATGGAAGGTCCTTCAGGAGCTGCAATACCATGTCCACCAAGAGGAGGTCCTGGTGCATACTCAGTACATGCTGGCTGGGGTTATATCTTCTAACAAACCTGGGAAGGTCTTGGCACTCAAAGCCTGGCAAAGTACAATTTGGATTGGCCCACTGTGGTTGTTTGTCCTGTAAACCCTACCAGACTATCTGACTACTAGATAGTGATAGATATAAGCTGGCCATACAGCAATGGAATTTTATTTGAATGTTCGTATGGAAGTTTAAAAAATCCTTCCTCAGAACTGTCCATTTTGCCATCATTATTCTACAAATTTTTTTCAAAATCTCCTAAGGGTAGGTTCAAATTAGTGCGATGCCAGACATCACATGTGGTTTGCACCGCATTGAACCAAACTTGTGCAGGACCCTTTTTTTTGTCCGCATCAGAATTGCAAATTCGGTTCCTGTCCGAATTTACAGTTCGCACTGCGATCTGCAATTTGATCTAGGTGCACCATTAACTTTGTATTGACACCCACAGCAGTTTGCAAAGGGAAGTGAACTGCTGGGGATTCAGGTGCGATATACGGGAATCCGCATTGGATTCGCAGGGTTTCCTGCGTCGCAGCAGTGTGAACCTGACCCTTCGATGTCATCCAGTACTGCTACTTGAACGTACTCCCAGACATAATAAACAGGTTACTTTTGTGCCTAGTATGTGCATTATAATATGTACAATTTTTCCCCAAACAAAAACCACACTTACCACTTGTTTTGTTTGAGAAGATTTTTCCATCTTGCTCTTTCGAATTTTCCCATCATTACACTTGAAAATGATCATTGACCCAACTAACCATTTTAAAAAAAAAAACAAAAGTTCTGAAAACAAAAATTTTGAAATCAAATTCTACTGGTGCATGGCCAGCATTAAAGCCCAATTAAACCTTTTGCAATCATTACTATAATGTTGCATAGCCAGTAATTAAAAGTTTTCAAAGTGTAAGTGCATCTTAAACTGGAAAAAAAAACTTTTATACATTACTACACTATAGGAAGTTTCTTTATACCTTTCTATACTATGGGCAAAATAAACTTAGCAGCATGAATTAGGAGTGTTTTAAAGAAAACTACCCCTCACACAGACCGAAGTACTGAGAGCAATATTAAGAAGAACCCTAGTGGACAGAGGGAACAAGAGGACCAACATACCTGGAGGCCAAATTGTATACACTATATTGTCAAAAGTATTGGGACACCTGCCTTTACATGCACATGAACTTTAATGGCATCCCAGTCTTAAGCCTTATACACACTATACAACTTTTGCTGTAGGATTTCCTTTAGATTTACCTTCAACTATGTAGTGCAGGGGCCTGCCTGATTGCATACAAAGTGAAAGTGTTTAGGTGTGACATCATATTATATGGTTTTGGTAAATCTAAAGGAAAAAATTGAAAGAAAATTGTATAGTGAGTATCCAGCTTTAGTCTGTAGGGTTCAATATTGAGTTGGCCCACCCTTTGCAGCTATAACAGCTTCACCTCTTCTGGAAAGTCTGTCCACAAGGTGTAGGAGTGTGTCTATGGGAATTTTTGACCATTCTTCCAGAAGCACATTTGTAAGGTCAGGCACTGATGTTTGACGAGATGGTCTGGATCACAGCCTGCACTCTAATTCCTCCCAAAGGTGTTTTATTGGGTTGAGGTCAGGAGCCTGTGCATGCCAGTCAAGTTCCTCCATCCCAAACTCATTCATCCATGTCTTAATTGACCTTGCTAGTCCCAATTATTTGGTGGAGGGGGGATTATGGTGTGGGGTTGTTTTTCAGGGGTTGGACTTGGCCCCTTAGTTCCAGTGAAGGGAACTCTTAAGGCGTCAGCATACCAAGACATTCTTGACAATTTTCATGCTACCAACTTTGTGGGAACAATTTGGGGATGGCCTCTTCCTGTTCCAACATGACTGTGCACCAGTACACATAGCAAGGTCCATAAAGACATTGATGAGCGAGTTTGGGGTGGAGGAATCTTGACTATCCTGCACAGAGTCCTGACCTCAACCCGATAGAACACCTTTGGAATGAATTGGAGCGGAGACTGCGAGCCAGGCCTTCTCATCCAACAACAGTGCCTGAGCTCACAAATGTGGTTCTGGAAGAATGATCAAAAAACCTTTATTAAGAGAATTTATTTTAGTTTATATTGATCAATTGATCTAATGCCTTCACAGTATTGGTCATCAGGCCAGTCTCTTCTAGGTCTCCTTAAGGAGCACTGATACCACACATAGAATATTCTTCATGTAGTATTTTATAGGGTTTTCATCTCACTATAGGGTGTGCATAATTCTAGAAGCTGTAATCTTCAGATTAAAGCCCTCTCATCCAAATCCATAACTATGACCAATAGTTCTTGGCTACCCCACCATAGAGCCACCAAACAGAGATCATCTTCATCATCCTCTGGGTGATCCTTTTTATTGTCCTCACCCCCCCCCCCCCCATAATGCATAGCCTTATCAAGAAGCTGTGATTTCCATGATAAAGATCTTCCATCCACACCTATATTATTAACCTATAGCCCTCCTCATGTGTTTACATTGCCCCCCCCCCCCCCACTCCATTACTGCCTTCATTTTACAACCTGTTCATGGAATGCCAGCAATGCCTGAAGAGGTAGTTCAGGGTGTGGGTGAGTCACTGCTATGGATCATAGCTGCAACACTGCTGCTTTCCCATAGCATAACATTCATTTAATTTAGGTTTTTGATTCACAATTCTTTAGATTAATGGACAAACTATGAGGGGGTAGAACCTTCATTTAATGAGTTGAAAACTTCAGTTATTTCCTTGTTGTTCATTGCTGAAAGGTCAAAGGTTGGTAAGAAAAAGGTATATTTTGTCTCTTCTTAATAAGCACACTTCACTTAATTGTCCGTTTATAAGCATTAGAAAAATCAGATAGAACAGAGAATATAGAGAAATCTAATTTCAATGCTTCCTATCTTCTAAGTCAAGTGTCTCCAAACTTTTCACATAAAGGCCCAGTTTACTCTCTTTCAGACTTTGGGGGATTGGGGGGGAGGGGGGGCAGACTGGTAGTAAAAATGAGTGGGAGTGGTCAGAGCAAAAACTCACATATCACCTGTATTCAGTAAGAGAGGAATAGTGCCCCATCATTGCTGTCAGTGGTGGGAATAGTACCCCTTCATTGGTGTCCATGGAAGGTATAGCGCCCCATTGTTGGTGTCAGAGGTAGGAATAATGCCGCAATATTGGTATAAGTGGGAGGAATTATGGCCCACTGTTGGTGTCAGTGGAAAGAACAGTGCTCCATCATTGTTGTCAGTGGAAGAAATAATGCCCTATATTGTTTTCACTGGGAGGAATAGTGCCTTGTCATTAACGTCAGCAGGGGGAACAGTGGCCCATCCTTGGTGTCAGTGAAAGGGATGGTGCTCCATCATTGAGCAGTGGGAGTGGGGGAAATTTAGCACCACTGTTGGTGTCAGTGGGAGAAATGATGCCTCATCGTTGGTGTCAGCAGGAGGAATGGTGCCTTGTATTAGTGGGAAGAATAGTGCTCCAAGAGCTGGAAAAAGTCAAGCAGAAACCTTGGTTTGGAGACCAATGTTCTAATAGCCAGTGCTGAATGTCACTATAAAGTGTTTGTCAAAAATGTTTTAAACGATTGATGGGTATGTACGGAGTACAAGGTCTAACTTCTGTATAAAACAATCAAAAGCTTTTATATGTTTGTGCCTTCATATGAGATTTGGCAAGAGTATGTTATTTTTTTCTACCTCCTAACTACTGCAGAGTAGTAGATGAAAATTAAGAAAATACAAAAACCCAACTAACAGAATGTTATGATAGTAAAGCTCTTCCATTTTTAAAATAAACATATATATACAGTATATATATATATATATATATATATATATATACATACACACACACACTTACTGTGCCAAATGATATTACGGCACGTGTCTTTTTTGTGTAATCTCTAGCAACACCCCTTTAACTTCTTTGTTTCTCAAAGTGTAGATGAGAGGGTTGAGCATTGGAGTCACAACGCTATAGAACAAGGTGGCCATTTTGTCCTGATTGGCCACATGAGTGTCTCCCGGTCTCATGTACATAAAAATGATTGTACCATAGAATAAGGTGACTACAGTTATGTGAGAAGCACATGTAGAAAAAGCCTTCTTCCGTCCCACTGATGTACTGATCTTAAGTATACTGTTGATAATGTAACCATAAGTAATAATAATAAGGAAAAATGGGCCCATTACCACCAACATAGCACAGAAGAAAATGATGGTCTTGTTAAGAGAAGCATCTGTACAAGATAGCTCTAGTACAGATGGTACCTCACAGAAGAAATGGTTAATGACATTTGGGCCACAGAATGACAGTCGCAATGCAAACAATGTGTGTATTAATGAGTTAATAAGGCCTCCAATCCAACAGCCACTTGCCATTTTAATGCATAAGCTTGGATGCATAATGTTCATATAGTGTAAGGGGCTACATATAGCCACATAGCGATCATAAGCCATTGCTAAGAGAAGGTAGCATTCTGAGCCCCCTAAACAGAGGTGTATAAACAGTTGGGTGAAACAACCATGGAATGATATACTTTTCTTCAATGACAAAAAGTTTATGAGCATTTTAGGAACTATACTGGAGGTGTACCAAATGTCTAAAAATGATAAGTTACTCAAGAAGAAATACATTGGTGTATGGAGACGGGGGCTTATCCTGCTGATTAAAATAATAAGGACATTACCTTTAAGTGATATAACATAACTGATAAGAAATATCACAAATAAAACAATCTGCATGTCTGGGCGCCTGGTCAACCCCAGAAGAATGAATTCCTCAACTTTTGTGTAGTTCCACGTAATCATTCCCATATCGAATGTCTGGAGATAGAATTATGTTTTGAAATGTCATCATATTCAGTCTTATGAATAAAAAGTACTTTAGCTCATGGACTTCACACGTCTGGCAGCCTTCCAAGAACTTGGGAATCCAAAAGGTTGGACCTTTTTTCTCTAAGATCCCAGATTTGACTTATTTTATGGCAATTAAATATCTAAATATACATCAAGCAGATGTGTCACCTGACCTGCTGTAGAATCTGGATGTGGGTACAGTCTTGAAGGGGGATCTCTATGCTCTAGGATTTCCATGTTATTGAAAACCTGACAGGTGACAATCCAATACAGAAATAGGAAATCAGTTTTAGGTGAATGTAATTTTCAAACTGAGCTTTAAGAACTGTGATACTAATATTTCTAAGACTAAACCTTTTCTACGGCATTTCTGCTGCCTGGTTGTTATGCTGATCCTTCAGTACTTTTCAGTGCCATGACCTGGAAATACTATGCAGACCAGAAAAGTCAGATCTTCATACTTGTTCTGTGTTAGTGCCTCAAAGTTAGAAAGCAAAATGATCATAATGACAGCCACAGCACTAGCAATGGTAGCCTCCATGTTTCTTTCACATTTAAAGAAGATTTGCAGGTATGGATATTTAATACATAGTTACTGTACATTGCTCCAGCTTGAACCAATGTAACTATGTATATACCATATCTGGGTGATGCCCCTGGAAGCTGGAAATGAATAAAGCAGATAATGCTACTCCAGTGATCTCAACTTCCATCTGGGTTCTGTGTTGAGCAGCCAACCTTAAGTATTTTGAACACAGAAGTTCAGCCACACAGCACAGGTGCCATTCAGCGAATGACCTGCATCTGATGAATGAATGCAAAGTATTTTGTGATTGAACAAGGTGGAGAGCAAAACATCTTACTCACTCTTGAATGGCTCCCGTGCTGAATGGCTGACCTCCTGTGTTCAGTAAGCAGGAGTGCAGGACCCAGAAGCAAGTGGAGATCACTGAGGTAGTGGTCTCTACTTCACTGATTTCCAGCTTCCAGGGGCATCGGCTGGGTATGGTATACACTGTACATAGTTATATTGATTCAAGCTGGACCAATGTAAATATGTATATAATAGCCATGCCTGGAATTATTCTTTAAAGTAAATCCAAAAGGAAAAGCAAATGTTTTAAAAACATTTTTGATAGAGTAATGAAGGGTTATAATCATTGTCAGTTTTCTTTTTTTTTTACATCTCATTCAGGGGACTTCCAGTGCAATAAGCAAAATAGGAAATGAAAAGAAATTGCTTTAAAGTTAGATAATTTCTAATTGTCACCAGATCTAGTGTCCCCATTGGAAGATTTTCCATCTCTTACTGTTTTGGGGACAACTTAAAATGTGGTATTTTTCTTTACTTTTACTTTCAATGATACCAGTAAACATGACAAATAGAGAGGGTGAATCTCCAAAATGAGGGTGCATAAGCAATAAAAACATGACAGGTGTCTAATCCTTCTCTACTCTATTCAAAACTAGAAATGTTGCTTCGACTTTAATGCACATTAAAAGCGCCTACCACTTCAACATGCTTTTTTGAAGTGTTTTTGATGCTTCGGTGGTGCTTTGATGATGCTTCAGTAATGCTTCAATGATGCTTCGGTGGCGCTTTTTTGAAACTTTGGCAGATATCCTGTGTGTGTTGATCTCATACCTGCAATGCCAGCAAAACAAAGCGAAATTAAAGCTGAATTTAAGCCTCTCAAAAGCTTTAGGTGCTTCAAGCGAGCTTTGTCATAGACTTCTATAGAGGCTTTGAAGACACTTTGAAGCACCACTAAAGCGACATGGGGTATAATTTTTGATGCAAAGCCGAAGAAAAGCAAAACAAAAGCAAGGTGTAAACAGGACTGAAGGCTAACCATTTTATTTAGTGACAGGGGCTTTGACTGGCATTCAGAGAGCTTTAAAAAAGCGTGTCCAAAGCCATGTTTTGAAGCAAGTGTAAATGAGCCCAAAGACTATGGAGTCTATGCATCAAAAAAATAAATAAATTGCAAAACAGATTTAATTTGCAACCTTTAATTTTGCCTGTGTTTTTACACCTTTGTCTTTCTCTACTACATTGTCACCAATGGGATAAAATTCTATTCATCGGATCTTTTACAGTTATTATAAATTGCTAGTTTAAGCCTGAACTACGAGCAAATAAAAAAGTTGCAAATTACCGTAATTCATTGTGTATTTATTACTATGTCCTGAAATGTGTTTTAAAATGCCTGTAGTGTACCTGAATTTGACTTTGTATCAGCCTCTCACAGTCACTGTACAGCAGAGCTTAACCGGTTGCCGACCGCCGCACGACTATATACTGCGGCGGTCAGCCCCGGCCAGGCAGAGTGACGTATCGGTACGTCACTCGCCTGTCACTGACTTGCGAGCCTATAGCGGGCAGGCGCGCGCCCGCCGAGGCGCGCGCCCGCCGCGGCTCGTTCACAGGCAAGTCAGTGCGTGTGACCGGCGGACTCGATGTCCGCCGGCCACACTACGATCGCTCCTGTGAAGGGAGAAAGACAGAGCAGCTTGTGTAAACAAGCTGCCTGTCAGTTCTCCCTGTGTAAAAGTGAAGATCTGACCGTTCTACTATGTAGAACGGTTGATCTTTGCTTTTACACCAATAGCCATGTCCCTACACAGTAGAAAGCACGCCCCTAGGACACACTTAACCCCTCCCTGTCCAATAAAGTTAACCCCTTCCCTGCCAGTGCCATTTTTGCAGTAACAGTGCATATGTATAGCACTGATTACTGCAGTAATGTCACTGGTAACCCCAAAAGTGTCAAAAATGTCAGTCAAGGGTCCGATCTGTCCGCCGCAATGTCGCAGTACCGAAAAAAAAATCGCAGATCGCCGCCATTATGCGTTAAAAAAAAAAACACCAAAAATGACAAAAATCTTTCTCTTTGTTAGTAAACGCGATAACTTTTGCGCAAACCAATCAAAATACGCTTTTTGCGATTTTTTTTACCAAACATAGGTAGCATAAAACAAATTGGCCGAAAAATGTTAAAAAATTTTGATTTTTACTTTTTTTTTTGGGGAATTTCATATAAAAAAATGTGAAAAATATTGTTATTTTTGCAAAATTTACGCTCTTTTTTTGTTTATAGCGCGTGATCAAAAAATCGCACAGGTGATCAAATACCACCAAAAGAAAGCTCTGTTTGTGGGAAAAAAAGGACGTCAAATTCGTTTAGGTACAGCGTCGCACGACCGCGCAATTGTCCGTTAAAGTCACGCAGTAAATAATCGCAAAAAAACCCCTGGTCCTTTAGCAGCCAAATCCTCCGGGGCTTAAGTGGTTAAAGTATATGTGAACCCTTACCTTGTAAAACAACTCATTCAGTTTAAAATAGAAATGAAAGGCAAAACATTTTTTGTATACAAAAAAAAAAACCCCATTATAAATACATTTTCCTCTTTTCCCCCTGTGGACACCTCACACAATGTAAAATACTATTACCACAGAATGTCTTTTTTGGTGTTATTTCATTCAATATAGTTGTTTTACCCTGGACGCTGCTGCCTTGTGTGAATGACAGAGACACACCTGAACTATCCTCACACGTGGATTATCCAGAGCCCATTGCTTATTGTCATTATTTTGGAGAGTTCATTTGAGTGCTTTACTTGTGTTTAATGACTGTACTTATCCATCATGCCATACCATTAGGGAAGCGTGTGATTGACCCCAAATTTATTCTGCAGCAGAAAAACAACCCCAAATATACAGCCAATGTCATTAAAAACTATTTTCAGTGTAAAAAAGAACAGGTAGTCCTAAAAGTGATGATTTGGCCCCCACAGAGCCCTACTCTCAACATCGTTGAGTCTGTCTGGGATTACATGAACAGACAGAAGGATTTGAGGCAGCCTACACTCACAGAAGACCTGTACTTGGTTCTTCAAGATGTTTGGAACAACCTACTGACCAAATTCCTTCAAAAACTGTGTGCAAGTGTACCTAGAAGAATTGATGCTGGTTTGAAGTCAATGGGTGGTCACACCAAATATTGATTTGATTTGGATTTTCCTTCTGTTCATTTATTTTCAATTTTGTTAATTGATAAAAATAAATGATTAACACTTCTATTTCTGAAAGCACTCTTAGTTTACAGCATTTTTCACACCTGTCTAAGACTTTTCATGGTACTATAAACAGCACATCTGGCAACTATTTACAGCACTTCACTTTTTCCACATTTTGTTATGTTACAGCCTTGTTCCAAAATGGATTAATTTATTATTTCTTTCTCTAATGACAATGTGAACAAAGCATTTGTTTAATATATTTGCAAAGTTTTTTAAATAAAAAATCTCATGTACATAAGTATTCACAGTCTTTGCCCAATACTTTGTTGAAGCACCTTTGGCACCAATTACAGCCTCAAGTCTTTTTGAATTTGGCACACCTATTTTTGGGCAGTTTCTTCCATCCTTCTTTGCAGGACCACTCAAGCTCCATCAGGTTGGATGGGGAGCGTCTGTGCACAGCCATTTTCAGAAATGTTCAATTGGGTTCAAGTCTGGCCTCTAGCTGGGCCACTCGAGGACATTCACAGAGTTGTCCCATAGCCACTCCTTTGTTATCTTTGCTGTGTGCTTAGGGTTGTTTGTCCTGTTGGGAGATGAATCGTTACTCCAGTCTGAGGTCCATAGCGCCCTGGAGCAGGTTTTCATCAAGAATGTCTCTTTACATTGCTGCATTCATCTTTCCCTCATCAATCCTGACTAGTCTCTTGGTTCCTGCTGCTGAAAAACATCCCCACAGCATGATGCTGCCACCACCATGCTTCACTGTAGGGATGGTATTGGCCAGGTGATGAGCGGTGTCTGGTTTCCTCCAGACATGACGCTTGCCATTCAGGCCAAAGAGTTCAGGCCAAATAGTTCAATCAATCAAGAGTTCTTCAGATGCCTTTTGGCAAACTCCAGGCAGGCTATCATAAGTCTTTTACTGAGGAGTGGCTTCTGTCTTGCCACTTTACTATACAGGTCTTATTGGTGGAGTGCTGCAGAGATGGTTGTTCTTCTGGAAGGTTCTCCTCTCTTCACAGAGAAATGCTGGAGCTCTGAGAGAGTGGCTATTGGGTTTTTGATCACCTCTCTGACTAAGGCCCTTCTCCCCCAATCACTCAGTTTGGCCGGGCACCCTTCTCTTGGAAGACTTTAGGTGGTTCCAAACTTCTTTCATTTACGGATGATGGAGGCCACAGTGCTCATTGTGATCTTCAATGCTGCAGAAATCTTTTTGTACCCTTCCCAAGATCTGTACCTTGATATAATCCTGTCTCTGAGGACTACATACAATTCCTCGGACTTCATGGCTTGGCTTGTGCTCTGACATGCACTGTTAACTGTGTGACCTTATATAGACAGGTGTGTGACTTTCCAAATCATGTCTAATCAACTGAATTTAGCACAGGTGGACAATTAAGTTTCAGAAACATCTCAAAAAAGATCAGTGGAAACAGGATGCACCTGAGCTTAATTTTGAGTGTCATGGCAAAGGCTGTGAATACTTATGTACATGTGGTTTTTTTTCCCGTTTTCTATTTTTAATAAATTGTAAAGATTTCAAACAAACTTCTTTCACGTTGTCATTATTAGGGATGATCGAACGGTTCGGGTCGACCATCGGTTCGACCCGAACATTGACTGTTCCAGGTTCGGCCGAATTTCGAACTTTTTGCTGAAAAAGTTCGGAATTCGGAAACCAGAACCGACCAAAATGCAATAGGAACTGGGCTTTAAAAGCCCGTGATTGGACCAGAACCATCAGTAAAAGCCAATTCAGGGGGCAGGAGAATGCTAGGAATGTGATTGGAGTGACTAGGGGGTCCAGAGGCGAATCATTCGTGAATATGCCCCCCAGTATATAAGATAGCCCCGCCAAATCTCTACCATTTTAATACAGGGCTGTGGAAGAGAGTGGAAGCAGTTCTGTTACTTCTGCTCTCAAAGTGTCATTTAGCAATTATTAGTGTGAGGAAAGGGATATCTAGTGTAGTTAGGGTACTATTTTCCACTATAGATTTAGATTTAATAATCTAGTTTCTGTAGGGAAAGTGTTAAGTATAAGGGGACCGTAGTGTAGTGTAGGGTTAACTGACTCTGACTGCTATGGCAGGGTGACAAAACCCTTCCATGTCAGGGTGACCGCTATAGAGAAAAGATCGTTTCTCTTAGAACACTTATAGAACCGGATAGTGGCTTCGCCCCTGTCACCCTGCTTTTGTTGCAGGCGTTTATAGGACTTTTTTGAGGACATGTTTGGAGTCAGGCATGACATCTGAACTTCTGTGTAGGGGTATATATACACACACACATGTATGTATATATATATATATATACACATACACATATATAGGTGTGAAAGTAGCAGAAACCTATGCTTGCGCTAATGAAATAATTAAAACCCATATGGCTTCTCTGCTATAACACCTATATATGTGTATGTGTATAAATACATATAAGTGTGTGTGTATATATACCCCTATACTGAATTTCAGATGTTTTGCCTGCCTCCAAAGACCCCCCAAAAAATGCCCAAAAAAAACGCCTGCTGCAAAAACACACCTGGGCGTTTTTGTAGCTGGCGTTTTTTTGGGCATTCTTTGGGCGTCTTTGGAGGCAGGCATAAAATCTGTACTTCTGTGTAGGGGTATATATACACACACACATGTATGTATATATACACATACACATATATAGGTGTGAAAGTAGCAGAAACCTATGCTTGCGCTAATGAAATAATTAACACCCATATGGCTTCCCTGCTATAACACCTATATATGTGTATGTGTATAAATACATATAAGTGTGTGTGTATATATACCCCTATACAGAAGTTCAGATGTTATGCCTGCCTCCAAAGACCCCCAAAAAATGCCCAAAAAAAAAAACGCCTGCAACCACACACCTGGGCGTTTTTTTTTTGGTGCATGCGTTTTTTTGGGCATTTCTTGGGGGTCTTTGGAGTCAGGCATAACATCTGAACTTCTGTGTAGGTGTATATACACACACACATGTATGTATATATACACATACACATATATAGGTGTGAAAGTAGCAGAAACCTATGCTTGCGCTAATGAAATAATTAACACCCATATGACTTCTCTGCTATAACACCTATATATGTGTATTTGTATAAATACATATAAGTGTGTGTGTATATATACCCCTATACAGAAGTTCAGATGTTATGCCTGCCTCCAAAGACCCCCAAAAAATGCCCAAAAAAAAACGCCTGCGACAACACACCTGGGCGTTTTTTTTTGGGCGCTGGCGTTTTTTTGGGCATTTTTTGGGGGTCTTTGGAGGCAGGCAAAACATCTGAAATTCTGTATAGGGGTATATATACACACACACTTATATGCATTTATACACATACACATACAGTATATAGGTGTTATAGCAGAGAAGCCATATGGGTGTTAATTATTTCATTAGCGCAAGCATAGGTTTCTGCTACTTTCACACCTATAGATGTGTATGTGTATATATACATACATGTGTGTGTGTGTATATATACCCCTACAACAGACCCCTACCCCTATCCCTACCCCTATACAGAATTTCAGATGTTTTGCCTGCCTCAAAAGACCCCCAAAAAATGCCCAAAAAAACATCTGGGCCAAAAAAAAAACCGCCCAGGTGTGTTGTTGCAGGCGTTTTTTTTGGGCATTTTTTGGGGGTCTTTGGAGGCAGGCAAAACATCTGAAATTCTGTATAGGGGTATATATACACACACACTTATATGTATTTATACACATACACACATATAGGTGTGAAAGGAGAGAAGCCATATGGGTGTTAATTATTTCATTAGCGCAAGCATAGTGTTCTGCTACTTTCACACCTATATATGTGTATGTGTATATATACATACATGTGTGTGTGTATATATACCCCTACACAGAAGTTCTGATGTTATGCCTGCCTCCAAAGACCCCCAAAAAATGCCCAAAAAAATGCCTGCTACAAAACCGGCAAGGTGTGAAAATAGAGGAGCCACTATCCTGTTCTATTGCAATTTTAATACAAACAAACTTTTTTTTCTGGTTCTGGACATGCTACAGAGCTGAAACTTCACAGGTACACTTTTTAGACCCCACAGAAACTAAATGCAAAGAAATCTAAATTTTTTTTTTCAATAATTTTTTCAATAATTGGCTCTCTATCAAAAATGACAATTTTTAAGAACTTCTTTTTGTGTGATTAATAGTCCCTGGGGCATGACCCAGAACCCTAGGCACTTTTTAGGGGCATTTATTGGGTTTTAGGGCTTCAAAATTGTGTTTTTTGATTACCGAAGTTCGGGTCCCATTGATTTCAATGGGGTTCTAAAATCTGGGCCGAACTTTCGGGAAGTTCGGGTGTTCTGGTCGAACCGAACTTTTGAAAAGTTCGATCATCCCTAGTCATTATAGGGTATTGTTTGTAGAGTTTCGAGGAAAAGAATTAACTTAATCCACTTTGCCTGTAACATAACAAAAGTGAAGCGCTGTGAATACTTATGCACTATTTATATACAATATATATATATATATATATATATATATATATATATATATATATAATGTAATGCATTATACATAATGATATTCTGCAAGCTAAGTAATTCTTTATATGCATGCAGCTGACATTTATAATCTGAGCAGTATATTTCAAATGGCAAAAAGGGAAACTGAAAAGACCTGGTCCACATTCATGTACTTACAAATAAAGATGTCAGTTCCAGGTTTTCCATCTCCATCTTTTGATTAACAGATTTAAAATGAAAAATTAGATTGCAAGAGGCTGAGATCCTATTTTAATTAGCAAAAATGTAAATTGTAGATGCATACATTCTATGAAGTTTTCTCATATTATGGCTTACCTTAAATTATCCTAGTCTATAAACTTTAATAAATCGTTAACCAGCACATTTAGACTCCAATCTCCATTGCCTATAAAGGCTCCTAGGTACTGAATTTAAAGATTATTTATAGACAATCTGTCTTCATGCTACAACTGGTAAGACTCTATTAGTCCCCGATGACTGTTTTTTCATGCAGCTGATTTTATCCATGGGGAATGGAACTTTTTTCCATGGGGAATTATATCTTAAAATACAAACAGGAAACTAAACTCAAAGTGGTTCTAAAGTCTAACTTTTTTATCCTAATGCATTCCCTCCATTATTCATTTGCCTACTGGGCACTTTCACCCCCTTCCTGCCCAGGAATGACAATTGCGTGGTCATGCAACACTGCACTCGTATGACATTTTTATCATTTTTTCACACAAATAGAGCTTTCTTTTGGTGGTATTTTATCACCACAGTTTTTTTTTTTTGCTAAACAAACAAAAAAAAGACCAAAAATATAGCAAACAGGTAATTTTTCTCCTTCACTGATGTGCGCTGATGAGGCTGCACTGATGGGCATTAATAGGCAGCACGCTGTGATAGGCTCTTTACACCGATCTGTGATTAGCGATCACAGAGTGCGTCGGATGCCCACCCCAGTGGGTGTGCGGGGGGCGTGATTCTGGGAGGACATCAATAGATGCCCTCCCAAAACTGGATGACCTCGTTGTAGCCATCATACGGCTATAGCATGGTCAGCAAGTGGTTAAAGAGGAGCTCCAGCCACCTATAAAAAAATAAAATTCAACAGCTACAAAAAAGGTAGCTGCTGACTATTAAAAAAAAGCCACTCACCTGTCCCACGGTCCAGTGGTGAGCTCATCCCAGCCTTCTTCTTCCTCTGTCCTCCCTCGGCAGGCACCCGGCTGTGACAGTTTGCGGCTTCACAGCCGGGTGCCCACTGCGTATGCGCGTGTCGCGCGGCACATCCTGGATTGGTGAATGCAGTATTCTGGGACCTGTCTGTGTTTGCAGGGGGGAGGGAGGGAGGCATTCAGAACGGAAGTGGGGGCAGGTACCTGTCAAAATCGTGTACCTGCTCCCCGCCCGCTCCTCAAAAGTGCCAATTGTGCAAGAGGAGCAGGGGACTAGTCCTTAAAGCTGAACTTCCCCTTTTGGGCGGAGTTCTGCTTTAAGGTAAAGGACACCTCACTAAATGTCCCCCCCATCAGTGTCCTGATCATCAGTGTAGAGGTCCCCTTTCTCACTTGCCGGTTACCACCTCTCTGCTCTCCTCACACTGTGACAGCATGAGGAAAGGAATGCTGATAACCGGTAAGTGTTTTTACATTGTGATCAGCTGTGATTGGACACAGCTGATCTCATGGTAAATAGCTGCTGTGATTGGCTCTTTACCCCAGTTTGTGATCAGCGATCACAGAGTGTATCAGGTGAAATATGGGTAATCCGCACTATGGATATTCACAGTGTGTAATATGGTGCTAGGTGTATATAAAGCTGCTGCCTCCCGTTACGGCTGCTACCTGGGTAATGCCTATAATGAAGCCTATGAGATATACGATATACGCTATGAGAAGCCTATGAGAGATATGTTAGTATAGGAAGATGATTAAGTGGAGTAATTAAAATGAAATTGGTGGTATGTATACTAAACCACCTACAAATCTTAGAAAGGGATAAGAGGATCCTGTATGTCAATGTAGGGGATTCCTATTCCAAACAAATTTCTGTCGGAATTATAGATTACTAGTGTCAAAAAAACTAATATTCACATTTTATCGGAGTAATGAGGAAAGGGTATTCAGAGACTTTATAAAGGTTTGGAGGGGACTCATGAGGTTGGAATCAAAGCGTCTATAGTCATTCATTAAAATTTAAACAATTAAGATCAATATTGAGGCCTTCTGGCTGGAGAGAATTCAGCTGGAAAATCAATTTTGTTTCATTTTTCAAGACCTTTATCTTCTTATCCCCTATTCAATGTTCCTTCACAATATCAATACCAAAGAAGGTCATTACTGATGGATCCCTTCCATGTACCTCTTTGAAATGTCTAGATAGACTATGTTTCATGAAACATTTTCTTATATTGTTGATATGTTCTCTGATTCTCACAAAGAGGGGTCTTGTGGTCCTTCCCACATACTGTAACCGACCTGGACATTCTATTATATATGTAACATGCATACTTTTGCCTGTAGCCGTGGCTATAAACGTATCCATTCTCCTCGGTCGTTTTTTGCTAGCTTTACATTGTAGACATTTTTGACACCTATAGAAACCTTTTAGATTGGGAAACAACCTGATTTGTTTGGGTGGATCAAGCATGTTGTGTACCAATTTCATCCTGAGGGTGGGGGTTTTCCTATATAAATTTGGGGCATTTTGGAAGTTGCTTTTTCAGTGTTTTATCAGCTTTGAGGATAGGCCAATGTTTTTTCACTATATCTTCCACATACTTATATTGTCTATTGAATCCTGTGAGGAAAGCCCACTCCATATTCCTCACTGTTTTTTTCTGTTTATTTTCAAGAAGTGTCTCTCTAATCATATTTTTGACTTTCATCTTCAGTGTTTCGAATTCTCTTCTCTTATATCTCTTCTCTTCAGATCTTTGTATTAAAGTTTCTTCTTGTTCCTCGTAATCTTTATTGTCACTACAGTTCCTCCTAATTCTCATGAGCTGTCCTTTGGGCACATTCCCTGTCCATTTAAGATGATGGCAGCTTTTAGTAGGTATGTAACCATTCCTGTCAGTTTGTTTAAAGAAGGTCGTTGTGCCTGGTTTCCCCTTGTGCTTATAAATTTGCAGATCCAAATATTCAATGTTTTTATTAATCCAAGTGCCTGAGAATGAAATCCTATAACAGTTATGATTCATTTCTTCAAAAAATGTACTTTCCGAACCCTTCCAGATTAGTATAATATCGTCTATGTAACGTTTGTAAAATTTGAGATTAGGCCTATTTACATGGTAAATCTGTTCTTCCTCCCACTTGCTCATCAATACATTTGCTATACTTGGGGCATATCTTGCCCCCATAGCTACTCCCTTGGTTTGCACATAGTACTCCCCTTGATACCAAAAATAGTTGCTGTTCATAGCCATTTCCAAGCCCTCTAAAATATAATCTATCTATTCCTGTCTCATTTTCCCAGATTTATGTAAGGCCCACTCTGTTCCTGTTAGCCCATCCTTCTGTACAATGTTGGTATATAACAAATTCACACAAATAGTAACCAAGAGGTCCCCATCATTCACATTTTTGTTTTTTAGTTCCAATATCAGTTGTTTACTATCTCTCAGGTACGATTTTCCTTCAGGTTCTACCTGTTGTAAGTACTGGTCCAGATATTCCCCCAGTCTGAAAAATAGGGAGTTAATCCCGCTTATGATGGGTCTCCCCAGGGGTTTTTCTTGATTATTTTGCACCTTTGGAGCATAATATATGACTGATGTATTCACTGCCATTAATATGTCCATTCACTGTCACTAAAATGTCCATTACTAATTTAGTAATCCATTGCAGCTCAACTTCACACACTATAACTGCCAGCCAATCTCTTGACTCACGGTTGCAGATCAATCCCATTCACTTACATGGAAGAGACAGGTGGAGACAGAAAGGTGGAGCTGCAACAAACTTGGCACGTCATGCTAAAATTGCCACATCATTTGAAAACATAGCAATAATGTGTACTCACCTTACACATCACTTCCTCACTGCCTGTGAAAAGAATTCCACTAGAGATCTTTTTCATAGGCAGTAAAGTCTGCATCACATCTAAACTTAGCGAAGAGTAGGGACCCATTCACACTATTGATGAATGCTATACTGTCGCAGCAATGCATGCACAGTATTGTACTGCAGAAATGGTGAAGGCCCATTTTTTTATTGCATATTGATGGTTTGGAAGGCCATTCAAATAAATAGGCTGCCTTAATGCGACGCCCACTAAACACACAGCATAACACATGTTACTGCAATACACCACACTGTAATGGCTTGAATAGTCCCTAGGAACCTTCAGGACGCCATGCTCTCCTCTAGACTGATTTCATAAAAAATAAACAAAAAGTCACATACTCATAACAGCACACATAGCCAAAACGAGTGCAGTACTATCCACAACAAAACATGTGTAAAAATCCCACAATATCACACAAATGTAAAATGAGAATACCAACAATCTAAACTGTGCAAAGTGAAAAATGTGCAACAAACAGAAAACAAGTAATCTCCACTGCAAAGCAGTGCAGTCCTTTTCCAATTACAGACTGGTGTTACAAGCAAGTCTCAGAAAATGATTAAATCCCAATCAGAGTGAAAAATCCGTGATCTTCTCTCCACAACACCTATTGTGTGATAAAACACTCCACCCCGTGACACTTTAATCTGCTCACTTCTGGGTAATGACCTAAACAGCAATGGGGAATCAAAACAACGCATTCCCCAGCGGGGGTTAATGTTATAGTCTTCACTTTCCACTAAGGAAAATCCCCAATTCATATCACCATATAAGAAGATACATGAAATGGAAAAAGAACTTCTAGTGCACACTGATAACATTTTACTAAAAGCAGAAAAAAATTCTAAAAACGTTCACATGTAAAGGTAATAGATGCAGCGCATCTAGGTGTATACAGTACAGTACTTCCACAAATAGTAGATGGCATATGCAGACAGACCGCTAACCACAATGTGCCCTCAACTCTGGTGCATAAAGCGTGATAATGTCATCAGCAATAGGCTTCACTGCTTATATGTGTTATGTCCACCACTAGGATGACTGAAGAAGTCCCGTTGGCAGACATAATGCATATAGGGGCAGAGCCTATTGCTGAAGATGTCATCACGCTTTATTCACCAGAGCTGAGGACACATGGTAAGTGGACTGTCTGTATATGCCGACTACTATTTGCAGAAGTATACAGCTTGATGCGCTGTATCTATTACCTTTACCTGTGAGTGTTTTTTGGCAATTTATTAGTGAGCACTAGAAGTTATTTTTCAATTTCATGTATCTTTTTATATGGTGATATGAACTGGGGATTTTCCTTAGTGGAGAAAGAGTGAAGACCATCACATTACCCCTGCTGGGAAATGTGCTGTTTTGACGTCCTATTACTATTAAGGTAATTATCCTGAGATGAGCAGATTAAAGTGTCACGGGGTGGAGTGTTTTATCACACAATAGGAAAGAACATCACAGATTATTCGATTGGGATTTGATCACTTTTTTGGACTTGTTTGCATATTACATATAACACCAGACTGTCATTGAAAAAGGGCCCACTGCTTGGGACTGGAGATTAATAGTTCACTGTTTGTTGCACATTTTTCTCTGCACTGTTGGGACTGTTGATATTCTCATTTTACATTTGTGCAATATTATGGGATTTTTACACAGGCATTTTTGAAGGTAATGCTGCACTTTTTATTTTCTGTTATTTGTACCACTGTGGAGGTGTAATGTAATGAAATCACTTTTTTAGTGTTAGCATGTGACTCTGGGTATATTGGATTTATTATTATTTATCAGTGCAGACTGATTTTTGTTTTTTCTTTGGTACTCATATTAGCATTCACATAACTAAATCATATAATCTTTCACTTCTATTCAACAGGAGACCATCTTGACAAAGGACAGGAGATACCCCTGGAGAATCACTTCAAATTTCAGGAGCATCTAGGAAAAGGAACCATTGTACGTGTAAGTTTTATATTTTGTCTTTATTGTTATATATCTATTGGTGTCTAACATGAACAGCTGTGTGGACAGTGCAATAACCCACAAGCAACCTGTGATGCGCAGTTTTCCTAAACATTGTATTCAATGCTGGTGAAAGATAAAATCTGATTGGTTGCTTAGGGTAACCACTTCTACTATTATCGTTGCTCTTCCATAGTTTTACTAGGGTTAAAAAGCACAGCAGAAACTGTCATGTACATTCTAGTGAGGTTGTTTATCATGAGACCTCCGGTACAATTAGGCCTCATGCACACTGGATGCCAACTCTCCTAGACTCCTTTTTTTCTGGCAAAAGAGTTTTGGTAGAAAAACTCTTGAAGCTTGAAAACTCTTGTAACATGTTTAGGTGCATCAAATATTTGGGCGTTAATTTGCTTCATTGGCTGGAATAATAATTTATTCTGGCCATTGAAATGAATTAACACTCAAGCTCTAAGCACGTTTTGCCAAAACTCTGCACTGCTCCTGGATGCACTGGCTGTGTTTTTTTCCACCTCTAAACTCATCCTATGTGTGTATGGACACATAGGCTAACATGCAGGAGCATTAAGGGTCAGGAAAAAAAAACAACAAATCCTGCTAGGAGCAGGAGAAAAAGCAGTCAGTGGGCATAAGGCCTTAGCTGTAAAAAATAAACAAAATAAAAAAAGGGGGGGCTGGGGGGGAGAGAGAATGTCACTTATCTGGTCCAGCAGTTATTGGGTACTGTTTTTCGGTACTGAAGCCAAATGTTTTCCAAAGATTTGTATGAGGAAAAGTCTTGCCTGTCGCATTAGATCAGAAATCAGCTGTAGCAAACAATTCAAGTAAAAGGGTTATCATATTTATCATAATTATCTTCTAGCCCATCATGCATATACAGTATTTCACAAAAGTGAGTACACCTCTTACATTTTTGTAAATATTTTATTATATCTTTTAATGTGATAACACTGACAAAATGACACTTTGCTTCAATGTAAAGTAGTGAGTGTACAGCTTGCATAACCGTGTAAATTTGCTGTCCCCTCAAAATAACTCAACACACAGCCATTAATGTGTAAACCGCTGGCAAAGAAGTGAGTACACCTCTAGGTAAACATGTCCAAATTGTGCCCAAAGTGTCAATATTTTGTGTTGCCACCATTATTTTAAAGCACTGCCTTAACCCTCTTGGGCATGGAGTTCACCAGAACTTCACAGGTTGCCTCTGGAGTCCTCTTCCACTCCTCCATGACGACATCACGTAGCTGGTGAATGTTAGAGACCTTGCGCTCCTCCACCCTCCATTTGAGGATGCCCCCCAGATGCTCAATAGGGTTTAGGTCTGGAGACATGCTTGGCCAGTCCATCACCTTTACCCTCAGCTTCTTTAACAAGGCTGTAGTTGTCTTGGAGGTGTTTGGGGTCGTTATCATGTTGTAACACTGCCCTGCTGTCCAGTTTCTGAAGGGAGGGGATCATGCTCTGCTTCAGTATGTCACAGTACATGTTGGCATTCATGGTTCCCTCAATGAACTGTAGCTCCCCAGTATCGGCAGCACTCATGCAGCCCCAGACCATGACACTATCACCACCATGCTTGACTGTAGGCAAGACACACTTGTCTTTGTACTCCTCACCTGGTCGCCACCACACACACTTGACACCATCTGAACCAAATAGGTTTATCTTGGTCTCATCAGACCACAGGACATGGTTTCAGTAATCCATGTCCTTAGTCTGCTTGTCTACAGCAAACTGTTTGTGGGCTTTCTTGTGCATTATCTTCAGAAGAAGCTTCCTTCTGGTTCGACAGCCATGCAGACCAATTTGATGCAGTGTGCAGCGTATGGTCTGAGCACTGACAGGCTGACCCCCCAACCGCCTAAACCTGTGCAGCAATGCTGGCAGCGCTCAGATGTCTATTTCCCAAAGACAACTTCTGTATAGGACACTGAGCACGTGCGTGTGTACGTGCGTGTATGTGGGGGTGGGGGTTAAAAAATCTTGGGAGGGTATAAGTATTTGGGTAAAACTTGAATTGTTTGCTTTTTTTTTATTACATTTTTTTTTCATCACATAGGGGACAAAAAATCCCCTATGTGATGCATTTTTTGGTGACAAGGTCTCTTTAATAAAACTGATGTCTCACCTGCCCTCCAATAGAGCTAACAGAGAGCAGAACACCCCCCATTAGTTTCTTTCACACCCATATGCACTGGATGAAGTGACGCAAGGACCTGGAATTCACGTTTTACATGTCACTTGTGTCATTAGCAGGAAAGGGGGGAGATCAGAGAATGAATGTAAAGAAAAAGGACAGAATAGTTTGTAAATTGCCAAATGAATGTACAGCTATTATGTCCCTTATCTAGTATCTTGCAGAAGCTATTTCTCCACAAAAAGTAAGATACATTATCACCATCTACAGTACCCAGAACTATGTCCATTTATAGCTTCTCAGAATAATTCACTAGAAGTTTTTTGTAAATGACCTAGGACTTGGATTATTGTAGAATGCAATCTTATTGCTAATGCTAAGTAAATATCAGATGACTAAATTCTACACTTTTTCCTATTTTAGAACTGCTTTTGGATTGCCATGGAGCACGCCAGCGGAGGAGATCTTCATCATCTCTTGAAAAAACAGGGATGTATTGGCATCAACACCATTAGGTGAGTATTGTCACTAACAATGAAAGCACCACTTACTCACATTGTGCTATATCATACCATAGTAACTAGTGATCGACCGATATCGGTGTTTCATTGCCGATACCGATATTTTGGCGATCGCATATCGGTATCGGCCAATATTGGCCGATATTTTTGTACATTTAAATTTAGCAAAATAAACACAAATTTCAACACAAATCTGTTACTGAACATGTAAATCGTTTTTTTATTAACATTTTTAACATTATGGGCTTGTTCTTCACACCGTAACTGCATGCAAACTGATAGAAAAACTTCACTTGCAGGGACATCAGTTTCACATCATCTGATTGTGCATTAATGCATAATAAACTGCTGCAGTAGTGCACTCACTGCAATCATTTTAAATCACTACTGCAGTGCAGTCAGTGCAAAACTGCTAAAAAAAAAAAGCTAGGCAACAGCTAGACAGTGGATTGGATCGGAGTCAGTGGACTAAAGCTGCAGTAGGGCACTCACTGCAACTACTGCAATCAGTGCAAAACTGCTAGATAAAAAGCGAGGAAACAGCTTCACAGTGGATTGGACTGGAGTAAATGGACTACCGCTGCAGTAGGGTACTCACTGCAACTACTGCAGTCAGTGCAATACTGCTAGAAAAAAAGCTAGGCAACAGCTACACAGTGGATTGGACTGGAGTCAGTAGACTACCGCTGCAGTAGGGCACTCACTACAACTACTGCAGTCAGTGCAAAACTGATAGAAAAAAAGCGAGGTAACAGCTACACAGTCGATTGGACTGGAGTCAGTGGACTACCGCTGCAGTAGGGCACTCACTCACTGCAATAATTTTAAATCACTACTGCACTACTTCAGTGACTGTAGTACTGATTTAAAATTATTGCAGCAGTGAGTGGCGCACTATTGCAGCAGTAGTCCACTGACTCCAATCCACTGTCTAGCTTTTTTTCTAGCAGTTTTGCATTGACTGCAGCGCAGTCAGTGCAAAGCTGCAAGAAAAAAAGCTAGACAAAAGCTAGACAGTGGAATGGATTGGAGTGAACTCAGTGGACTGGACAGACACTACTACTACACTTTCAATACTCCCAGTTAAGTAGAACAATATTATAGTGCAGAAAGAATAACATTTCAGCATGTTCACCAGTTAAACGGTTTCTTTTCTTTTCATAAGTTGCTGCCACTTCACTAAAAACACACTCACTTGGTACCGAGGAAGGAGGAGCAGAAAGGTATCTTCTAGCATGAGAAGCAAGTCTTTTGTAGCGTGCCTCATTTTCTTTCCACCACTGAAGAGGATCACTTCTTCTGTCAATTACTGGTTCCTTCAAATAGAGATTAAGTTCATCATCCAGGCAGATTCTGAAGAATCCTCCACGAGGCCCTAACAAAACACTGAACATGGCGTCTATTTGACCACGATGAATTTTCTCTTCTGTCAGTTGTCTTTTTGGACTTATTTCTCCTGCATCCTGCTTCCACATCAGAAACCTTCTCTTCTTGACTTTTCTTTTCGTCAGGAACCTCCTGCACCTTCTGTTGAATATCTTCTGTCAGCCATTGTTTTGCCTTGGCCAATACATCATCAGAAGAGAAAGGATGTTTTTTTGTATCGAGGATCCAAAAGACATGCAAGCACAACATTTTTATTCTCCTCATGCTTCTCAAAACGTTTGGCGAGGCTCTCCATCATGGCCTGCCTACATGCTTTAATGCCACGTGTGTTGCGTCCTTCATTCTGTTAAAGAAGCATCTTCAGCACTCTCACACATGGGATGACAGAGGACACAGATGAGTCGTAATGGCTCACCTCTAGTGTCACTTCCTCAATGGGTAGGAGGGTCTCAATGATGTTGTCCCACTGATCAGCAGTAGGACAAGAATGTCCTCCAAGTCCATATTCACCAGAATATATGGTGAGAGCTCGGTTCTGCTCCAGAATCCTTTGCAGCATGTGTAGCATTGCGTTCCATCACGTTGGAGCATCCTGTATCAAGTTGTTTTTGGGTAGGCCAAGGTCTTCCTGAATGCACCTCAGTCGCTGCTTGGCAAGGATAGAATAGTGGAAATGGCCTGCACACTTCTTCAGCATTCTAATAATGTGAAGCAAAGCTTTCTGGTTTGACAGACCATCATTTACCACAAGTTGGAGGGTGTGTGCCATGCAACTGAGGTCTGACACTTCAGCAAGTCTCATATCTTTAACCATGTTCGCTCTGCTGTCTCGAAGCACAAGCATCACTCGGTCTTTGGGGAATCCCCATTCTTCTAGCATGCCTAGAAACATTTCTCTAATGTACTCCCCAGTGTGGGATCCTTGCATCACTTTTGTATTCAACACCAAATGCCTTCTTGTCCATCCGCTGTCAATGAAGTGGCATGTAACACTCATTAGTCATTCTGTTTGACCCGACCAGCAGTCAGTCGTGAATGAAAGTGAGTTGCCAGCATTCTCTGGTTGCAGCATAGCCTTTACTTTCTCAACAACATTTTGGTAAATCTTTTCCAACATTTAAGTTCAATAAAATTTGTCACTCTTCAGTGTGTACCTTTGCTCAAGTATAGACATCAACCGCTTAAATCCAGAGCCAGACACTATTGTAAATGGATGGTTATCAGTGACCATCATCTCTGTGATTACTCTGTCCAGCATTTGGGATCTTCCATCTGATTATAGCCACCTGTTTTTTTCTGAAACGTATCTGATGTTGTTGCCTGGGATAGTGATGTTTCACTTTGTGATTCATTTTGTTTTTTTTTGTGCTGCATGATACAATTCAACATGATGAACTCTTATATGGGCCCAAAGATTAGAAATATTTTTGTTTTTTGCAGTTATTGATCCCATGCTTACATTGTTTTTGCATGTTGCTGCTTTTCCTGGAGATGGAGAAGAGAAATACTCCCAGACCACACTTTTAATTTTTCTATCTTTATCCATCTCCATTGACACTTGAAAGACACTAATGAATATAGGCTTAAAAAATGTCTGGCTGGCACCCTGTGTTGATGAGTGTCTGGCACCCTTTGGTGGGTGGCTGGCTGGCTGACACCCTTTGGTGGGTGGCTGGCTGGCACCATTTGGTGGGTGGCTGGCTGGCTGGCACCCTGTGGTGGGTGGCTGGCTGGCACCCTTTGGTGGGTGGCTGGCTGGCACCCTGTGGTGGGTGGCGGGCTGGCTTGCACCCTGTGGTGGTTGACTGGCAGGCACCCTTTGGTGGGTGGCTGGCTGGCACCTTTGGTGGGTGGTTGGCTGGCCCCCTTTGGTGGGTGGCTGGTTGGCACCCTGTGGTGGGTGGCTGGCTGGCACCCTGTGGTGGGTGGGTGGCTGGCTAGCTGGCACCCTTTGGTGACTGGCTGGCTGGCACCCTGTGTGGTGGGTGGCTGGCTGGTACAGGCCCAGGGCCTGTGGCTGGCTAGCTGGTACATGCAGGGCCTGTGGCTGGCTGGCAGGTACAGGCCTGTGGGTGTGTTGCTGGCTGGCACCGGGCAGCTGTGGGTGGGTGGCCACGGCGGCTGTGTTACACAACGTGCACTGTGACTGGTCACTGTACTGTATGATTGATTTGATTTGAGAAGAAGAAATCACTCACTGTCCCGATTGTGCACTGCATGCAGAGACTCCAGTGTGGCCGCGGTGGGTGTAAAACACACTGTGCGCACATGTGAGACTCCAAATGAGGCTGAGGGAGGTGGCCTAAGAAGGCCGCAGAAGCTGTCCCAAATTCCCAGTGCGCGGAGGCATGTGGTGCAACATATGCGATGACGTCACGACAATATCGGCAATATCAGTAACCTCTGGGGCAGATTCTGATATATCGGGGAATGCATATCAGCCCCCGATATATCGGTGTTGCCGATAATCGGTCAATCCCTAATAGTAACAAACACTTTACCTGTAGGACACCACAATACAAAAGAAGAACATACACTCCTATCATAGACATGGGGGAGTTTAGGGCTACAAAGGCAACTGAGAACATAACTGACCAAGCCAGCCCTGCAGTCACAGCGTGGAATAATTCTCAGATGCCCCATGATCCGTTCCCTAAAATATAAAATCCTCCTGCAGTTTTCTGTGTGTTTTTGAATAGAGCAGCTTTGATAATGGTTTAGATTGTGAACTAGGAGCACCGAGGGGTATTTCTGAAAATACATATGAAAATACATTCTCTTTACTTCTATATTAGAATATATATATTGGAAGATTGCAAATAATTTTTTGTTGCTCCTTTAATAGATTCTATGCTCCCGAATGCATCATTGGGCTCCAACAGCTCCACGAGAAAGGCTTTAACTATCGGTAAGTACATTTCTTTATTCTATTGCTGCCCAGAAATAGCTTTTACTTTACATTTATTTAATAACAACTGTAGTGTCAGGGCCATGTAAACAATGACTTACATTTCCTGTATATCCAATGTTGTAGGTCCTCCAGCTACAAAGTGGTTTGTAAATTGTGACGGAACAGGACACCCGGGCTGGATATCTCCGCCAAGAAGCTGCTTCCTAAGCAATCTGGAACACGGGATCCGTGAATCTTGCTATAGTTTCCCCAAGAACTCGACAGTACAAGTTTTGGAGTGAAATCAGAATGAACTGTTTATTGAACCAACTTACAGACTTTTATACACTTGAGAAGTAATTCAGTGACCAGTCAAATATTTACCCAGAACATCACACAATGGATAGATAACGAGGTAGGGCTGACCCTGATATCATTATGCAAATTAACTGAGCACTTAAATCAGCCTAGGCAGAATGCACAGAATGCTAGCAGTCAAACAATAGATGACACAATTAACCACCTGAACAATCAGGGATCTCATTCTAGGTTAGACACACCAGCATCGAGCTCCAAAAGAACAATAGACATTGTTAAAGTGTAAACACATCTCCACAGTAGATAATAGTCTGTTGTGTGAAAGACAGGTGGCTTGAGTTGATTAGATTACCAATAAGGATTGCTCCACACAGACAGTGGCCAGGAGTCTAGCCTACAGTCCTCTCCCAAAAGCCTCCTAAGTCTGTGACAATACATCCCCCTGTTCCATAGTCTGGCAGACCCAGCTAGATCCAATAGAATAGAAGCCAGTTTGCAATGGCCTCTACTTTAGCTTTTGGTTCGGGACGCTGTTGTCCATGGCCTACCCGATGCCCAAAGTACTGAACCTCGGATGTCCCTATGCTGAATTTCTCTGACTTTAATGTTAGTCCTGCAGCCCTGATGTGGTCTAACACAGTACCCAGGTGGAGTAGATGTTCCTCCCAGATATCGCTGTAGATCGCAATGTCATCCAGGTATGCACAGGCATAATCCTGGAGGCCATCGAGGAGTTGATCTTCCATCCTCTGGAACGTCGCCAGAGCATTCTTCATCCCAAACGGCATGATTCCGGATCCAGAGAAATCTGCCAGTACCCTTTGCATAGGTCAAGGGTAGTTAGGAAACTACCTCGGGAAATGCGGTCTAACAGTTCATCGACCCGGGGCATAGGGTATGCGTCAGTCGTTGTGCAGTCGTTTAGTCGGCAGTAATCTACGCAGAAGCGGGTAGTACCATCCCGTTTTGGCACTAACATCACTGGGGATGCCTAGGGACTATTAGAGGGTTCGATGACTCCTAAATCGAGCATGTCCTTTATCTCCTTCCGGATACCTTCTCTCACTGACTCGGGTACCCGGTAAGCCGCTTGCCGGATAGGTGGCTGTCCTGGGGTCTCCACCCGGTGCACTGTCATAGTAGTGTACCCAGACTTGGTGGAAAACATGTCCTGACGCTGCCTAAGGACCAGCCTGCCTGGTCCTGTTGCTCTGGCCCTAGCTGCCCATCTAACCTCACTGTCTCTATACCTGCTCTGTCCCTATCTCCCACCGTCACCTCCGATAGGGGAAGGTTCTCTGAATCTTCCCCGGCTGGAGCACATATGGCAACTATCTCCTTGGGCCTCTCTTGGTACGCCTTGAGCATGTTCACATGGAAGGTCCGCTGGAATCTTTCATCCGAGCACTTAGCTACCAAATAGGTAGTGTCACAAATTTGCTTTACTACCTTGTAGGGTCCCTGCCAAGAGGCCTGTAATTTGTCCGTCTTGGTAGGCTTGAGGGCAAGAACTTTTTGCCCTACAGCCAAGGTGCGGTCTCGGGCAGTACGATCATACCACCGCTTCTGCAACCCCTGCGCGGTCTGAAGGTTCTCCCGCACGGTGTCCGTGAGTTCCCTCAGCCGATCCCTGAGCGCTAGTACGTATTCTACCACAGAGGTCTCCTCAGTCCCTACACCTCCTTCCCAATGGTCTCTAAGTAGATCTAGTGGCCCCCTCACCCATCTCCCATACAATAACTCAAACTGGGAGAACCCCGTAGATTCCTGTGGCACTTCCCTGTAAGCGAACAGGAGGTGCGGCAGAAATTTCTCCCAATCCCGGTGAGTAGTTGCGAACGACCGCAGTAATTGCTTCAGCGTTCCATTGAACGGCTCACATAGTCCATTAGTCTGGGGGTGGTAGGGAGAACTCTGTAGAGGCTTAATTCCACAGAGCTTCCACAACTGCCGGGTCAGGTCCGGAGTAAACTGGGTCCCTTGGTCTGAGATAATCTTCTGAGGGAAACCCACCCTGGCAAAGATCCGAAGCAGGGCCTCCACCACTGTCTCTGCATGGATGTTTGTCAGGGGAATTGCCCCCAGTTAACGAGTAGCATAATCTACCACCATCAAGATATATCTCTTCCCAGAGGGACTGGGTTGGGGTAATGGTCCTACCAGGTCTACAGCTATCCGGCTAAAGGGCTCAGCTATGATCGGTAGGGGGTACAAAGAAGCTTTAGATCGGTCACCCTTCTTTCCCACCCGCTGACAAGTGTGACAGGTACGACAATACTGTTTGATGTCCCTAGTTATCCCTGGCCAGAAGAATAGCTGAGTCAAACGGTGATGGGTTTTGGTCACGCCGAAGTGACCAGCTAGGGGAATGTCATGTCCGATGCTAAGCAGGTCGTGCCAATATTTCTGCGGCATGACCAGCTGTCGCTTGGGCACCAGATGGGATCCTTTCCCTTCGGTCACCCGATAAAGTAATTCACAATCCCACTCTATCCATTCCCTTTCTAATCCCCCGGTGTCCATTCCTGCCTTTTCCCGGTAACCAGCTAACGTCAGGTCACATAGTAGTTCCTGGGTAAAGTCATTTGGGGTAGCCCAGGTAAGGGGTGGTACAGTCTTGTCGGGATTAGGGAAGTTAGATCTTACCTGGGTCCCATCATCGAGTGCCTCCTCCGCTTGCCTTGCTTGCTTTCGGGTGCTCAGAAGGCTTCTGGGGATAAATCCACAAGGAAAGATGAAGAAAGATGCCCAAAATCATTTCCAAGTAGAACATCTGCAGGTAAATCTCTCATAATTCCAACTTCCACGTCTCTGGATCCCAAACCCCAATCCATATGCACTTGGGCAGTAGGGATGCGTGAAACTTTTCCTCCAGCCACTCGCATGGCTATGGACCTCCCGGTCTTCTTAGTCGATGTAACCATCCTGGGTTGCACCATGGTAATAGTAGCTCCGCTGTCCCTGAGTCCATGGGCAGGTCGCCCATTCACCCTTACAGCCTGCCGGTGATGCCTGCAGTTGTCATCTGCAGCAGCATGGATCGGGTTCACCTCATGGAGTAGCCCAAACTCCTCTTCACCCCAACTGGTTGAGGTAAATGGTGAGGCGGCCCCCAGGCAATGAGCCGCCACTCGGGCTGGGCTAGGGGCAGCACTGTGCCATGAACTGGCATTGACATTCAGAGGACAGTTAGCTCATTGGTGTCCCATTTCATTACACCTACAGCAGCGAGGCCCAGTCTTCTGGATGGGTATAGCCGGTTGGTTCTTTGGAGGGAGGGTGACTGACTGCTGGGCAGATGGTTGGATATGGACAGGTGCTGGCAGTGGTCTGGGGAAGCTGTGAGGCTCTGGTTGGTGGGATCTCCGGGTATTCATTTACTGGTCGGCTAGTTCCGCTGCTTTGTCTACCGTCAAGGGCTTTGGTTTTGAACCCACTGGCGCACTTCAATAGGGGATTGTTGGTAGAACTGTTCCAGTAGGACCAGCTGGGCAGCATCCGCTAAGGTAGTCACCTGACAGCCAGAGAACCATGCATCTACCAATCGGGACATCTGATGAGCCCATTCCATATAGGGCTGACCCTCTTCCCGTTGTAATCTGCAAAATTTGGACTGATGAGCTTCGGGGTGATTGCGTATCTTGCCAGCAGCAGCTCCTTAATCTGCTTGTAGTCTTTTTTGTCTTCCGCAGGTATGGCCTTGAAAGCATCCAGTGCTCGACCAGACAGCTTGCTGACGAGGATGGTGACCCAGTCAGCTTTGTCAATTCCCTGCAGACCACACTGGGTCTCGAAGACATGTAGGTATCGGTCGATTTCCTCCACCCCATCCTGGAAGGGTCGGAACGCTGCAAAGGGAAGTTACTTGTGGATACCCTGTTCTGCAACTGCAGTACCCCCGATCTCCTTCTGGGCCTCAAGCATTTTCAGGCGGGTCATGTCTGTAATTATCTGGGTGATCACCTCTTGGGGGGGAGTGGTGCTGTAAAGTGACAGCCGCCACTGGATCTCTCGCTGGAGCTCGGACATTCCAGACCCCTCCATAGCTGGCCCTCTGGTTCGGTCGCTGGCCTGGTCACTTTCCATCAACTCAGCAATTAAGGTGGCCTTTGACCTGTTGCCAGCCTTCTGTCCTCTTGATTCCAGCAGATCCTTGAGTGTGGTTCGCTTAAGGCTGGAGTAGCAAAGCTCCATCCGACAAGGTCCTCGTTGGTGGTTTGGATGTTCCAGGCACAAGGAAGCATCCCACCGCTGCCAACCAAATGTGACGGAACAGGTTTCCCGGGCTGGGTATCTCCGCCAAGAAGCTGCTTCCTAAGCAATCTGGAACACGGGATCCGTGAATCTGGCTATAGTTACCCCAAGAACTCGACAGTACAAGTTTTGGAGTGAAACCAGAATGAACTGTTTATTGAACCAACTTACAGACTTTTATACACTTGAGAAGTAATTCAGTGACCAGTCAAATATTTACCCAAAACATCACACAATGGATAGATAACGAGTTAGGGCTGACCATGATATCATTATGCCACTTAACTAAGCACTTAAATCAGCCTGAATGCACAGAATGCTAGCAGGCAAACAATAGATGACACAATTAACCACCTGAACAATCAGGGATCTCATTCTAGGTTAGACACACCGGCATCAAGCTCTCAAAGAACAATAGACATTGTTAAAGTGTAAACACACCTCCACAGTAGATAATAATTTGTTGTGTGAAAGACAGGTGGCTTGAGTTGACGAGATTACCAATAAGGATTGCTCCACACTGACAGTGGCCAGGAGTCTAGCCTGAAGTCCTCTCCCAAAAGCCTCCTAAGTCTGTGACATAAATGTTGTGATTCTAAAAACATTGTGGTTGATTTATTAAAACTGGGGGCAAAATCAAGTGCAGCTCTGCATAAAAACCAATCAGCTTCCAGATTGTTATGTGTAGCACCCACTAGAAGGACCTATAGCTTATATGTTAATTTCCATCTGGCAGTTATAAGGGGTTAAAAATCTCAACTGAAGTGTATGTATCTTTTTCATGGTTCAATATGAATGTGATACCAAATGAATTCCTCTCTATGTCTACCTACTCTTTTCCATCTCCCCATGCTCCTGCTATGTAGTAGATTTAGGCATTATTTATTATATTTTTTTCTATTATAATGTTTGCCCTACATCTATCTAATGATTGGTGACAATGTACATCTTTCCCGCTGTTAGGGCACCTGACGGCTTTTCTAGTCAATATACTCTGGGTCCATTACTGTAATTAACTATATATATATCTTTTTATTGATATATTTATTGATGCTGTGTGTCTCTGTTTCTAATATTGTTTTTTTCTATCAAGTCCTCCTGTGCTGCGTCACGCGAAACGCGTCGACGTCACACGCTGCCACGCCACTGGCTCCGCCCACCACCCGGACCTTCACACTGCAACCGCGGATTACTCCAGCTGACGCCGGCTTCTTGGCGCCAAACCCACGGTGACTGCGACAAGCTCCCACATCTCTGGCGGACATTTTGGCTTCTCTCCACCATTTGCAAGCTGACCTGGAACCATCGCTAGATCGATGCCTGATGACTATTGACTGTCTGAAATACCAGTATGTGAAAACAGACCCACAAGCACTTTATTGCCAATAGCCAGCTACTTCGCTTGCAATATCTCAGTCTGCTACAGCAGTAATTGCTATACTGCTTCCAGCTGCTTGTCACATTCACTCCATGTCCCAGCACCTGAGTCTTGAGTAACTATCGATTAATTGTTATAGCAACAATATTTACCACTCTTTTTGGACTCTTATGCATACCCAAACTTCTGATACACTGACCGGACAGGGATTTGGATTTGAAGAGGCTTGCATATATGTTGGCTGCTTGCATCTATGTTGCTGTCTTTTACCTGCCGCCTCCTTGCTTTGCTAGATTCGTGACATATTTGCTGTGCTTTTGCTGTGCTCCTGTTATTATCGCTTTCACAGGATTACACATCAGCGGAGGAGCCACAAGTGGAACCAAATGTCCATATGCCAGAGTCATTAGTGGTTGAGCCTTCAATCCGCACTATTTGCTCACCGTAGGAGTGACATTAGCCCTAGGAGTACCTCTGTGTGGGCTCCCCGTGCCCTGAAGCCTGCCTTATTTCACCTCTTAATTTTTGCCACCAGATACATTGTGGAGTCTTCATCACCCACCGGCAGTGGCGGTTCTACATTAAATTGCTCCCCGGGCGAGACTCCCTCTCGGCGCCCCCCCCCCCCCCAAAAAAAAATAACATGACAAAACTTCACATCTTGTACACACCACACATTTTATTGTAGTAATACTATGTCATTCCAAAACAGTGCAATTTTTGCAAAAAATATTTTAAATTATTAAGAATAATATACAAATAAAATATAGCATAAATAACATTAAAGAAAATTAAATTATTTCACTGCAGAACAGAAAACACAAACTGAAACTAAAATTTTACATTTCTGGCCTTTCTGGATGCAAAGTCATCAATAATGGCATCATATGAGATACGCTCCCCTACAGAATGGTTAATGCTTATGACAGCAAGGCCAGTGAGCCGTTCCTGAGACATGGTTGACCTCAGGTATGTCTTGATTAGCTTCAGTTTGGAAAAGCTCCTCTCTGCTTGAGCCACAGTCACTGGCAGGGTAAGTGCAATCCTGAGAGCAGTCCAAAAGTTGGGGTAGATCTCAGATAGATCCTTATCATGCATGAAACTGATAAGCTCAAGGAGGCTCATGGTTTTTGATGGCAGGTGAGGGAAGTTCTTGATTTCCTGCAAGAGCTCTCTACTGTCCAAATCAGAATGCCCTTCAAAGTGCAGTGTGGTACCTAGTGCATTGCACTGCTCTGCCAGCTCCTCATGTGCAAGACTAGGGAAATTTGTCAAAACCCCAAATTTGTTTTCCACATTTTCCAATGTTGTAAATCTCTCCGCGATGGCTGACAGGGCTGCATCAAGGACAACATTGAAGAATCCAATCTCCAACTTCCTAAGGGCATCACTGAAAGGCTCATCATGTGATTCGTAAGAGAAGTGGCGCTTTGTGGACCTCAGCCTTTTTTGCTTCAAAACAGCTTCCACATTCATTTCTTCACAAATGTCTTTGGCCGCCATCTGTGCAGTCACAAAGCCACTTGCCCTGTAGCTCTGGAGACCTTGCTCAGTCTTCTTCAAAAGCTTCACAGCTAGGTCGACATGCATATTTGGAGACTGCATGAGTTTGCTGACATGCTGTATTGCAGATAGCATGTCATACCAAACAACTGTGCAGATGCTGAAGCGGTACGACCCCACCTCCTCAGACAAAGACTGGGCCTCAGCCTTTATAGCAGGGTCTTTGGTGTTGTCTCTCACCTCAATTAAAGCCTCTCTCACTGCAGCTCCGTGGTACCTCATGGGCTCAACGCTCTTGATCTTGCTCTCCCACCTTGTTTCTGCCCACATCTTTAAGGTGATGCTCACATGGTTCTTCAGAATGGACCATCTTTGGGAGGAGGCTGAAAATAATGTGTAAAGCTTTTGCAGCACACCAAAATAGCTCATAGCATCCACAGATCCCTTAGCAGCATCACACACAACTAAATTTAATGTATGCGCCCCACATGGCACAAACAGAGCTCTGGGATTCTTTTCTAAGAGCCTGGCTTGAACTCCCTTATTTTTGCCCTTCATGTTTGCCCCGTTGTCATATGATTGTCCTCTGCAGTCGTCAAAAGGAATTCCCAACTCCTCAAGTCTTGTCAGGATCATGGATGCCAAGTGCTGCCCTGTGGACTCCTCTGCCTTCAAAAATCCCATAAAATGTTCCCTGATATGGGGCTTCTCCATCAGTGACACCACTCTAATGACCACTGACAACTGTTCTATGTGGCTTATATCTGGAGTGCAGTCCAGAATTATTGAAAAGAACTTTGCCTGTTTGATGTCATCCACTATATCAGATATGATTTTGCTGCTTAACAAACCAATCAGCTCATTCTGCACATGATGCCCTAGGTAGCTGTTGTGACTTGCTGTTCCTCTTTCAACACGGTTAAGGTGATCTTTCATAATGGGATCAAACTTGGCCATAAGTTCGACCTCTTTGAGAAAATTCCCATTTGATGGTGTGAACAGTGTTTCTGTGTGTCCCCTTAGAGCCAAATTTCGAACCGCCAGTGACTGTACAATAGCAGTGAGACGTGTCAGCACTGCTCTCCATCTCACCCTCTCAGCCTCAAGTAGTGCCTCCTCCTGCTTATCAATAGTTTGTCCACTTCTTAACCTCACTGCCAGTTCCTTCCATGCTTTCATGCAATTGAGATGTTCTGGACTGTTTTCATGTGATGTGAGGTAAGTGCTCGCATGTTTCCAATTTGCCATTCCTGAACTTGTTAAATGAATGTTCCTCTTGGAAAATAATTTGCAGCAGAAGCAAAAGAGGCTGTTGTTCTTCATGGAATATATCAGCCAACTTCTTGCCATCTTTTCACCACTAACTAATGTCTTTTTAAAATATTGGTGATGGCAACTTCGTCCATCACTCTCATTCCTCTGGAAAACAAAGTCAGTTGGCAACTTACTTGGTCCTCTGCGAACCAGCTCAGTCCGAATCCGGTCAGTCAGAGGTGACTCAGGTGAGGGCCAGTTAGCAGGGTCAGTTGACAGAGGCTCATCCTCAGCAGTGGGGCTGAGTGGGGGTTCAGGCCGTTCAGCTCCAGGGATTTCTATCAGACAACAACATAGTGGCACATTACTCAAAAAACAGAGCAGTGGAACATAACACATAGGCATATTCAGAAATGATCAAAAATGTTAAAATTACATTAAATTTTAGTTGTCTTGTTGTAGCCTAGGCTCGCATACCCCCTACACACACACACACATGCAAAAACCCACCTGCAGGCTTATGCTGGGTAGAAGTAGTGGCAAAGATGTCTTCATCCTCAATATTAAATGTTTGTGGAGACATATGACTTGCTGAGGACACAGATGGTAGCTCATCCTGAAGAGCAGAGTCCTGTGTAGTGGGGGAGGTAGATGGCTCATCCTGACAAGTAGCAGAGGATGCTCCAAAATATTTTAGAAGTGCCCCTAAAACACGATGCAGTTGAAATTGACATCAAAAGACTTTTGGTTACAATATTACTCTTAAATTTTTTTTTAGCAAGTTAAGCATAGCATGCATCATAAGCAAGAAGGCTAACAACGAACCTAAGAGTTAACGTTAGACTTAGACCACTAATTAACACAATGACATGAATACCTTAATCATACAGAGAGAATATTGTTGCATACCTTTATCTTTTGCCCGTTTCTCCTCATCTTCTTTTCTTTTTTTCCTAAATTGGGCACCTGACAGCTTTGGCCTTTTTCTCTCCATCGCTGTGTTTACTAAGTATTGGCAAATTCAATCAACAGATTTTCTATCCCCTGCAGACATGAAGAATGGTGAGGACTTCAGTTCAACTTCAGACCATTAAGGAGCCATCAGCCATCCATTTCATATGTACTAACTATTGCTCGGCATATTCCTATATACAGTCACTCAGTCCATAACCATTCGCACAGCCTTCAAACTGATCCCTGTGTCCTGTAGACACCCCAGGTCCAGCCTTAAAACGGATGTGCCTGTGCCTTGAAGACATGCTAGGCCCAACCTTAATGCTGATCCTGGTGCCCTGTACACATCCTAGGCCAAGCATCTAAACTGATTCCTGTGCCCTGTAGATATCCTAGACCAAGCCTTCAAGCTGATCCCTGTGCCATGTACACATCCTAGGCCAAACCTTCAAAGTGATCCCTGTGCCCTGTACACATCCTTGTCCCACTCCCAGCCTTTAAATTGATCCCTGTTTTCCAGTAGAAATTATAGGCCCAGAATGTACATGGCATTTATTTCCAGATCAAGTTCAAGTCCCTTTCCCTCCCTGATGTTTTACCACCATTTTTCATTCACATGTAAAATGGCAAATATTTTACTGTCCACATAATTTCTGGCATTTGCAGCATAGTGACAAGACTTAATCTTGAGTTCAGCAGCAGTTAAGGCTCTGTGTACAATCCCTGTCTGGAATCTAAGGCAGGTAGTTTCAGCCCTTTTGTTACCTTAGAAATTTTTTAGCTGGGTTAGGTGGCGGTGCCCTTTACTTTAAGCGCCGGTTCACATAGGGGCAACGCTACTTCCAGGGGCGACCTCCAAGATCGCGGTGCAAGCAGCGCGCCGCGACCTTGGAGCGGCCGCCACGGACTTCATAACATTGAAGTCTATGGCGGTCGCCTCCTGGTCGCCCCAAAGAAGCTCCGGACCCTTTTTCTAGGTCGGAGCGACTTGTGTCGCTCCTATTAGAACGGGTCCGCAGCTTCCCTATGGGAGGCAACCTGCGGCGACCTGTGAGGCGACCAGGTCGCCTCACAGGTCGCCCTAGTGTGAACCGGCACTAATGATTACACACTTACAGTAAAGCCTCACTTACAAAAACATAAATAAGAATATAAAGCAAAATATTTTATGGGAACAAGAATATATACTTTTCATGATAGTCTAACTATCATTGATAGTGATCTAAAGACTTCTCACTTCTGAAAGGGGTTCTCAGTTTCTAGCAGCATGACAAATGATTGCGACCTACCTTGCTGCTGTGCTGTACAGTGCAAGATAGTGCAAAAACAGTGCGCGCACCCCCAAAAATTATGTATATATTGGTTGTATATATAAAAAATATAATTATAGTGAAAATAGCCAGTTGGAGGGTCTGGCCAGTGAACCAACGAAAATAGATGTGGACCGATCTATGAAATAATTTGCTGTGAAAACTATACAATAGGAATTTTTAGTTTTTTATATTATTCCCTATTAGGAAATTATATATTGCGTGAAATGGTGCATTATAGGTGAATATATATTGATTTGTGATTATATTGATTTGCATTTTTGCACTTTACATTCATTTATATGTCATATCTATTTTTATATCTGAGAAAATCTCCTGTACTGTACACCAGTCACTTCCACCACACATTTCTCAGGCAGGGCCCAACGCCAAAAATCTCCTGTACTGTACAACACACCACCAGACCAGTCACTTCCACCATTTTTCAGAGTCAGGCAGGACACTAGGCCAGGGCCCAACGCACGCCAAAAATCTCCTGTACAGAGACAGTACAGTCACCTCACCAGTCACTGGTTTAGTCAACCTCAAGTTCAACCCAACACATAATCATTGATGATCATTTATATCATTTTTGACATGACATGATGACACATACATTTCTCAGGCAAGAAGACAGGCAGCGCCAGTCCAACTACCTCATTTGGAGAGCAACTCACCTGCAACAGTGGTGCAACTGCAAGTGTATTGAATTTGAATCGATACTAGTGATGACGACTACTACAGCTACAGACTAGTACAGTCAGTCAGTGTGCTGTGTAACTGTAAGTAACACTACCCTCCTCCTCGCCAGCCTTCCGCGCCGCCGCTGCGGTGCCTGTGTAGTGTGTACAGTAAGTCCTCGGCTCCTCCTCCGACCTCGCCTTCCCCCCTGCCGCCGCTGTGCTGTGTCTCGTCTCTCGGCTGAGTCGGCTCCCCCCCCCCCGCGGCCGCGCCGCTAGTTCTGAGCACGGCTGCTGTGCTCTGTTACAATACGATGCTGCACAAATTATCCACTCGAGCGGCTCCAGGCAAACTCCAGCCGCCGGCCGCCCAGCTCCTTCAGCAGCGCAGGGGCGGCAGCGGCGCCGGCGCCCGCAGCAAAGATAGATAGCTCAGATGATTTATTTTTCTCCACCACCGCAAGGGCCGCCCCCCCACGTGATGCCGCCCCGGGCGGCTGCCCTGTTCGCCCGTGCCCGAAACCGCCACTGCCCACCGGGAGTCTTTTTGGAGCCTATACCACACCTGGCCCTTCTTTAGATCCAGTGGCAGTCCTTACACCATCATTCTGCTAGTGTGTTGGTGGGGTGGTGGGTGGAGCCTCAGTGGCGATCACAGTGTTCTTTTAGAGATAGGACCCCTTTTTCACATGGTTTTACCTGAATGCTTTGAGCATCTTGCTAATTATATTTTTTGCTATTTTCTGCCATTTTTGCTGTTTTTTGATGTTTTACATGTTCATTTTTGTCTCAATAAAGTACTCAATTTTACACACTTTATACCCTTGTTTGAGCCTATATGCAACTTCTTTCCTTTTCTCCTTTTGCCTTATCTATGCCCTAGTTGCTTGGCTCACAGGTCATATACCGTTGGGTACCAGAGTGGTGTATTATAAATTTATATGTGTCACATCCTCATACCCCTGGATTTGGGGTCTTGAGTTGATTTCCTGGTGTTCCTTCCGTTCTCCTCCCCTTCCCTTGGTATTGTTATCTTGATATCTCTGATTCACCTATGAACCAGTTCCTTCTTGGATCCCAGGGTTATATAAGTACTTTATTGAGGCTTTTTGACTGAAATATTACTGCATTAAACTTATTGGATTATTGCTACTTTGCTCATCGACATTTTGGTTTATCCTCTGAAGTGGATTTATCAGGAGGCTCTTTTATTGTGTATTCTTTTCTTTATTACAGTTATTATATTCACCAGCATCTTTTCATTTTTCTTTTTCAATTCTTGACTGATATTAATACTCGGTACTTGCAAGTGGATTTTTATGATGGCATTTGTACTAGGGAATTCCCTAGATGATGAAATTAGAGCAGCCTTTAATAGGGAGACTAGTACTGATGAGTAGGGTTGAGCGAACACGGACTGTATTGTTCGTGTTCGTACCGAATAATTGGATTTTTGTTACCCGAACACGGACCCGAAAACTTTACTGTATATTCGGGTAAAAATCCGTGTTCGGTCATTTTATTTCCGGGTTTTGTATGCATTGGCGCGCTTTTCATGGCGGGCTTTCAACAGCCAATCAACAAGCGTTTAACTGGTGTGCCTTAAGCCATCCCAGCCATGCCTACAAATGTATTAGTAGCTGTGATTGGCCATCTGAAGCATGTGACCAAGTCTTTATAAGTTCGAGCCAGCGCCGCTGCGTCATTCTGCTGTGTTAGTTCAGGGACAGAGCACACATCATACGTGCTGGCTGCTGATTAGGGACAGACAGGCAAAAACCATTTGTGTCCAGATAGAATTGAGGGACAGGTCGGAGCGTGTTAGGCAGGGCGAGTTGTAGGGCATTTTAGGGCGAGGCTGCTGATTTTTAGGGTCAGTGTTCTACAACCGATATTGCTGTGTGGGGGGGGGTTTGCAGTGACCGATCTTATCAATCCTTTTAGGGAGAGGCTGGAGATAGGCAGGTGTCAGTGGTCCACATCGATTTTGCTGTGTGTGGGGTGCAGTGAACACAATCTTTTTTGCCCACTGAGGAGGAGGGAGAAAAGTCTTTTTCTATCAGTCACTGTGTGCAGCGTTTTTCCGACCTTCAGTGCTGTGCTGTGCTGACTGTGATCATACACTGCTGTGTTCAGTGTTCACATGTGCTATTATTGAGAGATTTCAAAAGTTATACACTTTTTTTCTATTCCACTATTCAATATACACCCTTGGGTTAAAATTTTTTTTATTGTGGCATAGTCTGTACTAATCTAGTTAAAAATTAAAAACTTAAAAAGAGGAATTTTTTTTTCCCTCCATAGCCTGCAGCAGAGCTGGTCCACATCGATTTTGCTGTGTGTGGGGTGCAGTGAAAACAATCTTTTTTGCCCACTGAGGAGGAGGGAGAAAAGTATTTTTCTATCAGGCAGGTGTCCGAGGTCCACATCGATTTTGCTGTGTGTGGGGTGCAGTGAACACAATCTTTTTTGCCCACTGAGGAGGAGGGAGAAAAGTATTTTTCTATCAGTCACTGTGTGCAGCGTTTTTCCTTCAGTGCTGCTGTGCTGACTGTGATAATACACTGCTGTGTGTGTTCACATGTGCTATTATTGAGTGGTTTCAAAAATCATACACTTTTCTCTATTCCACTATTCAATATACAGCCTTGGGTTAAAAAAATTAAATTGCGGCATAGTCTGTACTAATCTAGTTAAGAATTACACTTAAAAGGGAAATTTTTTTTTTCCCTCCATAGCCTGCAGCAGAGCTGAATGATATAAGACACTGCTGTTCAAATGTGCTATTGATAAATCACACCAATTTTATATCATATTTTCTATTCCGCTATTCAATCAAAACCTTTTGGTATAAACAATTAAATTGCGGGATAGTCTGTGTTGGTACGTGTGAGATACACCTTTCCAATTTTTGGGGTGCATCTCATACTTCTGAAGATTTGAGGGTGCTGCCTGTTCCGAACTCCTCCTACTCTTCATCCTGCCTTTGGGGGTACAAAAAATAGTAATTGGGGCCTAGTCTGAGTCTCTACGTGTGAGATACATACACTTTTTTTGATAATATTTTCTATTCCGCTATTCAATCAAAACCTTTGGGTATAAACAATTAAATTGCGGGATAGTCTGTGTTGGTACCTGTGAGATACACCTTTCCAATTTTTGGGGTGCATCTCATACTTCTGAGGATTTGAGGGTGCTGCCTGTTCCGAACTCCTCCTACTCCTCATCCTGCCTTTGGGGGGTACAAAAAATAGTAATTGGGGCCTAGTCTGGGTCTCTACGTGTGAGATACATACACTTTTTTTGATAATATTTTCTATTCCGCTATTCAATCAAAACCTTTGGGTATAAACAATTAAATTGCGGGATAGTCTGTGTTGGTACCTGTGAGATACACCTTTCCAATTTTTGGGGTGCATCTCATACTTCTGAGGATTTGAGGGTGCTGCCTGTTCCGAACTCCTCCTACTCCTCATACTGCCTTTGGGGGTACAAAAAATAGTAATTGGGGCCAAGTCTGGGTCTCTACGTGTGAGATACATACACTTTTTTTGATAATATTTTCTATTCCGCTATTCAATCAAAACCTTTGGGTATAAACAATTAAATTGCGGGATAGTCTGTGTTGGTACCTGTGAGATACACCTTTCCAATTTTTGGGGTGCATCTCATACTTCTGAGGATTTGAGGGTGCTGCCTGTTCCGAACTCCTCCTACTCCTCATCCTGCCTTTGGGGGTACAAAAAATAGTAATTGGGGCCTAGTCTGGGTCTCTACGTGTGAGATACATACACTTTTTTTGATAATATTTTCTATTCCGCTATTCAATAAAAACCTTTGGGTATAAACAATTAAATTGCGGGATAGTCTGTGTTGGTACCTGTGAGATACACCTTTCCAATTTTTGGGGTGCATCTCATACTTCTGAGGATTTGAGGGTGCTGCCTGTTCCGAACTCCTCCTACTCCTCATACTGCCTTTGGGGGTACAAAAAATAGTAATTGGGGCCTAGTCTGGGTCTCTACGTGTGAGATACATACACTTTTTTTGATAATATTTTCTATTCCGCTATTCAATCAAAACCTTTGGGTATAAACAATTAAATTGCGGGATAGTCTGTGTTGGTACGTGTGAGATACACCTTTCCAATTTTTGGGGTTCATCTCATACTTCTGGAGATTTGAGGGTGCTGCCTGTTCCGTACTCCTCCTACTCCTCATCCTGCCATAGTGGAGTTTCAGCTGCAGCACGCACGCGTGGGTCGCTCTGCGGAACAGCACCACTTCACCACCAATAACTGGGCCTCCATGCGAGACCTGTGTGCCTTGTTGCGCTGTTTTGAGTACTCCACCAACATGGCCAGTGCCGATGACGCCGTTGTCAGCTTAACTATCCCACTTCTATGCCTCCTTGAAAAAACAATTCGGGCGATGATGGAAGAGGATGTGGCACAGGATGAGGAGGAGGAGGAGGAGGAGGATGAAGAGGTAACATTTCCAAGGCTTTCAGGGCAGTCATTCACAAGGGGCTCCAAGGGTGGGTTCCTGCACACACAAACGCCAGGGACACAATTGTCCAGCAGGGGCACAGTTCTGGAGGATGAGGAGGATGAGGAAGAGGAGCTGGAGGAGGAGATGGAACCATGTTCACAGCAGGGTGGCACCCACGCCAGCTCATGGCCATCACTGGTGCGTGACTGGGGGGATACAGAGGACACAGACGATACACCTCCCACAGAGGACAGCCTTTCGTTGCCTCTGAGCAGCCTGGCACACATGAGCGATTACATGCTGCAGTGTCTCCACAACGACCGCCGAGTTGCCCACATTCTAACTTGTGCTGATTACTGGGTGGCCACACTGCTGGATCCCCGTTACAAGGACAACGTACCGTCCTTAATTCACTCACTGGAGCGCGATCGCAAGATGCGCAAGTACAAGCGCACACTGGTAGACGCAATGCTGCTGGCATTCCCACCTGACAGCGGGGCCACAGTGGAAGCACAAGGCAGAGGAGGAGGAGGAGGAGGAGGAGGAGGAAGAGGTCGCCAACACAACCAGGGCACCGCCAGCACCTCAGAAGGCAGGGTTAGCATGGCCGAAATGTGGAAAAGCTTTGTCAGCACGCCACAACAAACAGCAGCACCAGCAGCTCATATGGAACGTCTTAGCAGGAGGCAGCATTTCACCAACATGGTGGAGCAGTATGTGTGCACACGCCTAGACGTACTGAATGACGGGTCTGCCCCCTTCAACTTCTGGGTCTCCAAGTTGGGCACATGGCCTGAGCTTGCCCTTTACGCCTTGGAGGTGCTGGCGTGCCCTGCAGCCAGTGTATTATCTGAACGGGTATTTAGCACGGCTGGGGGCGTTATCACAGACAAGCGCAGCCGCCTGTCCAGAGACAATGTGGACAAGCTCACGTTCATTAAAATGAACCAGGCATGGATCCCACGGGACTTTTCCGTACCTTGTGCAGAATAGCGATGGATACCGACCTTACCCAGCCATTGTTCTATTTTTGCTCTTTCTCACTCTTTTGGGGTGTACCCTCATTTAAAATTTCTGAAAAAAAGCAGTGTTGGCTACCTCGTCCTCCTCAGGGCCAGATTAACATAGGGGCTACCTACCTTAATATAGGCCCCGGGTTGGCCATATTAACTGTTACCGCTCTTCTGTCACTTGTAAACACAGAAGTCTGGCTTCTATGCTCGCTTCCCCAGGCAGCTCCCTCAGAACCTCCTCACACAGCACGAAGGCCGGACAAGGAGGGACAGTTGCCGATGCATGGATGTGTTTATGGGCTTCAGAGACAGCATCCCATGTTGAATTAGGCATGCATGGCTGCACCCTTCCTCCTCTGGGTGCATGCCAAGGCACGGCCCTTAAGGTCCTTCAAAATCCTCAGCACCAAGCCCATGATGCTCTTAATCCGGCCCTGGTCCTCCTCCACCGCCGCTTCCACCTACACCGCCCATAGGTGTGCGCAGCCTATTGCATTAGGGTGTGCACCCCAAAGTTGAAATACACATGCATGTGTTTGCCTACATGTACATGGCCCCGATACATTACTCTCCCTGCTGGCAAAGTGAAATAGAGCAGAGCAGGTCCAAGGGAGATCTTTCCCATCTCCTCACTGGCAAACAGAGCGATAATGCTAATGTGCCCTAGGTGATTAGGGTGTGCCCAGGTACACCCGGCACACCCTGTGCGCATGCCTATGACACCGCCACATCCACCACCACCTCAACCTCCCTCCTACTCCATATGGGCCTCGTCCTTCAGAGATGAAGAACATTGTTTTATTTTTCTGTTTTTTTTTTTGTTGTTTTAAGTTATTTCCCTATCCACATTTGTTTGCAGAGCACTTGCCATGCTCTTAACTACGTTTTGCTGCCATTTGCAGCACTCTAGCCCTTTCCATTGGTGTTTTAGAGCCATTTTAGTGCCTGAAAGTTCGGGTCCCCATTGACTTCAATGCGGTTCGGTGTCCGGGAAAAGTTCGGCAAAAGTCCGGGACACGGACCCGGACTTTTTCTTTAAGTTCGGCCGAACCCGCCGAACACGGACATCCAGGTGTCCGCTCAACTCTACTGATGAGAACTCTGATGATGCCCTGAAATCTTTATTTAGGGAACATAAACGTTTGACCATACGTTCCCTTAATAGAAAGTGGGACATTCTATCACTGGAGTCCTATATTAGTCAAGGAATTATTCCCAAAGGACTTAGGGAGAGAGTGATCCCAGCTGCACACCTCCACACCGAGAGATTCTTAGAAAAATGGAGGGCTCAATGTATCTCCCATGGTGTTGAAATCATGAAACTCATTGTTGAAGAAGAAAAACTCCAATTAAAGACTTTAGAGGAGGAAATTAGGGAAACCAAAGAAAAATTAGAACCCTTAAAGGACTTAGATGAGTTTGATAAATTCAATGACCAACTTAAAAAAGAAATAGAAAAATCCCAAAAAACTCTTAGAAATACCAAGCAATCGAAATTCCAGAGGGATCTTACTGATTGGTCTAAAGGCGAGATCTTTGATCTCAGTGGGCAAAATAGGAGGAGTCGCTCTAGACGAAGGAATAATGCGAATAGGAGCAGGTCTAATACAAGGTCGGGCAACTCTGGCAGTGATGATGAGGAGGATAGATCTGTCAATTTTTTAGGGCAGGATTCCTTGGAGGAAGGCGATTCACCACCTCCGCCTAAAGGAATCCTGAAAACTAACAATACAACCCTAAAAAAAGGCAGAAGAGGAGGAGGAAGCGTAGAGACGGGATCTCAGCGGGAAACCAGGGCACGTACCAAGAGAATCTAAAGGTAACTGTGCTTGATACTAACCAGGCCCCACCTTCTGTGGTTATGGCTCATAATGATTGTAAAGTTGTTAACTTGTCCAATTTCCATCTCAATGACTTCCATATCTCACTCCTACAGAAGGGATTGTCCTTCTCCCCCACTTCCAGAATGGACCATTTTGAAGTTTATAAGGATATCTGCTTATTCCTTAGAAAGATCTACCTCTCCTCATTGTTTTCACATAAACATGATGGAGCGACTACCAATCTACAGTCACTTGACCCTTGTGATAAGGAAGCATTAGATATCCTTGAGTCGTTGCTCGATGAGAATATCGATGATCCGCTGGATGAGGAAGTGTCTTCTGGTTCTCTCCGTAGGAAGTGTAGTCTTCAAATTAGGTCTACAATTATGCCTAAGTTTACTACCAATAAATGGTTGAGCACCTTCCTTATGTTGGTAGAGGAGGACCTCACTAAGTTAGACTGGAGCCTCCCGGCCCTCGACAACTTATCTCCCGGTGAAAGATCTGCCCTAGATGATTTAAAGAACGCAGAGGGCATAGTTATCAAGAAAAGTGATAAGGGTGGGAATGTGGTACTCCTGTCTGAGACTAGTTATGAGGCAGAAATCTGCCGACTATTCTCAGACAGCAGTACCTACAAAAAAAATAGACTATAAACCCCTTTCCACAACTTGCAGCGGAAATACGCATCAAATTGTCCCTTGCATTTGAGGCCAACTTGATCACCAAGTCAGAAAAAACTTTGAAACATCTGATTTCAATCTACCGACTTTTTATATTCTTCCTAAATTACACAAGAACTTCTCTAACCCCCCCGGGTGCCCAATTGTATCGGCAGTGGGTGGACCTCTTGAGAAACTCGGTAGATACTTAGATTCATTTATCAAGGACTTGGTGATCGACTTGCCCTCATATGTAAGGGACACCGGTGATGTTCTGCAAAAGATTTGTGACCTAGTAGTCCCGGATGGTGCCATTCTAGTCTGGATCGATGTTGAATCTTTGTATACATCGATCCCTAACGAATGGGGGATTCTAGCTGTTCATCATTTTCTTGAACAAAAATACCATCAGTTCGGGGCTCAAAATGAGTTTCTTGTCGAAATTCTGGAATTTGCGTTGACAAATAATTTTTTTCAATTTCTTGGCGGCAATTTTCAACAAATACGGGGGACCGCAATGGGAGCTCCATGGGCCCCATCCTATGCGTGCCTCCACCTTGGTCTTTGGGAGGAAGAAACCGTATATGCTTCCTTGATGTACCTCAGCCATGCCAAGACATGGCTGAGGTACATCGATGGCATATTGGTTTTATGGACAGGCTCTAGAGGTGATTTGGAGGAGTTCATTCGTGAACTCAACTCCAACCCCAGGAATATCAGGTTGACATACACGGCAGACATCTCTGAAATCTCCTTCCTTGATCTTAAGATTAAAATTGATCAAGGTCGACTATCGACCTCTACGTATAGAAAGGAGACTGCCGCTAATACCTTATTACGGGCAGACAGCTACCATCCCAAATACCTAATCCGTAATTGCTCTGACCCTGGTGAGTACCAGCAGGAAGCTGCCAAACTATAGACGTGCCAAAAAACTAGCAGGAAAACGTACCCGCCAAGAAATCCTTAACCCCGTCCATCCATGACAATCTGAACAAAATAATCACCCTAGGTTGATTACAAAATTTGGTGGCCAATGGCATGAGGCCAAAATTTTTTGGAAAGTCACTGGCACATCTTGCTTAGGGCTGAGAAAATAGGAGATATCGTAGGCCCAAGGCCCCTAATGGTGGCCAAAAGGGCCAGTAATTTGGGTGACCATTTGGTTCATTCCGAGTTCAAAAAGAAAACTAGACATTCGTGGCTCACAGACCTTCTTCCCCTCACGGGGATGTTCCCGTGTGGCCATTGCGTCATTTGCGGGTTTGTTGAAAAAACCAACATCTTCATGAACTCGGCGAGGACCAGAACCTTCCTCATCCAGCGTTTCATCAATTGTGGGACAACTAGAGTCCTCTATTCTATTGAATGCCCCTGTCAAAAATTGGGCAAAACTAAGAGGCAGCTCGGAGTTAGAATCAATGAGCATCTCAAAAGTATCAGATTAAAGGAAGATACACCTCTGGCACTTCACTTTGAGGAGCGACATAATGGAAATCCTAATGGTCTAAAGGTGAAAGGGTTTTTTGCTCTTGACCTCCCCCCAAGACGGGGTGATTTCGACAAAGTCCTCCTCCAAAGGGAAAAGACCTGGATATTTCGTCTTGGTACTCTTGTCCCCAGGGGCTTAAATACCGAGCTTAGCTTAAAAGTGTTCCTCGATCAAAAATAGCTCGCCCCATCATATCATTAACCTTTAACTTTGTCCTCTGTTTCCTCCCTTCATTTTGCTATTAAGATCGGATGCACAGTATATATCATATATTGTGTATAAGCGTTACATTTTGGCATATAAACTTTTTTTCCTCTTCCAGCTATGGAGTAGGTAATTGGTCTTCTTCACATCTGTTTTAAACCCACTAGAAGGACCTATAGCTTATATGTTAATTTCCATCTGGCAGTTATAAGCATTTAGATTTAGGCATTATTTATTATATTTTTTCTATTATAAAGTTTTCCCTACATCTATCTAATGATTGGTGACAATGTACATCTTTCCCGCTGTTAGTGCACCTGACGGCTTTTCTAATCAATATACTCTGGGTCCATTACTGTAATTAACTATATATATATATATATATATATATATATATATATCTTTTTATTGATATATTTATTGATGCTGTGTGTCTCTGTTTCTAATATTGTTTTTTTCTATATCAAGTCCTCCTGTGTCCACTAGGGGTCCTTCATCTCTTAATGACACGTCTCATGGAAGCCATATGGCCACTGACCAATCGGCTTCTGAGCTTCCGGTACTTAAGGATTGACGTGTCCGACGCAAATCATGTCCTGAAGAAGCGTGCTGCGTCACGCGAAACGCGTCGACATCACACGCTGCCACGCCACTGGCTCCGCCCACCACCCGGACCTTCACACTGCAACCGCGGATTACTCCAGCTGACGCCGGCTTCTTGGCGTCAAACCCACGGTGACTGCGGCAAGCTCCCACATCTCTGGTGGACATCCTGGCTTCTCTCCACCATTTGCAAGCTGACCTGGAACCATCGCTAGATCGATGCCTGATGACTATTGACTGTCTGAAATACCAGTATGTGAAAACAGACCCACAAGCACTTTATTGCCAATAGCCAGCTACTTCGCTTGCAATATCTCAGTCTGCTACAGCACTAATTGCTATACTGCTTCCAGCTGCTTGTCACATTCACTCCATGTCCCAGCACCTGAGTCTTGAGTAACTATCGATCAATTGTTATAGCAACAATATTTACCACTCTTTTTGGACTCTTATGCATACCCATTGCTAGAGGTGATGTCCAAACTTCTGAGGCACTGACCGGACAGGGATTTGGATTTGAAGAGGCTTGCATATATGTTGGCTGCTTGCATCTATGTTGCTGTCTTTTACCTGCCGCCTCCTTGCTTTGCTGGATTTGTGACATATTTGCTGTGCTTTTGCTGTGCTCCTGCTATTATTGCTTTCACAGGATTACACGTCAGCGGAGGAGCCACAAGTGGAACCAAATGTCCATATGCCAGAGTCATTAGTGGTTGAGCCTTCAATCCGCACTATTTGCTCACCGTAGGAGTGACATTAGCCCTAGGAGTACCTCTGTGTGGGCACCCTGTGCCCTGAAGCCTGCCTTATTTCACCTCTTCATTTTTGCCACCAAATACATTGTGGAGTCTTCATCACCCACCGGGAGTCTTTTTGGAGCCTATACCACACCTGGCCCTCTTTAGATCCAGTGGCAGTCCTTACACCATCATTCTGCTAGTGTGTTGGTGGGGTGGTGGGTGGAGCCTCAGTGGCGATCACAGTGTTCTTTTAGAGATAGGACCCCTTTTTCACATGGTTTTACCTGAATGTCTTTGAGCATCTTGCTAATTATATTTTTTGCTATTTTCTGCCATTTTTGCTTTTTTTTGATGTTTTACATGTTCATTTTGTCTCAATAAAGTACTCAATTTTACACACTTTATATCCTTGTTTGAGCCTATATGCAACTTCTTTCCTTTTCTCCTTTTGCCTTATGTGTAGCACCCTCCTAGGTAGGTGCTAGTGAGAGAGTATAGTTTTGAGCTCTGTCTGCTTACCAGAGGGGCTGCGGGTAAATCTATATTGCTCTCTGCCTACCAGAGAGTAGGATCTGTTAGTGAGGTCTGCTGAATGTGCTCAGTATGTGATTCATTCAGTCTGGAGAGTGTTTCACACTGGTCCAATAGGGAGGCCTGTTGAACAGTGGGAGGAAATCTGACAAGTGGGTGCATAGGCTTAGATACAGTCCTGATGATTGGCAGAGGGCAGGTTGCCTCGGTGCATGCTAAGATACTGTATAAAAAAGACAGGAGCACATGTGCTTGGGATCTTTTGTGGTAGAGCGGGGCCCTTGAGGGAGGGTGTGGCAGCCTCCTCCTCTGTAGAGGTGCCATGCGGACACAGGAGGTCAACCTGAGGACTGGAGGAACGGTTGAGAGAAGCTGAAACCAGAGGTCCAGGGAAGCTGGCTGAGAGGGAAGACATTGGAGACCCTGTGGCTGCAGTATTGTGAGTACAGGAACTTGTGTCAAGGGGCCTGACCTGAGGGGAGCCACCCCTGCTCATAGGATAGTCAGTGGACGGGTGTCAGCAGAAATAGGTGGCTAGGAAGAGTGTCCTGAAGATAAGATAAGAGATTGTTCACTATGTGGCCTTTAAGGAAAACAAGAGACTTAATCCCTATTCATCTGAAGTGGCAGGATGAATTAACAGCCTGGCTGTTCCATACCTAGATGTAGAGAAGATAGGAGTTGCAGCCTGATTCCTCCCTTCCTGCTTGCTTACTCCGTCTCCTGTAACCCTTTCTCTGTTCTGTCTCATTCCCAGCTCCCTGGTTGGATTTACACAGTTATAGTTTTCTGGAGGTGCGTTTACATTTGTGTTATTTACTTATTTTTAAATAAATTATATTCTTTTCACTTTAATCATGCCTAATATTCTCTGTGTCAGTCCACACATTTCTGGTCTCACCTGTTGCTGACAGAAGGCCTCAAATACTGTGAAGAGTTAAATGGGAGAATCCCACAATTTCCTTCTCCTATCCCCATCATAAAATAAACAATAAAACAATCAAATACCCCTGGACTGATTATTGAAAAGACAGAGCCAAGAGGAGGAATGTAAGAAAATTGCATTGCTTATAGCTGTGTTCTGGTAATCAGGGGGATCCGCAGAGTGAACATCTAGCAGTCCTTACGGGGGCAGTGCTACATTTGTCAAAACTTAATTGAACAAGCTGAAGTTAGAAGCCGATTGGCTATTATGCCGAGCTGTACCAGATTTTGCACTCTCCAGTTTTAGTAAATCTCCTCCACTGTCTGTAGCAAAACTGAAGTGTTCATATTCAGTGTACAGTAATACATACTTATGTGTCTCCCAAAGCAAAATTAAAGTGGTTTTAAAGGCAGAAGGTGTTTTACCTTAATTCATTCCCTGCATTCTCTGTGTGCAGCCCCCCACCCCCCTTATATTTACCTTACTTGATCTCAATCCAGCACTGTGCCCAAATTTTACCATCTTGAAATAAAGGCATGTGATTGACTGGCTATAAGGGGAGGTTGGAGGCCAGATTTTTTAATTTTTTTTATTTTAACATCTGGAAATAAAGGCGTGTGCTTGGCCAACTATAAGGGGAGGTTGGAGCTCAGAGTTTTTTTTTTTTTTTTTTTTTTTTTACATCTTAAAACACAGATGAGTGCTTGCTGGCTACAAGGGAAGGAGGAGGCCAGCCTTGTGCCTGGCTGGTTACTTTTTTAGAAAGTAACCAAGGTGATTTCATTTTTTTGCCCCAATATTTTGTAAATAAAGAAACTTGTGCTGGTGGAGGTGGTGGTGTTGCTGGTGGAGGTGCTGGTGTTGCTGATGGTGGTGGTGTTGCTGATGGTGGTGGTGTTGCTGTTGGTGGTCCTGTTGCTGGTTGAGGTGGTGGTGTTGCTGATGGTGGGGGTGTTGCTGGTGGTGGTGGGATTTACCACAGAGGTTGAGAATGGTGCACTAGATACATTAAAGCTGATCTCCAGGTTTACTGGCCCTTTACCTAGTTTTTTTGGACCAAGCTGGTACAATCATGTTATTTGCTACATGAACAGATACTCCCGCTGGACTCGCTGTATAAACTGCAGGTAGCATTATCTTCATACAGTATACAGTGCTGTGTTTGGGCAATGGCATGGGAACTTCCGGTCCCACACCCGCAACAAATCTGAGTCAAGCTGAGTGTTGCTCAGCCATTCATAGGCAGCTTTGTGTTCTATGAATGCATACAAAACTTTCTCTGATAAGCTGAGGAGGCGAGGCGGGTGGATAATGTCATGATCTCTGACTCAGCCAATCAGAGGAAGCCTTGTATTAATTCCCAGAGAACACATATCTGCCTATTTATGCCGTGCAATGCTCAACCTGACTGAGTTCTGGGTGTTGGAAGGGAAGTTCCCACCTCATTGGCAGAACACAGTGCTGTATACTCAGTGTAGCTGATGATACAGACAGTTTATACAGTGCCCCCATCAGGTGCACCTGTTAGCTTAGCAAAGAGTTTGTTCCAGCCAGCTTGGCCCAAACAAATTAGTTAAAGGGCCAGTAAGCCTGGAGATCAGCTATAAATGTCCAGGTCATACACAGAGGAGGTGAAGAGGTTAATGTACTGGTCACATACAGTGTTAGGATGGAGGGAAGGGGTTAATGTTCTGATGTGCAGGATAAGGGAGGTGAAAGGGTTAATATACAGATCAAATGGAGACAGCATTGGAGCCAGTATGTCAAGGAGAGAAGGGGGCATGAATGGTTTAATAATAAAAAAAGATCTCTGTGTCTCTGAAACAGAAGAAATAAATCTGCAGCTCTGTGTTTTATTGCTCTCTGTGTCCCCATTAGGGACATTCATACCCTCTGTTTGTCCTTTTTACCGTTATCACAGAGAGGGAAAGAAAATCTTAACTATTGTGTTGTCACCAGAACAGGAATAGAGGAGAAATCTTCCAATGGAGACACTAGTTCTGGTAAAAGCCAGGGATTCCCTGACTTTGGAGAGATTTCCTCTCACTTCCTGTTTTGGCAATGGGACAGGAAGTGGAGGGAAAGCTCCCCAATGGGATGGCAAAAACAATACCTGACAGGGGTGAGAACCTCCCTTCCTCCATCCAAATTATATAAAACAAAGTTTCAGTTCTACTATAAAGCCTAACTGTGACCTACACTTTTATATTGATGTGTAAAAAGTAAGGATGTCTGTGGTGTGTTGCTATTTATGTCCTCTCAGTAGGAAGGGGAGGGGGATTTCACCTCACTTCCTGTCCCTGTGACACCCGGAAGTAAAATGTGTCTCCAGTGAGGACATTACCTCTCACTTCCTGTACTGGTGACACCAGGGCAGTGTTGGTTAGGGGGAAGTCTCCACAATGGTGACACAGAGAGGAAAAAAAAATACTGAGAGAGCCAATCCCTCAGTCATACAGGTGACACCAGATAAGCTGTCCCTCGACCTTATAACTTCCTGATCCTCATTCCCCTCACCCTCCAGCTCATCTCATCCGCAGACACTGGACTGACCGCAGGCCACTACAACCCAGCACAGCTGCACCAGAGCCGCTGAAATGCCCAATCCTCCTCAGGAAAGTCAAAGCCGCCATGACTAGAAATCGACTGCTTCTGCCTGAAGCGTACCACTGCAATAGATAATGACTGGTCTGTCATGTGACACTCTGTTCTGTAGTGTCAGTTGTGGGCAGGGCTGATGTATAGTCTCAGAGGCTATTCCCATGGAGACGGAAACTTTCCCCTGACCAACCCAGAAATGGTCCTTTACTTTTCTCCTTCCCCTTCAACATTTCACTTTGGTTCCTGGGGAACTTACTGCAGATTCCACATGGGGGGTAACAGTGATCAGGGGGCCCAGATCTGTGCTGGATTAGTGGATGGGCTGCTACTATGTATAGGTCATCACCTGTTTGACTGAGGGATTGGCTCTTTTAAGCTTGTATTGCTCTCTGTGTCACCATTGTGGAGACTTCTCCCTGACCAACACTGCCCTGGTGTCACCAGTACAGGAAGTGAGAGGTAATGTCCTCACTGGGAACACATTTTACCTCTGCGTGTCGCAGGGATAGGAAGTGAGGTGACATCCCCCCTCCTCCTACTGAGAGGACATAAATAACAGCAACACACACCAAAGACGTCCTCACTTTTTCCAAATCTATATAAAAGTTTAGTAATGTTCTCACTGGAGACAAATTTTGCTCCAAGTAGAATTAAGATGTAGACGGGATCGGACTACTACTAATAAAAATATACAGATTTATCGTTGTTGTTAGAATTGTGCCCCTTTGGTGCTGATTTCATGGAGTGGAAGTGGAAGATGGGGATTGTGGGAGCTGTCGTTTCTGGCAGAGAGCTGATCATTGTTTGGATGACCGAGGAGACTATCTTCCCAGGGGGCTAAAGGGGAAGCGAAGCATCATGAGAGAGGTTATAAAACTATCTGGATTTACTGCTGTTCTACAGCCTGAAACCTTCTTGCTCCTGGGATTCATTGCGTGCACATCAGCCTGCTGAGTGTGTGACTGACAGCAGTCCTTCGGCCTAGTGCACGAGGTCTGACCCGCTCGCAGAACTTAGCCTCAGTGGAGCGGATGCTGGTCGCTGTACTGTGGATGCTTTCGCAGTATCGCTGAGATAGAGAGAGTGGAGGTCGGTCGGACATCCTGAGGTGGCAGAGTGCAGCCTGTTTCAAGATGCCAAAGCGTGGAATATCACATTGCCTGTTCCAGCTGGCCTTGCACACATTGCAAAATACATCAACTCTCTTAGGATTACAATATAACATCTGATCCTCTTGCTATTTTAAACAACAGTGGGAATTATCTATGAGCTCCAACTGCCGGTGAAGAACATAGCAAAGTTGCTAAAGGGAGGGACATTGATACACAGTAGTTCTTAAAGGGGACACATTCTAGTTTATTACCATATTGTTAAAAAGGGGACTGGCAGTATAAATCAGTTTAGAGTTATTTTTCAAACTTGAGTATTGCTTCGTTATCTTATTGTGTTAGGAAGTATTCATTACACTTCTAGGATATAGAACCTTATTTACAATACTGTTCCCTGATATTATAACTTACTGTTTTCTGTTGTTTTCTGTGTCAGTCTGGTTGAACCCTGATGGTTTAAGCAGGGGTTCAGCTGACTGATATAATTTCACTTGCTTACTCACTGGGTAAAAGTCAAAACTCATTTGTACTGTGTCAGTGTAATTCCTAAAGATGTATATATAATGTCTGAACCTAGTGTGTTAGGTGGGCTGGACAGTTTACAGGGTCACAGTACTGCAGAAGAACACCCATTAACCAGCAACCCCAAAGGGGGTAGTGCCACAAAAAGAAACACCTTTTTTTCATTTTGGATAACTTAATGGACGATTATAACCCCTCTGTGTTATTTGTTGCCATCTGTGTTCCTACTAGGGAGATTTTCCTTCACTTCCTGTCCCTTAGCCAAAACAGAAAATGAGAGGAATCCCTGACTGTCCCCAGAACTATTGTCTCCAGAACTAGTGTCACCCTGCACTATTGTCCCCAGAACTAGTGTCTCCCTGCACTATTGTCCCCTGAACTAGTCTCACCATGTATTATTGTCACCAGAACTAGTGTCCCTCTGTACTATTGTCCCCAGAACTAGTGTTCCCCTGCACTATTGTCCCCAGAACTAGTGTCACCATGTACTATTGTCCCCAGAACTAGTGTCACCTTGTACTAATGTCCCCAGAACTAGTGTTACATTGTACTATTGTCTCCAGAACTAGTGTTACCCTGCACTATTGTCTCCAGAACTAGTGTCACCGTGCACTATTGTCCCCAGAACTAGTGTCACCCTGTACTATTGTCCCCAGAACTGATGTCACCCTATACTATTGTCCCAAGAATTAGTGTCACACTGCACTATTGTCTCCATAACTAGTGTCTCCCTGTACTATTGTCCCCAGAACTAGTGTCACCCTGCAGTATTGTCCCCTGAACTAGTGTCACCCTGCACTATTATCCCCAGAACTAATGTCTCCCTGTACTATTGTCCCCAGGACTAGTTTCAGCCTGTACTAAGCAGCAGGATGAATTCTGAAGTGTTTCGGGCAATATTATCTGTTCATATTAAGCCAAATGCTTCAGAACTCATTGGACAGTGCTTCCCAGTGCAGATAGACAATGACCGAAGCATAACGCGAAAGCAACCAAAGAGTTTTTTAAAGGGAAAGAAGTGGAATGTTATGCAATGGACAAGTCAATCACCTGACCTGAATCCGATTGAGTATGCATTTCACTTGCTGAAGACAAAACTGAAGGGAAAATGCTCCAAGAACAAGCAGGAACTGAAGACAGTTGCAGTAGAGGCCTGGCAGAGCATCACCAGGGATGAAACCCAGCATCTGGTGATGTCTATGCGTTCCAGACTTCAGGCTGTAATTGATTGCAAAGGATTTGCAACCAAGTATTAAAAAGTGAAAGTTTGATTTATGATTGTTAATCTGTCCCATTACTTTTGGTCCCTTAAAAAGTGGAAGGCACATATACAAACTGTTGTAATTCCTACACCGTTCACCTGATTTGGATGTAAATACCCTCAAATTAAAGCTGAAAGTCTGCAGTTAAATCACATCATGTTTCATTTCAAATCCACTGTGGTGATGTATAGAGCCAAAAAGATTAGAATTGTGTCGATGTCCCAATATTTATGGAGGATGCTGGTTCACTTTGCCACTGAGGTAAAGATTTAACTGATGCACTGTACTTTAGCTTCTTTTCAGGGTCAAACTTGCCACCCCCATTCTGACCCACTGTGTGTGCTGATTCTTGTCCACTGACTTCCCTGGAGTAGTCCCCTTCCTGGGCAGACCCCTGGCAAGCTCCCTGGTACTCACGGACACTGTTTTTAACAGGGACCTCTACCACTGCTCCACCGTCAGTTTCTCCTGGACCCCACAGCTCAGCTCCACACTCCTGTTCTATTGTCCCCAGAACTAGTGTCTCCCTCTACTATTGTCTCCAGAACTAGTGTCACCCTGTACTATTGTCCCCAGAACTAGTGTCATCCTGCACTATTGACCCCTGAACTAGCATCACCCTGCACTATTGTCCCCAGAACTAGTGTCACCCTGCACTATTGTCCCCAGAACTAGTGTCTCCCTGTTCTATTGTCTCCAGAACTAGTGTCTCCCTCTACTATTGTCTCCAGAACTAGTGTCACCCTGTACTATTGACCCCAGAACTAGTGTCACCCTTCACTATTGTCCCCAGAACTAGTGTCACCATGCACAGGGAGAGGGAGAGAGAGCAGTAGTGAGTGGTCTTTATTGCGGGAAGGAAAAGTCTAACACTGGATGACTGCACAGATCTGGAAGAAATAAACAAAACACACAGAGATTCGAGGAAGAATACACAATATTTGCTTATCCCGGAGTCCAGCTTTGCAGCTCCCCCGTCTGTCCCTGCACACACACCCAAATAAAACACGCATGTAGGGCACGCACATGTATGTAAATGGGGATTGCTTCACACATGTGAGGTATCATTGCAACACGCTGCAGTAAGAGTGATAATTCTAGGCCCATCGTTCACGGGTATGTTTAAACTGATGACCTGTGAGGGACTTTTAACCCTTTAAATGTATGTCATATGCTGGCTGCATTGGGGTTTATGCACACTTCCTGCTGTGTGTAAATCTGACAAGTTGGCTGTCTGATCTCTTCCTTGAACCACCAACTGTATCCCCCACCCCGTCATGGTTCCCTGGCTCCACTGTCCATCAGTAAACCCTGGAATGGCATGGTGGATGCCCCTGGGTAAAGGAAAGGGAGATCAGTAAATGCCCATTTGCTGATCTCCCCTACTTAGTAAGGGCTCATTCACTCTAGCATTTGGGGAGCTGTAAAACTCTGTGGTGGTGCAGTGGTTTTACCACCCCCCAACCCCTTTAGTTGCAGTAGCAGCGGCTGAGGGTATACAGATGCCATGGCCAAGATGCTCAGCTTTGCAGCTATGGCAGGAACTATGCCCCCTTTACTTTCGGCAGTCAGTGCGGCCTGCCAAACACGGCCCATTCAAATGAATTCAAGTATGGTGTGGTTTTGTCTCTCAGGGGTTGGGCTTGGCCCCTTAGTTCCAATAAAGGGAACTCTTAAGACGTCTCCATACCAAGACATTTTGGACAATTTCATGCTCCCAATATTGCAGGAACAGTTTGGGGATGGCCCCTTTGTGTTCCAACATGACTGCACACCCATGGACAAAGCAAGGTCCATAAAGACGTGGATGAGCGAGTTTGGGGTGGAGGAACTTGACTGGCCTGCACAGTCCTTACCTCAACTCGAAAGAACACCTTTAGGATGAATTAGAGTGGAGACTGCAAGCTAGGCCTTTTCGTCCACATCAGGGCCTGACCTCACAAATGCGCTTCTGGAAGAATAGTCAAACGTTCCCATAGACACACTACTAAACCTTGTGGACAGCTTCCCAGAAGAGTTGAAGCTGTTATAGCTGCAAAGGGGGGGTCAACTCAATATTGAACTCTACGGACTAAGACTGGGATGCCATTAAAGTTCATGTGCGTGTACAGCCATGCGTCCCAATACTTTTGGTAATATAGTGTATGTATATATATATTAATGTCATTTTGTTCACCCTGACTATAATAAATAAATAACATACAAAGTCACTGTGCAATCCCCCATAGTTAGTGCTTTCAGGAGTAGACAGAATAATATTCAAAGTTACTATAAAGTAGCCCAGGATAAACAGTTACACAATGAAAATTATTTATGTCTCGTATTTAAGCTACTCAAAAAACTTTGTTTGACTTCTCAGTGCACAAGATAATAAGCCACTGGGGTAGGGAGGTGTCAGTCATGACAGTAAAGAAAAAGGAAAAAAAGTCCCACTGAGCATTATTAACAAAATTGTTTTCACATCATGGTGTCATGGGAATAACAAGAATTAAACAAATCTGTAATTACATAAACTGGAATGTCTTAGTTGTTAAATGATAATTAAAAGTTGCTACAACTTATTTAGTGAGACTAAAGTGCTAAATTACTTTAACAGATACTTGAAGAATGTTTTTAAAAATCTTCGAACGTAAGCAGCCTCCAACCTTCTTATTATAGGATTTTATTTCATCCTCACTCTCACATCAACTCTCCTTTACCCCTACATTATATGTTATCTCCAATGCACTTAGGGAGTCGTGTTTAATTCACTTTGATTGCACAATATTGTACATTGTTGCTACAAATTCCCACTTAGGTAGGTCACTTCAATTCACTATGCTTTCCTTTTTGGGGCCTCTGGGCCCTGGGGCTATTTGGTTTGTCTCTTGCTTTGTCATTTCATTCAACTTTAATCGCACATCATTGATACTCTTTTGCTTTATTGCTCACTTTTAACATTTAATCTGAGCATCAGATACATACTTTCTGAACTCAGGGTCACTGCTAGTGTTACTAGCCAATACCCCTACTTACTGCACAGTATTATACTCCTTGTACTGTTTGCTGATATTACTATTCATATACACTTTAGATATGACTCTGATACATAGATATGTCTCCTCTAGCCATCACTGTGGATGCCACACTATGTTGGTCTGTAAAAAAATAAATAATATAGATCAGCGCTAATAACAATTAATAAATGTGAATAAAATAATTAAATCACACATCCATATATATCCAAAAATAAAAAATTACATAACATGCTAGAAGAAAAAGTGAAAAAAGTGAAGAAAATACCATTGATAAAGTCACGTGTTATTTTGACGCAAGGCATCGGGAGGAGACGGGTGACGTCACTTCCGGTCTACGGCCGACGTCACTGCGGGTCTATGGCCGAGACCGGAAGTTGGGGATTTCTCACGCCGCTCAGTTCGGGGACCAAGTATTATCCACATCTACATTATTCTGTATGTTTTTTATCATTAAATGTTATTACTTATTACACTATGAAGCCTCCATTTTTTTTTCAAGAGCCAACTACCAAGGAGCTGTATAGTATTGTTATGCATGGCCATGCATCCACATCTCCATTCTCTTTGACATATACTACTATCAAATGAGCGTCACGGATGAGAAGCATATATATGATAAATGCTTGATTTATTCAGTATTAAGGTGAGTGGCCATTGCACCTATAGGTGGTTGCTACATTCTCTGTTGGGATTCCATTTTGGTGACTCCTTTCGATTGGATTTTATTCACATTTGCTTGGATCATCAGCTGTGGTTTCTTTTTATTTCTTTTTTTGATTCACTTTTATATGAACTTTTTTGATGGACTTTCTTTTTTTTTTTTTTATTCCAATGGACTTTTTTTTTTGCCACTTGTTTTTTCATTGATTATAGTCACTTTTTTCACTCAATGGCAGTTGATCAATTTTTCTAGCATGTTATGTATTTTTTAATATTGTATATATATGGATGTGTGTCTTATTTTTGCACTTTTATTCACATTTATTAATTGGTATTAGCGCCAATCTATAATATTTATTATTCCATTTATTCGTATGTGGTAACACTACAGAGATTGGCTGCTTTCACGTTATAATTACTTAGTTACATTTTTTTCCTTCACTTATACTTTACTGGTAGCGTATTGTTTTTTTTGTGTATTAAATATGTTGGTCTGTGCTTGCGTTTGGCCCTTTTTGTCCTGCCGAGCTGTCATGGATCCCAGGCCCACAGCTCTCGGGATAGACATTTCCAGTGGCAGCCAATGGATCATGAGCATGCGATTTCTTTTAACAGAAGTATGGGCTCTTTGGTGGCCCCTTAGTGTTTCGCATTAGCATACCATTATCTACTATCTTTATTACATGCCACAAACTGTTTATTTCTTAGAAACCATGTATCGCATCAACCCCTGAGGAAGTGGACGGTTGTTCACGAAACATGTCGGTTTACCAGGATGCATTTTCATACCTACCATGGATTATTCTATGGAATACTGAACTTGACCATGAATATATAATACTGTATACTATGTACAACATCACAAGTCTGTTTCATAATATGCTACCTGACTGTGTTTACTTGCTGAAATTGTATGTTTCAATAAACTTGCTTTTTACATTGTATCATTGGGCGTGTCGCATCTCATTTAAAATCCAGAGGACAAATCTTTGCAACCTTCTTATTATAGGTGGCCTCAACTGTTGCCCTTGACTTGCACAATTGACCACACATATAATTCATGATGGTAATGCTACAGAATGCTATTAAAGTGATAGTAAACTCCAATTTTTAACTTAATAAATTCTTACCTGTAGGTACAGTGAATAGCTCTTAAACTTTTACTGTTTTAGGAGATAATTACACTGCATGCAGCCAGTGACGTCACTGGGGTATGCGCTCTGAAGGTCTGGAATGCTGTGCCAAGCCTTCAGAGCTCATGCCATAGCCGAGGGCTCCCGCGCACATGCTCAGGAGCCACGTCATCACTGCCCTGGCCACTCATGTAGACGGATATTGCCTTGCAGAGTTTTTTTTTTTCATTTTTTAGCTGCAGTTTACCATCGCTTTAAGGGCTGGTTCACACCGAAAAAAACATTCCGGATGGGTTTCTGCATGCATGTTTTAAAAGCAAATTTTTTACGCATTCCGGTGCATTTTTAATGCATTTCCGGATGCATTCCAGATGCTTTTTTCTTCTTTTTTTTTCAGTTTTTTTTCACTGTACTGGGGCTTTTTTCTGTTTTTTTTTTTTTTTTACTGTACTGGGGTTCAGTGCACTTTTGATACATTGTGATGGGTTCCAGTGCATTTTAGTGCGTTTTACCACATTCCAGTACAGTCCACTTCAGAGAAAATGCAGCATGTTCTACTTTTATTTCTGGAACTTGAAAAACCCTGGAACTGACCACACTGGTGTGAGCTATCATATTGGAAACCATATAACCTACTTTCTAGGGATGCACCAATACCTCTTTTTTTTTAGCAACGAGTACCGATCCTTTTTTTAGGTATTCACTGATACCAATTACCAATACCTATTCCCCAGGTCCCCACTCTGCCCCCCTGCATTTCTGTTCCCCACTGTACCACCCTGAATGCCTGTCTTCCCTCTTCTTGCACACCTGTTCCTCACTGTCTCCCCCACACACCTGTTCCCCACTGTCCCCCCCAGCACCTGCTCTCCACTGCCCCCCCAGCACCTGTTCCCCACTGTCCCTCCCCATACACCTTTTCCCCTGTTTCCCTGCAACACACCTGTTCCACACTGCCCCCCCAGCACCTGTTCCCCACTGTCCCCCCAGCACCTGTTCCCCACTGTCCCCCCATACACCTTTTCCCCCTCTTTCCCTACCACACACCTGTTCCCCACTGTCCCCCCCACGTACCTGTTTCCCACTGTCCCCACACACAAAATTTTCCCCACTGTACTTCCTACATACCTGTTCTTCACTGTGGCCCCCCCCCCCCCCCCGCACACCAGTTCCCTACTATACTACCTACTGCTCTACTGCTGAAGACCTATGTGCAGCATGCTGCCATGCTGCCTGTCCTCCCGCAATAGATCTGACAGTCTGGGAGGAGGTGGAGGATGGTGATATCAGGGCAAGCAGGACTTCCATGCAGGACATTGGTTGCACCTTCCTTGCGGTTTCTTTCTTCATGCCGCACATCTGGCTGCTGGCTTCTCTTCGTCTTGGCTCTTTCCTCTTGTGCTCGTGCTGCACTGCAGGCTGGGGATGGAGTGGAGACCCAGCAGGAGAGCGCTCTGATCCTACAGGGAGCCCTAGCAGCAGCTGTCCCTGGGTTTAATCACATTCATCTGTCAGCGGGGAAAGATGAATGAGTCATCAGTTGTTAAGGATGCGGCAGCCCTGCTCCATAACAACTGATGATTGCTGCATTAATTTGTGTACATTTCAGTTGTCAGCGGGAGAATCTCGATGACAGCTAAAAGAACTGAGCCAATAGATATTAGTTTTAAGTATCATTTTATTTGCACGTGTACCGATACTTGTGCAAATGCTTAGTATTAGCACCATTACCGATATCGGTATCAGCGAAACCCTACTACTTTCCATGCTTTTGTATACTGCAGGCTTGTAACAAGAGATAGCCAAAAGCTACGGGCATGCTACAAGAAATGTTCAAAAATCCTGACATGCTACAGAAGATAGTCAGAGACTCCGAACATGTTATGGGAGTTGTTAAAGACTGGGGACGTACTTCAGGAAATGGTCATAACCTGCAAACACATTACTTGAACCTGATAGAGATCTCTGCTATTACCTTTACAAATGAATACGTTTCCATTTGCGCTTGCTAAAGCCACCTTAAAAATTCATTGTGCAATATTTCTTCCAGCCATATCTATTATTAACCAGTTGCCGACCACCCACCGCAGTTTTACTGCGGCAAGGTGGCTCGGCTGCACGAACCGACCTAACTGTAGGTTAGTGGCGCGAGGGGCTAGGGGGTACACCCTCCGTCCCCGCGATGTGCTGAATAGGTTTAGAATCGATCAGTCATCAGGTCCAGGCCAATGAAGTTTGGCTTGGACCTGGTGATCGATTCTGACTAATTGCAGAATGTACAGGCAATGATGCACTCTCCTCTCCTGGAGCCCTTTTCGGTTCCAGCGTGAGAGAAGAGAACATCAACTGTGAGTACACAAGCACTACACTGACACCAGTACACATAGGCACACATTTAACCCCTTATCACCCCTCAGTTAACCCTTTCTCCCCCTGTCACAGTGTACACTATGTATACATTATACAGATAATTTACTAATGATAATTTACTGATCACTGTATTAGTGTCACTTGTGACTTAAGATAATGTGAGAAACAGTTATTGGTAGTTAGTGGCTGTCCCAGAGAGCTTTAGGATATCCGCCATACATCCCCTACTAAAGATTTAACCCCTTGATCACCCCCAGTTAACCCCTTCATTGCCCTGTCACAGTTTCACTATTATAGTGTACAGATCTTTTTCTGATCACTGTATGAGTGACACAGGTGATATCAGTTAGCGTTAACGTTAGTTAGCCTCAATCCAGGAAAGCGTCAGATTGCCCGTCGCATAGTTAGTAATACATTTTAACCCTTTGATTGCCAGTGACACACACACATACACACACACACACACTAAACACCTCCTTTACTAGTATAGTGTCTGAACATATCTATATATATTTGATCTGATCAGAACTATACTAGCGTCCCCAATAGTTTAGTATAGTGTTCCCAAAATGTAGCGTTAACAGAATCAGCCCCGACACCTGTCAGCACCTGCGTTTAGCCCCATCCCCCAAGAAGTGCAGAATCAGCAGATTACAATCACTTCTGATACACAGCACACTAAACCGCAGCATTAGCAGAGTCAGGCCTGATCTCTGCTAGCACTAGCAGTTACATTTTTTGGTAGTGGTTCAAACAGTCCTTGACAACCAGGTGCTTTTTTACCTGTGAGTCACACTAGGTACCTATAAATTTGTTGGCCAAAATGTCCAAACAGATGTACAGTAGTGAAGAGGCCTACACAATGCTGAGCATGAAAGATGAAACCAATGGGGAAGCCTCACCGTCAGAATCAGGGTCAGTATATGAACCTGTAGAGAGCAGTGACTCCCTGACAGATAGCTCTGACGACAAAGTGGTCCCTGCTAAAGTCAGGCGTACCCGACCCCATTCTTGTGTTGCTGAGGTGCAACAATCGCAGGGTTCTCATATGCAGCAGAGTGTCGGTACTAGTGCCGCTCAACCTTCTGGTGAACTGGCAAGCCCCAGCGGCCTAGTACATCCTGGTCATAGTCAAACCATCACTGCAGTAACACTTGGTGACGTGGCGAGTCCCATAATTGCAGTTCAAGCTGGTGCGGTCGCTAGCATAAAGCAGTGTCCCGCACCCATCAATAATTTGAAGCAAAGAAGGCACGTGGGCCCAGCGCATTATCCACAAAACATGTTTTATTTAATGGTATAAAATGGAGGTGAATGTACTCACAAACCAATGCTTGCATCATGGCTTAGACACAACATCATCTGCTTATGTTTATATACGTAAATTCACAATGCTCATAGACACATCGGCTAATGCGTTTTGAGGTTACCCTCTTCTTCAGAGCCTTGTCTGGATGACTGGTATAGCTGAAGAGCAAAATGTGGAAAAAAGTGCAGCGCTAATAAATACTAGCAATATAAACGTGTATATATATAAACCAAGAAAGGTAAATACAAATAAATAGCAAAATGAATAAAAGTGAACATCAAATCAACAGTCCCATATGTGAAGTGAAAAAAACAGTCCACAACGGTGATAATTGAAGTGCTCACTGGATCCCAACACCAACAAGATATAGAGATATATTGTGCTCACCAGAACGATAGGACTCAAAATGCCATATAGCATATGAGTCAAATCAGCTTGTTGTACAATGGATGGATAATCCGAAAGGGATGACTGAGGTCACTGATGTTGAGGTGAAGAGGTAATAGCAGATATGAACCGTCACACCAGAGAGGCTCTCACTCCGTCAGATGGCCAGAAAGGAACCAAAAAACAAGGGAGCACAAAATAGTGTAACACTGCTAAAATTTTAATTAAATAAAAATACACCAAATTGCACTTACAAACATCTCGTGGTAAAGAGCGTATACAGATGCAAAGGTAGGCTGTCAGCAGCGTGCTGACAGCCTACCTTTGCATCTGTATGCGCTCTTTACCACGAGATGTTTGTAAGTGCAATTTGGTGTATTTTTATTTAATTAAAATTTTAGCAGTGTTACACTATTTTGTGCTCCCTTGTTTTTTGGTTCCTTTCTGGCCATCTGACGGAGTGAGAGCCTCTCTGGTGTGACGGTTCATATCTGCTATTACCTCTTCACCTCAACATCAGTGACCTCAGTCATCCCTTTCGGATTATCCATCCATTGTACAACAAGCTGATTTGACTCATATGCTATATGGCATTTTGAGTCCTATCGTTCTGGTGAGCACAATATATCTCTATATCTTGTTGGTGTTGGGATCCAGTGAGCACTTCAATTATCACCGTTGTGGACTGTTTTTTTCACTTCACATATGGGACTGTTGATTTGATGTTCACTTTTATTCATTTTGCTATTTATTTGTATTTACCTTTCTTGGTTTATATATATACACGTTTATATTGCTAGTATTTATTAGCGCTGCACTTTTTTTCCACATTTTGCTATTCACAATTTTCTTGTCAGTTGTTTGGTGTAGCAGCTTTTTTATGGTTAGCGCAATATTTTTTGCTTTTCACTTTTTGGTATAGCTGAAGGACTTTATGGTCCAATTCCGTGCCTCTTAGCTGGGTGCTGTCACTTTGCAGATCCTCCTCTCATGTCTGAGTGTCTACGTGCATTGTGAATTTACATACAGTGTATGGACTTAAGCAGATGATGTTATGTCTAAGCCATGATGCAAGCATTGGTTTGTGAGTACATTCACCTCCGTTTTATACCATTTAATAAAACATGTTTTGAGGATAATGCGCTAGGCTCACGTGCCTTCTTTGTTTCCTATACTTACAGTCATATCGGGCCTTTTGAGGGCAGCGAGGAGCACATTATCCAAATGCAGTAAAATGTCAAGATAGAAGTTTGGCACCACGCTGATAGCACAGCGCAGGAGAGTAAATATAGCGACAGTTTCACCAATAATTTGAAGACAGGCCCATAGAGCCCCTAGTGTCCTTTCTGATGTGCTTGCAAATCCTAACTGGGAGCCCACCACTTCTGCAGCACCCGTACTTCCCCCATTCACTGGCCAACCTGGAATTCAGGTGGAAACAGCCGATTTTACTCCCCTTGGTTTTTATGAGCTGTTTTTCATGGAAGATCTGTACAGATCTATTGTGGACCAAAGCAATTTATATGCCGATCAACTCATCGCCGCAAATCCAAATTTGACCCTTGCCAGAGAATTTGTGAGGAAAGATATCACTGTTTCTGAATTTAAAACCTTTCTGGGCCATACCTCCTCATGGGCATTACTAAAAAGTGTGAGTTGCGGTCATATTGGTCCAATGACCCAATTCATCATTTGCCCATGTTCTCTGCTGCCATGTCCATGACTAGATACAAGCGAATCTTGCAGTTCATGCACTTCAGTGATAATGAACTCTTTCGTCCTCGGGGTGACTCTGGATATGACCGGCTCCACATAATTCAGCCCCTCGTAAATCACTTAAACTAAAAGTTTGCAGCCTTGTATATGCCCCAAAAAGCTGTATGCTGAGTCCCTGATGACATTTTCTGGCCACCTTGCTTTAAAACAGTTTCTCCCCAGCAAGCGTGCCAGATATGGGGTCAAGATGTATAAGCTCTGTGACAGGACAACAGGCTTTACATGCAGTTTCCAGATTTATGAGGGAAAAGACAGCAATGTGGAGCCACCCAACTGCCCAGACTACATGGGGAGCAGTGGCAAGATTGTTTGGGACTTGGTGTCACCCTTATTCAGAAAGGGGTACCACTTATACATGGACAATTATCACACAAGCATGAACCATTTTAGTCACCTTTTTGATTTTGGAATTGGACCATGTGGCACCGTGCGACCTAATCACTGGGCTTCCCCCAACGGCTTGGAGATTCCCAACTTAGACAGGGGGAGAGAGCCTGCTTGAAGTGTAATAAATTGCTTGCAGTGAAGTGGAGGGACACACAGAATGTTTTCCTTCTGTCCTCCATTCACGTAGATACGACAGTCCAAATTGTATGGAGATACCACATGTGTGAGACTTTTTGGCAGTCTTGCCACATACAGGACCCCAAAAACCAATCACCGTATTCAGGCTTTCCAAGGGCATAAATTGTTGATTACACTCCCTCACTACCTATCACAGTTTTGGAGGCCATAAAATGCTAAGATAGCACAAAACCCCAATCAAATTACCCCTTTTTGGAAAGTAAACACCCCAAGGTATCTGCTAAGAGGCATAGTGAGTATTTTGCAGCTCTCATTTGTGTTGGAAAATTAAGAAAGAAAAGGAATTTTTTTTTTTTCTTTTCTCAATTTTCAAAACGTTGTGACAAAAAGCGAGATCTGCAAAATACTTACCATGCCTCTCAGCTAATAACTTAGGGTGTCTACTTTCCGAAAAGGGGTTATTTGGGAGGGGGGGGTTGTTTTATATTGGCATTTCATGGCCTCCGAAACTGTGATAGGTAGTGAGGAGTGAAATCAACAATTTACGCCCTTAGAAAGCCTGAAGGCAGTGATTGGTTTTTGGGGTCCTGTACGTGACTAGACTTCCAAAAAGTCTCACATATGGGGTATCCCCATACTTAGGAGAAGCAGCAGAATGTATTTTGGTATGTAATTCCACATATACCCATGGCATGCGTGAGCAAAATATAATTTCAATAACAGATTTGTGTACAAATAATTTTTTTTTTTGTCATTTTTCAAACACCTGTGACAAAACAAAATGTAAATATTCAATGGGCACAACATGCCCCTCAGGGAATTCCTTCGTCCGTCTACTTTCCAAAAAGGGGTAATTTGGGGGGTTTGGTACTGCCCTGCCATTTTAGCACTTCAAGAAATGAGATAGGCCTTCAGAAAGTAAAAGCTGCATAAATTCCAGTAGTTTGTAGACGCTATAACTTTTTCACAAATAAATATACGCTTATTGAGATTTTTTTTTATCAAAGACATGTAGCTAAATACATTTTGATCTAAATGTATGACAAACGTTTAGTTTATTGGATATTTTTTTATAAGAAAAAGTAGAAAATGTAATCTTTTTTCTAAAAATTTTATTTTCAGACTTGTTAATTTATATCGCAAAAAATAAAAACTGCAGAGGTGATCAAATACCACCAAAAGAAAGCTCTATTTGTGGGGAAAAAAGGACATAAATGTAGTTTGGGTACAGCATTGCATGACTGCACAATTACCACTTGAATTCACACAGTGCCAAATTGCAAAATATGGCCTGGTCAATAAGGGGGTAAAACCTTCCAGTCCAGAAGTAGTTAAAGATCAGCAAAAACAAAAAAAAAGATAAAAGTAATAGACAGCACAGAAAAATCACAGCTCTTTCCATGTAGAAAAAAAATGATTGTCATGCCGGTCAACACCTGCAGACGTTAATATCTCCCTACTCACAAAAATAAATAATTTTTTCAAAGCCCCCCTCCCTCCAACTGTTACCAGGGCGCTTAGTGACGTCCTTCACTTTGTGAATAAAACACAGAAGATCATAGCACCTTCATGATCATTTTTTAAACTGAGGGAGAGCCATAAAAACAAGGGACATGGTTATGAGCTCCCTTGGTTTGTGAACAAACAAATTAAAGTTCAGTTCGGAGCACTCCTGTGTTCTGTAGTAAATTACAGACAGCAGGGAAGAAGGAGATTGAGGACATGGTGTCCTCAATGTTTTCTTTTACCCCTAAGGGGGAACATCAGGGGTCTGTTTAGACCACAGATATTTCTCCAAATAGTTGGAGTATATATTGTCACTTGTTGACAATATTATTATTATTATTATACAGGATTTATATAGCGCCAACAGTTTGCGCAGCGCTTTACAATGTGAAGGAAGACAATACAGTTACAATACAGTTCAAAACAGGAGGAACTAGAGGGCCCTGCTCGTTAGAGCTTACAATCTAGAAGGGAGGGTCAAGTGAAACAAAAGGCAATAACTGTGGGGGATGGGTTTATGGAGAAAAGGAGGTACATTTGTTAGGGGTTGGTAGAATAGGCTTCTCTGAAGAGGAGGGTTTTCAGAGATTGCCTAAAAGCTAATAGAGTGGGGGATAATCGGACAGATAAGGGTAAGGAGTTCCATAGGATTGGAGAGGCTCTGGAAAAGTCCTGGAGGCGAGCATGGGAGGAGGTGATGAGTGAGCTAGAGAGAGGGAAAATAGAAAACAATAGAAAATAAATATATACATACATAAAAAATAGCATTAAAATTAAAAAAAAATCCCCACCACATACTGTACATACACAGCAGAATACACTACAATATGTATAGTTTTGTGATTTTCATTGCTCTGCAAAATGTACGTTTAAAATGTACAAATATTTTTTATCTATTAACGCAGTAAAGTTTTATGATTTTGATTTTGCAGAAACTGTGTGAGTTATGTTGTGTTCACGTGTGCTAATAATAATTTTAGTTCATTTTATTAAAAAATATAGTTTTGAGAATCTGAAAAAAAAAAAAATTAAAACTGGCCACCTGAGATGAAAAATGAGGAGCAGTGCCTGGCAGCCAAAGGCCTAAAGACTAGGTTCACCTTTGTAACATGTAACAATTGAAAACGTTTATCTTTTCTTCTTTCAATGCTGACAACCTGCTTAGGAAAAAAAACATTTTTTTTTAACTAGAGATACCATGAACGAGTTCTTGAGAATGCAAGAGGAAATTAGCAAACACATTTAACCAGTGATTACATTTAATTGCTAGTTCCCTCTAGTGTTCTCTGGGATTGTTACACTGTACTGACATAATCGATTTTGGGCCATCCGCTTGCTATTGGTCACCTGAAAAAGAAATGGATAGTTACGATTTTTTTTTTGTTTACTTACCTTGTTATTGAAGAAAAATATACTCACCTTTCTTCCACTTCCTCCCTCTGCGGCCGCGGCCCGCGCTGTCACTTCCACTTTGCACTGATTCCTGGGAGCTGAATGTCATCGCTTCCAGGAATCAATGCGCCTGCACCGACCCCGCTCGTCACTTCCGGTGCGGCGCCTCATTCCCTGCTAAACAGCTTATGGGCATGCCCAGAAGCTGTGGAGGGATGACGCGCCCGCATCGGAAGTGACGAGCGGGGCCGGTGCAGGCACATTCTGGGAGAAGAGGACACGGAACGACGCAGAAGAGGACACGCTGGCTTCAGCTGCCCACACCCGAGATGGCAGCGCTGTAGAAGAAATTTTCAAGGTAAGTATTTCTTCTAAAAGGTAAGTGCGACCCGGGACAGTAAAGAGGCTATCCATTGTGGAATGTACTAGCCCTGACTGTCCCGAGGGTATTTTTATTGAAAAAAAAATTTTGTGGCCGGAACTCCGCTTTAAATAATTAGCTTTTGCTTGATTCGCACATATTGAATGTAAACCTAAATTTGTTGGATGAATGGCAATGCAATCTTTTCTTTGCGTCTGTCCCCAACCTTCTTCTTTAGCAGATGGACGGATAGTACAGCTGATATGCAGAGAAATAATATTATCTAATTGCATCAAAGGATGTCAACTCAACATCTTATGACAAGGATAAGAGAACTAATACCAGACCACTTCACTTGTCTTTTAAAAAACCTGTATGCATGTCAAGAAGCAACAGTTGGAACAGGACATTGAACAACCGACTGGTTCAAAATTTAGAAAGGAGTGCAGCAAGGATGTATATTGTCACCCTACTTATTTAACTTATATGCAGAGTACATTATGTGAAATGCCTGGTTCGACGAATCACAAGCCAGAATTAAGATCGCAGGGAGAAATATCCACAACCTGAAATGTGCAGATGATACCACACTAATGGCAAAAAATTAAGAAGAAAAAAAAGAGTCTCTCAATGAAGGTGAAAGCGGAGAGTGCAAAAGTTGGCCTGAAATTGAACTACTAAGATCTTAGCAACCTGTCCCATCGCTCCTTGGCAAATAGAAGGAGAAAAATGGAAACAGTGACAGATTTTATCTTCCTGGGCTCCAAGACCACGGCAGATGGTGACTGTAGCCATTAATTTAAGAGACCCTTCAGGAGGGCTGAAAGCTGAAGAATTGATGCTTTTGAACTATGATGTTGAAGAAGACTCTTGAAAGTCCCTTGAATGGCAAGAAGATCAAACCAGTCAATCCTGAAGGAAATCAACATTGAATATTCACTGGAAGGACAGATCCTGAAGCTGAAACTCAAATACTTAGGCCACCTAATGTGAAGCGAGGACTCATTGGAAAAGACCCTGATGCTGGGAAACGTGGAAGGAAAAGGGAGAAGAAGATGAGAGAAAACAAAATGGATAGATAGCATCATTGAAACAATAAACAAGAAGTTAAGCAAGCTCCAGAAGGCAGTGGAGGACAGAAAAGCCTGGTGCGCTATGGTCCATGAGGTCCCAAAGAGTCGGACACGCCTAAACGACTGAACAACAACAAGAGAACGAAAACACCAATAATCGTTTCTAGAGGACTGGGATCACTAGGAGAGATAGCAATAGTATGCCTACAAAGTTCCCAGCCATTTAAGCTTCCTGACATCACCATCACCTCTGCTGCTAGATTCTTCCGGATATGTAATATCTCATTGATTGAGAGCTAATAGGAATCACCTTGTTACCAGACAGTGATGTCAAATGTAGATGAAGACTAGAAGCAAGCAAACTTGATAACTGACACATCACATGACTATGGATTTAGGTGTTTGGACATTTAGGTTAGAGTTTTTTTTGTTACCTCAACTTTAATAAAAGACTGGGTCCAAGGTCATTATTGATCCATATATACAGTACGCCAGGCAGACCCTTTGTTGGAATCACAATTACTTTCTGCGAGTTCCTGTACAACAATCTGTTTAGGAGACTAGCTAAAATAAGAGTTCAACATCTGCAGCACAGTGCTAGCACATAGAACAAACAACAAGACTTGAAAAGGACAACTTGTGTGTAATCAGATCTGGAAGAGGTATCCATAAACCACTTCATGTACGAATGTTAACTCTTAGTCATGCTTAGTTACTCCAGGATGTTATAAGCAATTATATCTGCAATAGCTATTTTGTAACTAAAAACTTTTAAACAGCGCCAGCCCCTCCAATTCTATTCTAGTGACTGCAGCCTCTAACCTTCTGGCGGGCCAGAATAAAAATGTGTAATTGTTAGGGAGAAGGCGCTGTCACACCTATGGGGACTGGGGATAATTATCCCTATCCTAATTAATAGGTAAAATGTAATCTCTGTCTACTAGTATGCCCAGAAAAACTAAAAACTGTACCAAAAAATATTAAAATATAAAATTACATGTAAACCAATTAGTGATCGACCGATATCGTTTTTTTTTTGCTGATACTGATATTTTGGTCAATGCATATCGGTATCGGCCAATATTTTCAAATGATATACCAATAGTGCAACACCGTTTATTTAAGATCCTATATCATACACAACCCTGCAGTTAGGGTGACCAGACGTCCCCGGTTTCCGGGGACAGTTCCCGTATTGAGGACACTGCCCCCAGTCCAAGTCTGTCCCCAGTTTTGTCCCCGAATTCAGGGCCGGATTAATGTAGACAGGGCATCCCACTCTGGCTGAGACACAGCCTGGTGACGCAGATGCAGACGCCCCCTACTGGACAATCTAACTGCCACTCCTGCTGCTGAGGCATAGCCAAAAATTTACTGTGTGGTGAGCAGATGGGGGGGGGGGTCTGTTTGTACACAGGTGAGAGCAGTGGGAGAGCAGGAGTCAGAGCTGATGCAGCTGCATGGAGAGATGGAGTGTTTAGCTGTTGTGGGGGAAGGGCTAAGAGGTGGCTGCAGAGATAATCTGTGCAAGAAGGATGCAGAGGTGAGCTATGGATGTAGGAGCAGAAGTGTCCTCTATGCAAACCTCTGAACCCTGTACTCTATGCCTAACGTCCTCCAGTTTATTATGTAGTCCTGTGCCCAGCGCTCTGTGTATTATGTAGCCCTGTGCCCAGTGCTCTGTGTATTATGTAGTCCTGTGCCCAGCGCTCTGTGTATTATGTAGTCCTGAAATCAGTATACAATTATATAGCTGAAAAGCTCATATAAAGAAAACAAAAAAGGAGAGGGGATAATGTCCAAATGAATAGTCCCAATATTAAGTGCAGAGATGTGAATCCACGTGCAAAATAACTTTCTTCCAGTGACACCAGGGAAAAGTGTAGGAAGGGGACACCCTTGTGCTCAGGTATAACAAGCAGCTTACCGAAATTCCGTGGCTGCTCAATTTAATGAGACAGCCTCTCCCAGCTAGTAGTAAACCAGTAGGTCAACCGATATCAAGCTCAGGTGCTTCGAAAGACTCCAAAAGCCGAAAGCCGTTTCCGGTGTGTTGTTAAACCGATCACATTAATATGTGGCACACTTGGAACTTCTCATATACTCCATTGAACGTAAAGCCATATGTAGAAAGAAACAGAGGCCCATAGCGTAATCCCGTAAACCAATAGGTAAATTTATTAAAAAAACTACTTACAATTTAAAAGACAAAAACAGGCATGTAGTATGTGCCGGTCATGGATCTAACCGCGGCGTCCCGCAAGTCTCCAGATCAGCATATGGATAAACGGCCGGCTTCGTTGGGGGGCGTGTGGACGTTTATGTCTGGGATCGCCAACGTTTCGTCATAAGAAAAACTTCTTCTGGGCTGGTTTTTATTGTATTTTTATTGTATTTTTTGAATCACTGTTAGTTGATTTTGTGCCAGCTGCTCACTATTGTTCTTAATCAATTGGTTTTCTGTCACATCTAGCGCGGAAATTTTTCTTCTATTTATATTATGTAGTCCTGTGCCCAGTGCTCTGTGTATTATGTAGTCCTGTTACCAGAGCTCTGGGTATTATGTAGTCCCGTGCCCAGCGCTCTGTGTATTATGTAGTGCTGTGCCCAGTGCTCTGTGTAATATGTAGTCCTGTTACCAGAGCTCTGTGTATTATGTAGTCCTGTGCCCAGTGCTCTGTGTATTATACAGTCCTGTGCCCAGCGCTCTGTGTATTATGTAGTACTGTGCCCAGCACTCTGTGTATTATGCAGTCCTGTGCCCAGTGCTCTGTGTAATATGTAGTCCTGTTACCAGAGCTCTGTGTATTATGCAGTCCTGTGCCCAGCGCTCTGTGTATAATATAGTCCTGTGCCCAGCGCTCTGTGTATTATACAGTCCTGTGCTCAGCGCTCTGTGTATTATGTAGTACTGTGCTCAGTGCTCTGTGTATTATGCAGTCCTGTGCCCAGTGCTCTGTGTATTATGTAGTCCTGTGCCCAGCGCTCTGTGTATTATGTAGTATTGTGCCCAGCGCTTATGTAGTACTGTGCCCAGTGCTCTGTGTATTATGCAGTCCTGTACCCAGAGCTCTGTGTATCATGCAGTCCTATGGCATTTGCCAATAAAGAAAAAAATAAATAAATAAAAGATGTCTCCGGATTTCATTTTAAAAATGTGGTCACCTTTCCTGCAGTAGTTGCGCTTACTTTAAAATGTGCCCTGATCCAGCTCTGTAGGCAGAAATGTCTAGTGTATAATCACCATGCCCCGAAAACCTCTCTCCGCGCCTAGGCCCGACTCCAGCACTCGGCGTGTGTTCCAGCACTTACGAAAGTGACGTCAATGGTTTGTCAAAGACGATAGAGGCAGCAACCAGACCTCAATGCATTTTGCTGCTCTGGATTTCCTGAGGATGCCGTACTAAGAAATAACTAAGATAACTGCTTCTATCAGAGGCTAGTTACACTAAATCCTTTAAAAGGCTTTTTATAATCAGCTATAAGTGATGAGTGTGATTTCCTAAATAGTCAGTAGGTGGCAGCACAGCCTAGTGTTATCATATTCAATAGCATGTGTTAGATTAAAAAAAAAAAAAGAATATTTATACAAGGAATCAGTATTATGAAGTTCTTATTCTCCAAAGACAAATATTTATCTGAAACTCAACCAGAAGAGCAAATGTCATCCATCCTTCTTCAGTCTTGAAAAAGGAAAGAGAGCCTGCTGATAACAATATGGCCACGCTGTACATGCTTCCCATTCAAAATCTGGCACCAACCCTAATAGTAACACAGCGTACTTTGAGCAAGTATGTATACGTGGGTCGCGTGTGATGTCATGATATTAAAGCAGAACTCCAAACAAAGAACTAGGAATATAGCTTAATGTATGTGTATGATGTAACTGTTTTACCTAACAAATATTTGTAGTTCTGTTCAGGCAGTCTTCTGATTTACTACTGAAGCAATCTGCCTATTTTTTTTTTTTTTTTATAAACATTTAATTGTATTTATTCTTTTTTTACTACCAGGGCATACAATATGAAAAATGATACAGATTCATATAATAATAACACATTCTGACTTGTTTTCCAGAACATCCCACAGATGCTTGATTGGATTGGGATGCCACTGCCATCAGGGAATACCGTTTCCATAAAGGAGTGTTCTTGGTCTAGTGATCGACCAATATATTTTTTTTATTGCCGATACCGATACCAATATTTTGGTCTTCCGCATATCGGTATTGGCCAATATTGGCCGATATTTTCGTACATTAAAAAAAAAATTATTATTTTTTACAGGTACTCTTGTGGAGGGAGCTGGGGGTCTAAAATAACCCAAACCCCTCCTCTGCACTTAAAATCATTCAAAACGCCAAGTTTGGCTGTTTTGAATGCTGTCATTTTTTTTTAATTTGGCGCAGAGTACCCGGAAGTGATGTCATGATATCACTCCCGGGTTTTTACATGGAGACCCGATCAGAGCCAAATGCGGCTTTGATCGGGGCTTCGCCGTGCAGGCTGGTTGCCCAGGGCTCCCGGTGGGATGGGAGACCTGGGCCAGCCGCGGAAGGCGGTGGGAGTGGGTGGACGTCCCCTCCTGCTCCTTGTAATGACAGTCGAGAGTTTTCTCAGCCGCATCGGTTGTCATTACAACAGCCGACCGTCGGCTGTGGACGCCGGTACCGGGGTGATGCCTCTAGCTGCAGGCATCACTCCGGTACAAGCACTTTCCCGAAATATCGGCAATATCGGTAACCTCAGGGGCCGATTCCGATATATCGGGGAAAGTGCATATCGGCCCCCGATATATCGGCTTTGCCGATAATCGGTCGATCCCTAACTTGGTCACCAACAATGTTTAGGCAAGTGGTACATGTCAAGTAACATCCACATGAATGGCAGGACCCGGCCCAAGGTTTCTCAGCAAAACATTGCCCAAAGCATCACACTACCTCTGCCAGCTTGTCTTCTACATACTACTTCCTGGTGCCATTTCTTCCCCTGGCAAGGAATGAACATGCAGCTGCCCATCCACATGTGGAAACCTAATTCACCAGACCAGGCCACCTTCTTCGATTGCTCTGTGGTCCAGTTCTGATACCCACATGCCCATTGTAGGAGCTTTTGGCTGTGGACACGGGTCAGCATTGGCACTCTGAAAGTCTGCAGCTACACAACTTCATACACAACTGCGATGTCCATTTTTTCTACTTTCAACCCTTCAACTTCAGGGACAGCATGTTCACTTTCTGCCTAATATAACCCACCCACTTTCAGGTGCCATTGTAGCGAGATAATCAATGTTATTCATGAAACCTGTCAGTGGTCACAAAGTTATTGCTAATTGCTGCATACCAGGCATGGTCCTTCTACCTTTAGGTCTGTCTAGAAATTTGGCTTTTAGAGGAGCATCTTAAGTCACAGAAGAAAAAAAAAGAAGGCTTTTTTTTTCTTTTTCTATCTTAGGTTCAGGGGCATTGCCAAGAAAGTTATAAAGATTAATAAAGTGGGGGTGTTGCTTCCTCTTGTATCCCCTTTGATTTGCTATGGTTATAGATAAAACACGGCCTGGGATGTCTCTTCTACAATAAAGAGCCAGCATGCTTGCAATTTCCCTTTTAACTCTTCCACTTTAAAAAGTGATAGCTGGAGATCAGCCTTAAATGTATTAGTACCTTAATGTAAAGTCCATCTAGCTCCAGACAATGCTGCTTTTTTCAAGGGTAGCTACTGTAGCACAATTCCCAGCCGTTTTGCTGGATATGGGTCCCCCTGGGTTACCGCTAGCAACAACAACACATTTAAGCATGTTTCTCCAAGTGTGAGCACTGAGACAATGACCAGTCCAGTATCTTTGGGTTTTGTATTTATTTTGTAACTTGGATAGGAGAAGGGATGAGTGGGATACTTCTTGAACTGAACTATGCACAATTTGGTGGAGACACTTGAAAAATGCTCAATGGCGCTGACAGGGCCAGATTAACGTAGGGGCTATTGGAGCTGCAGCTCCAGGCCCCTACCTTTATATAGGCCCCGGGTTGGCCATATTCACTGTTACCGCTCTTCTGTCACTTGTAAACACAGAAGTCTGGCTTCTATGCTCGCTTCCCCAGGCAGCTCCCTCAGAACCTCCCCACACAGCACGAAGGCCGGACAAGGAGGGACAGTTGCCGATGCATGGATGTGTTTATGGGCTTCAGAGACAGCATCCCATGTTGAATTAGGCATGCATGGCTGCACCCTTCCTCCTCTGGGTGCATGCCAAGGCATGGCCCTTAAGGCCCTGTCAGGGTTATTTGGGGACGTTAAATTTAACAAATAGAAATGAAATGTCATATTTTGATCTACATAGAAATGAAGCAGTAGCATCCATTTTTGTCAGGTTACTAAATGGTTAAAATATCCTTTAACAGAAAATTGCCTGTTCAGGAAATTTTCTTAAACAGGTTTACCCAAACAGGCTGTGTGGACCTAAGCTAAGGTAATAAATAGTCTGTTGACTTTCTTTAGACAAAGACTAGCTGACGCTATTCCAAGGTAATCCTGTTTGTGTGGGATCATAAAATTAGTTAGCATTTACTAAAATCCTTAGTTAAGTATTTTTCTATGCTTAGACCTATGTAAAACTAAAATTTACAGATATGTTATAATCTTATATGTAACATAATATTAACACTGAAATATATCTATATATATAACTAGCATACATAAATATGTGGGAAAGCATTATACATTATAATGTTTCATATTTTGCTAACTTCTAACCTTACTGGTTTTGATGACTCCTCTCTGTATGTTGAGAGGCTTCAGTAAACATTTGTAAATTGTAAGTCGTAGAAAGCATCATAAACTTTTCTGGCCTTGCCAGGTGTTTAATTTAGAAGGTCTGGTTGTAAGCTATGGGTCAATATAAAGGTTCGAAGTTTATTTGAAGATAAATAATGCTGTCATACTGAACCTAAGTGCAATGCAATACTGCCATTTTGCTGACTACGGTAATTGAAGTCTTGGGTTAAAAAGTAAAATATATATATATATATAAGTAAGATATATTAAATATTATTAGAATAGTGTTACCAAGATTAATTCTTTATTCAGATACCTGGTGGATTAAATGGACATTTAGTAGATGAAAGCATGGATACATTTTATGTTGTTTTATAATAGTTTTAAATGGAGAAATCTTATTTAATTTTAATATACTGGTTGACCAAGAGGTGTCACCCTATGACATCACCAGTTAATGAATAAGATGTTCCAACCAATGATGATCATGTTACTCCCTCTGTGTTTAACTTATGGTAATTTTAATAGTCCTTTGTTCTATACCATATAAAAGCCCAGATGAGAGAGACACATGACACATCACATTTTGCCCAATATACATCACACTTACAACATACACACTACTAACAGCTATGCACAGACTCATCTACACAGACTTCCTTTCAATACACCATGTATCTGAACCTTTGAGGGACGCCAAACGAAGCTCCTCCCTAATTGGCCACCATCTTGGAAATGCAGCCATCTTAAGGAACCTGGTAACTACTATTCTAAGCTAGCAGCCATTTAAATATGGTAAATATGCCTTGCTAATTATTTGATTATTATTCAATATTGTTTATGTACTTCCTTAAATGTTTTACATTTCATATTTAAAGGGTAACGAGAGTACAATCCCAGCCGTATAAACCATATATAGATTTGTCTCTAAAGAGATGATTTTTGCTTTTTAAACATTTTTATTAATATCAGATTAAGTGCATTATTTGCGATTTTAAGTCTTCCGTTTTGCATGGCTTATTCTCACTTCATCTGCAGTGAAGTGATTATCAGGTTTTGCATTGCGCAGACAATTGTGGTCTGATTGTATAGTATACATTAAATATGGTTTCTACTACATCTGGGGAAAATGGTAATCTTGCTTTCGTTTCACTTTCACTTTGTTTCAGTTTCACTTTCATTATTGAGCTACCAATCACATTGCATTTATTGTTTGAAGTTGGTATTTTTGTGCAGTTATTCTTTTTGTGTCATCTCAAGTTTGATCATTTATTGTGATTACACGTCTGGTGAATAAAATATTCTTATATATATTCCATACTGTAGACTGTTTTCACTAAGATTGGTATATGCTTTTAAAAAGAAATTATTCAATAAAAAGAATTCGCTACATATTAATTTATGGGATAAGTTGAGAATCTCCTACATCATAGATCTTTGCTTATTATTAACCATAAATAGACACTGTTATAAGTCAGAACAGTGTAAACATTCTGATATAATGGAGGCACAGCGAGATATTATTAATTATTAATTATTAATTCTGACAGCCCTTCAAAATCCTCAGCACCAAGCCCATGATGCTCTTAATCCGGCCCTGGGCGCTGACTTGACACTGGCTGAATGCCGGTCTTTGCTGACTTAACGCTGGTTAACACTGGCCGGATGCCGGTTTACGCTGAACTGCCTTGTGACTGCTTTCTGACTAAAGAAGATTTCTTTAAGCTCCCTTAGACACTCCTGCTGAGGTAGCTACTTGAATACACTGCTGCACTGCTGAACGCTTCAGGGCCCACACCGGCACTCCCTTTCACTCACTTATCTTCAGGGCTTAGACACTGGCACCCCCTACAGGTTAGCTGGCTCCCAGATCCCTTTGACCTTCAGGAGTGGTCCCCTCTCCTAGGCAGACCCCTGGGCAGTTTCAAGTACTCACAACACTGGTTTTCCTGGAAACTTCTGCCCAGCAGCTCCACCCGGTCCACAGCGCTCTGGATCCCTTTCTGCAGCCCAGCTCAACCTCTGGTCCTCTAGGCCGCCTGCCCAGGACACCCTCATTTGCTCTGACAGGAGGAAAGACAGCCGTCACCCTCCTCCCGGGACTCTGCTTCCTGCCAAAGACGCGCTGTCACATGCTCCCCTCAGACATATACCCAACCTCAGGGTGCATTGCGGCAAACTCCACCCACTGAGACAGATATAAGCCCTGGTGCGCTATTGGTCAGGTTTCCTCCACTGTCCAACAAGAACCCTCATTGGATGCAGGGGGGAGACTCCCCAGACTCAACAGACCACACCTGGGAACAGCCTAACTAACTGATCAGGCCCCCCTGATAAGCAGACAGGGCCACATATATGCTTTTCCTAGCACCTACCTAAGAGGGTGCTACACTATATTGCTCCTCTATAGACATAAGAGCAACCCCAGGACCAGAAAATGTTACTGGCCAGATCCCCTGTTGAAAGTAAAGTTGAAAAAGGCTAAAAGCAGAAAAACAGAGCGCCACATCTAATGATGGCCATATATGGTATGATTTGATCAAATGAGTCTTCACAGAATTAAACAGGATGGTCAAATCTATCATAAAGAGCCAGGATCTGGACCCTGGGAATTCAGCCTGCTACCTTGCTAATTTAAAGTCAGTCCTGGAGAGGAGGAGCAGCATTTGCTCGAACCGATTGGCTGTATCTTCCTCCTGCAGCCGCTGAAAGCCAGATTTAGTGGATGCTGGAGGAAAATACAGTAGATGGAGATTGGTTCTAGTAAATGCCGTCCCCTCCATCTCTCCTCTTCTCTCTGCTGCCTAGGTACTCCACCCCCCCCCCCCCCCCGCAGCACTGACGGCTCCCCCTCTCATCTCTCCTGTTGACTGCTGTGGTATTTTTCAGGATGGAGAGCGGGAAAAAGGGCCAGTAAATACAGTATGTAATTTACCGCCCCTTTCCTTTTCCAAATGAACAGTGTGTGAGTGACTTTGTTTATTAATAACTGAAGCAATGGTAAATGGTGTTGTTTACTATGGTTCAATTTGTGAATGAATGGGAAGCTGCTCAGCACAAAGCACTTCCCATTCATTCAGCTGAGGCTGCAGAGAAAGAAATTGACGAAACTGTGTCCTCAATTCCTTTCTCTGTCTTAAAAAGAGACATCAGGGGATTGTTTAGATCACTCTGATATTTCACCATATCCTCCCAACGGGCTGCAAAAAAAAAACTACTGACACTGTCCACTTCCCAGCCGACACCATCCTCTGCCCTACTGACACCGTCCACTGCTCTACTGACTGACACCATCCACTGCTCTATTGACGGCAACCTCTGCCCGACTGACAGTGTTCACTGCCCTGCCGACACCATCCTCTGCCCTACTGACACCATCCACTGCTCTGATGACTGACACCATCCACTGCCTTACTGATGGCAACCTCTGCCCGACTGATACTGTCCACTGCTCTACTGACATCATCCGCTGCTCTACTGACATCGTCCACTGATCTACTGACACTATCCAATGCTCTTCTGACACCGTCCACTGCTCTGCTGACACCGTCCACTGCTCTACTGACACCATTCACTGCTCTTCTGACACCATCCACTGCTCTACTGACACCATCCAATGCTCTACTGACACCGTCCACTGCTCTACTGACACCATCCAATGCTCTACTGACACCATCCAATGCTCTACTGACACCATCCACTGCTCTACTGACACCGTCCACTGCTCTACTGACACCATCCACTGCTCTACTGACACCATCCAATGCTCTACTGACATCGTCCACTACTCTACTGACACTGTCCACTGCCCTACTGACATCATCCACTGCTCTACTGACACCATCCACTGCTCTACTGACACCATCCACTGCTCTACTGACACCATCTACTGCTCTACTGACACCGTCCACTCATCTACTGACACCATCCACTGCTCTACTGACACCATCCACTGCTCTACTGAAACCATCCACTGCTCTAGTGACACAATTCACTGCTCTACTGACACCATCCACTGCTCTAGTGACTGACACAATCCACTGCCTTACTGACAGCAACAACTGCCCTACTGACACTTTCCACTGCTCTACTGACACCATCCTCTGCCCTACTGACACCATCCATTGCTCTAGTGACTGACACAATCCACTGCCTTACTGAAGGCAACCTCTGCTCTACTAACACCATCCACTGCTCTTCTGACATCGTCCACTGATCTACTGACATCATCGACTGCCCTACTGACACCATCCTCTCCCCTTCTGACCCTTTCCACTGTTCTACTGACACCATCCACGACTATACTGATATCGTCCACTGGCCTGCTGACACAAATCTCTGCCCTAATAATACTGTCCAGTGCCATACTGACACTGTTCATGCACCATCCACTACCCAACTGACACTTTGCACACACCGTCTCCTGCTCTACTGAGTGACACTGCCAACTTATAAGGTAGGCTAAGTTCATATTTTTACAGTGACATTTTTTTTTTGTAATCTTAGTATATTTTTTGGGTACAAGAATTTAAGAATTTAAGTCCCAACCATTCCTAAAGGGGGTTTTTTGTCACTAAAGATTGTTTAGCTTAGCCACTGTAAAATCACTTAAAGGGTATGAAGCAAATAAAGGGGTTGATTTACAAAAACTGGAGAGTGCAAAATTTGGTGAAGCTTTGCATATAAACGAATCAGCTTCCGGGTTTTTATGTCAAAGCTTAAAGTGGTTTTTAACCCACTTTGACTACTTTATATAATCCTCTCTGTTTTCTGATGACAAGTGCTCCTGTCTCTGTGTTTTATAAAAAAATGCTGCCTTTACCATATTTCAGAGTGGCTCCCGGCAATCAAGTGACCGGCCTGCTCTCTCCTCTCCCTGTCTGACAGATGCAGGGGGTGGGGCCGAGATTCCCCCGCTGACGTCAAGCGGGGCAAGAGGAAGAAAAGAAGAGAGCCTGCCGGTCACGGTCTGAAATATGGTAAAGGCGGCATTTTTTTATAAACACAGAGACAGGAGCACTTGTCATCACGGAACAGAGAGGATTATATAGGACAATGAAAGTTACTTTAGCAGCAGAAGGGGAGGAGGTGAGCACTGACAGAGAGCAGACAGGCAGGGAGGGAGGGGGGAGAGGAGCACAAAAGAGGACAGAGAGCTGCAGATGACAGAGTCACATGAACTGACCACAGTGTCAGGGCTCAGCAGCCATGATACACTGTGGTCAGTTTAAAGAGGGGAGGGTAGGAATTGGCAGGATCAGCCAGGTTTTTTAGGTGATAGAAGGGGCCAAACTACACAGCACCATCACTGTGCTGTACAACATGCTTGGGAATTTTTGGGGTTAACAAACGCTTTAATTGAACAAGCTTAAATTAGAAGCTGATTGGCTACAATGCACAGTTGCACAAGATTTTCACTCTCCAATTTTAGTAAATCAGCCCCATAGTATTTTTCTGTGGAACAGTAAGCCAATTGGCAATATAGATTCACTCCATGTAGGGTCACCATAAGAAGCAGGTAAGCAGTAATATTTTTGTTTTGGGGTTTAAATTTGAGAAGTTATTTTTCACTTTAGAGAGTCCTCTGAGGTCTTGTTGTGGCTCTGAGCCTTGCAATGTTTTATTAGCTTAGCCAGGTGCTTGGCTAGAGACAGAGAGAGTGATTTTATAATACTATACTGCAGTTTTCTCTGTGCTCCCAATGGGCTTCAGCTGAATGGGTTAACACTACCTCACCTCCATCCACCAGGGGGAGCTGACAAGCAAAAGGAGCTTGACCAGTTGTGGATCGGAAGGATTTGCCCCCTTAATGACCAGGCTATTTTTTTTTGCGATTTGGCACTGCGTTATTTTAACAGAAAATTGCACGGTCGTGCGACGCTGTACCAAAATAAAATTGATGTCCTTTTTTTTCCACAAATAGAGCTTCCTTTTGGTGGTATTTGATCACCTCTGTGATTTTTATTTTTTGTGCTGTAAACAAAAAAATAGCGACAATTCTGAAAAAAAAAAAAAAAAACAATATTTTTCACATTCTGCTGTATAACATTTCCAAAATGAAAAATTAAAAGAATCTAATTTTTTTCATCCTTTAGGCCAATTTGTATTCTGCTAAATATTGTTGATAAAAAAAAAATCGAAAATAAGCGTATTTTGATTGGTTTGCGCAAGTTATCGCGTCTACAAACTAGGGGAAAGATTTATGTCATTTTTATTTATTTATTTATGTTTACTAGTAATGGCAACGATCTGCGATTTTTAGCAGGACTGATCGGACGCCTAACTGACATTTTTTAAACGTTTGGGGGGACCAGTGACATTACTACAGTAATCAGTGCTAAAAATATGCACTGTTACTGTAATAATGAGACTGCCAGGGAAGGGGTTAACACAGTGGTGATTAAAGGGTTAAGTGTGAGCCTAGGGGAGTGTTTTCTAATTGTATGGGGGATGGGCTTGTGAAATGACCATAGAGACCTGTGATCCTGTATAAAAGTAATCATTTCAGAGAGAAGAACAGTCAGCTGTGTTTACAACAGTTGCCCTTCCATCTCTCTCAGCAGGAATCGATCGCGGGTGCCCAGCAGCATTCGCAGCTGCCGGTCCCATGGATCAGCATCCCCACTCCCTAGTGGGGGCACCACTAGCATGACCAATGTATTGCTATGTCGTTTCATGCAGCCGAGCCAGCCTGCCGCAGCAAAGTTGTGTCGGGCAGTCGGCAAGTGGTTAAAGGAGTTGTAAAGCCAGGAAGGTTTTTTATCTACATGCATTTCATGTATTAGGATAAAAAGCCTTCTGTGTGTAGCAGCCCTCCAGCACCCTTAATACTTACCTGTGCCCCCTCTCTGTCCAACAAAGTCCACGAGTCCCTCGGCCATCCTGGGTCGCTCCCTCCTGATTGGCTGAGATACAGCCACGGTGCCATTGGCTCCCGAGACTATCAATCAAAGTCAGTGAGCCAATCAGGAGAGAGAGGGGGCGGGGCTGAACGGCAGCTCCGTGTCTGAATGGACACACAGAGCTGCGGCTCGGCTTGGGTGCCCCCATAGCAAGCTGCTTGCTGTTGGGGCACTCGATAGGAAGAAGGGGCAGCAACGAGGGACCCCAGAAGAGGTGGATCCAGGCTGCTCTGTGCAAAACCAACTACACAGAGGAGGTAAGTATAACAGGTTTTCTATTATTTATTTATTTATTTTTAAACAAGACTTTACAATCATTTTAAGAAACGTGATGGTTGGCAACACTGAATCATGGGAGATGATGTTTGGGAAATAAACTTTACTATGGCAGTCTAAGGACCACTGGACTACAATTCCCAATACAAGGGGAGAGAGAGAATTGTATTCTCTTAGATGAAATATAGAGGAACTTTGTCTTTGCTGCTCCTGTATGCACAAGCCTATGACAGCGTTTTGAGGACTGGAGTCTCTCCAGGCAGATCCAGAAGTGAGCTGACATCTGAACAGTGAGACCCCTCTTGCTGTATTGCTGGGATTAGCGAGAGACCCAAGATCTCTCCTCTGACCTCCAAGAACAGTTTGATCTGCTCCTTTACAAGCCGGCAATGGCTTGCAAACAAACAAACCAAAATCTAAAGTGAGAAAACCGTTGATGCTTCCAGTTTCTTGACGTCACAAAGTAGGAGGAACAACATCAGTCTCTCTTTTCCGGGGAAGCCAATCCCGCCAATCACATCCTCCCACTGTAAATAATGCCAGGATATTGGTTGTTACCACAACCATGATTCTGGTATAACCACTTCAATATGAGGCCATGTACTGTATAAACATACGGTGGTAATGATGGTCTTTTATTTCCCTGATGTCTCGTTTGCCCTTTAGTGAAGCTAACAGAATGCAGCTTAAAGCTTTTTCCCCAGCAGCCAAGGAAAGTGACAGCCAAACCTGGATGTGATGCATTTTTCTTTTGGGTTTTTTACTAGGTAGGGAAGAGCAGCACCTGGCATGGGGTTCTGAAGCCCTGGGAAACATGGTGGGGGTGGGAGGGCATATGTACCAAAGGTGCATGGAAGTAACTGGGCAGCTATGCAGCCACCCACTTGCTTCCACCTGACAGCCGACAGTCAGTTTGTTAGATTTAGACACATTTGTTTGTAAAACCTCTAGCTGCTGCCAACTTATGACAAACAGTGGTGGCAGCGAAAGGGAAAAAGTGTATGTCGAAGCAGAAAATAAAAAAACAAAGACATGTGTAGTATAAGGTGCATTTAATGGATCAATAGAGAATAAACAAGAGGAGATCAATGTTAGGCCCCATTCACATCCCTGTTCATTGTGCCTTTTGCATGCATTTTTATGTGACGCGTATAGTGCAGCCCATTCACTTGAATATGTGGCCCTATGTGCAACATATGGACAAAAGAAGCTCCACAACTGTTTCGGAAGTGGATCATTGGGCGTTTTTTTAACGCACGTTTTGGCACGTTTGTTGCGCGCTTGTCCCTTGGCAAAATGCGCATCTGCTAATCCAGCTTGGAGTGCCAATAACAATTATTAAGGCTGTAAGTGGGACACATTTCTGTAAGCGTTTTGGAAATGTGAAGGTGTAAATGCAGCTTTAGGGTTCCCATATACTTAATGAAAATACCAGTGTGTTGCCAGACACCCTTTTTTAGTCTGCATAAAGGTATTACATCTTTAGCCTTTATAACCACATTAACATTGCTGTATTGTGTCAGGTAGCACAATTGTTCACAATTGCATGCATGCCATCTTTATGCCTTATTTATATTGTTCCTATATTTTCTTAAACCTAATGAAATCTTTGTAAAATAAAATGTTGAGGGGGCTAGTATGATGCCATGATGACCACTTTTGGTCAAATCTATGGCTGATAAAATCTTTGGAAACAAACAAAAAATGATTTGGTCTAAAAAATGTACTTTCACATTACAATGACCAAATAATTAATAAAGGAATCGAACAGCAGATAAAGTATACACAGGTTCAGAACTTTACAATGTATGGTATGTATATATCTCCATACCTTAAAGGAAACCCAGGACACTCAATAGAAGACCTGAGGCAACCAGCTCCACTCACTGCTGGCCAGGGAGTTATACCATAAGGTTTACTCCCTGCATCCCATTCTATTTTGCACTGCCCTACATGAGTACATTACACTTGTAGGCAACTGCAGTCTGCTGTCTCCACTGCAGGTGGTGCTCGACTACAGTGGCAATGCAGTGGGAGAGGAATTTATGAGGAATAGGTTCCCTGTATGGTTTCCTAAGTCACTGGGGCAGTGATCTGATTGGATGCTGGCTGCCCATGTGACTCTGGTGGACATCTTAGGTGTTGGAGAGCCTATTTAAGACCCTGACCCCTGGGTTTGGTGCTCTATATGCGAGTGTGTAGTGTAGGGAGAGGTACCCAGTCTACTAGGGACAGTACTAGCGGTGGGGAAAGCTTCCTGATGAGGAGGGAAAGAGTAGGGAAGCAACTCTCCGCATTCTGCCCCTCTCAACAAATGCTATCAGTCCTGCTGGAACCTGCTCTGTTTACTTGGCTGGAAACCGTGAGTTCTCCCGTTTGGGCAGTCTTAACACCTGGTTTGTTGTGAACTGTTGCTGTATTATTTCAATACAAGTTTTCTATTGAACCTGACTGCGTAGATTATTGTCACCAAACCACGCTGCACCCCACCCAAATGCTGCTCAGAGCACTGCACATGGAGGGGTTGTATTGCTACTTTGGTGTACTTTTATGAAACCAAGATGAGCAGTGATCCTGCTGATCGCAGCTCATTTCCAATCATTATTGGTTTATGAAACAGAGATGATTGGGGGAGAACATGTTCTCCGAATCTCCGCTGATCATCTCTACACACTTAGAATCTGTCATTGACAGACACAGAAACGGCCAGTTTATGAAGCTTCGATCTCCGCACTTCACTGGCGATCTGGGTCAGAATTCACACTCCTGGATTCACCAGCCTGGAGGTGGTGAATCGGGGAGAGAAGACAGAATCGGGGGAGAACTGAGGGGGAAGAAGGAAGATTATCAACATCCTTCTTCCTCGTTCAGCCCCCCAACACAGTAATCATGTCCCCCTGCCATAGTTATGTATATATATTTATATTTAATGTGTGTATATATATATATATATATATATATATATATAGATATATATAGATATAAAATGTATGTGTGTATGCAGTATATATATATATTTATGTAGGGGGACTAATTATTTAATTAACATTAGTGGGGGTCGAACGCACGTGTACTCAGCAGTGATAATCTATCTTACTGCTTACTAAACGGGCACCCGTGATTTTCTCATACTGTAATCTCGCTTTGTCTCACAAGATTACAGGTGGCCCATTCACTTGTACACAGATCTCGGCCGTTCTCCGAGGAAACACTTCTCCTCTGTTCACCCTGTGAAAACTGAAGTTTACCTCTTCATAAACAGGGTGCCAGAGGAGATAATTTTCCTTGGAGAACTGCAGAGAAGTGAACGGTGAAAAAAAAATCACAGTTTGATAAACGTACACCTTTGTGTGATAGAGCCGCATTCTGACTCTCCTAACACTTCGTATTTTACCAATGTTGCATCACTAAGCAGTTAAAAACAGGAAATAAGCCCCATATTTATTGCTACATATGCAGCCTGAATGCATTACAGTAATGAAAAGAAAGGGATCAATTAGGCTTAACATAAAGTGGGCATGGGGCAGCTGATAAACAAAGGAAAACAGAAGTTTTTATGGTCCTCTGACCTCATGGGCTTATCCACAGTCTAACTAATGCATAAATTCTGTAGAAAAAGGTTTAATCCAATTTTTTTGTCTCCTTTTTTATTCAATATGGTAAGAACAGACAATATTGTCAGGCAGTTACAGAAGCTGACATGCTATTTTCTTTCCTGAATCCCACAATGTGGTTTGGATTACAGTGAGATCACAGTGTTTTCTATTTCCTCATTAATAAAATAGGAGCTACAAAGTGAATCACCATGGAAAGATGCGCTCACAAAACAAGCGTTACTTGCGTTACTTTCTCTGGTTGTAGAGTCAGGCAGCAATGGAAATGTTAAGCTGAGTTACATGATCCAGTTGTAATACTTTCTGAGCCATTGATAATATTCAGTGGATTTCCTCTTTTTGCAACTCATCATCACATGTTTTCTGAACTTGGCTGCATTGCAGGCTGGTGGTACAATTCATGGGTTCAGTAAAAGTCCATGTTAACTGCATGGTGGTGAATTAAAGGAAGCCTGTGGGGTCATCAATAGTAAAAAAAAAACTGTCTTGTACATTATAAATAAGGCATGCTGCTATACAAACAGTGACCGTCTTGCTCATCTCTATGGCTGCCAGTTCTAGCCCATTCCCTCCTGCCTCCAACACATCATTAGTAAGGTCAACTGTGAAGCACAGAAGGTAGAAGACCAGAATGATGGCAATGAGAGCTGGTCATTATTTATATTTCAAAGCATTTCTGTTTTGTATGCTCCTTAGGAGCTCTATTTAATATCAGACATCAAATGTAGATACTTGGGGGTGCATTTTTAGTCAGCTCACAAGTCTACTTTAATAAGGGATGGTCTACACATGGGGCAGCCTTTTCCCCCCTCTGAGAACCAACTTCAGAGGATGGTTGAAATGTGGCTATGGGCAATGTGTTATCTCCTCAGTGCCTTTTTTGGCCATACTTCTCCTATGGATCACAGGAGTGCAGTTGGTTCTTCACTCTTGTGATCCATTTTCAGTTGACAGCGGGCTAAAGCCCAACATCAGCTGATGTCACTCATGCGGTCCAGGCTTAGGAAAGATCCCGACCATATTGTCAGGATCCACCCACATGCCTGGACGGGTACCTGGCTCAGCCTCTCAGCGATCTGCCAAAACCTGAGTCAGCCTATCCCGCCCCATCCACAGCCCAGTGCTCCAGTGAGCACTGGAGAGGAGAGCAGAGAGTCGCTAACTAAAAGTAACCGCACAAAGTGGAGGGGAAAACTGAGTGATCAGTGGTGTTTGATTTCAGGTCTCAGGTCTCTTGGGTTTCAGGTCTCACTGCAGAGGTGGGATCGAATTAATGCTGCAACCACATAGATGAGTATAATTGTTTTTTTTTTTTTTCTTAAACCCGGAACTTCTATTTTAGTAAAGCAATGGCTCAACTACCTATTTTACCAAGCACCTCACTACATGTGTAAAGTAGGCCAAAGTCCAGGCTTGGACAGAACTGGAAATGTGGCAGTTCTGGCATGTGCAGTTCAGTATACATTTTAAAGACTGCTAGCTGTCTGGCTGTCTTTGGCGTTGGTGCTTCCTATAGTAGAACTAAACAGTTTTGCTGAAGAATTGCTAGTAGGTAGGTTTTATGGTAGAAGAGATTCTGTATGTCTGTTTTGCTGTCAAATAATTTGTTTCCTAATTGTACATTGGGACACACGTGTATGTGTACAATCTTGGTATGCTGTAGGTGCCCATATGTGTATATGGTGGAGTTATATCATCCATGCCAGATAATAAAGATGGCTGAAAACTCAAATCCAGAAGAAGACCAGGCAAAGCTGGCAGAACAATAAGGGGGATCATGGATGCTGCATTGCCAGAGGAAAGCACTTTAGGAGGTAAGTGTGCCATATTGTACAAATATTCTGTGCATATACGGATTGTGTTAAAGCTGAAGAGCAGTGTTGCAGTGCTTTATTCCGGGTGTTACAAGTCCTTAATGGTCTTTCAAAGCGTATATAAAGTTTCCTTTCGGTGAGTGTCCATTACCACAGGGGGATCACGGTGGTGTGGTGAAGGTGTTTTGTAGATCGATGAGGCACTGTTTTGAAGAAAGTGATTTATCACTATACTTGAACAATCTACAGATGACTTAACACCGTGTGTCTATTTTGCATCATCACAGCATTTTCACTTTATTGGACTATTTTATCATATTCATTTTGTTTATATAATTTATAAGTTTTCATTGATATAAGCGCTGCTAGTGTATTGTTGTTTTATATTTTGAGCAATTTTACACCCTGTTGACATTTGATTTCTTATAATAGTGGCTGCTCTATTATACATTATATTTTTTGTATGTATAATTTCTTATATATTATATATTACGTTAGCGCTGGGTGAGTGGGTTTATTACATTTGTTTCATACCTACTCCTATTTTATTTTAAAGCTGAAGTTTAGTTTAAAAAAAATCCTACAGCTTAAGGGCCCTTTCACACGGGCGCTCCGTATGTCCGCAAATCATCCTATTTTTTTGCGGATGATTTACGAACATAATGTAAGTCTATGGCATTGCGGATGTCAGCGGAATACCATCCGCTGACATCCGATTTTCCTCCTTTCAGTTCTGTTCCGTTTTTTGGAACGGAACAGAACCCTATTTTTCCTCCGTTCAAAAAACAGAAAGGAAGCAAAATCGGATGTCAGCGGTGTCATCCATAGACTTACATTATGTCCGTATATCATCCGCAAACGGATGGGATGATATGCGGACATACGGACCGGATGACACAACTGTCATCCGCTCAGTGAAAAAAAAAAAGTCCCGCAGCGGAGCAAAAAACCGGAGCGGCCATGTGAAAGAGGCCTAAGTCACATCACTTAACCACTTCAACTCCGGAAGGTTTTACTCCCTTAAAGACCAGGCCATTTTTCGCAATACGGCACTGCGTTGTTTTAACTGACAATTGTGCGGTCGTGCGACGCTGTACACAAATAAAAGTGATGTCCTTTTTTTCCCCCCACAAATAGAGCTTTCTTTTGGTAGTTTTTGATCACCTCTGCGGTTTTTATTTTTTGCGCTATAGTATAAACAAAAAAAAGAGCGACAATTCTGAAAAAAAAAATATATATTTTACTTTTTGCTATAAAACTTATCCAATGAATTTTTTTTTTAAAAATCGATTTTTTTTTCATCAACTTAGGCCAATGTGTATTCTGCTACATATTTTTGGATACAAAAAAAAATCCTAATAAGTGTATATTGATTGGTTTGCGCAAAAGTTATTGCGGCTACAAACTATGGGACTTTTTATTTTTTTGTTTTTACTAGTACTAGAACTGACTAACTGCCACTGACATCACCAGTGACACTAATACAGTGATCAGTGCTAAAAATATGCACTGTCACTGTACTAATGACACTGGCTGGTAAGGGGTTAACATCTAGGGTGATCAAGGAGTTAAATGTATGCCTAACAATGTTTAGTGTGTGTACTGTGTGGTTTTCTACTAAGCAATGTGCTGGTTTTTACCAGGGAGGAAAATAAATGGCACATCATTGCTGTATGAAGAGAGCCCTGTGTTGTTTACCACACAGGGCTCTCTTCTGTCATTCGCTTAGCTGATCAGTTGGTGCCGGACATAAATCATTGCTTGGGACCCACTGATCGGCTTGTGCTGCAGCAAATGGCAGCAGAGCCTTCCGACACCATGCGCGCATGCGTGAGCGGACCTGGAACGAAAACCGCTATGTACAGGTACATGATTGTGCCTGTACGAGCCAACCTGCCACAGTAAATGTACTGTGGTGGTTCGGCAAGCAGATAAAAAACTCGCTGATAGGCAGGGTTTTTACAATAGAAGAGACCCAAGTGGGCAAAGACCTGCTGAAGCTATAACAGTGCAGCTCTGGAGTCCTGCATTTGGCAGGTAAGTCTTCTATAATGTGCTAATACAGAATATGATGCATACTGGCACATTATGGTATATATCTGCAGGGACCCATTTTAATAGAATTTTTTAACCCACTGACAACTAAGCCTTTTTCTGACACTTCATACTTACAAGTTAAAATCAGTATTTTTTGCTAGAAAATTACTTAGAACCCCCAAACATTATATACATTTATTTAGCAGAGACCCTAGAGAATAAAATGGCGGTTATTACAATATTTTATGTAATGCTGTATTTGCGCAGCGGTCTTTCAAACGCAATTTTTTTTTTTTTTTTAGAAAAAACACACTTTAATAAATTAAAAAAAAAAAAAAACAGTGAAGTTATCTCAGTTTTTTGTAAAGTGTGAAAGATGATGTTATGCCGAGTAAATAGATACCTAACATGTCATGCTTTAAAATTGCGCACACTCGTGAAATGGCGACAAACTACGGTACTTGAAAATCTCCATTGGCGACGCTTTTAAAATTAGATAAGGTGGTTGCTGAACAAGTCTGGCAAACACTCACCCAGCGCCCAAGTACTAATAAGTGTTCCTAAGACATCAATCAACTCTTGGCCAAAGATAAATGCCCCAAAAAAAACACAAAATTATTTTCCATATAAAGATAGCAGCCGCTGTAAAGGAAAGCTTATAATATTACATGTAATCAATACTTTTAGGTGATGCCCCCAGCATTAACAACATTCAGCAGCGCTTAAATATATTTCACTAAATACTGGTTACAGTAGTCCATACATACAGTCCATGTATAGCAACAACAACAACAAGTGAGTCCATATAGGGTTAATTAGGCACAGAAGCAATGAACAGCAAATGCAGAGTGATTATGTTTGCTGGACTACAATACACCTCCACCACACCGTTGTGCTCTCCCCATGATAATGGCCACTCACCAGATAATATTATATATTATTATTATTATTATATAGAACAATACGCTTTTCTCAAAATTATTATACTCCACTCCTCTCCAAGTGACACTTCTTCCTCCTCTGATGATATAAGGGGTAGGGATCTCCACACTAAGGTCACTTGCATAAAGGTAGGTGAAGGTACCACCATCAGCTCCTCGGTGGTAGTCCTTGGTGACGAAAACACTTACTCGGTGGAAGTTCTTGATGACGAAACGCGTCAGGACGTGAGCACGCCGTCTCCCAGGTTACCCGACACGTCCGCCTGCACTTCCGGATTCAGCCGCTGACCACCGAGAAGGGCCGCGTCCAGCTGACCGAGGAGTCTGTGCGGAGATATGTCTAATAGCTATATGCATGCGATTTATGATATTTATGTAAGGAGAATATACAGGGGGAAAAGGGGTGTATTTATGCATCAATAAGGCTTTTAATGATATTGCACTATTGGCACCCCCTGTTTTTTCTTCTTTTTTTCTGCTTTTCCCTCCCGCATATCACGGCAATTGCTATGAGCTGATTGTGGTAAGTTCACCTACCTTTATGCAAGTGACCTTAGTGTGGAGATCCCTACCCCTTATATCATCAGAGGAGGAAGAGGTGTCAACTGGAGAGGAGTGGAGTATAATAATTTTTAGTAAAGCGTATGGTTCTGATAATATCTGGTGAGTGGCCATTGTCATGGGGAGAGCACAACGGTGTGGTGGAGGTGTATTGTAGTCCAGCAAGCATAATCACTCTGCATTTTGAGAATATCTGCTGTTCATCGGTTCTGTGCCTAATTAACCTTATATGAACTCACTTGTTGTTGATATACATGGACTCTATGTATGGACTACTGTAACCAGTATTTAGTGCAATATATTTAAGCACGGCTGAATGCTGTTAATGCTGGGGGTATCATCTAAAAGTATTGATTACATGTAATATTGCCACTTTTATAATGTTTAAATGTTACCAGTTTAGAGTTACAGAGGAGGTCTAGGGATAGAATTATTGCTCTCACTCTAACGGTTGTGGCAATACCTCACATGTGTGGTTTGAACACTGTTTACATTTGCGGATTCGACTGACGTATGCGTTCACTTCTGCGCGCCAGCATGGAGGGATGGGGTGCTTTAAATGTTTTTTTCTTATTTTTTTTTATACTCTCCCTTTTAAAAAAAATTTATATCACTTTTATTGCTGTCACAAGGGATGTAAACATCCCTTGTGACAGTAATAGGCAGTAACTGGTACTCTTTATGGAGGGATCAGGGGTCTACAGTATAAGACCTAAAATCCCTCCTTTGCACTTAAAGTGATTGTAAAGGTTTGTTTTTTTTCCCCTTAAAAATAACAAGGGTTTTGCACAGAGCAGCTCCGGTCCTCCTTTTCTGGGGTACCCCGGGGGCGCTCCTGGCCCCTCCTCTTCATCGGGTGCCCCCACGGAGAGCTGCTTTCCATGGGGCACCTGTGCATGCGTGCTCATGAGTCCCGCTGCTGCGTCTATTGACACAGACAGCAGGACTCGGCTCCGCCTCTCGCTCCTGTGTCACTGGATTTTGCCAATAGCTCCTGATTTGGTGAAAGATCACTTATCTTCAGGACATTCTCCCTAGTATCCTCTCTCTCTCTGCTGACACCCATCCACAGACTATCCTATGAGCAGGGCCCCCCCTCAGGTCAGGCCCCTTGACACGAGTCCCTGTACTCACGATACTGCAGCCACATTGTCTCCAGTGTCTCCCCTCTCAGTCAGCTTCCCTGGACCTCTGGGTTCAGCTCATCTCAACTGCTCCTCTGGCCCTCAGGACAACCTCCTGCGACATCCTTTGACTGCATGGCACCTCTACAGAGGTGGAGGCAGTCATCTCCTCCCTATGGGACTCCGCTCTCCAACGAAAGACTGCGAGCATATGTGCTTCTGACTTTTTATACAGTATCCCAGCATGTACCAAGGCAACCTGCCCTCTGCCAATCTTCAGGACTGTATCAAAGCCTTTGCACCCATTCGTCAGGTTTCCTCCCACTGTCCAACATGCCTCCCTATTGGACCAGCGTGAAACACTCTCCAGACTGAATGAATCGCATACTGAGCACAATTAGCAGACCTCACTAACAGATCCTGCTCTCTGGTAGGCAGAGAACAATATAGATTTACCTGCAGCCCCTCTGGTAAGCAGACAGAGCTCAAAACTATACTCTCTCACTAGCACCTACCTAAGATGGGGGGGGGGGGGGCTACATACATGCTGATTCCTGTCTTCTTTGATGTAAGCGCAATACAACCTTTTTCTTTTTAAATAAATGATTTGATATACTGCACCATGAGAGTGTTTTTTCCTCTCCCTCTCTATATGGCAATACTGGAGCTTTGAATACGCTATTTATAAACATATTGAATGGATGACAGCAGCGGTTTGAAATCATTCCTGTGAACTAATGTATGACATCTTGAATTTTCCCATATGCTCAATTTGACTCCCTGTAATAGGGATCAATTAAGTCTGGTGAGTGTATAGTGCGTCTGCATGCTGGTGGAGAGTAACCTTTCCTATACCCACTGAGGACGTGATTCACGTGTGGGATTATATATGAATTGCACAATGTTTTTGTATTTTTATAATTGATGTAGCACCCTACAAGATAGGTGCTAGGCAAAGTATAGTGGGCCTTGGCTGCCTAACAGCAGGGCCATGATTTTCAGCTGGGCTGTCATGTCTCCCAGGTGTTGCTATTGTGACTGGGGAGTCTCCCCACTGGCTCCATGAGAAGAGTTCTCATTGTGCAGTGGAGGAAACACAATCAGTTGCACATTCAGGCCTGTATCTACCCCCAGAAGGGCATATTCTGCCGCACAGGATTTTGGGAGTGGGTATAAGTTTGAGGGGAACGCATGACACAGCGTCTTTGGAGGGAAGCAGAGTCCCAGGAGGGAGAGTACGGCTGTCTCTCCTCCTGTTAGAAGGATCGGGTGTCTCGGGCAGCTTGCCTGAGGATACAGAGAGAGCTGAGCTGAGCTGCAGAGAGGGTCTGGTGTGCCGAGGACCAGCGGAGTTGAGAGGGCCCGGTTTCAGGAAAACATTCCAAGTTTGTGAGTACTGTAACTGCCCCTGGGGGTCTGCCTAGCTGAGAGGGGACCGCTCTGGTGAAGGTCCAAGGGATCCAGGAGCTAGCTAGCAGTAAAGGGGGTGCCTAGTGAGAGGACCCTGAAGTGTCATAGGGGTTGCCTAGTGAGAGGACCCTGAAGTGTCATAGGGGGTGCCTAGTGAGAGGACCCTGAAGTGCAGAGGAGGTGCCTGGTAGAGGACCCTGAAAGTGTAAAGGGGGCGCCAGCGGTTGGGCCCTGAAGAGTTAATGTGTGCAGTGTACAGTGTTGAGAGTTGCAGCAGCACAAGCAGTTACAAGGAGCTACCTCAATCAGTCAAGGGCTGGAGGGAGCTGTTCACAGGACTTTTGAGCTGAACAGAGTGTCAAGAGTCAAGTCTTACTACAGTCCAGGATCTTTTGAGTTAACCAGTGGTGTTACAAGTCAAGTTCTAGCACAGTTCAGTGATGAAGCATTTTTCAAGCATCAGTAAGCGTTGGTCGGCATCCAGCTGGTGTCAAGACAGCGCTAACAGGCATTTTTTTTACAGAGTGTCCCAGTTTTACCGGGTTGAGCCAGAGGAGTATCCCACTCATTCCCTTCTCCCATTCCCAATTTTAAAATAAAACAAACCAAAGATGCCGGGATGGTCATTGTCTCAACTCTCACACTTGGGTATTCAGCTTAAATGGGCTGAAGGTATCACCGGTAACAATGGCAGACCCACATCAGGCCCATTGCCTGGAAAACCTGCTACATTTAAATGAAGATGTAATTATATATTTGTCTATTTACTATTATTTATTCACTATGGTGATATTATGATGTAAGAGCGTGGTTTCTTTCTTTCTTTTCACTGTATAGGTGTTTTTTACACTCTACAACACGCTGCTCTTTATTGTAGTTTATTTGTTTTTTGGTCATTGATTTGCATGGGTTTAGAACCTATTGGGTTCCTATATTTTCTTTTATTTACCTCGGTTGTTATCACAAGAAAGCCGATCATGGGCTCTCAAAAATGGTACCTGGGTGATGCATGCAGCTGCAAGCATCACCCCGGTGCAACCCCTTGAAGCAGAAGGTCGCATATTTGCATTACGTCGGCGTCAAAGGGTTAAGCGGAGTATACTACCGCTTTAACATAAAAAGAAATGTGTCTTTGTGTAATAGAGATACGTAATATATATGTAAGTTTCCACACACACTGTACCTGGTATTAAAAGCTTGTAAGCTTCCCTTGCAGGAAAAATGTTTATTTTGTGAGTAATGTGGAATGGGATCAGAGATTTTCTGTTTATCTATGATGCCCTGGTAATTTTCCTGAAGATTGGTACAATCTCACAGCAATCCTTATTAGAAAGATCTTCATCGGACCGCTGCTGTGAAAAGCAGTGATATTGGCAACCTGGGAGTTCTCACCCGTCTGGTTGATTGTTGCTTTTTATGTTAAAGGAATAAAACAGAGGATGTGTTAGAATGAGTGGATATCAAGAAGATACATCAAACAGGCTAGCCATATAGTGGAGTTAAATCGTTTTTACATATTTAATCTTACTTTAAAGCTAAACTCCAGAAACAAAAAAACATCACCTAAATATAGTCATCAATGTCCAAAAAGGAGCACCAAATGCTTCTGCAATCCCAGATATTACCTTGTAGAAGCGATAGTGACATCATTACTGTATGCACATAGTCTGTGCAAAAAGCAGAGCTGTGGGAGGGGCCTGGCTGGCTCCACCCACTACAGGCTGCCTGTAGAAAACTGCGGGAGGAGGCAGGGACAAGAACAGTCACAAGGAGAGAGAGCAACAGTGACTGGTCTTTATTACAGGAAGAAATAAAAACAAAGAAGTGTAGCATTAATTAATACAGGTTAAATCCAGAAGAACATAGAGTGCATATGACGTACAAAATGGAATAAGCAGTGACAAATGAGTGTGACCAAAAGAGAAGATCTTCCACTGCTCCCAGTGACACACGCAGCCTCTTACCTAACATTATTGACCCCTATTACAGGCAGTCAAACAGTGCAGATGATCAACCAGATAGGCAAACTGCAATCAAAGGGCAGGCTCAGCTAGATCTCCTTCTGGCAACAGTGGCCCCATGCATTTGAAAAAGGACACTCTCATGGTGCAGTATTTCAATACACAAAAGATTTATTGAAGTAAAAATCCACCCACATGATATCCAATGTAAAACAGCGTGTCAATAGGAAAGAATATTTTTCCAGCCAGAAAGATGGCCGTGCTCTGATCAGCTCTATTGCGTGGTGACGTGACACACCAGGGCTCCACCCAATGTCTTTCGTCATCAAAAAGACAATGTCAGGGGCGCCATTTGACTGCCTACTGTAATGGGGGTCAATAGTGTTCAGTAAGAGACTTTTCAGTGTCACTGGGAGCAGTGGAAGATCTTCTCTTTTGGTCACATTCATTTCTCACTGCTTATTCCCCTTGGACATAATATGGATGGACTCTATATTCATCTGGATATAACTTGTAGTAATTAGCACTACACTTCTTTGTTTTCATTTACTTTGTGTTTGCAGCCAGCAACATAGTGTTAGCAGCTATTCTGTTTTTTGACTACATTTTTTAGCATGGGTTGTTTTAATACATCGTTCTATTTATTACTGGAAGATCCTGCAAAGAATTAACATTTCACGCTGGATTACTGCACAGATCTGGAAGAAATACACAAAGTACATCAACATTATATGAAGAATATTCATGGCTCTTGAATTTAGATCATTTTTTAATCTGGAGTTCCACTTTATAGTGACTTTATATCAATTTATTTTTAATCTGATATTTTAACATATTTTACATATGTTGCATTGTAATGTGCATCTAAACCCAAGGAAGAAAATGTAATATAATTCAGCTAGCCAGTCCTTTGATGTCCTTGGAGGTCTAGATATTGTGGCTGCACTCTGTCACATACCTAAAGGAGCTTGAGATGATGAAAGTGGCCTCATAACTTCAGGCAAGATCAACAGGTATTTTTCTGTATTTGCAGAGAAAATTCTGAGTTTAACCACTTGCCGACCGCATAACGTATATTTACTGCGGCGCACCTGTACGTAATTTCGTGCAATAGCCTCTAGGAGGCGCACGTGCGCCGCTGGAGACCCGATCGCATGCTGATTGGACAGAGGGGGAGCCAATCAGCAGGTCCAGTGGTGCCGATGTCTGCAGGCCACCCGTTCCCGAGAGAGGCAGTACGGCGTTCTGACGGGAGAAGATGGAGACATTGTGTTTCTGCTAAGCAGGAAAACAGATCTCTGTCTTTCCCCAGATAGAGCAACCCCCTACAGTTAGCAAGCACTCCCAGGTAACACATTTAACCCTTTAATCGCCCCTGATTGTGTCCTTAGTACAATGACAGTGCATATTTTTTAGCACTGATCACTGTATTGGTGTCACTGAAAAGTGTAAAAAATGTCAGTTAGGTGTCAGATTTGTCCAGCGTAATATCGCAGTCCTGATATAAGTCGCTGATCGCCAACCATTTTAGTAAAAAAATAAATAAATAAAAATTCCATTAAAATATCCCATCATTTGTAGATGCCATAACTTTTGCGCAAACCAATCAATATATGCCTATTGGGAGTTTTTTTTTTTTTTTTTTTACCAAAAATATGTTTGTGTTTGTGACTGTACACTATGTGTAATGCTTTTACTAAAGGAAGTGATAGATTTTATTCCATGCTGTGCAGGGAAGCAAAATCCATCAATACCCCACTGACCGGACAGAGCTCTGCCTTTTTCACATATGCAGAGCACTGTCCTGTCTCTCTCCTTGCCGATTAGCGGGTGCCGGCGGACATCCATTGACAGGCACCTGCTGATCGGCTTATGCTGTGTCTAAACACAGCACAGCCAGGTTGCACGTGATCTGGCACAAAAGAGCTGCTCTGTTGCCATACATCTAAGTGATGTGGTCCGCAAGCATTTAAAGTGGTGACATTTGATTTGCATATGACATCAGTTAAAGCAACCATACCAGTAAAATAATAAATTAGTTAAAAAATAGTTTCTCTTTAACCACATATTAATCTTTAGTTAACCCTAACCAGCCCTAAATACCTCTTTCCTGCCCTTCTCACTAAAACTATCAATTTTATGCTGATTTTAAATTTTTTGAAAAATATTAATATTTATTCTTTGTTTGCTTTTATTTTATTTTCATTATTATTATTTTTTTTTTTGTGCAACATTAAAAAATGCGCAAAACAAAATGGCATTTGAACTGGCATGTAAAACTTTACAATAAAAAAAGTATAGCCTGAAGCAAAAAATAAATAAATAAATAAAGCGTAGGGCTAGCATGACTGGGTTGGTAGACAGGGTAATCAGAGAGAGACAGTGATAAATAGTAATAATAAATAAATCAGTAATAATGCAATTAATAAATAACTAAACTGGTTCCTGATGTGTTGTATCCCAATAGAAAATCAAATTCATAAATATAGCCAAATTTAATACATATGATGATGAATGATAAAGTGCTAATAGTGATAAGTATATAGAGCCTTGTATAAATTATATAAAACCATATACAATCTTCTCAAAATAAATAAATACATATATAAATAATGAATAGCAAAAGTGCTTATGGTGGTTCTGTGTACAAATAAAACTCTATAAAGGTGATATTCTTGTGCCAATAAGGTACTTTGTGCAAATCAATAACTTGCTCAAAGATATTTTCTCAATATATTCCCAAATGAGGTTAAGTGTCAATATACATCATAAAGTGCTCAAGTGTCCAAAACAATAAAAACGGGGAAAAGCAAAACTTCCTCTTCTGTGTATCAAAATAATATATCTTCCACCTCTACACCTTGTGAATCAGAGTGCTCTTAGGTGCTCTTCACCTCTAGGTGTGCTAAATGCTCACCTCAATGCCTCAGGCAATGTGCTTTTAGATATATTAAAGCGGTTGTAAACCCTAAAAAATAAAAAAAATAAAAAAAAAAACCTGCAAGACAAAGGCATAATGAGCTAGTATGCATCGCATACTAGCCCATTATGTGTAACTTACCTTAGAACGAAGCCCCGACACGGACCCCCGGACATCGCTGCGGGCGCTGCCATGATCCCTCGGCGTCTCTTCCGGGTTCGGCGGCTCCAGCGCGGTGATTGGCCGGAAGAGACGGCTCCGGCGCGGTGATTGGCCGGAGCCGCGATGACGTCACTCCCGCGCATGCGCGCGGGAGTGATTTTCCGGCAAGCTCCCGGCAAATAAATTGAAGGTCCCCCCGGAACTTCAGAGCGCATGCTCCGCTCGCGCGAACGGCTGCGTGCACTGTAAATATCTCCTAAACCATGCCGGTTTAGGAGATATTATTTGTACCTACAGGTAAGCCTTATTATAGGCTTACCTGTAGGTAAAAGTGTCAAAAAGCGGGATACTACCACTTTAAAAGATCTGGTCCTTTCTCCTCTCTTCCTCTGAGTGTATAAGGTAGGATATAGGGGATGGTGGTGTCCTCCTCCTTGCCAGAATCAAGCTTGGGCTCGCTGGTGGTGCCTCGAATCTTTACTGTCATATAATGAATCTTAAAGGGATATTTCCTTTTGCTTCTTTTTCACTGGAGGCTTAAAATCTTGTCAGTTTATTTGAATATTCAAAATGATTTTCAGATTCTATCCTTTTGGGGGACCCATCTAAGGTATGGAGTTACCTGTGGAATGCCAGGTAATGGTGGGTTAACTGGTAGGTTAAAAATTGTGAGGTATCTGCAGAATGTTGAGGTCGCATCCGAGCCGGTGTGGTGCTGCTGGGGATCGTGTACAGTAAGTAGTTATGCACAGTGGCGTAGCGTGGGTTGTCAGCGCCCGGGGCAAGGTAAGTAATTTGCACCCCCTACACAAATCTACTAGACCACTACACAGACCTACCCGATTACTACACAGACCTACCCGATTACTACACAGACCTACCTGACCACTACAGAGACCTACCTGACCACTACAGAGACCTACCTGACCACTACACAGACCTACCTGACCACTACAGAGACCTACCTGATTACTACACAGACCTATCTGATTACTACACAGACCTACCTGACCACTACAGAGACCTACCTGACCAGTGACCACTACAGAGACCTACCTGACCAATCTTATTCCTACACTGACCTACCTTATTCCTGCACTAACCAACCTGATCACTACACTGACCTACCTAATTACTATACTGACAATTACACAAAATGAAATGAATGGGATGCCTACATGCAGAACACAGGTAGCAATGTTATAAAGCTAGCCTCATATCCCCCCCCCCCTTCACATTACTGTCCTCTGCAGCCCATATCCCCCCTTTACATTCCTATCCTTATGCCCCTTTATATCATGCCCCTCCTCCTTCACATTTCTGTCCTCAGCCCCCCTCTGCATTCCTGTCCTTAGCCCCCTTTATATCACCTCTCTTCCGCCTTTACATTCCTGTCCTCACCCCCAGTACCCCTTAACATTCCTGTCCTCACCCTCCCACCCCTTTACATTCCTGTCCTCACTCCCACCCCTTTACATTCCTGTCCTCACCCCCACTACTCCTTTACATTCCTGTCCTCACCCCTCTACCCCTTTACATTCCTGTCCTCACCCCCACTACTCCTTTACATTCCTGTCCTCATCCCCAGTACCCCTTTACATTCCTGTCCTCCCCCCCCACCCCTTTACATTCCTGTCCTCACCCTCCCACCCCTTTACATTCCTGTCCTCATCCTCCCACCCCTTTACATTCCTGTCCCCCACTACCCCTTTACATTTCTGTTCCCCACTACCCCTTCACATTTCTGTTCCCCACTACCCCTTTACATTGCTGTCCCCCACTACCCCTTTACATTGCTGTCCCCCACTACCCCTTTACATTGCTGTCCTCACCCCACTACCCCTTTACATTCCTGTCCCCCACTACCCCTACCCCTTTACATTCCTGCCCCCCACTACCCCTTTACATTCCTGTCCTCAGCTCCCCCTTCACAGTACCCTCAGCTTCCTCCACAATCCACATTACTCACAGAGCAGACAGCAGCTGGACAGCTCTGCATGGATGGCGGCAAGCATGAAGCTGACATCAGAAGCAGGACATCTCTGGAAGGAGGGTGGGATCTGCATAATCTGCGGGTTAACTTGAAGTCCCGCCCTCCATCCGGAGCTGTACACTGGCTCTGATATCAGCCTCCTGCCGTCCATGCAGGGGCTTGTTCAGGATGGCTGAGCGGGCTCTTAAATGGCAGCGTGACACTGCGCCCCCCCCCCAGATTTTGCGCCCGGTGCGGTTGCCCCCCCCCCCCCAGCACCCCCCATGCTACGCCACTGGTTATGCAGAAATAAAGTGAATAATTGATACGTGGTGCCTCCAAAGATCGGCAACCTCATGTTTCTTGTTATTGTATTATTATTTTGGTTCCTGTTTTAAGGAATGTTTCTCATATTTTGTTAATAGTTTAAAAAATGGCCGTTACGGACAATTTTACTCCAACGATTGTGTTTTGGTATTTTTTCTGCAGGTAGTTGGGGTAAAAAAGGGGTTGGGGTGGTTAGAAGTTATGATGAGGTTGATTACATCTGGGGTGCTTTAGCCAAGTAGAATGTGGGGCTCACTTTGGCATCTTCTTCTTGGGTGCTAAAGGACTTTGCCCCGGCACTGTCTGGAATGGTCTCTCTAGTCTTTAAGTACTGAACTTTGATTGACAGTTTTTTTGTTGTCATCGCAGTTTTCAAAATGTCTTCCAGCTGCTAAACGGCTAGTTTCTATAAACAATAACACACAATAAAATGCATTGTATTGTGAATCTATAGTAAAATACAACCCCCCCTTTACTTCTCCCTAGTGCCAGTTTAAGATGCAAGTTATGCATAAGTCTCCATTCACTCTAGCACGACTTGTCAGGCGACTTGGTCAGCCTGACAAGTCGTGCACTGTCACGGTCCATTGACTGCTACAGGAGCCATTCTAATAGGAGCGACACAAGTCGCTCCGACTTAGAAAAAGTTCCCTGTACTACTTTGGGGCGACCTGGAGCGACTTGCATAGACATTAATTTTATAAAGTCCGTGCAAGTTGTGCTGAAGTCGCGCTGCACGCGACTTCACAGGTCGCCCCGAAGTCGGATCCGACATAGTGTGAACGGAATCTTAATGTCTGTGTTTATTTTACAGAGCTCCACAAGTAGAGCTCCACAAGAGAAGCCAAGTACAATGTAACAAATCAGACAATTACAGTATAAGAGCATTCCATGCATAGAGTAAGATCCTCAGTCTACATATTGAGCTTATAGAAGACATCAATACTAAAAAATTTCCAAGGCAAACAGAATTATATAAATGTCAGGTTTTATCATCTACAAATATCCAAAGTATTCCACTACATTAAACCATGTTAAGTAGCAGAGTGCCAAACATAAATTGCCTAGGACAGAGTAGGATAAATTCCCATCACAACACTTTACAGCAAAGGAGCCACCAAGGCCAGAAAGTACAAAACAAAGTACAAAACAAAGTTCACTGGGCACAAATGAAGAAAAAAAAAGCTGACATTGCAAAGATACGTTTAGGCTCCGTTCACATATTGGCGTCTCGGATCATGGGCAGAAATTGAGGCAATTCTGCCCGCGATCCCGATTCATTGCAAATCGCGGGGTGCCCGCGCGATTCCTGTGACTTGTAATGGCACCCCAAGTGCAGCACAACTTTGCCGAGATTGTCGCCCAAGCAACAGAATCACGGGCGCCTGGCGCCCAAAAAAATACAAGAACTTCCTTTGGGTTACAGGCGTCTGTTTGTGTGATCTTACCACAAATTGTTGGGCGACAATCGCAGAAAAATCGCACTGCATTAGGGGTGACATTGCAAGTCATGGGAATGGCACGGGCGACCCACGATTTGCAATGATTCGGGATCGCGGGCAGAATCGCGGCGATTCTGCCCACAATCCGAGATGCCGATATGTGAACAAAGCCTAAATAAACAGCAATACACTGTCCCTTACTTTGTAATTTGGATCAGTGTTGCCAACCTCCCGAAGTGAAATTTACAGGACACCAAACATTTACCGACAGTACCAATGTATTTTTACTGACACAACACATTCAATTTACTTCAAAATAGTACATAAAATTATTGGTTTCAGTGCAAATATCAACATTTAAGCTACAAACATGTACTGTAGCGTATCCACATTTTATTGAATTGGGAGCAAATTAGTTGTTTGAACTTACAATGCAATAGTTCAGGAGCCTCCGAACTTTATAAACTAAGGGCCAGTTTGCTGTCCTTTAGACCAGTGGTTCTCAAATCCGGTCCTCGGGACCCACCAACAGGCCAGGTTTGCAAGATAACTAAATTACATCACAGGTGATCTCATTTGCTTCTCAGTGATTGCAGTATTCTAGTCTGCATCCCCCAAGGTAATACTTAAAATCTGGCCTGTTAGTGGGTCCCGAGGACCGGAGTTGAGAACCACTGCTTTAGACTTTAGGGAAGCCAGACTGTGGCCAGTGGGATTTGAAAATATGCTCAGTAGGTGTAGAAATAGTCATCGGTGTCAGTGGAAGAAATAATGCTCCACTATTGGTGTCAGTGAGAGGAATAGTGCTCCATCATTGGTGTCAGTAGGAGGAATAGAGCTACATCATTGGTGTCAGTGGAAGGAATAGTGCTCCATCATTTGTCCAGTGGGAGGAATAGTGCTCCACCATTGGTTTCAGTAGGAGGAATATTTCTCCATCATTGGTGTCAGTGGAAGGAATAGAGCTCCATCATTGGTTTCAGTGGAAGGAATAGTGCTCCATAATTGGTTTCAGTCGAAGGAAAACTGCTACATCATTGGTGTCAGTGGAAGGAATAGTGCTACGTCATTGGTGTCAGTGGAAGGAATAAAGCTCCATCGTTGGTGCCAGTGGGAGGAATAGAGCTCCATCATTGGTGTCAGTGGAAAAAATAGTGCTCCATCATTGGTGTCAGTGGAAGGAATAAAGCTCCATCATTGGTGCCAGTGGGAGGATTAGTGCTCCATCATTGGTGTCAGTGGGAGGATTAGTGCTCCATCATTGGTGTCAGTAGGAGGAATAGTGCCCCATCATTGGTGACAGTGGAAGGAATAGTGTTCCATCCTTGGCATCATTCAGAGGAATTATGCCCCATCATTGATGCCAGTAGTAGGAATAGTGTTCCATCCTTGGCATCATTCAGAGGAATTATGCCCCATCATTGGTGTCAGTGGAAGGGATGGTGTTGCATTGTTGGGGTCGATGAGAGGAATAGTGCCCCAAGGGTTGCAGTTTGGAGATCACTGCAATAGTCTATACTCTAGTAGTCGGCAGAAATGTATTTCCCAATCTGATCTTAAAAAATTACTGAATATATATTCTTACAATAATTCTTCCTACTTAAAATTAATAAACCAAACAAAGCATATTATTAATGGCCCTGTTTTACCTAAACAGTATGAGACAAGTTCATCATGAATGATATAGCATGTACAGTAAACATTCTGCAGCTACATTTACAGAGAGAGAAAACACAGGAGCGGGCTTCACAGTGACTGATCACTGTGATAGCCAATCAGAGGCTATCACAGCGATTGGATGACACAAAATCGTAAGTTCCGGGTCCCAGTCGTTAGTACAGGGACCGGACCGGGGCTCCCGGGGAGACCCCCGGTCTCTGAGCTGGGAGTGTTCTGTGCAGCGTGTTCCCAGCACAAAGGGGGATACCCAAATATGCGGCCCCATAGAAAAAAGCCCTGTCCAGTGGGGCCGCATATGTGCGTACGCTGGGCAACAAGGGGTTAATGTTAATAATTTTGAAAATTAATTTGGTTTGAAGTGATTCTTTTATGCCAGAGCAGTGCTAAATTCCTCATAATGTTGTCTTTAGTGTGTTTCACTCACCTAAATTATGAAACATTATTTTGCATTACTGTTGGACTTCACAATGTATCACCATTACTCAAAGAGCCAAATTGTTTCTGAAAGCTAAAATTGAATAGAATGACTGTCTAATGCTACATGGTACATGCTCTCCCTGTTTAGAAATGACTTTAAACAATGCAGTGTGGTACCAGTGCTGACAAATTCTCCACACAAGTGCAATCTCTTCCTGCACTTATATGTGTAACCTTTTTGCCTGCAAGCAATTATCTGAAGTGCACAGACCATTCATTCATTACGTGAAAAGAAAAATAACAGACCCGGCACATTGGTGCCTTGTACATATCAAAGCATTTTGGATTTGGCAATACTACATCAGTCACAAGGTCTTCTAGGTCAATGGTCTACTAAATCTGGGCCTGCAATCTGTTTGAAAGGGACACATGTTTGAGATATACCAGATTTATTATTTTTAATGTTTTATTTATATCAAATCCACATATATTCACAAACTTTTCAGCATACTCGTAAAATATAATTTTCCTAGTTATAAAAGACGAAATGTGTTGATTTACTAAAACTGGAGAAATAATCCAGCTTTTTTTTGTCAAAGCCTAATTGAACAAGCTGAAAGAAGTTGTAAAGGCATTTTGATAAAAAGCCTTCTGGGTGTAGCAGCTCCCCCCAGCACACATAATACTTACCTGTGCCCCCCTCTACGAGTCCCTTGGCTGCCAGAGACTCTCCCTCCTGATTGGCCCTTGGCTGTCAATCAAAGTCAGTGAGCCAATCAGAGAGAGAGGAGACAGGGCTGAATGGCAGCTTCATGTTTGAATGGACACACCGAGCTGCAGCTCGACTCGGGTGCCCCCATAGCAAGCTGCTTGCTGTGGGGGCACTCAATAGGAGGGAGGGGCCAGATGCAGTACCGAGAGACCTGAAAAGAGGAGGATCCAGGCTGCTCTGTGCAAAACCAACTGCACAGAGGAGATAAGTATAACATGTCTGTTATTTTTTTGTTTTTTAAAATGAGACTTTACTATTACTTGAAGTTAGAAGCTGATTGGCTATGATGCACAGCTGCACCAGATTTTGCACTCTCCAGTTTTTGTAAATCAACCCCAATGAATATCCAATAATTATAAGAGTAACAGTGACCTTCTCTTAGGGTATCAGCAGGACCAGATTTTGGGAGCCCATGGCACTTTAGGTTTGGGGGACAACTCTTACACAGAGTTGGTTTACATTCTCAATGACAGTCTTACATTTATAAAAAGCACAACACCCCATCATTCTAAGGTCGCTTGTGCACAGACACATGCAGTCCTAGGCTACCTTCCTTAAAGTGGTTCAAAAGGCAGAAGGTTTTTTCCCTTAATGCATTCTATGCATTAAAGTATAACTAAAGGCAAAACTTTTTTTTTTAGTTTGGGATAGAGTAGAGAGGGAATAGAACCCCTGTCAGTTTTCTTGCTGTCTGTGTCCCCCTTAAGGTGATTCGCCCTCTCTATTTGTCCTGTTTGCCATTATCATCGAAAGTAAAAGAAAAAGAAATCCCCAAATTTTGGGTTGTCCTCAGAAAAGTAATAGAGGGGAAATCTTCCAATGGGGACACTAGTTCTAGTGACATGGGGGTCCCCAAGGAATTCCTTTATTGTACAGGGATTTCCTCACACTTCCTGTTTGGCTATGGGACATGGGCGATGGATCACAGATGGCAAAAAAAAAAAAAAAACTAACAGGGGTTGCTCTATCCAAAATAAAAAAAAAAGTTTTGTGAATAAACAATAGAAAAACCGCACTCCCTTTATGGATGAAAAATAACAATGATGCAAATAGTCCATATTAAACCAAAGTGCACCAAACAGTGCAAAACGGAGTTCCTCTACAATAATACCTGGTTTGTGCTCTCTTCTACCACCATCAGATAAAATTCCTACTCACCAGATACAAACATGTAAAGCGCATAAGAACTAAAAAGATATATTCTCTCATATAGATTATGCTCTCTACTGGCAATCCATGCCAATCAGATGTAAACTCCAATAGGTTGGCATGAAGTACAGGAAAAAACAAAAAGGCCCTCATAGTGTAGTAGTTTAACATTTTATTTATTGTGCATAGATAAAAACACACTTACAGATGTTGAAGTTAAAAACAAGCTTGTCTCGTGTTGCAGGGACGCCGATTTGAGTTCCACCTGCGTTCCAAGATGGCGGAAGTGTTGTGTCACGCTGACCCCATCCTACGCGTTTTGTCAGTAATGTCGGATGTCATCAGTAGTTTTGCCTATAGTTCTACTTTAAGCTAAAACATCCTTTGGGTTCAGCTCCCCCCCCCCAGACCCTTCTTTTACTTACTTGAACCCCATTTTGATCCAGCAATGTGCATGAGAGCAGCGGCTTTCTTGGGTCTCTCTGTAATCATTTGCTCACACAGCAGTTAGTGAGCTAATCAGGAGAGGGTTGGGTCAGGGCCATTCACAGGAACGTGGCTCAGGAGCGATCCTGCCTGAATGCCCCTATAGCAAGAGGCTTGCTATAGGAGCACTCGGCAGGGGGGTATAGCCAGGACTGCAGGAGGGGGGCCCAAAAAAGTCAAGGATCGGGGCTGCTCTGTGCAAAACCATTGCACAAAGCAGGTAAGTATAACATGTTTGTTATTAAAAAAAATATACTACCTTTTAGAATCACTTTAGGAGTGTAAGCACTCTATATGTGGTTCGCTTGAGCTGCCAAAATTATTTTTTAAAAATGATACAATATACCAGTACAACTTAAAAACTTGATGCCAAGCAGAAAATTACTTCTGAAGATACATTTCATAAAAAGTCATTTTTTTATTATATATTTTATATTATTTTATTATTTTTTTTTATATTTTACATATATATTTTACTTTGTTTTATATTATTTTTGTATATATGGGGGCCCCTTCTGTCAAGGGGCCCAGGGCAGTTGTCCCTTTTGCCCCCTTATAAATCCGGCACTGGGTTTCAGTACCTTAACCCAATAACTGAAACACTAGAAATGTATCCCTGTATTTGCCCCACCGACTCTCAAAAAGCCTCTTTTTCCCCAAACTGGTTCTCATTGCCCAGAAAATTTTCCACTGCCAAAAATCCCAAAGCCAGAGTAATCTTTCCCCTGTCTAGCATTTAAACAATTCCTTTAATGCAATCTGTAAAACCAGCATCAAAAGACTACCGTCCTTTCCATGTGACATGGCAAAAAGCTTACGATTGCAAATGTCAAACTCATACAGACCTCAGTAAGGCGCCCCAATATTCCTCAATCCTGTTCCACATCTACAGTAAAACATTATATGGTTTAGATTGGGATAAAGATGTCCACATTTCAAACAACGCAGGTCAACCTCTCCTATATACTCAAAATATCTTGCTGTACAAATATGGGCTCTACTGTATTAATCAATGTAGGGGATAAGTTCACCTTTCAGGAAAAAATAAAAAATGCATACATTTTTGCAGAAAAAAAGTGCACCTATTATGTTTCCCGCAGGAGCCTGCAAAGCATTGCACCGGTGATCAGTAGATCACCAGGGCCGTCTTTAAGGAAAGGCAAAAGGGGTAGCTGTCCTGGGCCCAGTCATTGTTGTGGGGCCTAAAGCAGGTGCCCCTTGAGCCTGCAGGAGCCTAACATTGCATATGTGATCTACAGGGCTGTCTTTATTATTGATTGGACCCTGGGCAAACATTGACTTGGGCCCTCCCAAATCCAAAATCCTCACTAGGCACCCCCTCTACACTTCAGGGTCCTCTCACTAGGCACCCCCTCTACACTTCAGGGTCCTCTCACTAGGCACCCCCTCTACACTTCAGGGTCCTCTCACTAGGCACTCCCTCTACACTTCAGGGTCCTCTCACTAGGCACCCCCTCTACACTTCAGGGTCCACAATGGCACCCCCTTTACACTTGCTCATGCACAGGCTAGCTAGCTCCTCGATCCCTCTGACCTTCACTGGAGTGGTCCCCTCTCTCTAGGCAGACCCTCAGGGGCAGTTTGCAGTACTCACGAACTGGGAATGCTTTCCTGAACCTTGACCCCTCTCTGCTTCGCTGGTCCTCAGCACAACGGATCCTCTCTGCAGCACAGCTCAGCCCTCTGTCCCCTCAGGCAAACCGCCTGGGACACCCGATTCCTCTGACAGGAGGAGAGACAGCTGTACTCTCCCTCCTGGGACTCTGCTTCCCGCCAAAGATGCTGCATCATATGCTCCCCTCAAACTTATACCCACTCCCAGAATGCTGTGCAGCAGAATCTGACTTTCTGGGGTAGATACAGGTCTGAGTGTGCCATTGGCTGGGTTTCCTCCACTGCCCAATGAGAACCAACACGCTTTACTGAACATACACACTGATTTTACTGTTGTTGGTTTAGTAACACTTTTCATCAGTATGATTTAGTAAAACTACAAAAATATAGAAAGCCCCCTACTTCCAACTCTATCAATCTAGTCATGTGATTATCTCATTGCTTTACTAAGCAGTCCACAGAGAGCTTTAAGTCAAACTCTAGGCATCCACTGCAACAGTAATCTTATTTTTGGTCATAAATGCTGCCGGGGGTTGGGAAAAATAGGTGATTGAATTGTGGGTTTTACTGTCACCCTTAAAGGGGTTGTAAACGCTTGCCTTTTTTTTATTGTAATAACAAACATGCCTATACTTACCTGCCCTGTGCAATCAATTTGAACAGAGCAGCCCCGATCCTCTTCTTCTGGGGTCCCTCGCCGGTGCTCCAGGCCCCTCCTCTTCTTTGGGTTCCCCCAAGGAAAGCCGCTTTCCATGAGGGCACCCCTGCGTGCATCCATTGACACAGACAGCAGATTCTGCCCCGCCTCCCACTCCCGTGTCACAGCTTTTGATTGACAACAGCAGGAGCCAATGGCTCCTGCTGCTATCAATCTGTCCAACGAGGAGAGAGACAGCAGCTGAAGCTGCTGCGCTCGTGCACATCACTGGATCGGATCGGGCTCATGTAAAAAAAAGGGGGTCTGGGGGGGAGCTGCATCACAGACGGTTTTTCTCCTTAATGCAACCTTAAGGCTTTACAACAAATTTAATCAGCACAGTGGCTGGAGGGGGTTGTATATATGCTATGGCCAACTCATTTAAAAGTTGTAGGGTGGTGCTTCTGCTGAATGCGACCCATTTAGGTTATTAAGGCTACGCTGCAAGAATAAAACAGGCAGTGAGGATGCAACATTTCGCCTCCCAGGTGCCTGTCAACAACCCTTTAAAAGTCCACTGTGGATTGCTTTTCAGAAGGACAGCACGGGCTACCGCCAGAGCAAACAAGCCCCATGGTTTTTAAAATTGAACTGTAAGTCTGGCTAACAGGAGGAGACATTAGTGTGCCAATGTGGCCATGCCATTATCATTTTCAAATGAAGATTGTGATAAGCAAACGACATGGGTCCAGGAAACTTTTATGTTTGCTACTAGAAGTAAAAGATGCTTACACAACTTCTATAGAGCAAGATGTATTTAGAATATTATTTAGGAGACTGTTTATTCTTAAAGCAGTTGTAAACCTCAGATATGAAATAAGAACAAAGCCTATCCCTCTATAGTGTGTACTTGTCTCCATTAAAGTGGTTCTAAAGGCTCAAGGATTTTTACTTTCTTGCATTCTATGCATGAATGTAAAAAAAGTTCTGAGAGCAGTATCCCCCCCAGCCCCCCCCCCCCCAATACTTACCTGAGCCCCATCATGATCCAGCATTGTGCATTGTGCACAAGAGACTTGGCTCTCCGGGCACTCTCCCTCCTCACTGACTGAGACAGCAGAGGTAACCAATGAGAAGAGAGAGGGTAGAGCCAAGCCGTGGCTCTGTGTCTGAATAGACATGAAGAGCAGCGGCTCGGGAGCGAGTTTGCTCAGGTGCCCCCACAGAAAGCTGTTTGCTAGGGGGGCAATCCACAGGAGGGAAGGACCAGGAGCTTCAGCAGGGGACCTGAGAAGAGGAGGATCTGGGCTGCTTAGTGCAAAACCACTTCACACAGCAGGTAAGTATAACCTGTTTGCTGCTTTTTTTTTTTAAAACCTTGCCTTCAATATCACTTTAAGAGAACTAAGTGTCATTTTTGTCTGCTGCCACTTTCCTCTGCTATCAGCATGAATCCCTTCTGACAAGTTTTCTGACACCAAAAGAAAAAAGGTGGCAGGGGAGGGAGCTCCAGTACACAGCCTGTGATTAACAGCCTCAGCTAAGTTCCTAATAGCCTTGCAAAATTTCAAAACCATTTTTTTCTGTGTATGTGTGCGCTATTATATGGTTCAATCAGCTAAGTTCCTGTCTGCTGTGTGAAGGGGGTGTATTCCTTCCCTCCAATCCGAGCTCTCCTCACTGAGCTCTGCAGAGTGTAACTTCTGCTCTCTGCCTCCTTTTTTCTGAGTTCTAAGACAAGCTTTAAAAATTCAGCACTTTGAACAGTTGTAGAGAAGGGAAGACTGCAGATAAACAGATACAGCTTATGTAGGATGATTTGTTTCATCTCTGTGTATCACCTGAGGCTAGTCACTTCACTGGGCATATGTAAGGATTTACAACCACTTTAGCTCCCATGTTTCAACTTTACATTTTTCAGAATGTCTCATGAAGAATGAATGCCAACTATAGAGAAAAAAAAAGTTTGATATTACAGTCAGTAGGGAACTGGAGGCCTTTTAGAAATTAGAATTATTTTTCCATAAACATTCAGTGGTTTAATGGGAATATTTTTATGTGTATTAATTTCTTCTTATAGTACTGCGCTTAATTATGATTCCATAGCATATTGCTAGAAGGGAGTTTAATGCTTGGACAAATATCAGCACTTCGTTAACTCTGCGGAAGCAAGGCCTGCTGGAGCCTTACCAAGTAGAGGGAAGGAGAGCTACACAACATATTTGTGTAATATCATCAACTCCAATATTACCCTAAAGTAGTGGTAATGTTAAACTGAAACACATTTGGGGGGCGGATTTTCAAACTCTTGGCCAGTGGAATTGTTGCTTTTCCAAAAACCTTGATGCACTGTATTATTTGCTCTAACGTTTCTGTTCCAGACCCCAGCATTTTTAAAACTTTTGGAAATTGGCTATTTTTTTTTTTTTTCTGGTATGTAGATGAGTACAGAATATTATTCAACAGCAATGTATTATTAAACCAAGACAGTAGTGTTGATCCTTTAATGTTGTAAACATTTTAAACAGCACTATCTGGTGTCTTGAATACAGCTATTTGATTTTGGAAACTAGGTTTTCTTCAAATCTTGTATCATCATCTCAATAAGGTATGAAAGATATTGCACTACCGCACAACATACAAAACAGTCAATCCAAAGAGTAGTAGCAGCCTCAGCTGACTCTGTCCAAGCCATGCCTCCGACTAATTTTGCCTCGGACCTCCATGAGTGGGTCCAGAAAACAGGCTTAGAGTCGGGATGGGTAGCAGGCAAATTAACCTGAGGCAGAAGAAGCTGAGATCAGTTTCAGGAGATCAATCCAAGAAAAATGTTAGGAGGAGAACTCACAGGACAAACAAAGCTGGGTTCCTTAAGGTAGACATTGCTCCTTCAAGAGCCACATGCAGATGACATCAAAAACATAGAAGTCTATGAAGTCCAAATAGAAGCTGCACTCCTCACAGTACTCAACCTTTTAATGATGGGTGTTTAAAGCGAATGCCATGGATGGTGCATTGCCAAAACCAGATTCAAAGAAGCAAAGTCTCCAGCACTCCAAATGAATGCGTTTCATGTGTTTATTGGAAAGACAGCATCACATAAGGCAAAAAAAAAATTTTTTTCAGAGACTCGAAAGCTCCCTATCTCAAGGCAAAATAACAGTGAATGGGGGGAGGGGCAGCAGCGATATCCCATGGTACATAGTCTACAATGTAACTCAGGCAGGCTTGATGGAAAACCTTGAAAAGTTTATTTATAAAAAATATATATAGTGATGATTAAAACATAATATAATGTGTTCCAAACCAGATCTGTGGCGTTGCTGGGGGTCACAGGGTGACCGAGCCGCTGGGTGAGCCGGAACTGTGTAGATGATCACAACAGGGAACCAGGCAGGAGGGAGAAGGATCTTATATGCCAAAAGCAGACCAGACCAGCCGGTAAGGTGGCGTGGCTTCCTCCCACACGATAGTGTGGCTGCTCGCACCGAAGCAGTGTAGACATGCCGCGGAGCCGCCAACCAGAGGTATTTGACAAAGCACAGCAGTGCGAAACATGTCGTCACGGCAACCCTGATGCTTTCCAGGCCGGGTCCCGACGCTTGCTGACGCCGATTCCGAGTATCGGCTTCCGCTGTGGATACCTCTGGTTGGCGGCTCCGCGGCACGTCTACACTGCTTCGGTGCGAGCAGCCACACTATCGGGTGGGAGGAAGCCACGCCACCCTACCGGCTGGTCCAGTCTGCTTTTGGCACATAAGATCCTTCTCCCTCCTGCCTGGTTCCCTGTTGTGATCATCTACACAGTTCCCGGCTCACCCAGCGGTTTGGTCATCCTGTGACCCCCAGCAACGCCACAGATCTGGTTTGGAACACATTCTATTATGTTTTAATCATCACTATACATATTTTTTATAAATAAACTTTTCAAGGTTTTCCATCGGAAAGCCTGCCTGAGTTACATTGTAGACTATGTACCGTGGGATAGCGCTGCTGCCCCTCCCCCCATGCACTGACTTATGCTGAATCAGCATTAATTAGCGGCAGCACCACACGGTAATTTGACTTTATTCATTCCTGAGAGTGAGAGATATCACAGTTAGCGCTGGAAGTCCCTTTGTTGTTCAAGGCAAAATAACAACCTACTATATTGCCTTGACTAGAGAACCCTGCAAGGCCCAAAAAATGTCAGTTTCCGATGCCTTATGTGAAGTTGAAGAGAGGAAGCCTGCTGCCGAAGTAACGATAAGTGATAGTCACTTGATATCCTGGAATCCATTCTCTTCTCCTCCAGTGGTGGTAGTGAGCGGACCTCAATGCTGCAGAGAAAGGTGCTGATATTATGATGTCAGTACCATAATAAGGCACCCACCAGTGTGTCCATAATGACTTGAGCTTACAGTGGTTTCAATGATGCTGGGTGTCATTCAACCTGGAAATGGGCTGGTGACCTGCAGTGGAAGATTAAAAAAAAACAATAACACGTGTTTGACTGTGCTAGAATTATTGTGTATTATATTTGGATCGCAGTCTGGGCCATGTCAGGACGCTCCTTTAAGAGTTTATAAGAGGGATTGGTTTCTCCCTAGGGAGTGCTGAACTGGATTATGGGGGATGTAGTTTGGACGGAGGGCGAGGACCATGAGATGGATGGGTAACTGAACCACACTCCCAGGGAGCTTAGGGGATCCACGGAGGATCATGGGAGAAGGTATATACTGGGGGCAGGGTGGGATGTGTACTCTCTTGCTTCGGGGACTTGTGGAGTGCGGATCACAGAACGAGAGCTGCAGAGAGACTGGATGAGATGGAGGCCTGAGAGAGCAGCCTAGGAGCCCATCCTGAGTGGAGGGGACAGCGGAGGTCACAGGAAGGTGACTGATCCAGTGTGAGAGCTGAAGGGACAGCGAGAGTCTTCCCTGTGACGCAGCATCAGAAAGAGAGGTCCTGCTGGAGGACAAGAGGGTCACTCGTGGACACTGACGTTACATTAAAGTGCCTGGTGACCTTTGGGAACCGCAAGTATATATTTGCACACAGAATACACTGACAGCAGTTAGGATCTCTTTAACATCCTTAACCTCGGATTACAAATATCACCTGAAGAGTGATAAAGAGCTCCAACTGCCGGTGAAGAAGTGCAAGGCCTTGCTAGCATAGAGACTACACTTTCTCTTATTCTTAAAGGGGGCTCCTGCTTCTAGAATATTTATGTCAGTTGATTTAGGCTGATTATTTAGCTGAACAAGAAGAAGCAGATTAAAATTTGAGGATACTATATCTGAGTCACTCTATAGCGGTTATAGCAGTAATACATTATAGTCACTCTCTTTTAATATAAACATATATATTGTTTGAGTGTTTGTTATTTGCTGGTGCCCGTCTCCCAAGCTCTGCCTTATTACTGAGATTTGGAAGATTGACACCTTACTTACTATTACTCATAGATTCATTGTTTCTTATTTGTATGCCTGTTTCATTTGCTTTATTCCAGTAAATAGTTACACTGGTATCTGAGTGTTGAGAGTATCTTTACAAAATTTCACAGAAAATGACTGAACCTGTAGTACCTAGCAGGTTGGATGTTTTTTCAGGGTCCAGGGACGGAGTGCAGAGGATGTTCCATTAACCAGCAGCCCACAAGGGGGTCGTGCTACGCACGTGTTCTGCTTTAGTTTTGGATACTAAGGAAAAGCTAGACTGCCCTTCCAGGTTTTAATGCTGTCTGTATTCTCATTGGCATATCCTTGTAACATTAAGACTTGTAGGTACTGTCGATTGAGTGTGCCAGGCAACACTTTTGTTGCCACGGCCATGGGTGAGGAGTTTACCATACAACAATATGTCAACTGTGGCACAAATTTTGTACAATATGTGGGCTGCACCACACGTCCCCTGAGAAACAGAATAGGGGAACAATATTGTGACACAAATAAATTAAATGTTAGAAATGTTTCCAATGCAACACATCACTAGGGAATGCCATCAGGGTGATCTTTCCACAGTTCGTTTTAGAGGAATAAAATGGCTGTCTCACTCACCTAGAGGAGGGGATAGGGAGAGAAGGCTACTGGGAAGAGAGGCATGGTGGATTTCTTGACTTAATTACAGATCACGTCAGGGGTAAACCTCAGATGGGATTCCATATCTGCACATACATTAAATTGTCTCTCTCCAGTGTCTCTCCTCTCTTTTGGTCTCCTTATAACTTTTTAAAATATTTTCATAGATTTTTTTTATTTTCATTTTTATCTATGTATACTATTATTGTGTAGTTTGTGGATATTAAGTGCCACATACATGGGTTTCCATAGTATATAGTATATACTACAATTGCTGATTGTCTGCAATTAATTAGGACAATGAATGTAGAGTAACTGTATACAGTATCTCACAAAAGTGAGTACACCCCTCACATTTTTGTAAATATTTTATTATATCTTTTCATGTGACAACACTAAAGAAATGACACTTTGTACAATGTAAAGTAATGAGTGTACAGCTTGTATTACCGTGTAAATTTGCTGTCCCCTCAAAATAACTCAACACACAGCCATTAATGTCTAAACCGCTGGCAACAAAAGTGAAAATGCCCAAATTGGGCCCAATTATCCACTTTCCCTCCCCGGTGTCATGTGACTCCTTAGTGTTACAAGGTCCCAGGTGTGAATGGGGAGAAGGTATGTTAAATTTGGTGTTATCGCTCTCACTCTCTCATATTGGTCACTGAAAGTTCAACATGGCACCTCATGGAAGAGAACTCTCTGAGGATCTGAAAAAAAAGAATTGTTGCTCTATATAAAGATGGCCTAGGCTAAAGGAAGATTGCCAACATCCTGAAACTGAGCTGCAGCACGGTGGCCAAGACCATACAGTGGTTTAACCGGACAGGTTCCACTCAGAACAGCCCTCACCATGGTCGACCAAAGAAGTTGAGTGCACGTGCTTAGCGTCACATCCAGAGGATGTCTTTAGGAAATAGACGTATGGGTGCTGCCAGCATTACTGCAGAGGTTGAAGGGGTGGGGGGTCAGCCTGTCAGTGCTCAGACCATACGCCGCACACTGCATCAAATTGGTCTGCATGGCTGTCGTCCCAGAAGGAAGCCTCTTCAAAAGATGATGCACCAGAAAGCCCACAAACAGTTTGCTGAAGACAAGCAGACTAAGGACATGGATTACTGGAACCGTGTCCTGTGGTCTGATGAGACCAAGACAAACGTATTTGGTTTAGATGGTGTCAAGCGTGTGTGGCGGCAGCCAGATGAGGAGTACAAAGACAAGTGTGTCATGCCTACAGTCAAGTATTGTGGTGGGAGTGTCATAGTCTGGGGCTGCATGAGTGCTGCCGGCACTGGGGAGCTACAGTTCATTGCGGGAACAATGAATGCCACATGTATTGTGTCACACTGGGCCACAGAGCAGTATTCCAACATGATAACAACCCCAGACACACCTCCAAGATGACCATTGCCTTGCGAAAGAAGCTGAAGGTAAAGGTGATGGACTGGCCAAGCATGTCTCCAGACCTAAACCCTATTGAGCATCTGTGGGGCATCCTCAAACAGAAAGTGGAGCAGCACAAGGTCTCTAACATCCACCAGCTCAGCGATGTCGTCATGGAGGAGTGGAAGAGGATTCCAGTGGGAACCTGTGAAGCTCTGGTGAACTCCATGCCCAAAAGGGTTAAAGTAGTGCTGTAAAATAATAGTGAAGCAAAAAATTTGGGGGAGCATACCCATGTATTTCTAAAGCTGGTGCAGCTATGAACCAAAAAACATGTATATTAAAAAAGAATAGCGCACACATGCAAAAGAAATTACTACCAAATTTGAAGACAATCCATAAATAAAAATGGGGATTTGATCCCACCATATGGCCATATAGTGCTCAAGCCCACCACTACGTCAAAGTACCCCATTATCAGTGGGTCCTACACTATCCATGAAAAAGAGATGAATCCAGCCTTTCTAACCCTTGGAGATAATACTCCTTGCTGGGAAAGATGTGCAAATGCACTACAGGGGACTCCTCCTATATCCACTTGATAGTGGACACTGATAGAGTACAGGTGTGTGTGGGGGGTGGGCTGGGTTGCTCAACCTCGGTAGTCTGGTCAGGCCGAATACATAATAAACAAGCAAAAAATTTGGGGGAGCATACCCATGTATTTCTAAAGTTGGTGCAGCTATGAACCAAAAGACATGTATATTAAAAAAGAATAGCGCACACATGCAAAAGAAATTACTACCAAATTTGAAGACAATCCATAAATAAAAATGGGGATTTGGTCCCACCATATGGCCATATAGTGCTTGAGTGCATTTACACATCTTTCCCAGCAAGGAGTATTATCTCCAAGGGTTAGAAAGGCTGGATTCATCTATTTTTCATGGATAGTGTAGGACCCACTGATAATGGGGTACTTTGACATAGTGGTGGGCTTGAGCACTATATGGCCATATGGTGGGACCAAATCCCCATTTTTATTTATGGATTGTCTTCAAATTTGGTAATAATTTCTTTTGCATGTGTGCGCTATTCTTTTTTAAAATAATAGTGACCACACAAAATATTGACACTTTGGGCCCAATTTGGCTAATTGACCCAATTTGGACATTTTGACTTAGAGGTGTATTCACTTTTGTTGCCAGCGGTTTAGACATTAATGGCTGTGTGTTGAGTTATTTTGAGGGGACAGAAATTTACACTGTTATACAAGCTGTACACTAACTACTTTACGTTGTAGCAAAGTGTAATTTCTTCAGTGTTGTCACATAAAAAGGTATACTAAATTATTTGTGAGGGGTGTACTTGCTTTTGTGAGATACTGTATTTCAAAGTTTTGTGTCTAAATGTAGTTATGACTAAGGCCTCATAGGCTGAAATGCATCAACTGATCTTATCCGCAGTTGTGTTCTGTGGTTCCTGAATAAAGATTTTTTAAGAGCAACTTTCTACACATGACAATCGTTTTTGGTTTGTTAAAACTGCACCACAAATGCCTACAATAGCTGGTTGTTAAGGAGTGGGCTGGGAAGCCGGTCGCCGCATCCTCAACAACCGATGAGTCATCAGCTGTCAGCGGGCTTCCCCGATGACACCTGAATGTAAAAAACAATTGCTGGTGATAAAAAAATTGGGGAAAAAACGGCACAGGGTCCCCCCCAATTTATACCAGGCCCTATGGGTGTGGTATAGATTTTGAGGGGAACCCCATGCCAAAGTTTAAAAAAAAAGTGCGTGGCCCCCCCCAAATCGATACCATACCCTTATCTGAGCATGCAGCCCGGCAGGTCAGGAAAGGGAGAGGACAAGCGAGCGCCCCCCCCTCCTGGACCACACTATGCTACATGCCCTTAACATGGGGGGGGGGTGCCATTGATGGGGACAAGTGCGTCTTCCCCACAACCCTGGCTGGTGTTTGTGGGGGTCTGTGGGGGTCTACGGACAGGGGGTTCATCGGAATCTGGCAGCCCCCTTTAGTAAGGGGACTCCCAGATCCCAGCCCCCCCATGTATGAGTATGGGGTACATTGCACCCCTACTCATTCACCAAAAAAAAGTGTCAAAAAGAAATAAAAACACAGAGATAGTTTTTGACAATTACTTTACTAAAAAAAAAACAATGTCCCACAGTGTAGATCAATTGTCAATCACGTCGCCCTCCGCCACCGCTGACCCCCCCAAAAAAAAGCTCTGCTTGTGCCGAAGGCTCCCGCCCATCTGCCGGCTCTGCCGCCTCACATTTCTTAAACAGCCAAGGGGGAAGGCCACCGAGTGACGTCACCTGGTGATGCCCGGTAACAGCTGATGACTCATCGGTTGCTAAGGACGTGGCGGCCAACTTCCTGGCCCACTCCTTAACAACCAGCTAAAATTTACACTGTACTAATTTGCCGCAACCTCGCTGCAAACACGCTGCAACCACATGCCGGTGTGGTTGCATGCGTTACTATAGACTTGAAAGAGGATTGGCTTGCGGCGCTCAAATAACAGTCCGTGTTCATAAACAGATACAATCCAATCTGCTTACCAGATGTAAAGAAATAGTGGGCCTGTCATCAAATAAGGTTGGTGTAGATTCTCTCAATACCAGCCGAGTCCACTCAGCAGAAAAGACGAAGCATATGAAATCAAACAAAAAAAGAATCTCATGGTCTAGTACATCTGGGCTAATGAAATATATATCCACAGAGGCCGCCACCAAGAACCCTTTTGCATGCCACACTCAGAAATGTCCTGGCATGCAAAAGGGTTCTTGGTGGCGGCCTCTGTGGATATATATTTCATTAGCCCAGATGTACTAGACCAGTGATGGTGAACCTTGGCACCCCAGGTGTTTTGGAACTACATTTCCCATGATGCTCCACTGCACTGCAGAGTGCATGAGCATCTTGGGAAACATAGTTCCAAAACATCTGGGGTGCCAAGGTTCACCATCACTGTACTAGACCATGAGATTCTTTTTTGTTTGATTTCATATGCTTTGTCTTTTCTGCTGAGTGGACTCGGTTGGTATCGAGAGAACCTACACCAACCTTATTTGATGACAGGCCCACTATTTCTTTCCATCTGGTAAGCAGATTGTATTGTATCTGTTTATGAACACGGACTGTTATTTGAGCGCCGCAAGCCAATCCTCTTTCATATTTTTTCTGACGGTCAATATTAGATTTTGCTGGCAGCCCCACTTTGGACTATTTTTTATTTTTTGAGCGTGGAACTTTCCTTGTTTTTTGTTACTATAGACTTGAATGGGAGGCATTAAAAGGCTCCAAATGTCTCCTGACTCGACGTGAGGTTTCAATTTTGAAGCGACGCAACGCTAATACTTCATGTTTTGATAATGTGAACAGCCCTGTGTGCTGTCTATTATATCATTCACATAGGCGTTTGGCCCCCCAAATGCTTGCTTTTAATACGACATCACTGGAACTAATTATTTTCCTATAGAAAGGTAAAACATTCTGTTCATTAGTCACTTTAAAAGATTTCATCAAATGTTCTGGGATGGAAAAGAATCTCTGTATCTAGTAGTGAACAAGCGCAGATATGGATTACAATTAAACTTGCTAAATATCTGCAATGCGTATAGTTCTGGGGACATTTCTAAGACATAAATAGATCGTTTGTAAGTGTAATTTGCTTATTCACATACAACATTTCAGAAATGGTTGGGCACATAACAAGAGAAAAATCTGTCTCAAGTCGTGCTTCTATGGTTGCAGACCAAAAACTAGCCACTGCACACAATGTGCTAGAATCCAGCAGTGAACTTTCTGCATCAAAAATTACAGATTTATCAAGTTGCATTTTGTTAGTTTATGAAATGACACATGTTGAAGGGAAAATAGATATTTTACAGGATGAGCTATTTATATTTTTCAGTTATTGATTGAATGTTTTTTGTTAGTAAATTAAATGATTGTTAAAAAAAATATGAAAATCAATGGAACTAAAATAAATAGAATAATACATGCATTATCATGAAACTTTTTTATTTATTCTACACAGTTAAATGAGCTCAGTCAAGTCTCTGTGCTCGGCACTGCACACATCTGGAACGGGTATTCTGGATGACAGGCAGACACTCATAATTAAATAAACATTTCTTCAAGTGCAGTGACTGTGCTGCTCTGGGGTAAGACCCCTTCCTTTTAGGTAGAAACTGCCAGTACAGATGGTGAGTTCAATTATATCATGGCTTGCGGATTTCGTCTAAAGTAACCAAACAAAGTGCAGTTGCTGCAGGTTAGCAATAGCTTTGGAAACTTTATGCAACAGTAAAGGGTGCGCGGATGCTTTTAAAAGATATAATCAGCAAAAGTAAATGGAGTGGGCTGGAAATTTTTGGCTAATCCCTACTTTTTCTTGACTTGTGGTTGTAGAAAGGAAAAGGGTTCATAAGGAGCCTGTCTGTGTAAATGTTAGATAAAAAAGAGGAATATGACAAAGTTGTCCATAGACACTAGAAGAGGGCCAGATGTGTAGGTGGAGAAGGTGGATGGTAAAAACCTCTGGTGCCTATTTATCTGGGGAAAAATAAAAGAGATCATAGACTGTTTCCTAACCTGTCCATTCAATCTTCATTCTGATGCTATGCTCAGCTCCCACAGACAGATAGGAGGCTGTCATGTAATGTCTGTGGCCAGGGCCAAAACAAGGGGTGGGCAGGAGGGCGGCTGCCCTTGGCACTGTGGAATTATGTGAGCTGGGGGGGAACACAAGGAGGTTGGGGGGAGATTTGTGGAGGGGGAATTTGAGGGGCTACAGGGGAAAATAATTTTTCTAGAGGGAGAAATTTTGGGAGGTGTGCTGGGAGCAGTGAATTGAGGGGATTTGTGCTAGGAGGGGGAATTTTGGGGGGGGTTTGTGCTAGAAAAAGTAATATGGTAGCGGGAAGAAGATCTGTGCTAGCAGGGGAATTTTTTTTGTTTTGGGGGGGGGGGGGGGGTGGGTTTGTGCTAGCAGGGATGATTGCCTGTATTTATGCTAGGGGGATTGGGAAGAGTTTGTTCTGAGAGGGGGTATTTGTGCTCAGAGGGGAAATTTGAAGGGTACAGGATTTGAAGTAGAAGGGGGGAGTGGTTGATTTAAGCTGGTTAAAGATTTGTGCTGGGAAGGCGATTTCAGCAGGGGGCAGATTTATTTTATTGGGAGGAAGGGGAGTTTATGCTTAGGGTTACCCCCTAGGCATGCAGATCAGTGCTCAATTTTCGGGGGTGGGGATTTTTGCTCACACAAGAGACATGCTCATACATCTTGGGGGGTGCCATTTGGCATATTCGCCCTGGGCACTAGATGACCTTGTCCCGGCACTGTCTGTGGGCACTCTATTGATCCAAAGGGAGCACAGCCAACTATGCCATACTCTCCCTGGCTGGTGGGCACCAAATATTGTCTACATGACATCTCATTCACGATCTTGTTCAGAAAGAGAAAACTTCTCACCTCCTAGCATCACTACTACACCACCACCCCACCAAGCTATGCATGCCGGTGTCCATTTCCTTATCTGGGAAAGCCCACCAATCACAGTGGGGACAGTGCCATCTTAAAAGCCTTAAATGGCCCTGGGTAATGCAGTGCACTGGGGCCCCACCTACACAGTCACCCACGAGAATAAAAATGAAAATGATCGATAAGGCGATATTGACTGGTGAAAGCTTCCAAGTTGGGCGGCTGGGTCCGGTGAACACACACACAGACAGGAGTCAGACTCGGCTGTCCTGTGGGTGCCTGTTCCCGTGGAGGCGGACAGGCATTCCTGCAGTTGTGGGCTCCCCCTCCACGGCCCAAGTGGCCTGGCAGCAGCACAGGACCAACAGGCGCTTGCCACCTGCTAAGTTCGGTGGCGGGACGAACACGGGAATCGGGACTAATGCTTGGCTGGGGCTGGGTCGGTAAAATGGCCCTGAGTGGGGACAGGCCATGCAGAGAATGCCTTAACCACTTGCCGACCGCCCGCTGCAGTTTTACTGTGGCAGGCTGGCTCGGCTGCAAGTTACGACATAGCCCTACATCAGTCGCGTGCTCGCGATTGTCGCCGGGCACCCGCAATCGCTCCCCGCTGAGAGAGAAGGACGGTCAGCTGTTGTAAACGCAGCAGACCATTCTTCTCTCTGAAATGATCACAGAGTGCCTGTGATCCTACTATATAGGATCACATGTCTCTGTGGTAATTTCACAAGCCCATCCCCATACAGTTAGAAAACACCCCCTAGGCTCACACTTAACCCTTTGATCACCACTGTGTTAACACCTTCCCTGCCAGTGTCATTATTACAGGAACAGTGCATATTTTTAGCACTGATTACCGTAGTAATGTCACTGGTCCCCCCCAAAAGTGTCAAAAATGTCAGTCAGGGGTCCGATCTGTCCACCGCAATGTCGCAGTCCCGCAAGAAATTGCAGATCACCGCCATTACTGGTAAAAAAAAAAAAAAACAATAAAAATGACATAAATCTTTCCCGTAGTTAGTAGACGTGATAACTTTTGCGCAAACCAAGATTTTTTTTAACAAAAATATGTAGCAGAAAACAAATTGGCCTAAAATGTTAAAAAATTTTGATTTTTAAATTTTTTTTTGGGAATGTCATATAGCAGAATGTGAAAAATATTGTTTTTCTTTTTCTGAATTGTCACGCTTTTTTTTTTTTTTTTAGCGCAAAAAATAAAAATCGCACAGGTGATCAAATACCACCAAAAGAAAGCTCTATTTGTGGGAAAAAAAGGACATCAATTTTATATCGGTATAGCGTCGCATGATCGCGCAATTGTCCGCTAAAGTAACCCAGTGCCGAATCGCTAAATATGGCCTGGTCATTAAGGGGGCTAATCCTTCCGGTCCAGAAGTGGTTAAGCCAGCCAGCAATAATACTTACATATATGGTCTCTACCATCTGTACAAACAATATTATCACAATGTAGCTTATTTATATTGCTAATCTATATGGAGTATGATGCACTTCATGTTGCTAAACAGCCAATCCATCCTTCAATAAACTTAAAAACATAGAAGAGTGATGGCAGAAATGAGACCAAGTGGTTGATCAATTCTGCTCAATTTTTTGGTTTATTTTGTTTTTTCTATTCTTTTTACTTTTTTTTTTCTGATTATAGATCTATGTTTGTCCCAAGCATGTTCAATACCACTTATAGTTGACAGACTCATTATCTCTGCTGGGAGTCTATTCCAAGTAGGAAGTCTATTCTGAAAGTCTATTTCTATTCAGCTACAGGTGGTCCCCGGGTTGCAAACATTTGACTTACAAACAACTCCTACTTACAAACGGAGGGAGACAACAGGAAGTGAGGATAAATCTCCCCCTAGGAAGGGAAATTCACTCCTGTAAGAGTTCTCATGAGAAAAAGGTGTCTATTTACAAAAGCATAGCCCTTTGTTCAGCAAATTTTTATGTACATTTGCTCATTCACTTACGAATGTTCTTTTATTATGGGTAGTAGTAAAATACTGCATTATGGCCACTAGATGGAGCTGAGGAGCATAGGAAATACATGCTTTTTTAACCACTTTAAGACCGGATATTTTAGGCCAGTTTGTTTTCTGCTACATATTTTTGGTAAAAAAAATCACAATAAGCGTATTTTGATTGGCTTGCGCAAACGTTATCCCGTCTACTAACAACGGGAAGATTTATGTCATTTTTATTGTTTTTTTTTTTTTTTTTACCAGTAATGCCAACGATCTGGGATTTTTAGCAGGAGTGTGACATTGCAGCAGACAGATCGGACCCCTGACTGACATGTTTGACACTTTTGGGGGGACCAGTGATATTACTACAGTAATCAGTGCTAAAAACATGCACTGTTACTGTAATAATGCCATTGGCAGGGAAGGGGTTAACAGTAAAGGTGATCAAGGGGTTAAATGTGACCCTAGGGGAGTGATTCTAACTGTATGGGGGTTGGGCTTCTGAGATGACCATAGAGACATGTGATTCTATATAGCAGGATCACATGAGCTCTGTGATCATCCCAGGGAGAAGGACTGTCGGCTGTGTTTACAACAGCCGACCGTTCTTCTCTCCCAGCGGGGAGTGATCGAAAGTGTCAGTCGGCAATCGGAGCCGCCTGACACACGCATCGGCTTCCCCGCTGACGAGTGGGGGCAGGAGCGCGCCGTCGGCGGCGCACGCTTGCCCCTAGCTCCTTCCAGGCAAATCCTGTATGCATACGTGGTTTTGCCTGGGAGAGCCACTCTGCCGCCGTATATATACAGTATGTGGTCGGCAAGTGGTTAAACCAAAGTCACACAACAGTTCCAGAGAACGCTAGAGGGAATTAGCAAATCAATTTAAACATTATAGTAAAAAGCCTTTTTGTATATAGTTGTTTAAAACACCATTCCTCAGGAAAGTACCCTTTCGTGTCTTTTGAGATGACCTTAAAGAGAACAACTTGGCACTGAATATTTTTTTAGATATTTACATATTTTATATTTATACACCATGCATAATCAGGTTAAATAAAGTCAGTTAAGGTAATCCTTCCTCTTAGCTGAGATCCTCCATGAAATGTATTTATTCAGTTGCCCTATTATGTACTGTTTCCAGTCCCATAACATCCTTTTTGTGAACTGGCGTCTAAAGTACATTTCATATACAAGATTAGGTGTTACTAATGATTTGTATATGTGTAAGATTATATCTCTCTCGTGAAGCTTATGCCTCTTTTAATACAAGAAATTACCTTGCTAGCTTTAAAAAGTGTGGATTGGCATTGTGTGCATTTATTATGTCTATCAAGGACCCTGGAACTTTCCTTATTGATTTACCAGATTTAACCCTTTTATGCATGCATAATTCAACCTACTGGTGCACAACTTTACATTCATCCACAATAACCTTCATTTATCTGCACAATTAACAAGTATATCGAGGTAAAAAATAGCTTGCCAAAGCAAACACTGAAATGGTACATTAAGGCCCTTTTCACACTTGTGCGACTTGTCCTGCGACTTGGGACTGCAAAGTCGCATGACGAGTTGTACCCCATGATTTCCAATGAGTACCATTCATGTCTGTGCGACTTCAAAGTAGTCCCTGCACTATTTTGGTCCGACTTTAATGCGACTTGAGGTCCATAGACCTTAAGATTACACAGGCAAGTCGCGTCGACGTCTCATTGATGTCACAGAAAAGTCGTGCGACTTTTAGGTCGTACAAGTGTGAAAGGGGCCTTAATCCCAAGTAATGATCCATTTGTATATACTACATCCAACCCTAGGCCAGTCAGAGTATAAATCCTTTTACAGACTGATTTTTCTAAACCTATACGCTCTAAGTGCCGGTCTGCATTGCATTCGGGACCAAGGTCGCACAGGACCCTTTTTTGGTCCACACCAGAATCAAATCGCATGGGTGTTCACATCTATGCAATCCGATTCATGTCCGAACTGACAGTTCACACTGCGATATGTGAACTGATCTGGGGTTGTCGGCAGGGCCGGCCTTTGGGGTGTGCGAGCTGTCGCTCAGGGCGCCATGGGCAACAAGGGCGCCGTGCGGCCATCACAGCTCGCAGAAGATCAGGCGATCTAGGCCGCACAGCGGGAGGTGAACGGCGACCACGGCCTGGACAGGGTTAACACAGGCCGCGGCCGCCGCTTACCTCCCGCTGTGCGGCTGTGCCTCGGTCACCCGTACTGATGCAGTGAGGCGAGCTGTGTATTACACACAGCTCAACCTCCGATCCTTTCACGCTGACGATCTCTCCTCCCTCCCTGCACTGATGCCAGAGTAGAGATCGTCAGCTCCTCCTCGCCCCGCCCCTTCTCCTCCTCCTCCCGCCCGCCCACACTCCCGGGGATGTGTGGGCGGGAAGTTTAAAGAAAAAAAGCTGCAGAGAGCAGAAGGTAAGTGAGGTCTCTCTCCATCAAAAAATGTAAGGGGGGCTCTGTGTGAGGGGGGCTTTGTGTGGGGGGGGCTCTGATGTAAGGGGGCTTTGTGTGGGGGGTCTGTGATGTGGGGGGGGCTCTGTGTGGGGGGGCTCTGATGTAAGGGGGCTTTGTGTGGGGGGTCTGTGATGTAAGGGGGGCTCTCTGATGTGGGGGGCTCCGTGGGGGGGGTGTCTGATGTAAGGGGGCTTTGTGTGGGGGGGGGGTCTATGATGTAAGGGAGACTCTCTGATGTGGGGGCTCTGATGTAAGGGGGCTTTGTGTGGGGGGTCTCTGATGTGAGGGGGGCTTTGTGTGTGTAGGGGGGCTTTGTGTGGGGGGTCTCTGATGTGAGGGGGGCTCTGTGTGGGGGGGTCTCTGATGTATGGGGGTCTCTGATGTGAGGGGGGCTTTGTGTGTGTAGGGGGGCTTTGTGTGGGGGGTCTCTGATATGGAGGGGGGTCTCTGATGTTAGGGGGGCTCTGTGTGGGGGGTCTCTGATGTAAGGGGGGCTTTGTGTGGGGGGTCTCTGATGTGAGGGGAGCTTTGTGTGTGTAGGGGGTTTCTGATGTTAGGGGGGCTTTGTGTGGGGGGGTCTGTGTGGGGGGGGGGTCTCTGATGTGTGTGGGGGGGGTCTCTGATGTAAGGGGGCTTTGTGTGGGGGGTCTCTCATGTAAGGGGGCTCTGTGTCTGGGGTTTCTGATGTGAGGGGGTCTCTGTGTGGGGGGGTTCCTGATGTTAGGGGGGCTTTGTGTGGGGGTCTCTGATGTGTGCGTGGGGGGTCTCTGATGTAAGGGGGGCTTTGTGTGGGGGTTTCTGATGTGAGGGGGGCTCTGTATGGAGGGGTCTCTGATGTTAGGGGGGCTTTGTGTGGGGGGTCTCTGATGTAAATGGGGCTCTGTGTGGGGGGTCTCTGATGTAAGGGGGCTAAGTTATTAGTGATCATTAAAAAGAAAAGTCAAATAAAGTGCAAAAAAGGTGCAAGAAAGTGTGCGGGGGGGGGGGGCGCCACAGGATTAGCTCGCACAGGGCGCCCGAACACCTAAGGCCAGCCCTGGTTGTCGGTAACTTTGTATCGACACTCCCAGCAGTTCCATATGGCAGTGTAAACTGCCTGCGTGTGGAGTGCGATGCGGGAACCCGCAGTGGATTCGCAGGGATCCCGCATCGCATATGTGTGAACCGGCACTCAAGCCAAACTGAACTTTCAGTTTAACCACTTCAGCCCCGGAAGATTTTACCCCCTTCCTGACCAGGCCCTATTTTCTGATTCGGCACTGCGTTAATTTAATGGACAATTGCGCAGGCGTGCGACGCTGTACCCAAACAAAATTTACGTATTTTTTTTTTTACACAAATAGAGCTTTCTTTTAGTAGTATTTGATCACCTGTGCGATTTTTAATTTTTGCGCTATAAACAAAAAAAGAGCGACAATTTTGAAAAAAAAAAAAAAAACAATATTTTTCACATTCTGCTATATGACATTCCCAAAAAAAAATTTAAAAAATCTAAATGTTTTAACATTTTAGGCCAATTTTTTTTCTGCTACATATTTTTGGTAACAAAAAATTGCAATAAGCGTATTTTGATTGGTTTGCGCAAAAGTTATCGCGTCTACAAACTACGGGAACGTTTTATGTCATTTTTATTTATTATTTTTTTGTTTTACTAGTAATGGCGGCGATCTGTGATTTCTTAGCGGGACTGTGACATTGCGGCAGACAGATCGGACCCCTGACTGATATTTGACACTTTTGGGGGTACCAATGATTTTACTACAGTAATCAGTGCTAAAAATACGCACTGTTACTGTAATAATGACACTGGCAGGGAAGGGGTTAATTGTGTGGGTGATCAAGGGGTTAAATGTGAGCCTAGGGGAGTGATTCTAACTTGGGGTGGGGTGGCTTATGATATATATAGAAGGATCACAGGGGCTCCATGATCATTCCAGGGAGAAGGACGGTCGGCTGTGTTTACAACAGCTGACCGTTCTTCTCTCTCAGTGGGGAATGATCGCGGGTGTCAGGTGGCAATCAAAGCCGCCTGACACACGCATCGGCTTCCCCCTTACGAGCAGGGGCGGGAGCGCAGGCGGCGCGCGCTTGCCCCCTAGACTCCCGAGAGCGAGCGCCATACATGTACGCGGTTTGCCTGGGAGCGGCTGCCTGACGTAGTACATCTGTGGCAGGCGGTCGTAAACAGGTTAAATTAGCTAAATACATTGCAGGTGCATCAAAACAAAAGATGCTCAAAGTTTGCAGTGCTTTTTCTTTAAAAAGCAGCCACACCCTGAGTAGAAAAGCCTGTCCCCTGTGACCATACTGCAGAGTCCTTTCTCTCTGTGTGGAATAGTGGTCTCTCTGCAGAGGTCCACCACACCTCTTGCTAAGTCAAGCCCACAGCTCACCAATCAGCAACACTCATGCTTTGCTTTTTTTTTTTTTTCCATTTTGGGTAGAGCAAGGGAGGGTATTTTTTTTTGCCATCTGTGTCCCATTGTGGAGATTTCCCTTCACTTCGTGTCCCATAGCCAAAACACAAAGTGTGGGGAAATCCCTCCAAAATGAGAGAATCATGGGGTGTCACCAGGGTCACCAGAACTAGTGTTCTCATTAACCTTCCTAGCGGTATTCCCGAGTGTGACTCGGGGTTAAATTTCAGTGCCAAAAGCGGTAACCCCGAGACACACTCGGGGTACCGCTAAGGAGATCGCTGGATCCTGTAAGAGAGGGTACTCACCTTGTCCCCGGGCTCCAGCGATGTATCACGGCGGTGTGTGGCGGCGGATCTTCCTCCCGATCCTCTCCGTGCCCCGGCTTCCGTCTCCTGCGACGTGACGCTCGCAGGGGGGTGGAACCGGTGGCAAATTCAAAAAGTAAAACACACCAAACACACTGATACATTATAATCCTATTGGATTACATTACAAAATAAAATAAATTCACATTAGTTTGCCCCCCAGTGCCCTTTCCTGCAGTTTTACTGTACTTTATATATATACATACTTTAACTTATTTATAGTTATTTATTACAGTGGGTACGGAAAGTATTCAGACCCCCTTAAATTTTTCACTCTTTTGTTATATTGCAGCCATTTGCTAAAATCATTTAAGTTCATTCTTCTTCCTCATGAATGTACACATAGCACCCCATAATGACAGAAAAACACAGAATTGTTGACATTGTTGCAGATTTATTAAAAAAGAAAAACTGAAATATCACATGGTCCTAAGTATTCAGACCCTTTGCTGTGACACTCATATATTTTACTCAGGTGCTTTCCATTTCTTCTGATCATCCTTGAGATGGTTCTACACCTTCATTTGAGTCCAGCTGTGTTTGATTATACTGATTGGACGTGATTAGGAAAGCCACACACCTGTCTATATAAGACCTTCCAGATCACAATGCATGTCAGAGCAAATGAGAATCATGAGGTCAAAAGAACTGCCTGAAGAGCTCAGAGACAGAATTGTGGCAAGGCACAGATCTGGCCAAGGTTACAAAAAGATTTCTGCTGCACTTAAGGTTCCTAAGAGCACAGTGGCCTCCATAATCCTCAAATGGAAGACGTTTGGGACGACCAGAACCCTTCCTAGAGCTGGCCGTCCGGCCAAACTGAGCTATCGGGGGAGAAGAGCCTTGGTGAGAGAGGTAAAGAAGAACCCAAAGATCACTGTCGCTGAGCTCCAGAGATGCAGTCAGGAGATGGGAGAAAGTTGTAGAAAGTCAACCATCACTGCAGCCCTCCACCAGTCGGGGCTTTATGGCAGAGTGGCCCGACGGAAGCCTCTCCTCAGTGTAAGACACATGAAAGCCCGCATGGAGTTTGCTAAAAAACACCTGAAGGACTCCAAGATGGTGAGAAATAAGATTCTCTGGTCTGATGAGACCAAAATAGAACTTTTTGGCCTTAATTCTAAGTGGTATGTGTGGAGAAAACCAGGCACTGCTCATCACCTGTCCAATACAGTCCCAACAGTGAAGCATGGTGGTGGCAGCATCATGCTGTGGGGGTGTTTTTCAGCTGCAGGGACAGGACTACTGGTTGCAATCGAGGGAAAGATGAATGCGGCCAAGTACAGGGATATCCTGGACAAAAACCTTCTCCAGAGTGCTCTGGACCTCAGACTGGGCCGAAGGTTTACCTTCCAACAAGACAATGACCCTAAGCACACAGCTAAAATAACGAAGGAGTGGCTTCACAACAACTCCGTGACTGTTCTTGAATGGCCCAGCCAGAGCCCTGACTTAAACCCAATTGAGCATCTCTGGAGAGACCTAAAAATGACTGTCCACCAACGTTTTCCATCCAACCTGACAGAACTGGAGAGGATCTGCAAGGAGGAATGGCAGAGGATCCCCAAATCCAGGTGTGAAAGACTTGTTGCATCTTTCCCAAAAAGACTCCTGGCTGTATTAGATCAAAAGGGGGCTTCTACTAAATACTGAGCAAAGGGTCTGAATACTTAGGACCATGTGATATTTCAGTTTTTCTTTTTTAATAAATCTGCAACAATGTCAACAATTCTGTGTTTTTCTGTCAGTATGGGGTGCTATGTGTACATTCATGAGGAAGAATGAACTTAAATGATTTTAGCAAATGGCTGCAATATAACAAAGAGTGAAAAATTTAAGGGGGTCTGAATACTTTCCGTACCCACTGTATATTGTAATTTATGATTTTGTGCTTCAAACTTTATCATACCCGAGATGTTATAAAGAAGAACGCACAGTAAAAAAAAAAAAAAATCATATGTAAATAGTTGGTTTGGGCTGCTCGTCCTTAAGAATTACTAGCAAAATAATTGTAAAGCTTTCAGCACCTAAAATCGGAAAGAATCATACCGCCAAGGAGGTTAAACCCCCCCCCCCCCCCAATACTGTTTTGGTGTCAACCCAAAATTTGCAATTTTCCTTTACTTTTACTTCCGATAATAACAGTAAACAGGACAAATAGAGAGGGTGAACGCAGACAGCAATAAAAACTGACAAGAGATTTAATCCCTCTCCACTCTATCCAAAATAAAAATAAAAAAAGGTTTGCTTCTAGGTACACTTTAAACTAAAGTTCAGCTGGGCTTTAACTTGACTGAACACATTACCTGTTTGCCAGGAACCTTATCATCACTTTAGCAAAATCCACAGAAAAGGGTAACTACTAATCACATCCGCTACTAAACCCAAGTTAAGACCCGTGTACAAGCCCGAATTTCTGTTTGACCAGAAGGCATGAACTTCTAGTTCGATCAAAACACAGGTTCAGACTGAAAGAATATGTGAATCCCCATGTTGTAAAACAACCCATTCAGTCCCCAGTCAGACTAGCGTGACTTGTCAGCCTGACAAGTGGCGCTCGGTCGCTCGCCATTGATTAGCAAAGGACCCGTTCTAATAGGAGCGACACAAATCGCTCCGACGTAGAAAAAGGGTCCTGTACTATTTGGGGCGACCTGGGAGCGACTTGCAATGACTTCCATTATGTGAAGTCCCTGCAAGTCGCGCCAAAGTCGCCCCTCGAAGTCGGATCGCGCCAGTCTGAATGGGCTGTCAGTGTAAATAGAAATTAAAGGCAAAATATTTGTGTATAGAAATAAAATCAAATATTGTAAGCACTTTTTTCCCCTTTTTATATGTGATCAGATATTGTCTGTTCTCAGCTGCACAAGAGCTGGAGGAGGAGAAACAGCATCACACTGACCTTCCCAGTGAGAGTGAATTGGAGGGGGGAGGTGAGGGGCATGTCAGGACAAGTCTTATGATTGGAGGAGAGCAGGCTGGGTTCTCAGCACAGCTAGAGAACTGATCATGGTGTGTTTTCCTGCTTAATGTGGTAACACCAGGGATTTCATACAAAGGAAGCAATACAAAGTGAACAGGATACTTTTTCATATAAGTACACGTTACAGCAGGCTCATATCAGGAATATGAAATGTTGGGTTTACATAATCTTAAACGTAGCTTGTTTGGGCATTCATCTGAACTCCAGGAGCAGTGGGAGTGGAATGGTTTACCACTGCTATATAGGACAGTTTCTTTTTTCCCCGATAATGGTTGTAAAGAAAGCAGCGGGTGCTGGCAACCATTGTGTCTTTTGCAATCAGTGATGTAATTTGGTCACATTCACTTTCTGGCTGGGAAACCCCAGACATGTTTAGCACCCTCCTAGGTGGGTGCTAGGAAAAAAGCATATATTGGCCCTGTCTGCTTATCAGGGGGGCTGGATCTGTTAGCTGTCCTGTCACATGCCTCCAGGTGTGGCGTGTTGAGTCTGGTGAGTCTCCCCACTGTATCCAATGAGGGATCTTGTTGGACAGTGGAGGAAACCTAGCCAATAGCATACCAGGGTTTATGACTGTGCCAGTGGGCGGGGTTTGCCGCAGTGCACCCTGGGATTGGAAATAAATCTGGAGGGGGCATGTGACAGAGTGTCTTTTGGCAGGAGCATCAGTCCCAGGAGGAGGTGACGGCTGTCTCTCCTCCTGTAAAAGGAGAAGGTGGTCCAGGCAGTTGGCCTAGGGACCGGAGGTTTAGCTGGGTTGCAAGGGATCCAGAGTTGCTGACTGAGTGGAGCTGCTGGGCAGAGATCTTCAGGAAAAACAATGTCGTGAGTACTCAAGATCTGCCCAGGGGTCTGCCTGGAGAGGGGACCACTCCAGAGAGGTCAAAGGAGATCCAGGAGCCAGCTAACCAGGAATGTACAGTAAAGGGGGTGCCAAGTAGTAAAGCCCTGAAGTTTGGGGAGTAAAGGGGGCGCCGGGAAGGGCCCTAAAGTGTTCAGCAATACAGTTTGCATTAAAGTCAGCTACCTCAGGAAGGAGTACTTTGGGGAGCTGAAATGGACTTTTCCACAGTCAGAGGTGAAGTTCTAGTAACTGGCCTAGCCGAAGCCAGCATCAGTCAGTGTTAACCAGTGTCAGTGAAGCGCTAATCAGCGTCAAGCAGCATTTTTCAGTATCCCTGCCTAATTGTGCAAAGTTCAGTTGTTGGAGTATCCCACTTCTCCCTTCTCTCATCCAAGTTCTCAAATACACCCTAAAAACCAAAGAAACTGGACTGGTTCTTGTCTGAGGTGCTCACACTTGAAAAACGTGCTTAAAGGTACTGTTGTTGCTAGCGGTAACCCAGGGGGACCCACACTCAACAGCTCCCTTGGGAGTAGTGCTACACATGTAAAAAAAAGGGTGCAGATATAGTGGCTGACATATAGCCACAAGGGCATGGCCAAATTTGATCAATGACATCAAGGGGTATACCCTGTTCCCCTGTTTATATTCCAGATGACAGCTCAGCTGTCATTTGCAAATAGTGACCAATGGGATCTGACCTATCAGCAGGGGTTTTTTTCAGCAAGTAGAGGGTGTCATTCATTGTGATTGAGGAGGATTCACATTGCAGGATGATGAAATTAATGATAGATTTATAATATGGGACTTTTTTAGCTTTTTTTTAATAAGGAATTTTTCAAAAAGTGTGTGTTTTTGTTTTCCATTTACATTTTTGTGTGAAAGAGTATCAGTACTGTGTACCTTATTCCTTCATGAATAGCCCCCCTCCAGTAGGCCTACACAACCAATAGGCCAGGGTTGCTGTGAAAAGGCTATTGTCTTCCTCAACATTAGGACAAGCTGATTTGCCAGGGGGTCCCCCTGGCAAGGTACCCTCCCATCTTAAGGGCATGTCACCTGGTATGGTTCAGAAGGGAATAGGTCTGCATGCTCTCCACCCCCTTCTCCTGGCTGGCATGCTTGGAGAAGGGTCTGGATTTTGGGGGGACTCCACACTTTTTTTCTTGTTTTTTTTGCATGGGGTTCCCACATAACACTAATAGCAAGTATTGAGTATGAAATTTGGGGGGGGGGCTCCAGACCATTTTTTTTGGTGGGGACCCCCTTGACATACTGTACATACCAAGCCCTCATCAAGGATAAGGGTCTGGTATGTATTGTTAGAAGGAAACACTCAATATTTGGTGTTTTGTGTAGGGATTCCCATTAACATGTATACTGGATCCTCATCAAGGATAAAGGTTTAGTATGGATAAGGTGGATCTCCAGCTGCTTTCTTTACAAACAGCAGTAAGCAGCCAGGAGCTGTCATTTACCAGCTATTTAAACAGCATTATTTTCTTTGTGTAGCACCCTCCTACTCAGGTGTTAGATATAAGATATAGTTTGGCATTTTCTGCTCAACAGGAAAGCAGCAGGAAAACCATAATTGCTCCATCTGCTTATCAGAGGAGTTTGATCTATAGTTAGGCCTGCTCAGTGTGCTCAGTGTGTATTCATCTGATCTGAGGGAGTGTCCCCACTGTGTCCAATAGGGAGGCATGTTGGACAGTGGAGGAAACCTGGCCAATGATACACAGGCTTTTGTAACCGTCCCAGTGGGTTGGCACATGGAGAGGTGCATCATGGGATTGGAAATAAAAGCGGAGAGCATCTGAGGCAGAGGGTCTTTTGGTGGGAGCAAAGTCCCAGGAGGAGGTGGACGGCTGTCTCTCCTACTGCTGAAGTGAGTATGGTGGTCCAGGCAGTCGGCCTAGGGACCAGGGGTTGAGCTGTGCTGAAAGGATTCAGTGTGCTGACCAAGTGGAGCTGCTGGGCAGAAGACTTCTGGAAAAACAGTATCGTGAGTACTTAAGGTATTACCCAGGGATCTGCCTAAGAGAGGGGACCACTCCAGAGAGGTCAAAGGGATCATGGAGCCATTTAACCCAGTATGTTACAGTAAAGGGAGTGCCAAGTTGTTAAGCCCTGAAGATAAGGAAGTAAAGGGGTGCCAGGAAGGGCCCTGAAGTTGTTCAGCAGTACAGTCTTTATCAAGGAATAGCTTGCCTTAGGAAAGGATTACCTTAGGAAGCTCAAGTGACTCTTTTCACAGCTAAGTGTCAAGTGTTATAGTGGCCTAGCCATGACTAGCTCTACACAGCGTTACTCAGCGTTACTAAGCGTCAACCAGCGTTAATCAGCGTTAACCAGCGTTAATCAGCATTTTTCAGACCTTCCCTGCCTATTGTGCATAGTTCAGTTCAATTGGAGTATCCCACTCATCCCTTCTCCTATCCAAGTTCCTAATAAAACATAAAAACCAAAGAAACTGGACTGGCCCTGGAAACATGTCAGAATGTTCTACTGTTGCTAATGGTAACCCAGGGGAACCCACACACAGCAGCTCCCATGGAAGTAGTGCTACATTTGTAAATGTTGTTTTTGCTGTAGTAGTTTGTATATATCATACAGATACATAATTACATAATAGGTTAAAGCAGTTTTTCATCCTCCCCACCACTGTTTTTTTTTTTTTATAACCCTAACCATTATGGTGGTGAGATCAGCACATTTAGGATACTCCCCCACCCAACGGATCCAGCGCTGTCCAGCAGAGATCCTCCTCTCTTCTGGCAGCACTTGGTCCCGCACCGCCATGTTTTGCCAACCTTCATTCAGAGGTTGCCGGCTGTTCCAGATTCAACCGCCACGTCTCACGATGACACCCCGCTAGGCCTGCCCCCTCCTCTTTTACTGAATAAAAGGCTTTGCCTACTGGGATATGTGACCTTTATATCTCAGGAGGAAAACTGGAAGCAGGGCATGTTTTTTGCCTAGGCCAGTGAAGTGCAAGGGGGTTCAGGGCCGGACAAGATCCCTAATCAGGCAGGGGACCGGAGGAGGGGTGGAGAGGAGGGATGATGATATGGAGGGGAAAGATCTGCTTTAAAGTGGTTCTAAAGCATTCTATGTATGAACGTAAAAAGTCTTCAGCGTGCAGCTCCCCCCTCAGCCCCCCCCCTCGTTATACTCCTGATCCAGCAATGTGCACAAGAGCAGAAGCTCTTCCCGAGTCTCTGCCACCTCATTGGCTGAGACACAGCAGAGGGAGCCATTGGCTCCCACTGCTGTCAATTACAGCCAGTGAGGAGGGGGTGGGGGGTGGGGCTGAGCCATGTCTGTGTGTCCCATGGACATACAGAGGTGGCTCGGGAGCGAGCATGCACAAGTGCCCCCAGAGCAAGCAGCTTGCTTTAGGGGCACCAAACAGGGCAGAGGAGCCTAGAGCCCCAGCGGGATACATAAGAAAAAGAGGATTGGGTTTGCTATGTGCAAAACTATTGTATTGATCAGGTAAGTATTACATGTTTGTTATTTAAAAAAAGATCGGAACCTTTACTATCACTTTAAAGACATCTCTTAGGCATGGTATTTAGGAGACTTTGCATTTTTAATGTGCCCTTTTAAGCATTTAAAATTGCTGCTTCTTATCATATGGAACTGTCCAGCCCCCATCCCATTTGTTTGGCAACCTCTTGCCTCTTATCCTAGAAATTTGCCATTACTGTTTTTTAACATCCGTCTTCCATTGACTTTAATATAGGTATGTTCTGCACATCCCTGTTGACTAGAAGAGGTCCACTGCATGTAGCAATCCACAGACATCCACCAACAAGTGGCAGGCCACAGATAATTTTTAGAACTCTCCAAGAACATTCAGCCTCTGCAAAACAAAACATTGCCATTTCCTTGATCTATGTAACACTGCTACATATTTATTAGTGAACATTATAAACCCCTTCCTGACTGGCCCATTGTAATATGACAGCTGGGCGGGAGCCCTATTATCCTGGGAGGACATCATATGACGTATATAAAATCGCACCCCACGGTCCCTGCTCCGTTTCAATCTGTCACCCGCTGTGTCCACCCCGGCCGGGTACCATGTGAATGCTGTGGCTAGTCACAGCAGATCCCATGACAATTGTACACAATGAAAGGATATGATTAATGCTTTTCATTGTGTATGTAGCACTGTCCCCGTAGGGCTTTCTGTATGATAACTTCTTGGGCCTCCTCTGATTACCAGCCCCTAGTCACTTAGGGTACAGTTCACAAATCCCTCCTTACTCCCGATGGCTCGTCACCCAATAAACAGTCTAGGGGTATTGGTTTTTAGTGTTTATTTTGGAACTTGGATGGGAGAAGGGAATAGTGAGATACTCCAACTGTAACTATTCACAATGGATAAGGACAACTCTAACTTGGCCTCACCAGGTTGCTTAACCCATACTGCCACATGTATGGAAAGGGTTAAGTCCCCTTGCTCTTTCTCTCCAGCAATAGACTTGTTGAACTACATTCTCTTAGGGACACTCACTAGCATCCCCTTTAGTGACACCCATCCACTGACTCTTCTAGCTGCAGGGGTGGCCCCCCTCAGGTCAGGCCCCTTGACACAGATCTGTACTCACTGTACTGCAGAATCAGATCCTTCAGTGTCTCCCCTCTTAGTCAGCTTCACAGGACCTCTGGGTTCAGTTCCTCACTAGCACTCTCCAGGCCCTTAGGTCGACTACCTGAGGCTGCATGGTACCTCTACAGAGCAGGAGGCAGCCGCACCCTCCCCCTGGGATTCTGCTATCCAACCGAAAGACCCCGAGCACATGTGCTCCTGGCATTTATTTTTTTTTGCCTGGTTTGAGGAACCAAAACGTTTTTGAGACTATAAACAAGGGATGTTGGCATACCACACTTCAGCGCCGGTTCACATTGCAGCGACGCTACTTCGCACTGCGACCTCCGAGGTCACGGTGCGAGCAGTGCGCCGCGACCTCGGAGCGGCCGCTACGGACTTCATAACATTGAAGTCTATGGCGGTCGCCTCCTGGTCGCCCCAAAGAAGCTCCGGACCCTTTTTCTAGGTCGGAGCGACTTGTGTCGCTCCTATTAGAACGGGTCCGCAGCTTCCCTATGGGAGGCGACCTGCGGCGACCTGTGAGGCGACCAGGTCGCCTCACAGGTCGCCCTAGTGTGAACCGGCACGAAATTAAATTATATATATATATATAAAGAAAATAAGGCTATATTAGAGTATCAGAACAATAACCCCCATGTTTAAATACCAGAAAAAGAAAGCTCTATTTGTGTGAAAAAAAAATGCCAAAAATGTAACTTGGGTACAGTGTTGCATGACCACGCAATTGTCATTCAAAGTGTGACAGCATTGAAAGCTGAAAATTGGCCTGAGCAGGAAGGGATTTAAAGCGTCCAGTATTGAAGCAGTTAAAAATATTTTACGTAATTAACCCTCTTGTCTTATATTGTATTGAAAACTGTGCTGTCTCCCTTTATATTGTAAAAGACTGCACAAACTGTTGGTTCTATAAAAATTTTGTATAACAATAATAATAATGTTAAAAGAAATGTGGTCCTTTTTACTGATTTGGCGTGTAAATGTTTTTGAGTTATGACAATTAAACATAATGTGTACTTGGTAAGAGATGGAGAAACTCAGAATAAACAGCTCATAGGAACAATGGGTGACTGTTGGAAATTCTGGACTTGGTAACTCAATACCAGCGAATTTAAACAAAATTATGAATTCCATGCCACACAGAGGCTTGTATGTGGGTGGCGAGTTAATACATGAATGTATATGACTGTATACATTAGAATATTTAGGATAATTCTACTTCTACATTTAAGTGACACCCACAATCTATTTAACTATGGCAGATTTTTTTTTTGGAAGTACAGCTTGGATGTATCTACTTTTGTCACAAGAATTGTCCAGTCAGTGTGTCAGAGGCAATCCATTTCAGATCTATATCCAGATCGCATAAAGTTGTTATTTGAACAAATGAACAGAAGGATGGCAATGGATAGAGAATGGGCTTCCATTACAGTTCAGCTGTCAGCCATTGGTGTGCAAACACGTTTTTAAAGGGATCCGCCTATCGATAGGCGGAACCCTTTAAAAACGTGTTTGCACAGGAAACGCGTTGGGAGGAGCCTACACGCTGGCGTCTTGGCCACCGTACCCCTGTACCAGGAATGTCAGTCTCTTCATGTGAGTTTAAAGAGGAAGTAAACCCTCCTCTGCAAGTTGTACCTATAGTTAAGCCTATAATAAGGGTACCTATAGGTACTGTAAATATCTCCTAAACATGTACCGTTTAGGAGATATTTACCTTACATGCAGCCAGTGATGTCACTGGCGCATGCGCTCTGAAGGAACGGCCGCTCGTGCTGTTCCTTTAAAGCCCCGTGCCGTGACAGTCGGCTCCCGCACGTGTGCGCGGGAGTGACGTCACCGCGGCTCCGGCCAATCAGATGGCCGGATGCCGCATTCCCGGAAGACGGGCGACTGGACATGTCGCCTGTCATAGAGGTAAGCGGGCGGCACGGCGGGGGCTCGTTCTAAGGTAAGTATTTCATAATGAGCTAGTATGCGATGCATACTAGCTCATAATGTGTTTCTCTTTCAGGGTGAAAAAAAAATGTGGGTTTACAACCTCTTTAAAGTGGAGTTCCACCCATTTTTAATAAATTGGATTACATATATGTATGTAATCCCCTTTAAAACGACTTTTACCAATGGAAAGAATCGGCGATTCGCAGTGTGTGCTGGGATGTATTTCAGGGCATGAAATCTCGCAGTATTACACAGGAGATGAGCTGTACTGCGTGCTCTGCCCCGCCTCCGCCCCGCCTCCTCTCAGTGAGCTGTATGTATGTATTGTATTGAGGCCGTGCTCCGCCCCGCCTCCTCTCAGTGAGCTCAGTGATTATATAATGCTTTCAGTCCTCGCTCACTGAGAGGAGGTGGGGCGGAGCACAGCCTCAATACAATACATACATACAGCTCACTGAGAGGAGGCGGGGCGGAGGTGGGGCGGAGGCGGGGCAGAGCACGCAGTACAGTTCATCTCCTGTGTAATACTGCGAGATTTCATGCCCTGAAATACATCCCAGCACACACTGCGAATCGCAGATTCTTTCCATTGGTAAAAGTCGTTTTAAAGGGGATTACATACATATATGTAATCCAATCTATTAAAAATGGGTGGAACTCCACTTTAAAGAGGTTGTAAACCCACATTTTTTTTTCACCCTGAAAGAGAAACACATTATGAGCTAGTATGCAGTAGTCTCTCTCTCATCCCAATCTCTCTCTCCAAACACCCTCTCTCTCTCTCTATCTCCCAACACCTCCTCTCTCTCTCTCCCAACACCCTCTCTCTCCCACCACCCTCTCTCTCTCTCTCCCACCACCTTCTCCCTCTCTCATTCTCTCTCACCCTCCCTTATCCACCCCCCTCTCACCCCCCCTCTCGTGAGATCTCAGGGGTTCTTGTTGGGACTTGTAGTCCTTCAATTTTGGAGGGAGTCACATCTGTTAAACAGGAATCCCCTTTAAAACGACTTTTACCAATGGAAAGAATCGGCGATTCGCAGTGTGTGCTGGGATGTATTTCAGGGCATGAAATCTCGCAGTATTACACAGGAGATGAGCTGTACTGCGTGCTCTGCCCCACCTCCGCCCCGCCTCCTCTCAGTGAGCTGTATGTATGTATTGTATTGAGGCCGTGCTCCGCCCCGCCTCCTCTCAGTGAGCTCAGTGATTATATAATGCTTTCAGTCCTCGCTCACTGAGAGGAGGTGGGGCGGAGCACAGCTTCAATACAATACATACATACAGCTCACTGAGAGGAGGCGGGGCGGAGGCGGGGCAGAGCACGCAGTACAGTTCATCTCCTGTGTAATACTGCGAGATTTCATGCCCTGAAATACATCCCAGCACACACTGCGAATCGCAGATTCTTTCCATTGGTAAAAGTCGTTTTAAAGGGGATTACATACATATATGTAATCCAATCTATTAAAAATGGGTGGAACTCCACTTTAAAGAGGTTGTAAACCCACATTTTTTTTTCACCCTGAAAGAGAAACACATTATGAGCTAGTATGCAGTAGTCTCTCTCTCATCCCAATCTCTCTCTCCAAACACCCTCTCTCTCTCTCTAGCTCCCAACACCTCCTCTCTCTCTCTCCCAACACCCTCTCTCTCCCACCACCCTCTCTCTCTCTCTCTCCCACCACCTTCTCCCTCTCTCATTCTCTCTCACCCTCCCTTATCCACCCCCCTCTCACCCCCCCTCTCGTGAGATCTCAGGGGTTCTTGTTGGGACTTGTAGTCCTTCAATTTTGGAGGGAGTCACATCTGTTAAACAGGAAGGGGTGGGGCAAATTTACATAGGAGGGGGAGGGGGCGACCAATTTTAGTCTTGCCTAGGGCAGCTCAAAACCAAAATACACCACTGGGTGGGTCAATAGCAGGGCTCTGGAAATGTTGCTAAGGGACAGGGATGGATAGGTTTGTAAGATGGGGATGGAAAAGAAGTAGGGATAGAGAGAGAAAGAGATAATGAGAAGGAAAGAGAAAGGGGAGAGGGGAAAAAAAATTACTATTTTTTTTTAAAGTTCTCCGTCCCTCCAAGCTCGCACGCAGAAGCGAACGCATACGCAAGTCGCGCCCATATATGTAAACGGCGTTCAAACCACACATGTGAGGTATCACCACAATCGTTAGAGCGAGAGCAACAATTCTAGCCCTAAACCTGCTTTTTTTCTATTACAAGGGATGTTTACATTCCATGTAATAGGAATGAAAGTGATAAAAAAAAAATTTTTTTAAAGGAACAATGCAAAAAAAAGTAAAATAAATAAGAACATTTTTTTTTTTTTAAAGTGCCCAATCCCTCCGAGCTTGAGAAGCAAACGCATATGCAAGTCGCGCCCACATACGTAAACCGTGTTAAAACCACACATGTGAGGTATCGCCATGATCGTTAGAGCAAGAGCAATAATGATAGCCCTAGAACTCCTCTGTACCTCTAAACTGGTAACCTTTAGAATTTTTTGAAATGTCACTTATGGAGATTTTTAAGGACCAAAGTTTGTCGCCATTCCATGAGCATGCGCAATTTTAAAGCATGACATGTTGGGTATCTTTTTACTCGGCTTATCATTATATTTCACAATATAGAAAAAAAATTGGGCTAACTTTACTGTTTTATTATTTTTTTTAATTCAAAACCTGTATTTTTTTACAAAAATATGATGTGACATAAAGTATTGCAACAATCTCCATTTTATTCTCTAGAGTCTCTGCTAAAAAAAAAAAATGTATAATGTTTGGGGGTTTATAAGTAATTTTCTAGCAAAAAATACAGATTTTAACTTGTAAACAACAAGTGTCAGAAATAGGCCTGGTCTTTAAGTGATGTAACCCCCAAACATGAAATATGAACAAAGCATCTCCCTCTAAACTAGTGTGTACTTGTCTCAGTTAAGAGCACTAAGTGTAATTTCTCTCTGCTGCATTGTTCCTGTGCTATCAGTATGAATCACAAGTTTTGCTGACACCAAGAGAAAAAAGGTGAAAGGAGAGGAATCTCTAGCACACAGTCTGTGATGGACAGCCTCAGCTCAGTTCCTATGTGCCGTATGAAAAGGGGTGTGTCCCTTTCCCCAGTCAGCTCTTCTCACTGAGCTCTGGAATGTGTGACTTCAGCTCTCCGCCCCCTGATTTCTGACAGCTCAGACAAGTTTTATAAATTCTGGACTTTGAAGCAATGTAGAGATGAGAAGACTACAGATAAACAGGTACAACGCATGTAGTAGGATTTTTTTTATCTCTATGTATCACCTGAGGCCAGTCACTTCACTGGGTATATGTGAGGGTTTACAACCACTTTAGGTGTCCATTGTTTTTTAAGGTTGATGTATTTAGGTGAGTTTGCATTTACTGAGCTTAAAGGGTAAAGCCGTGGAACTCTAGTGGGGGAATGAATTATTCACAATTAGGACCACTGTTAACAGGGCTGGCCCTACCATGGGTCCCGCTGGGTCCATTGGACCCAGGCAGCATTTGAGAGGGGGCGATAGAGGCAATCGGTGGACTGTCGCTGTGTCCTGGAGAGTGCAGTATAAAGGAATTGTGGACTTCAGGTAGCATACAGTATGTATTGTGGAGAGTCAGCCTGGGTTAGGTGAAGAGAGGGCCAATGGAAGAGGGCAAGTACTTCCTTTTCAGGCCTGCTTATTGGGCAGCTGGTCAGAGAGGCTGAGGAATGGCTATTTTGCTATCAAGACCTTCATGGTGGATGGAAGCCTCCTGCCTCTGACTTGAACCTGCTGGGTGAGCTTGCCTGAAATGGGACTTTGCTGTGGCATTTATGCTGTGGCTGGGAAGCTGAGCAAATCTAAAATTCCATTTTTCTGGGCTAATAGATAAGGGGTTTAAAAAAAAAAAAAAAACCTGCTCAAAAAAATTAAAGGAACACTTTTTAATCAGAGTATAGCATAAAGTAAATTAAACTCCTGGGATGTTGATCTGGTCAGTTAAGTAGCAAAAGGGGTTGTTAATCAGTTTCAGTTGCTTTGGTGGTAATGAAATTAACAACAGGTGCACTAGATGGGCAACAATGAGACAACCTCCAAAACAGGAATGTTTTTTACAGGTGGAGGCCACTGACTTTTTTTCCCTACTAAACTTTTCTGACTGATTTTCACTAGTTTTGCATTTGGCTAGAGTCGGTGTCACTGCTGGTAACATGAGGTGATACCTGGACCCTATAGAGGTTGCACAGGCAGTCCAACTCCTTCAGGATATCAATACATGCCATTGCCAGAGGGTTTGCTCTGTCTCCCAGCACAGTCTCAAGAGCATGGAGGAGATTCCAGGAGGCAGGCTGTTTCTCTAGGAGCTGTAGGTACAAAACAAAGAAAAGGGCGCACCAGCCTAGCGCATTATCCTCAGCGAGTTTCCTCAGAGCCTCTTCCTCAGAGAGGCTCTGAGGAAGAGGCATGGCCTCGAAACGCGCCAGCCCCCTGCTTCTATGAGATATTGGACTCCTGTAATGAGGCGGCTTTATGGAATTGATGTGCTTGTTTTTCACGAATGTTTGTGAGTAGCTGATTTTTATCTTGATATTTTAAATAAACTCGCTGAGGATAATGCGCTAGGCTGGTGCGCCCTTTTCTTTGTTTTGTACCTACAGTGTCTGGTCGTAAGGGGCAGCAAAGCCTAGCCATATTGGATGCCAAGTGTGAGTACGAGTTCCGGGATTGAGGCAGCCTGAGGACCGGGTTCTGAGCGCAGGAGTGGGGTGCTGAATAGCACTTATTTTGTTTCTCTAGGAGAGCTGGACAGGGCCGTAGAAGGTCCTCAACCCATCAGCAGGCCTGATCTCTCCTCCTTTTTGAACAGAATGAGCACTGCCAGAGCCCTACAAAATGACCTCCACCAGGCCACCAGTGTGAATGTCTCTGACCAAATAATCAGAAACAGACATCATGAGGGTGGCCTGAGGGTCTGACATCCTCTAATGGGCCCTGCGCTCACCGTGGAGCTTTATTGGCATTTGCCATTGACGACCAGAATTGGCAGCTCCGCCACTGGCGCTCTGTGCTTTTTACAGATGAGAGCAGGTTCACAGACATGTGCCAGACATGAAAGGGTCTGGAGAAGCTGTGGAGAACGTTATGCTGCCTGTAAAATCGTTCAGCATGACCGGTTTGGTGGTAGGCCAGCGATGGTCTGGGGAGGCATATCCATGAAGGGATGCATAGACTTCTACAGATTAGACAATGGAATCCTGACTGCCATTAGGTATCGGGATGAAATCCTTGGACCCATTGTCAGACCCTACACTGGTGCAGTGGGTCCTGAGTTCCTCTTGGTGCACGACAATGCCCAGCCTCATGTGGCGAGAGTATGCAGCCATTTCCTGGAGGACATTAAATGGCCCCCACGCTCGCCTGACCTAAATCCCATAGAACACCTCTGGGACATTATGTTTCGGTCCATCTGATGCCGCCAGGTTGCACCTCAGTCTGTCTAGAGCTCAGTGATGCCCTGGTGCAGATCTGAGAAGAAATACCCCAGGGCACCATCTGTCGTCTCATTAGGAACATGCTCCGATGTTGTAACTTGTAAGGTATGCATGCAAGCACATGGGGGCCCTACAAACTACTGAGTACCATTTTAAGTTACTGTAATGAAATTTCAGCAAAATGGACTAGCCTGCTGCATCATTTTTTCACTTTGATTGGTGTCTTTGAATTCAGCCCTCTGTAGGTTGATCATTTTCATTTCCATCAAACAATGTGGCATCCCAATGCATAAGTGTGCGCACCCTATTGCATTAGGGTGTGCACCCCAAAGCTCAAACACACATGCCTTTCTCTGCAGCTTCAGCTGCACGGGACAGCAAATTAATGGAAAGTGCTCTGTGCTGATTGGTTTCCTGTTCATTCGCAAATGAAGCATAGTAAACACAGTTCACTATGCTTCAGTCATGAATGAACACAGTGAGTGTGTTCACTATGTTCATTTAGAAAAGAAAGCCACCTGGTAAATTACATATTTATTAGCCCTTACTCCACTCTCCATCCTGATACATCCCCTGAAGCAGCTAGGGGGAAAGGAAGCCCAGGCAGTAGGGGGAATGTGTGCCACACCTAGTGATTAGGGTGTGCCCAGGCACACCTGGCACACCCCCTGTGCATGCCTATGTCCCTATGTTCCTAACACATTACCCAGTCCATTTAAGTATAGATATCCAGCATGATATTTTTCCCCATTGAGATCTGATGTGATTTCAAAGTGTTCCTTTAATTTTTTTGAGCAGTGTAGCATGGTGGTGGTGGTGGAGGAGTTGGAATGTGAAGAGCCTTCTATCATATCTGGTGTTTCCATGTCATTTCTGAGCTTTCTAAGGCAGTTGGGAAGATGGCATTACATTATGTTCTAACGGAACTCCTGAAAAGCAAGACATGGAAAATATGTTTAAGAACCAGCTGGCAAAAAGGTGGGATAAGCTAAAATTTAGCAAATAATTAAAAACATGGGAATAGGTTTAAAGCAATCCTGCATTGAACAAGCATAGAGACTACTACTGAAAACCTCTCTTTACCAAGATGCCTGATTGCTAGGTTCAGAATAATCCAGTGATTTCCGTACTTTCTAAGTTACTGACAGTGACTGACCACAACAAGGATGCAGATCACTAGTTCTGACTTCACTTTGACATTTCTGATCTTCATGCTAGTTCCAGGTTAGTGACTCAAGGATTTTTGCGGCCACAAACAACTATTTATTATGCTTTTTCATTGGAGGCCAGCATTGGCAGCCTCCATTATTTCTTAAATTGAACTCCATGCATATAGCTATAGTGCATACACAGATGAAATACAAATATATTTTAACTGATAGAAGACTTACATTTGTGTCCATCCAGTTCTGAGATTTACACAACTCTGCCACACAGCACTGTCTGACTGGGCGAGGGAACCTACATTTTTTCTGCTGCATTTCAGTAATACTTACAGGTCTTGTAAACACCCCCCCCCTCCCCCAAGCCGTGAGTGGACAATGAAAGCAGAAGCAGTAAACTGATCTGCTCATCTCGCTTTCATACTTTTTCTCTCCTCCTATCAGCATGCTCCTTGCACTGCAGAACAACTGGTTAGCTGCCTATGCTGAACCCTGGTTGAGAAAGGCTGCTCTAAAAGATTATAACGTCACTGCCAACCTCTCTGCCTCCTCCAATTAGAGAAAGCCTTGTATTCATTCAAAAACAATATAAGGTGTTCTGTGAATAGTGGCCATGCCAAGCAAGAAATACTCTGTGTTCACTACGCATGAGGGCAGCCATCTGGCAGAGAACCCAGAAGACCATGGCAATCACTGTAGCAGTGATGCCTATCAAAGAGATTTCCAGTTTCCACAATGGTCCAAATGATATGGAATTCATACTTACATATACTCACATTTGCTGAACTAGATGGATTTTTTTCTACCAGGCTAAGTATAGCTGGACCAATGTAACTATGCAATAAAAAACATAACTGAAGTTTAGCTTTAACATGGCTGTGTTTTGGAAAGTGCTGGTCTATATCATTATTAGGTGGCGCCCAACCAGAGGGGCACTACAGCATGGAGGGGAAGTCAGGAGCAACTTGGTTTCTCTGTGGTTTTCTGGTCCCTGGAGGCAATGTTTCGGTTGGCTACGCTGCATCCAGGTGACCCTTGATGGCCATCTTGGGGGTCAACAGAGTAATTTTAAGTCCCTGCTCCCCAGGTTTTGGCGTGCATTTGCAAGTTGGTATTTTCCCATCTGTCAGGGTTAGAGATGTACCGAACGGTTCGCCGGCGAACGGTTCCCGGCGAACTTCGAACGTTCGCGTTCGCTGCTGCGGGCGAACATATGCGATGTTCGGTCCGCCTCCTATACATCATCATTGAGGCAAACTTTGACCCTGAACATCACAGTCAGCAGACACATTCCAGGCCAATCAGCATACCTCCCTCCCACACCCTCCCACCTCCTATAAATAAGCAAGGGCAGCATCCATTTTAGATCATTTCTGTGTCACTGAGAGCAGGGAAAGTGCTGCTGCTGTTATAGCTAGGGTCAGTTAGTCAGTGTTCCCGGTCTTGTTGTTAGCCAGTGTTCTTGGTACACTCCTGCTGTAAGGACAGCACCCCAAAAAGCCCTTCCTAGGGCTGGTATTTGAGTTTTTTTTTGGATATATATATATATATCTATTGTCCCCAAAAAGCCCTTTTGAGGGCTGGTATTTGTGTAATTTTTTTTGTTCTGTGATATATATATATATATATATATATATATATATATATATCTATTGTCCCCAAAAGCCCTTTTGAGGGCTGGTATTTGTGTAATTTTTTTGTTCTGATATATATATATCTATTGTCCCCAAAAGCCCTTTTGAGGGCTGGTATTTGTGTAATTTTTTTTGTTCTGTGATATATATATATATATATATATATATATATATATATATATATACAGTGGGTACGGAAAGTATTCAGACCCCCTTAAATTTTTCACTCTTTGTTATTTTGCAGCCATTTGCTAAAATCATTTAAGTTCATTCTTCTTCCTCATGAATGTACACATAGCACCCCATACTGACAGAAAAACACAGAATTGTTGACATTGTTGCAGATTTATTAAAAAAGAAAAACTGAAATATCACATGGTCCTAAGTATTCAGACCCTTTGCTCAGTATTTAGTAGAAGCCCCCTTTTGATCTAATACAGCCAGGAGTCTTTTTGGGAAAGATGCAACAAGTCTTTCACACCTGGATTTGGGGATCCTCTGCCATTCCTCCTTGCAGATCCTCTCCTGTTCTGTCAGGTTGGATGGTAAACGTTGGTGGACAGCCATTTTTAGGTCTCTCCAGAGATGCTCAATTGGGTTTAAGTCAGGGCTCTGGCTGGGCCATTCAAGAACAGTCACGGAGTTGTTGTGAAGCCACTCCTTCGTTATTTTAGCTGTGTGCTTAGGGTCATTGTCTTGTTGGAAGGTAAACCTTCGGCCCAGTCTGAGGTCCAGAGCACTCTGGAGAAGGTTTTTGTCCAGGATATCCCTGTACTTGGCCGCATTCATCTTTCCCTCGATTGCAACCAGTCGTCCTGTCCCTGCAGCTGAAAAACACCCCCACAGCATGATGCTGCCACCACCATGCTTCACTGTTGGGACTGTATTGGACAGGTGATGAGCAGTGTCTGGTTTTCTCCACACATACCGCTTAGAATTAAGGCCAAAAAGTTCTATTTTGGTCTCATCAGACCAGAGAATCTTATTTCTCACCATCTTGGAGTCCTTCAGGTGTTTTTTAGCAAACTCCATGCGGGCTTTCATGTGTCTTACACTGAGGAGAGGCTTCCGTCGGGCCACTCTGCCATAAAGCCCCGACTGGTGGAGGGCTGCAGTGATGGTTGACTTTCTACAACTTTCTCCCATCTCCTGACTGCATCTCTGGAGCTCAGCCACAGTGATCAATGGGTTCTTCTTTACCTCTCTCACCAAGGCTCTTCTCCCCCGATAGCACAGTTTGGCCGGACGGCCAGCTCTAGGAAGGGTTCTGGTCGTCCCAAACGTCTTCCATTTGAGGATTATGGAGGCCACTGTGCTCTTAGGAACCTTAAGTGCAGCAGAAATCTTTTTGTAACCTTGGCCAGATCTGTGCCTTACCACAATTCTGTCTCTGAGCTCTTCAGGCAGTTCCTTTGACCTCATGATGCTCATTTGCTCTTACATGCATTGTGATCTGGAAGGTCTTATATAGACAGGTGTGTGTCTTTCCTAATCAAGTCCAATCAGTATAATCAAACACAGCTGGACTCAAATGAAGGTGTAGAACCATCTCAAGGATGATCAGAAGAAATGGAAAGCACCTGAGTTAAATATATGAGTGTCACAGCAAAGGGTCTGAATACTTAGGACCATGTGATATTTCAGTTTTTCTTTTTTAATAAATCTGCAACAATGTCAACAATTCTGTGTTTTTCTGTCAGTATGGGGTGCTATGTGTACATTCATGAGGAAGAAGAATGAACTTAAATGATTTTAGCAAATGGCTGCAATATAACAAAGAGTGAAAAATGTAAGGGGGTCTGAATACTTTCCGTACCCACTGTATATATTGTCCCCAAAAGCCCCTTTGAGGGCTGGTATTTGAGTATTTTTTTAATATATATATATATATATATATATATGTAGCATGTCCAGAACCAGAAAAAAAAGATCATATAGGTGTAAAAGGGGTTCCCACCATCCCTGCTCTACTGAAAAATTATCTTTTTTTTCTGGTTCTGGACATGCTACAGAGCTGAAACTTCACAGGTACACTTTTTAGACCCCCTAGACACTAAATCACACAAACAAAGTTCTTAAAAATTGTCATTTTTGATAGAGAGCCAATTATTGGAAAAAAAAAAACTTAACAAAAAAAAAATTCTTTGGATTTATTGTCTGGGGGGTCTAAAAAGTGTACCTGTGAAGTTTCAGCTCTGCAGCATGTCCAGAACCAGGAAAAAAAGATCATATAGGTGTAAAAAGGGTTCCCACCATCCCTGCTCTACTGAAAAATTATCTTTTTTTCTGGTTCTGGACATGCTACAGAGCTGAAACTTCACAGGTTCACATTTTAGACCCCCTAGACACTAAATCACACAAAAAAAAAGTTCTTAAAAATTGTCATTTTTGATAGAGAGCCAATTATTGAAAAAAAAAAAAAAAACTTAACAAAAAAAAAATTTCTTTGGATTTATTGTCTGGGGGGTCTAAAAATTGTACCTGTTAAGTTTCAGCTCTGTAGCATGTCCAGAACCAGAAAAAAAATAGCATCAGGGTTAGGGTTAGGGTTAGGGCTAGGGTTAGGGTCAGGGCTAAGGTTAGGGTTATTTTTAGTGCTTAGGGTTAGAGTTAGAGGGGTAGGGGTAGGGCTACTAACTCTAACCCTAAGTATCTCACCGTAACCCTAACCCTAGCCCCTAACACTAAACCAAACCCTAACCCTCTAACCATAACCCTAACCCTCTAACCTTAACCCTAACCCTCTAAGCCTAGCCATAAAAATAACCCTAACCCTAGCCCTAACCCTAGCCCTAACCCTAACCCTAACCCTAGCCCTAGCCCTAACCCTAACCCTAACCCTAGCCCTAACCCTAACCCTAACCCTAACCCTAGCCCTAACCCTAGCCCTAACCCTAACCCTAGCCCTAACCCTAACCCTAGCCCTAACCCTAATTCGTATTTTTTTCTGATTCCGGACATGCTACAGAGCTGAAACTTCACAGGTACACTTTTTAGACCCCCCCAGTGTAACGCTCCTGCGTTTTACGTATGATGATGATTTTCAGCTGCAGAAATATTCCACTTCAGTAGTCATGTAGAGAAACGCTGAGACACCAATCCCAACTCCCAATGACTCATCATGTGTGGAGGATCTCAATTCAGCAAGTAAATACACACACTCAATAAGATGTTTCCTAGAGTGACTTATGTATATAGTAACACAGTGATGATAGGCTGAAGAGACAGGTTGGGTAGAGATGGTAGATGACAGACACTTGAAAGGAAATGTTCTTGAAAGTAAGATAGTAGCAGATGGGATGCAGATAGGTTTAGCAATCATGTATGGTAGCAGATGACAGAGTAGCAGGTGGACATACAAGAGAGATCAACCCAGTGCAAGAACAGGTGGTAGTAGGCTCAAGAGCTAGCAATCTTAGATAATGCAGATGTAGTAATAGTCCTTAGTATGCAGAGCTAGATAGTGTAAGCTTTAGTATAAAGGTTATAGAGGTTTCCCCCGTGGGGTACTTATCACTAATAGCAATGTAGCAGAGGAGAGGTTCGGCAAGAGCGGATGATCCGGTAGCGGGATACAGGGATCAGCGCAGCGTGGTTCCGACAGCGAGGTATGCTTGCAAGCATGAGAGCTTCAAGACAGGTTAGCATCAAGGCACAAAGCAGTTTGAACGAACACATGTGAGTGAGAGCCGGCGATCTAAATAGCCATCCAGTCCGGCGCTCAGTGATGACAGCATCAGTCTTAAAGGTGTATGCGCACCTTACCAAAAGAGAATGGTGGGGCGCATACACTTATGAAAGAGTAATTAGGGTACCCAAAGGTACCAGAACATTACACCCAGATGCTAAATCCAAAGAATTTTTTTATTTTTATTTTTTTTTAATTTTTCCAATAATTGGCTCTCTATCAAAAAATTAAAATTTTTAAGAACTTTTTTTTGTGTGATCCCTCTCCGGCATGCCACAGTCCAGGTGTTTGTCCCCTTGAAACAACTTTTCCATTACTATTGTGGCCAGAAAGAGTCCCTGTGGGTTTTAAAATTCGCCTGCCTATTAAAGTCTATGGCGGTTCGCAATGTTCGCCGGTTCGCGAACATTCGCCGATGTTCGCGTTCGCCGTTCGCGAACAGCGAATTTTATGTTCGCGGCATCACTAGTCAGGGTCAGTACTAGCAGCAGAGAAAGGTTCTTGACGAGGAGGGAATGCGTAGGGTTTGCTACTTGTCTGGACTTCTTCCTGCACATTCTGCCCCTCCTAACAGGCGCTGTCAGTTCAGCTGGAACCTGCTCTCTACATGCTGTTGGAATTTGTAAGTGTTTCCCAGCTGGGTTGTCTTCCCATTGGGTTTGTGTGAACTGTCTTTGTTTTACCTCAATACAAGTTCTTTACATTGCACCCGGACTGTGTGGACAGTGAAAGCAGAAGCAGTAAACTGATCCGCTCATCTCACTTTCAGCCTTTTTCTCTCCTCCTGTCAACATGCTTCTTGCACTGCAGAGCAACTGATTGGCTGCCTATGCTGCTTCTTCTTCCTTTCCAAGTGTGCACTCTGGTGTACATGGACTGCAATAGGCTGATTTCTGGTAAAATTGATGTATATATATATATGCAGGTGGGTGTTAAATATCTTATGTTTACTGAAAATGTTTTACTGTTTTTTAGTTGTATGTCGATGTATGCAGATGTATGTGGTTAGAAATTTAACCCTCCTCTTATGTTAGCTTTCTGTTACTATCCATGATGTTAATGGGTCGGTTTTGACCCGTGTCTTTAACCACCTCCCACCCGGGCCATAGTACATATACGGCCGGGTGGGAGTCTCGTCCTTCTGAATGGACGTTCCGGAACGTCCTTCAGAAGGAGAGAGATTGCGCCGCCGCGGGCATGCGCAGCGGCGCGATCTCGATGTGCCTGTGTCCCTAAGACACAGAGCAACAAGACTCGGCAGGAGGGCCCTGTGATTGGCCCTCCTGATCACATGACGGCTGTGACCAATCACAGCCGTCATGTAATGTCAATACAGCCGTTGTAACGGCTTCGATCTCTTCTCCTCCTGACAGATCCTGTCAGTGAGGAGAAGATCAGAGGATCGATTCTGCAGCCGGGGTGATCAGTGAGTATTTCTAATTACTCACTGATCACAGGGGGGGTCTGTGCTGGTAATCAGATGATTGATTACCAGTGCAGCCCTGGGGGGAGGGGATGCCACTAGAGCCACCAGGGATGCCCACCCATGACCACCAGGGATGCCCACCATGACCACCAGGGATGGCAAACAGGGCTCAGAGAGCCTGCCAGTGGTGCCCCCCTATCAGTGCTGCCCACCAATGCCATCTATCAGTGCTGCCCACCAGTGCCCGTTATTGCCATCTATCAGTGCCGCCCACCAGTGCCCATTATTGCCCACCAGTGCTGCCTATCAGTGCCCCCCATCAGTGCCGATCAGTGCCGCCCATCAGTGCCACCCATCAGTGCCCATCAGTGCCGCCTATCAGTGCCCATCAGTGCCGCCCATCAGTGCCCATCAGTGCTGCCTATCAGTGCCCATCAGCACTGCCTATCAGTGCCCACCAATGCTGCATATCAGTGCTATCTATCAGTGCCACATATCAGTGCCCATCAGTGCTGCATATCAGTGCTACCTATCAGTGCCCATCAGTGCTGCATATCAGTGCCACCCCATCAGTGCCACCCCATCAGTGCCACCCCATCAGTGTCTCCTCATCAGTGCCTGTCAGTGCGGCGTCATCAATGCTCATCAGTGCAGGAAAAAGGTATCTATTTACAAAATTTTATAACCTAAACAAAAAAACTTTTTTTTTTTTTCAAACTTTTCGGTATTTTTTTATTTGTGCACCAAAAAAGAAAAAACCTTGCGGTGATCAAATACCACCAAAAGAAAGCTCTATTTGTGGGAAAAAAATTACATAAATTTGGTTTAGGTACAGTGTTGCATGACTGCGCAATTGTCATTCAAAATGCAACAGCGCTAAAAGCTGAAAATTGGTCTGGGAAGGAAGGGGGTTTAAGTGCCCAGTATTGAGGTAGTTAATCAGCCATAAAATACCCTCTGAATAATTATTTATCATCCAATTTGTTTCTTACCTCTTGGTTAACTTGTTAGGCTTCTTTATCCTTGAAAAGATTGGTTTTAATATTTTTGGTGTGACCCCTTAGACCTTTCATTTTCAAATTTAAAAAATGGTAAAATAAATTCAGCATTTCTGAAATGTATTGGTCCTATGTTTCTTTACTTTATTTAGAGAAGCAGACAAGCAGGCAAAGAGATAGGCCCCTCCCTTACTACAGCTCACAGGGTTAAGAGGTGATTGGCTGTCAGTGTTACTAAGCAGAGAGAGTGTTTATGATTTCAGTTTTGGCACTTATTAGTGTCCTATAATCCTATATTATAACTGGGTCAGAATTGACCCTAACACCATAAACGTCTTAATTTTCACCACAGTATTTTATAATTTAGTGAAAAGGATTCTTTTTCTATTACATTGTTTAAATAGAGGTTCCTGACAAAGTAAAAAAATCTTGATGCAATAAACAAATTTATGTGATACTTATAGACATTCAAAACCTGAAAACGGGTCGGTTCTGACCCTAACACAGGAGGAGGGTTAAGTAACCACGTAGCACTGTTTATTTGTGTTTGCCCTGCTGAGGTGATACTGCTTGGGAGGTAAGGTTAACTCTGCTCGCCATGTTTTCTAAGGCTTTTTGGGAAAGTACCATCCTATGCTGGGGTAAACACAAAGGGAGGGAACCACCTCCCGGGGCACCGTAGGTAATAAGAAGGCCAGAGGTTCAGTTCCAGGTCTGCCCTGCCAAGGACATTCTGCTAAGTATGTGATCCACTACTTTGCACTTAAACCACCTCTTGTTGGAGCCCAGGCTGGGTTCTGGGGGTCGGGACTCATGCCTAACCACAGGACTCTAAATACTTTCTCACATAAATAAGTATGACTACCTAGTACCTCAAGGGGCAATCAAGGGCATCAGTGGACTAACTAAGGGGCACTTAGAAGATTATGTACAGGAATGTGTATTGAAGACACCTTTGTTGAACTGTTCATTTGTTGCTCATGTTACTCAATGTTTATTGCTACTTAACTTGACCTGGTCTGAAGTTTCTTAAAGGACAATCTTAAAGGGGTGCATGCATGTATGGCGTATCAAGAACAGGGCTTATTAAGGGACAAGTCAAGTTAGAGAAGATGCATTACAAATGTCTTATGTGCAGTAAAGCTATTTAGAGGAGGCTATATAGCTGTCGCTAATGACTACAATACTAGTATCGAGTGCATAAGCAGCCAGCTGGTCAGGAAGCGATGTGACTTGGAATAGGTGATGGAGAGCCCTGGTAGTGAAGGAACTTGTGTGCTTAGGCTCCTTCCCTAGGGATCAGGACCCGAGTACTGGGTCGGACTCGCAGCATGCAGAGGCTCAAGCCTGGGAGTCACTGTAGATAGAATAAGGCCTCGGGAGAAGAAAAGGCATGGGTTATGTACACATGTCAAGCTTACTAGTATTCAAATGTAATAAACAAATCAATGTCACTAGGCTGCTGTGTAGCTAAAGTGAGAGAGAATTATAAAGTATATTGAACTATTATCCACAATGTACAGAGCATTAAGTGTTAAAGAACTGTGCCACGGATTACAAAGAGTTAATTAGGTTCTTTTGTAGAATCATCACTTTTAAGTTGGAGTGCTGCCTTAACGCCAGCTTTGCATTAAATGGCAGCCTCAGCTTGTCTTTCAAGGTACCGGCAACGGCGGCAAGTGCTTTCTCCAGGTCCCCTCATGGATGCAGTAAGCCCCATCCACATGTAGACCACTTGCATGTTTGCATGTAAAAGATAAATTCAGTGATATATTAATGAATACAGGGCTGCACTAATTTGTGTATTTTGTATCTCCCTGTAGTTCAACTTCAAAATGTTTGTTACTTTAAGTCAATTTATTTTTCACTGAATGCATCCATTGTACAGCATATTTTTCCTAGGAGATTTGAAAGTTGGAAGCGCTAGCATCATTTAAGCTAAGTTTGCACAGACATCCTCTTTTGTCCTTATTTTGTGAAATGGAAAAGGAAAGAAAAACTAATAGTAGGACTAAAGAAAAATCGTATTTTTCTGTACAGTGATGGATTAGATGTGTACACAGGACTGGCATAAAAGACACTGCATACAATGCCAACTCTTATTGGATGCCTCATGCATAAATGTAAAGAAAAATACACTTCTCTATGATGCCTTATTCTGGCTTTTCTGTCTGCCTCACTCTCTTCCCTTGATTTTGATAAATAACGTGGTAATAATTGGAAAGATGGATTTGTATAAATACATCTTTGAAGCAACCCTTGCTATTGCTTAAACCGAGCAAACTGAAAGACATAGGTTCTCCAAGGATAACACGGCTCAACACATCAATGGCATTACTTCTTACACCCCACGTGTGTTATACCCTAGAACCTGGTTTTCTCCTTCCTGTCACTATCTTTACCATGGCAAACCCCCAAGCATTCCTGTCCATAGTCCACATAAAATTATGTTAGTATTTGGGGAGTTTGCTGCGTTATAACCACCAGCCTTGAGATGACTCACTTCTAAAATGGATCTCAAAGCCTGCATGTGCATGGACCTGCAATGGGTTGAAGTGCCAGGCTTCCATACATCTTAGTAGAATTGTTGCAGGTTGCTGTACTGTTGGTGGTAATCAATCTCTGCAGCAGGTAGATGTTCAGTTTAATTTCTTTGCATGACTGTGATGTCATCCAGGGACAGGCAGCTTTTATCAGTCCCTGGTGTCTCTGAAGATTTGCTTACCTTTATTTTTCTTTAACATGTCAGAGTTATATGGTAGTATCTCTAAAATGGAAGTCTATTCCCTTTAATTTGAGTATGCAGCCTTTCTCAAACTTTTTGACATGGAGAAACCCTTCAAAATAACTTTCTGGTCCAAAGGAAATCCTGCTAGTAACTATTTTGATCCACAGCTTACATTCGACCCATGGTGAATGGGAAGAATGCTTCTCACAGAAGCAGTTAGAAGAATCCCCTCTGCTAGATAGCTAAAAAGATTATTAGTGTCAGTGGTTAGTTATCTGAGAGGCAAAAATTGCTGATTGCTCACGGAACCCCTAACAATTTCTGAAGAAACCCTAGAGGTCCACAGAACCCTGGTTGAGAAAGGCTGCTCTACAATATCGCAGCTGCTCTAATTGATTATAACGTCACTGCCAACCTCTCTGCCTCCTCCAATTAGAGAAAGCCTTGTATTCATTTAAAAACTATATAAGGTGTTCTGTGAATGGTGGCCATGCCAAGAAAAAAAATACTCTCTGTTCACTATGCATAAGGGCAGCCATCTGTCAGAGAACCCAGAAGACCATGGCAATCACTGTAGCAGTGGTGCCTATCACAGAGATTTCCAATTTCCACAGTGGTCCAACTGAAATGGAATTTGTATACTTACATATACTCACATTTGCTGAACTGGATGGATTTTTTCAACCAGGCTAAGTATAGCTGGACCAATGTAACTATGCAATAAAAACCATAACTGAAGTTTAGCTTTAACATGGCTGTGTTTTGGAAAGTGCTGGTCTATATCATTATTAGGTGGCGCCCAACCAGAGCGGCACTACAGCATGGAGAGGAAGTCAGGAGCAACTTGGTTTCTCTGTGGTTTCCTGATGCCTGGCGGCAATGTTTCAGTTGGCTACACTGCATCCAGGTGACCCTTGATGGCCATCTTGGGTCAGCAGAGTCATTTTAAGTCCCTGCTCCCCAGGTTTTGATGTGCATTTGGTAGTTTCCCATCTGTCAGGGTCAGTACTAGCAGCAAGGAAAGAGTCTTGATGAGGAGAGAATGCGTAGGGTTTGCTACTTGTCTGGACTTCTTCCTGCTTGGGCCACATTCTGCCCCCCCTAACAGGCGCTGTCAGTTCAGCTGGAACCTGCTCTCTACATGCTGTTGGAATTTGTAAGTGTTTCCCAGCTGGGTTGTCTTCCCATTGGGTTTGTGTGAACTGTCTTTGTTTTAAATCAATACATGTTCTTTACATTGCTCCCGGACTGTGTGTTTTTGCCACCCCACCACGCTGCACCCACCCACAAGCCTTCCATTAAAACTATGGAGTAACTTGAAAGACCTAGTGGCCCAGTACTGGCCATTTAGCTGATTTCTGAAATTTGGTGATTGATAGCCTGGTGCTTATCTGCAATACCAACATTAGATGCTCCTGCAATCATATGATCAAATCAACAGATTAAATTGTATTGTAATAACAAAAATTCAAGAATTGATTTCCAAAAACTAGGAAAATTAGGAATCCAACCCTTGTCTCTTATCTATGTATGTTTTTTAAGGCCCCTTAATTCAGCTTTACATAATTTCTTTTAGGAATTGAGTTAGTTCAGCTGTTACCTTATTCAGTGTATATTAACCTGCATGTGTGCTACTTTATTATGCTGTGACTATAACATATTTAACTAATTACCTCTTCCATAGTTTTTTGTGTTTTTCAGTTTAGCGCCATTATAACCTGTGCACCTTTTATCGCACCATTCATTGCTTCCTACTGAATAACTTCATTGTGGTCCAGAACTGATTCAGCTCAAGAAATTCTCTTACTGCTAATTTGAATTTTATATGAATAGAATTATCCTTAATTAGCCAAATATTGTTTCTACTCTCTGCCATTTCTGATCTTCTCGGTTGATTTTATGGGTAATATGACTCGATTAGGCTCTGAATGAAAACTGTTTCCAGTCTCTACTTCTATTACATCATTTATAGCTGATTAAGGGATAAAGGTTTCTACCTCCCAAGATTCACTTCACTATATATAAGTTGAATATCGTACCCCTAAAACCCTTTTATTTTTTTCCAAGGATGCTATTAATTTTCTTGAAGGTACGTCAGAAAAAGATAGAAATATCTCATTATTTTATAATCTGTTAGGAGACCCTGAAACCACCTAATAAAAATACTCTAATGCTTCGATGGAAAACTGGATTAAAGAAGTGAATGTGATATTCATCAAATTTTAATTAGAGGTGAATCTTCCGTGTTACATGTGTTTTAGATTATAGGGAATGACTAACCGCCTGTAATTGTTTGGTGAAAAACAAGTTCACCGCTTTATGATTATACCCAGATCTCCAACCAATAACTAATTACATAAAGATGTCTACATCTACTTTCATTACACAAATTGTATAGAAAATTTTTGTTCAAAAGGTATCTTACACTGTATAGATTATTTTATTATCAATAGTGATTAAGTGGTTAGCACTCGGCGCTAGGGTCATTGGTTCCAATCCCAACCACAGCACTACTTGCCTAGAGTATGCTTGGTCTTCCTGCATGGGTTTCCTCCGGGTATTCCAGTTTCCTCCCACACTCCAAAGACATGCTGGTAGGTTAATTGGCTCGTGTCTAAATTGGCCTTAGTGTGTGTACAGTATCTCACAAAAGTGAGTACACCCCTCACAAATTTGTAAATATTTTATTATATCTTTTCATGTGACAATACTGAAGAAATTACACTTTGCTACAAAGTAAAGAAGTGAGTGTACAGCTTGTATAACAGTGTATATTTTCTGTCCCCTCAAAATAACTCAACACACAGCCATTAATGTCTAAAGCGCCGGTAACAAAAGTGAGTACACCCCTAAGTGAAAATGTCCAAATCGGGCACAAAGTGTCAATATTTTGTGTAGATAGCATTATTTTCCAGCACTACCTTAACCCTCTTGGGCATGGAGTTCCCCAGAGCTTCACAGGTTGCCACTGGAGTCCTCTTCCACTCCTCCATGACAACATCATAGAGCTGGAGGATGTTATAAACCTTGCACTCCTCCACCTTTCATTTGAAGGTGCCCTACAGATGCTCAATAGGGTTTAGGTCTGGAGACATGCTTGGCCAGTCCATCACCTTTACCCTCAGCTTCTTTAGCAAGGCAGTGTTCATCCTGGAGGTGTGTTTGGGGTCATTATCATGTTGGAATACTGCCCTGCGACTCAGTCTATGAAGGGAGGGGATCATGCTCTGATTCAGTATGTCACAGTACATGTTGGCATTCATGGTTCCCTCAATGAACTGTAGCTCCCCAGTGCCGGCAGCACTCATGCAGCCCAAGACCATGACACTCCCACCACCATGCTTGACTGTAGGCAAGACACACTTGTCTTTGTACTCCTCACCTGGTTGCCGCCACCCACGCTTGAACCATATAAACCAAATAAGTTTATCTTGGTCTCATCAGACCACAGCGCATGGTTCCATGAATCCAAGTCCTTAGTCTGCTTGTTTTCAGCAAACAGTTTATGGACTTTCTTGTGCATCATCTTTAGAAGAGGCTTCCTTCTTGGGTGACAGCCATGCAGACCAATTTAATGCAGTGTGCAAAGTATGGTCTGAGCACTGACAGGGTGACCTCCCACTCCTTCAATCTCTGCAGCAATACTGGCAGCACTCATACATCTATTTCCCAAAGACAGCCTCTGGATATGACACAGAGCACGTCCACTCAACTTCTTTGGTCGACCATGGCAAAGCCTTTTCTGAGTGGAGCCTTCCCTGTTAAACCATGGTATGGTCTTGGCCACCGTGCTGGAGCTTAGTTTCAGGATCTTGGCAATCTTCTTATAGCCTAGGCCATCTTTATGTAGAGCAACCATTCTTTTGTTCAGATCCTCAGAAAGTTATTTTCCATGAGGTGCCATGTTGAACTTCCAGTGACCAGTACGAGAGAATGAGAGCGATAACACCAAAATTAACACACCTGCTCCCCAGTCACACCTAAGACCTTGTAACATTAACGAGTCACGTGACACCGGGGAGGGAAAATGGCCAACTGGGCCCAATTTGGAAATTTTCACTTAGGGGTGTACTCACTTTTGTAAATTTACACTGTTATACAAGCTATACACTCACTACTTTACATTGTAGCAAAGTGTCATTTCTTCAGTGTTCTCACATGAAAAGATATAATAAAATCTTTAAAAAAAATGTGAGGGGTGTACTCACTTTTGTGAGATACTGTATGTATGAATGTGACTTATGGACCTTTAGAGTGTAAGCTCCTTAAGGGCAGGGACTGATGTGAATGTATAATATATATGTAAAGAGCAACGTAAATTGACGGAGCAATATAGATACCTGAAATAAATAAAAAAAAATTAAAATATTTTTATATATATTTTTTTTCCACTGAGATTGACATTCATATTTGGAGAGTACAGAATCTTCGGCGCTGGATCACTTTCATGCCCTTAAAGGGAAACATTAATAGTTTTGGGGCAATTTCATTTTAAAGGTTTGGTTTAATTTTAGAAGTCACACAATTGATTTATTTTATTTATATAACATCTAGGTGCTGAAAAATAATAGTTTAGTTTTTTTGACAGTGCTCCTGAAAATGAAACCGAGGCTCTACCCCGAGGCCCACCTTGCATTAACTCTCCTAATAACCTCACACTCAATCTCAAACCATGACCCGAGCCCTAACTCTCCTTGTAACCATAACATGAACCCTCCCTGAAAATAACTTAATTTTTTTTCTGCAGGCTCACCTCTTCCTGTTTTTCTTTCTACCTTTTATCTTACACTTCTTCTTTTGTAGGATAAAGTAGATTCTGTCACCACTTTTGTAAAGAGTTTTCTCTAGGTTTGGGATGGCTATTTTTTACTAAGCTAGTCTTGCCTTTTTGCAATGATTTAAAACAGTGGTCTCCAAACTGTGGCCCGGTGGCAAGATGCAGCCCTTTGCTTGCAACTATCCGGCCCTTGGGGAAATATTCATCCCACTAATAAAAGACACTATTTAGCCCACTGACGCCAACACCGGGGCATAGTCCCTTCCACTAACATCAACAATGGGGCACTATTCCTTCCCCTAATACCAAAGATGGGATACTGTTTACTCCCACAAATGCCCAAAAAAATCTGATTTCCCGCTGGCCACAGTCCTGCCCCCCTAAAGTCTGAAGGACGATAAACTGGCCCTTTGTTTGGAAAGTTTGGAGACCCCAGATCTAAAAAAAATAAATAAATAAATAACTTTCTTAATGTAGGCTTTAGGCAATACACTGTAGTTTAATTATGCTGGTCCACATGCTCTGCTGTCCAAAGGTTGCAGTTTGTTACCAGATGACTTTTTGCTGTGTAACTTCTTCCATCTACCTCCCTGCTGAGGTTTGTAAACCGTATTACAGAGAGCCTTTCAATGCAGACAAACTCTAAGGCTTTCAATGTATACAAACTAAAACTTTTATTTTTTTATTTTTTTTTTAGTTGTGAATATAGTGAGGTGTAGAAACTTAAAGACAGTATCTCTCCTGCGCTCAAGTGGTGTGCCGAAAGGTAAATGATCTAGGTGTTTTTTTAGGCACAAATGGAGCGGTCTTGCTGCCCTCCTCAGGACCAAGGGTATCCAAAAAGCACTACAAGAAAATGACAAGAGAAGAGCGCACCGACCTTGTGCATTACCACTAAAAAAGTTTATTAAAATCAAAGAAGGTAGCGTACAAAATATTCAAAAACATAGGATATCTACAAGCATGTAGGAAATAGGGACTGCTCGCTTCCAGGACACTTCTCCACTGCTGGATAGCGTGATGGTGTCCTCACAACCTTGTATGACTTATGCGTTTCGAGGGAGCACCCTCTTCCTCAGAGCCAAAGTTGCCACCTTCTTTGAAATTAACAAACTTTTTTAGTGGTAATGCACAAGGTCGGTGCGCCCTTCTCTTGTCGTTTTCTTGAGGTGTCTGATTTGTATTGTTGTCACTTTCCATTGACACTAGAGGCCATTGACACCAGAAACAGGGGTGATGGAAATTCAGCTGGCTGAACCAGCCTGAACACGTCACCCCCTACTGGTGCTTAAACGTATAGTCCTCTCTATAAATGCCCCTAGTAGGGGATAAAACGGGTGAGAGCGGTCTCTGGGTGAAATCTTTGTGTATGTGTTGTATAACAAGGGTTTTTTTTTATTTTTACCCTGTAGAAAGGCTGTGCAGCACCAAAGTTATGTTTTGTAGCATGTGGGAAAAACAGTCCACTTAGGAGCAGGCACCTGCAGGATGGAGATAAGGACTATGGCGGTCTTGTGAGCAACTTCATTTATGTGAGTAATTCTCTTTCTATTGTCTTTGCAGTACAGGAAATAAAAGCAAATCTCTACTACAAGAAATAAAGGAAAAACTCTACAATGGGGTCACAGACAGCAGAAAAAACAGAGGTTCCAATGAATCCGTAGAGTATCCAAAACTAAAAAGAAACTTTTAGCTAGATATACACTTTAATTTTCAGTTTTAAGTCAAGTTTACTTTAAAAGTTAAAATTTCCTGAAAGGGAATCAATCAGGGCAAAGTAAAACTGTTTTAAACCCCCATTGCAAACCAACTGATATTAACATTTTCAGCAATTCTAGGCTGCTCATTCCCTCGTTCCAGCCAGCACAAATCTCCCATGCTACTGGATATGGGGCAGCACATGCAGCCATTCACCTGGCCTGAGCACTGTCACGTGAAAGACATGATAATGGTTAATATCTCTTTTTCAATTCAATGGACACCTTTTTTTTTTAGTCCTGGCTGCAACAATGCAATACGCAACAGGAGTTCATCAAAGAGATAATAAATAGTGGGCCGGGGATGGTCTTTATTCAACCATCTTTCTTTAAAACAGGTTCCCCCCCCCCTCCAAAAATTAAAAGTCTGCATCTACACATACTGGTAATATTAGGACACTTACTTGTCCTGGAATCCAGCGATGTCGGCACCCCAGCCAACGTTCTCATCGGCTCTCGGGTGCTGCCGCCGCCATTCGTGGTAAGGGAAACCAGCCTTGCGGCTTTACAGGCGGTTCCCTACTGCACATGCGCGAAGCGCACTACTCTCTCTGAATGCCCCAGCCGGGGGAGGAGGAGGGGTGCCTAACTTCTGGTGGACCTCGCCGTGGTGAAGTCTGAAGGAAGTAGGGATGGGTAACCTTCAAAAACAGATACCTGCTCCCCCTGAAAGGTGCCGAATGTGGCAACAGAGGGGGGAAGGAATCAGATAAGTGTAGTTTCCACTTTTGGGTGGAACTCTGCTTTAAATGAACAAAATACCAGTGTCTCTTTGAAGGCATTGCAAACCTTCCTACCTGCACCTTGTGTTTTTCACCTGCATAAGATGTGCATTGATCATGTTGTTTCATGGTGTCATTTGTTGCCCTGTACACATAGCCTATTGTAGAGTAAATCTTCACATTTCTGTATTAACAATTTCTGTTTATGTAGCAATATAGCATGGTACTGCAAAGAATAATACATAACCTATGTCTGTAGTGTGAGAACTGACAACTTCCGTGAAGAAACTAAATACCCCACGATCCCTGGGTCTCTCCCTGGTCTAGTGCTAGTGCAGATGAGAGCTACATAGTAATTAGACCTGGCATAGACACCAGCTGGCAGAGCATTCCCAGACACCCAGAAAGCTCACTCTGTAGTAAGACTATTTTTCCTATAGTATAAGTACCCCCACATTTGTGATGTGACACAGAGCACATGGCAATGCATGTTTGAGCTAGGCCAGGAAGTTGACTTGTCCCTTTGATGAACAGGAACAGGCTAGTTGTAGAAATACATGGTCATTGAGTAACTGATTGGCCATGACACCACAAATTTCAGCTACAATATGTGAACCCATCATTACAAGGTAAGGCAAACAAACAATGCAGGGAACTACACTAAAATGTAGATAAAAACAACAGAAACATTTAAAAGTGTACAATGCCTTTAATACTAACTGTTGCATGCTCTGGATGGCTTGGCCATTTGGAATGCTTGCAGTCAGGGAGATACTTCACCAAAAAATTGTACCCTCTGTGTGTTCCAGTGTTAATTTAGTCGACTAAAACTGACTAAAACGTTTTCGTCGACTAAATTAACACAATTTTAGTCAACTAAAATATGACTAAAACTAAAACAATTCAGATGACTGAAATACGACTAAAACTAAAATGGCATTTTAGTCAAAAGATTATAGCTAAATCGAAATTTGCTGCCAAAATTAACACTGTTGCATGCTCAAAGCTTAATACCATAAATAATAACATATTAGATTTTTCACTCCAGGACCAGCAGTAGTATATAATGAGTTTAGAAATTGCAGAGAAATGCTTAAATAATGCATTACAAATTACAATTGAACTACACCCATTCGATTATAGATCGAAACTTATTGCACTATAATAGCACTTTTTTTTTTTCCAATATTCATTGCACTTGCACTTTGAAGTTGGAAGAGTTTTTTGGGGTTATAATAATTTTTATTGCACAATACCAATTGATTATTTGAGGATTAGCACAAGCATATAATATTTTATATGTACCAATATTTAAAATTGACTGTTGTTGAAAATTATTATGCTTATTGCACTTTAATTCAGCACATATTTGCACTAGCACTTTTTTGATTAGTTTTCACATGACATTTATTTTTATTAATTATTTAATCACTCTCCAATATAACTTTAGTATTTAATAATCATTACTACCAAGAGTTTTTTTTTTAATTTTTATTTAAAATAGGAGTATAGATCTACAGATATTGCGCCTAATTAAGTCTTTATTCATCATTTACATACCTTTGCTATGGTTTATTGGCTGCATCTCTGTAGACTCTACTGGTAGAAGCCCATAATACATCTGTTCCACAAAAACTCCTGGGCTCTAATTCCCTGATTATTTAACCACTTTACCTCCGGAGGATTTTCCTGCTTTACGTCCAGGCCACTTTTTGTGATTGGGCACTGTGCGAATTTAACTGACAATTGCGCGGTCATGCAACGCCGCACCCAAACGAAATTTACGTCCTTTTTTCCCACAAACAGAGCTTTCTTTTGGTCGTATTTGGTCACCTGTGTGATTTTAATTCTTTGCGATATTAATAAAAAAATGCGACAATTTTGAAAAAATAACAATATTTTTCTACTTTGACAGTTAAAAAAAATCCAATATATTAAATTTTTGTCATATATTTAGGCCAAAATGTATTGAGGTACATGTCTTTGACAAAAAAATTCTCAATGAGCGTATTTTTAACCGCTTTAAGACCGGAAGATTTTACCCCATTCCTGACCAGGCTATATTTTGCGATTCGGCGCTGCATTATTTTAACGGAAAATTGTGCGGTCGTGTGACACTTTACCCAAATCATATTTATGTCCTTTTTTTCTTTACAAATAGAGCTTTCTTTTGGCGGCATTTGATCACCTGTGCGATTTTTAATTTTTGCGCTATAAACAAAGAAAGAGCGACAATTTTGAAAAAATAACAATATTTTTCACATTTTTTATATGAAATTCCCCCCCAAAAAATGTAACAATCAAAATTTTTTAACATTTTAGACCAATTTGTTTTCTGCTACATATTTTTGGTAAAAAAAATCGCAATAAGCGTATTTTGATTGGTTTGCGCAAAAGTTATCGCAGCTACTAACTACGGGAAATTTATGTCATATTTATTGTTTTTTTTAACTAGTAACGGCGGTGATCTGGTGGCGATCTGCGATTTTTTTTGCGGGACTGCGACATTGCGGCGGACAGATCGGACCCTTGACTGACATTTTTTACACTTTTGGGGGTACCAGTGACATTACTACAGTAATCAGTGCTATAAATATGCACTGTTACTTTAAAATGACACTGGCAGGGAAGGGGTTAACTTTTATTGGTGATCAAGGGGTTAATGCATGCCTGGTGCTTACTAACGTGTGTAGGGGGAGGGGACTGTGTGACACAGGGACAGATCGCAGGTTCAGCTATGCTGAATCCTGCAATCTGTCCCTGCCTGTCACTTAGGAGATCCGCCCGCTTTGTTTACACAAGCGGGTGGATCTCCACACTCGATCCCCAATGATCGGGGAAAAGCGGCAGTGATCACCGCCGCTCCTCCCCTGGCCCGACTCCCGCTGTGACTGAATACAGCGGGAGCGAGCCTCCGGCGGCGCGCGCGCGCCGCCCACAAGGGGAGGAGTCCAGCGACGTAGGTCTACATCGTTGGACCATAACAAACCACTTTGCTGCAGTAGGGTCAACGTGAGCGGTCGACAAGTGGTTAATGAGAATATCTTGGCCTTAGGAAACCTACATTTCTAAGTTTGCAGATTGGATGTTATATCACAAGATTCACCACAGGGCATTGGGTTATGCCAAGGCTATTGCTGCACATATTCAGTGTGCGTGTCTCCTACATCAAGAAAATCCCCATCTGCAGCCTCAGAATTACAGCACTCCCCGCCTAGGTTTACCAGCAACATCATTTTACAGAGAAATAAAGTTTGCTTAATGCAACCAGAATTTGTACATCAAAGGTGGTAAGGCTTAGCCCTCCATACCAGGCCATATTTGGCGGTTTTAGTGACATTATTCCATAATGCTACTTTATTCATCTCTCTTTTTGAAGTCGCAGCTTGGGAACAGCCGCTGCCTCTAGCCACTGAGTGTTTATAATAACAAAAGTCTACCACACTTTCCAGTTGGTTTTGCGAGTGCTTTTTTTCCAGACCTCTGGTTACTAAGGCAATTTTGGCTGCCGCTTTAACCCTTACCACTATATGTTACTTCGAAGGTGAAAATAAAAAGTATGTGTTTATTCATTTATATAGAATATAAGGGGTGTAATGTTTTAAATCTTGTGGTGGCTCGTTGTTTTAACCACTTAAGCCCCGGAGGATTTTCCTGCTAAAAGACCAGGGGGTATTTTGCGATTCGGCACTGCGTGACTTTAACGGACAATTGCGCGGCCGTGCGACGCTGTACCTAAACGAATTTGACGTCCTTTTTTTCCCACAAACAGAGCTTTCTTTTGGTGGTATTTTATCACCTGTGCGATTTTTTGATCACGCGCTATAAACAAAAAAAGAGCGACAATTTTGCAAAAATAGCAATATTTTTCACATTTTTTTATATGAAATTCCCCCCCAAAAAAATGTAAAAATCAAAATTTTTTAACATTTTTGGCCAATTTGTTTTATCCTACCTATGTTTGGTAAAAAAAATCGCAAAAAGCGTATTTTTATTGGTTTGCGCAAAAGTTATCGCGTTTACTAACAAAAGGAAAGATTTTTGTCATTTTTGTTGTTTTTTTTTTTAACGCGACAGATCGGACCCTTGACTGACATTTTTGACACTTTTGGGGTTACCAGTGACATTTCTACAGTAATCAGTGCTATACATATGCACTGTTACTGTAAAAATACACTGGTAGTGAAGGGGTTAACTTTATTTGGGAGGGAGGGGCTGTGTGTGTCCCTAGGGGCGTGCTTTCTACTGTGATTGGCTGTGGCTTGAGCTGTAAGGACACTGATCAACGGATCTACATAGTAGATCAACGGATCTACATAGTAGATCCGTGTGATCAGTGTCTTTACACCGAGGAGAATGACAGGTGGCTTGTTTACACAAGCTGCCTGACATTCTCCCTCTCCCCCGCCGATCGCCGAGTAACCGGCGGACATCGGGTCCGCTGGTCACACGCGCGGGGGGGTCCGTGACCGCGCCTCCGCGGGAGCGCACCTCCGCGGGCGCGCGCTCGCTCCCCAGACCCTCCCAGGCTAGTGACGTTAATTAATGTCACTCTGCTTGGCAGGGGCTGACCGCCGCAGTAAATCTACTTGCGGCGGTCGGCAAGCGGTTAAAGTATTTTCTCTTTTTTTTTTTAGTTTGCTTTATTCCCTTAGTAAATGATGGGTTAAAAGATGAAACTGTTGCTGTTGTGTGAAGCGTCCAAATTTTAATACAGCAAAAGTGAGAGTGATGCGAAATCCATCTGTACTGGGACGGGTGTGGCGGTCACAAGCTGGCAGCTTTTTAAATTCTCTTCACAGTTATATTCATCTCCAGACTGACATTTTATAACAGTTATTGAGTCTAGTTTTTATTTATAAAGAGTTCATTTTGCCATGACCAGAAATCATAGTTTTTCCTTACTAAAGAGGTTACAATAGCTCCAAAAGACAGTTCTTGCATCTGAACTTGCCGCGTCACCCCAGTGTAACTTCAGAAAACCAACAATCATTGGGGCCCATGTGTCTGAGCAGTCACAGTTCCTATGTGACCATTCCATCACCAGATCACTTTGTATCTGAGCTGGCATAAAGCTGTGAATCAGTTCTCTACTCATGATGCAGTAGGAGCTTTCCCTGGTATTTTTTCTTTTCCTTTGTATATTAACTACTTCAGTTTTACCCCCTTAATGACCAGGCCATTTTTTGCGATTCGGGACTGCGTTATTTTTTTAACGAACAATTGTGCGGTCGTGCAACACTGTACTCAAATACAATTGATGTCCTTTTTTTCCCACAAATAGAGTTTTCTTTTGTGTGTATTTGATCATCTCTGCAGTTTTTAGATTTTGCATTATAAACAAAAAAACGACAATTTTGAAAAAAAAACAATATTTTTTACTTTCTGCTATAAAACATTCCCCCCCCCCCCCCCCAAAAAAAAAAATTAAGTTTAGGCCAATTTAAATTCTGCTGCATATTTTTGGTAAAAAAAAAAAAAAATCCCAAAAAGCGTATATTAATTGGTTTGCGCAAAAGTTATAGCGTTTACAAACTGGGATAGATTTTTGGACTTTTTGTTTATTCATTTTTTTGTATTAGTAATGGCAGCGATCAGCGATTTTTAGTGGGACTGTGATATTGCAGTGGACAAATCTGACACTAAGTGACACTTTTTGGGGACCAGTGACACCAATACAGTGATCAGTGCTAAATAATATGCACTGTTACTGTATAAATGACACTGGCAGGGAAGGGGTTAATACTGGGGGTGATCAAGGGGTTAAGTGTGAGCCTAATTGTGCTTACTAACTGTGGGGGGGGGGGGTGAGGGCTCTGCTGAGACACACGATCTCATTGTGCCTGTCTGACAGGAGAGCTGCCTACTTTGTTTACATAGGCAGGCGGCTCTCCTGTCAGTTTCATCGAAGATCGCGGGAGGCCAGCGGCGTGTGATCGAGCCCACTCCTCCCGCCGTCTGGCTACCGCTGTGTCTAATCACAGCGCGAGTATGGTGCGCACCGCTGAGACCGCGTGCACATAATTACATAGATGTACGTGATTATGCGCAGCCGGGCCGCCCTGCCACAGTAAATCTGGTATCAAAAAAAGTGGTTAACTTTTTATTCAGAACTTTTTTTCAGAATTTTTCAGAACAAAACCAATGCACACATTTGATAATCCAATTCAAAAACATTACAAATACAGCTTTTAACCACTTGAAGACCAGAAGGATTTGCCCCTTAATGACCAGGTCACTTTTTTCAACTTGGCACTGCGTGATTTTAACTGACAATTGTGCGATCGTGCAACGCTGTATACAAATGAAATTTACATCCTTTTTTCCCACAAATAGAGCTTTCTTTTGGTGGTATTTGATCACCTGTGTGATTTTTATTTTTTGCACTATACACAAAAAAAGAGCAACATTTCTGAAAAAAAAATCCATATTTTTCACATTCTGCTATATAACATTCTCCAAAAAAATTAAAAATCTAAATTTTTTAACATTTTAGACCAATTTGTTTTCTGCTACATATTTTTGATTAAAAAAAAAAAGTCACAATAGGCGTATTTTGATTGGTTTGAGCAAAAGTTATTGTGTCTACTAACTACGGGAAAGATTTATGTCATTTTTACTGTTTTGTTTTTTTTTTACTAGTAATGTCGGCGATCTGTGTTTTTTTGCGGGACTGCGACATTGTGGCCGACAGATCGTGACAGATTGCGGCGGGCGGTTGTAAAGCGGTTAATATCTCCCACCCAAAAAAAAACCCCACACAACACCCACCTCCCCCCCTATCCTATCCCCCTCAACTTCCCCCGGGTCCATCTGCTCTTTAAGTCAAATCCCGCACCCCCAAGCCCTCCTCACAGACACAGATTCTAGCTACTTCAGGCATTGATCTCAAACACCAAGCAGACTCATATACCCCGCAGATTTTTTAAAACTCAACCACTTCCCCCAGATGTCAAGATATTTCCTGAGGGAATCTTCTGCTGTAAACAGTGTTTCCTTAATAGAGCTCACCCATTCCACCTTTACAACGCATTCTCCCACACTCGAGGCTTCTGGTGATTGCCAGAGTCTCAGAATCAAGCTTTCAGCCTTGTTGAATAAATGAGGAACTCACATATTCTTAAATTCTGTCACCTTTTTTCTCTGTGCTGTGAAACAAGCAAGTCCATGGCTCTACCTGAATGTGTTCTGTGATCTGACAAATTACCTTAGAGATCCCTTCCCAATAGGATTGTATCTTTGCACATTCTAACCACAAACGGGCAAAGGTCCCGGGATCATTACATCACCTCCAACAAGTTGGGGGCACATCTGCCCCTAACCTTAGCACCGTCTTCAGGGTAACATATCTCCTGGCAAAAAGTTTGTAGCACATCTCCGTTGTTCCTGCATCCACTGATGAGTAACAAGCTAATCTCAAAACTTTCCTCCTCTTTCCCTCATCTCTAAGGAGTCCTAATTGCTGTTCCCATTTCTATAAATATGGCGGGTATACAGGTTCCACTTCATTTATCACAATCTTATATATTTTAGATATGCTTTGCTTTCTCTATTGGTCTCATGCTATCCTTCCCCCGCAGCAATTGTGGTAGTGAATGCACAAAGTGTTGTAATTGTGTGTATCTCCATCTATCCAGTGGCATATTCCCCCATTTATGTGTTATTTCAAAAAACGTGCACATTCTATTTCCCTCCATTATATCCTGTATCTGTAGCACCTCTTTATTTTGCCCATCTAACGAAGTATAAATAATCCTCTTTTCCAGGTTTAAAATAATTTTTGTCTAGTAATGAAATTAAAGGTGCATTATAATCCCAGTGATAAAATCTACAAAAATCATATTCCATATCCTAAAAGTGTTTTTAGTCAGTGGATTTGTGATATTGGCCAATTCTCGGTATGCCCCTGGAATGCAGACCATTTTGCCTAAGTCGACCTTACTCTGTGCTCATTCAATCTCTACCCAACTCTTAACATCCTTATTTTAGCGTCTAATCTGCTATTCGTGCGATAGTGATTGCCTTGTAATATTTAATAAAATTGGGTGCTGCAAGTCCCCCTACTCTTTTTTCCTTTGCCATTACTACATAAGAGATCCTGGGTTGTTTATGTGCCCAAATATATTTTAGTACCATAGTTCTTAGTTTTCTAAAACAGACCTGTGGTAAAGTAATTAAAATAATTTGGAAAATATATATGAGCTTGGGTAAGATGTTCATTTTTAACACATTTAGTCTACACAGTCATAAGTGAGGTCTATGTCTCAAGAAGTTCAGCTGGTCCTTGACCTTATTGAGCATTGAAATGTAGTTGACCTTATACAGTACATAGTCTTAAAGGATGCAGTTAACTTCTTTTTCCAAGTATCCAACTACTCTCTATAACAAACAAAAGGGAATTTAGGCTGTATTGCCTGCTGTTCTCTCTTTGGGGTTGATATATTCAAAACTTCCAATTTAGCTATGTTAATTTTAAAGTTTGACCTCTTCCCATATCTACCCAGTTCCTCCAGCACAATCGGTAATATTACCCTGGGGTTGGAGATATAGGACGTCATCTGCGTACGCAGCTACCTTGAACTCCTTTTTTCCCCCTCTCAGCCCACTTATGTCTGTATTGTTACGGACTCCTGCCAATATGGGTTCCAGAGATATAATGAACAGCATTGGGGAGAGGGGACATCCTCGCCTCCTCCCATTGAAAAGTTTGAAGGAGGGGAACAAACTGCCATTCATTCTAATTCTTGCCATTGGGTGGCGATAGAAGGCGGAGATCCATCGCATCATCCTATCCCCAATACCTAGATGTCTCAACGTCTCTAGCATGAAGCCCCAGTCTACCCTGTCAAAGGCCTTTTTTAGCAGCTTTTGACAGGAATACGACTGGGGCCCCCTTCTTTTTTGCCTCATGGATCATGAATAGTGACTTGAGGCAGTTGTCCCTTCCCTCCTGACCAGTCACAAACCCTACTTGATGGGTATGAATCCATCTTGGCAACAATGGTTTTAATAGTTCTACTATTATTTTGGTGAAGATTTTTTATATTTGTATTAAGTAGGGAGATTGGTCTATAGCTCATAGGAGCCGTAGGGTCCTTTGCCTCCTTCAGAATAAGGGTTATATAGGCGAGCAATGATTCCTCTCGCAGGTTCCCCCTCTCCTAGAACATTAAAATATTCACATAGTTTAGGGACTAAAATGTTCTGAAACCTTTTACAGTACAGTTTCGAGCCCCCATCAGGGCCCAGACTCTTTCCTATGGCCTTTCCTACTATTCTTTATTGCCTTTATCACCTCCCCCTGTGTGATCAGGGCCTCTAGGTGTTCTAAATCATCCCTAGAGAAAATTGGAAAGTCCAGTCCCTGCAGGTATTTCCCGTACTACAAGGTCATCCTTTCCTTTCTCCCAACCCCACTCTTTCTGTCTGATGTTATAGAGCTGGCTATAATATGAGTGGAATCCCCCAGAAATTTCTGGGGATGAATGCACCGTTTTTCCCCTTTATCATTTTTAATTTTTGGGATAAAAGATGCATTTTTTTTCCCCTCACTGCTTTTGCCAACCATTTCCCAGATTTATTTCCCCATAGGTATTTCTCCTTCAACTATGTGAAATGCGCGTTTTGGTTTCTTTTTCCAAGAGTGCTGCTAACTCCCCTTTTTTTTCATTTGGCTCTCGATTCTCTGGAATACCTTTGGGCCTAGTTTGTTGTTCCAGCATTTAAATATCCCTAAGGTGGAGATTCATTCTTTCCTTTTTTTTGTGTTCCTATGCCTATTAATATCCCCCTTATATAGGCCTTATGTGACTCCCACAGGGTAGCCTGCGTAATCTCTAGCGTATCTGAATTATTAATAGAAAAAAAAATCTACAACTCCTGTTCGACCTTCTCGACTACCATAGGATACTGAATGAGTGAGTCAATATAGTTCATATTCCTATCGCACACCATCCTGGTTTGTAGGCACTTGTGTACTGGGTGCTGAAGGGATCACCAGCTGGCCACTGGATCGGTTACAAGTAGATACATATTCGCCAGCACACCAAGGATCTTGCAAAAGCAGTCCAAAAACTTTATTCCTGAGAAGATCACATCAAAAAAATTAGTGCAACGTTTCGGAGCTGCGCAGGACCCCTTCATCAGGCATGAGAAAGTATATTGGTCTTGATAGTCGCATCTATGAGAGTGAATAACACTTGATGTTTTATTAAGATGTAATTAGTGTTGAGCGAACACGGACTGTATTATTCGTGTTCGTACCGAATAATTGGATTTTTGTTACCCGAACATGGACCCGAAAACTTTACTGTATGTTCGGTAATTTTATTTCCTGTTTTGTATGTAATGGCGCGCTTTTAATGGCGGGCTTTCAACAGCCAATCAATAAGCGTTTAACTGGTGTGCCTTAAGCCATCCCAGCCATGCCTACTAATGTATTAGTAGCTGTGATTGGCCATCTGAAGCATGTGACCATGTCTTTATAAGTTCGAGAGCCCCCAGCGCGCCGCGTCATTCTGCTGTAATTTAGGGCAGAGCACACATCATACGTGCTGGCTGCTGATTAGGGACAGACAGTGATTCTGTGAAAAATTGTGTCCGAAAAGAATGCAGGGACAGGTCGGAGTGCAGGCAGGGAAAGTTATTAGAGCATTTTAGGGCGAGGCTGGAGATTAGGCAGGGTCAGTTTTCTACATCGATTTTGCTGTGTGGGGGATGGTGCAGTGAACGATCTTATTGAGCATATTAGGGACAGGCTGGAGATAAGGCAGGGAAAGTATACATCGATTTTGCTGTGTGGGGGGTGGTGCAGTGAACAATCTTTTTGCCCTCACTTGAGCCCACTGAGGAGGAGGAGGAGGAGGAGGAGGGAAAAAAAAAATCAATTTTTATCAGTCAGTTGTGTGCAGCGTTCATCTTAGATCTATTTTACTACAAGTTAAAAGGGATTTTTTTTTTTTTTTACCCCTTCATAGCCTTTTTGCTCCAGTGCTGACTGTGACATAAGACACTGCTGTGTTCACATGTGCTATTGAGTGATTTTCAATTTTATACAATTTTTTCTATTCCACTATTCAATATACACCCTTTTGGGTTAAAAAAAATTAAATTGTGGCATAGTCTGTACAAATCTATTTAAAAATTACAAACTTACAGGGGAATTTTCTTTTTTTTCCCTTCATAGTCTGCTGCAGAGCTGACTGACATAAGACACTGCTGTGTTCACATGTGCTATTGAAAAATCGCCAATTTTATATCATATTTTCTATTCCGCTATTCAATCTACACCCTTGGGGTAAAAAGAATTAAATTGCGGCATAGTCTGTATCGGTACGTGTGAGATACACCTTTCCAATTTTTGGGGCGCATCTTCCACCGCCGAGGATTGCAGGGTGCTTCAGTTTGCCTCCTGCCTGTTCCGAACTCCTCCTACTCCTCATCCTGCCTTTAGGGTACAAAAAATTGTAATCGGGCCTAGTCTGTGTTTGTACGTGTGAGATACACTGTTTTATAAAATTTTTTCTATTCCGCTATTCAATCTACACCCTTGGGGTAAAAATAATTAAATTGCGGCATAGTCTGTATCGGTACGTGTGAGATAAACCTTTCCAATTTTTGGGGCGCATCTTCCACCGCCGAGGATTGCAGGGTGCTTCAGTTTGCCTCCTGCCTGTTCCGAACTCCTCCTACTCCTCATCCTGCCTTTAGGGTACAAAAAATAGTAATCGGGGCCTAGTCTGGGTCTGTACGTGTGAGATAGATACACCTTTTGATATCATATTTTCTATTCCGCTATTCAATCTACACCCTTTGGGGTAAAAAGAATTAAATTGCAGCATAGTCTGTATCGGTACGTGTGAGATACACCTTTCCAATTTTTGGGGCGCATCTTACACCACCGAGGATTGCAGGGTGCTTCAGTTTGCCTCCTGTTCCGAACTCCTCCTACTCCTCATCCTCATCCTGCCTTTAGGGTACAAAAAATTGTAATCAGGGCCTAGTCTGTGTTTGTACGTGTGAGATACACCGTTTTATAAAAAAATTTCTATTCCACTATTCAATATACACCCTTTTTGAGTGTAAAAAATTAAATTACGGCATAGTCTGTATCGGTACATGTGAGATACACCTTTTTAAATTTGTTTGGCGCATCTCCTTCCACCACCGAGGATTGCAGGGCGCTTCAGTTTGCCTCCTGGTCCGAACTCCTACTACTCCTCTTCCTCATCCTCATCCTGCCTTTAGGGTAAAAAAATTGTAATCGGGGCCTAGTCTGTGTTTGTACGTGTGAGATACACCGTTTTATAAATTTTTTCTATTCCGCTATTCAATATACACCTGTCAGGGAATCCCTGTGAGACGTCTGGGGCGTGGCCGTGCACAGGCTATTCCCAGAAGAATGACTAATGGGCGTGGTGCCAGACAGGCTATTTAAAGGAAGTTCATTCCTGTTTCCTGTGCTGACTGATCTTCAGCTGTTTCCTGTGACCCGATGATACCTGTATGCTTCCCTGTTGCTGACCTGGCTTGTTCTGAACTTGGACTTGGATTCTGCTTCTGCTTCTCTGCTAAACCTGACCCGGCTCCGTCCCTGACTTTGGCTCTGCTTACGATTTGGTACCCTGCTGCACCGCCTGTTGATGACCCTGGCTTTCCTACTACTCTGACTCCGTCTCTCAGAAATACCCGAGTGCTTGTCTGGCTATCTGCTGCACATGTTCCATACAGCATTGCATGTTCCAGTTTCCAGGATCCGGACAAGCAGCCTATCCTGATCCATCAACAACCGCAGGCACTCGTGTCCCTCCTGGCCTTTGACACCCTCTATCTCACCTTCAGTGGGGTCTGGGCCGGAGATATAAGAGAGGCCGACCTCGTCAACTCAGACTCCTCCCAGGTACGTGACAGTATCAGTCAGCCAACTATGGAGTCTGAAAGGGAGGTCTCTCCACTGGAGAACGTTTGCCGATCGATCTCTGCACTATCCCACATTGTACAAAGCCTGCAAGGAAAATTGGATTGCATCGAAGATCAATTATCGGCCCGCAAAAATGACTCTTCTCTGACGGAGCCCAGCACATCCTGTGCGGCGGATTTCCACCCGGAACCTCGAGTTCCCATTCCTGAACGCTTTTCTGGAAATCGAAGAAAATTTCGGACTTTTCGTAATTCTTGTGAACTATACTTTTCCCTGTTGCCTCGAACATTCTCTTCACAAGATACCAAGGTGGGGTTTATTATCTCGCTCCTTCAGGATGAGCCCCAATCCTGGGCTTTCAATCTTCGGGAACAACACGATCCAGCCTTGACAACCATGGACTCTTTTTTTTCTGCCATGTCCCAGCTATACGCAGATCCTTTTTGTCATCGGACTGCTGAATCAAAGCTTAGCAAGTTAAAGCAAGGCCTAAGGCCTGTGGAGGATTATGTGACAGATTTCCGTGTATGGAGTGCCGATACTCTGTGGAACCATTCGGCCCTCCATCATCAGTTCCGTCTTGGCTTGTCTGATGCCCTAAAGGATGAACTTGCCAGGGTGGGGGTACCAACGGCCTTAGAAGACCTGGTGAACCTTGTCATCCAGATTGACCGGAGGCTACGTGAGAGGCAAGCCGAAAGAACTAACAAGGCTCCTTTGGTCCGCCCGGAGTTTGGGGCTGATACTCCTCTCATTACCGTTAACCCCCCAGAGGTACCTCACTACCCTTCACGAAAGAGTTTCCAGAGATCCCCTCTGTCCACATCGGAACGTCTTCGACGGTATCGCTCCAATCTCTGCCTCTACTGTGGCAATGCCGGTCACCACATTCAGACTTGTCCTGTGAGGCCTTGCAGAACCTCCTCTAACTGGATTTCTATGATGCATCCACCCAGGACTGATCAAACACATCTCACCTTGCTTTGCCATCTGAAACTTCCTGAAAAGACTATCTCTGTTCCTGCTATTATAGACTCTGGGGCCTGTAGCTGTTTTGTGGATGTGACATTTGCAGCCCAACACAATCTACCTCTCTGTACCAAGAAACAAGGGTTTGTTGTTCACCTGGCTGATGGCTCTGGTATCAAGTCTGGTCCAGTGACACAAGAGACGGCTCCAATTTTCTGCTCTTCCTCCTCTTGTCATCAAGAATTCCTTTGCCTGGACGTTATAACATCACCCATGTTTCCTGTCATTCTTGGTATACCCTGGCTGAAGGCCCATAACCCTAGCATCAATTGGCTCACGGGTGAGATTTCCTTCTCTTCTCCCTATTGCCGGGCACACTGTGTTCCTGAGGAGTCTCTTACTGCTACCTCTCTCCTTGGTATCCACCCGGACCCCGAAGTCTTGAAACTGGTACCCACAGTTTACCACGAATACCTGGATGTTTTCAATAAAAAGAGCGCTGATTCTCTTCCTCCTCATCGTACATACGATTGCCCCATTGAACTGTTGCCAGGGGCTGAAATACCTTTTGGCCGGATCTACCCTCTCTCTGAGCTCGAATTAGAGACTCTCCGTAACTATATTAATGAAAGCCTGGAAAAAGGATTCATCCGACCCTCCACTTCACCCGCAGGAGCGGGCATATTCTTTGTTGAGAAAAAGGACCATACCCTTAGGCCCTGTGTGGATTATCGCGATCTCAATAAGATAACTGTCAAGAATCGTTATCCTCTTCCCCTAATTCCCGAACTTTTCCAGAGGTTACGAGGGGCACAGGTGTTCTCCAAACTTGATTTGAGGGGTGCCTACAACCTAGTCAGAATTCGTGAAGGAGACGAATGGAAAACCGCGTTTCGAACGCGCTTTGGGCATTTCGAATATCTGGTCATGCCATTCGGTCTTTGTAATGCCCCAGCCACATTCCAACATCTTGTTAATGATATATTTCGGGACTATCTTGATTTGTTTATCATCGTATACTTGGATGATATCCTTGTATTTTCCAGTTCTCTCGACCTACACAGAAACCATGTAAAGAAGGTACTGGACAGACTTCGCCAACACCATCTTTACGCAAAGGCGGAGAAATGTGAGTTCGAAAAACAGGTTATCCAATTTCTGGGACTCATTATCTCTGCGGATGGCATTGCTATGGACCCGCAAAAGGTATCTGCCGTACTGGAATGGCCTGCCCCCGAGGACAAGAAAGCAGTACAGCGCTTTGTGGGCTTCGCTAATTTTTACAGGAAGTTTATAAAGAACTTTTCTGGCATCATATCCCCCATCACACAGCTGACCAAACAGTTTACCCCATTCAAATGGACTCCAGAGGCTCAAGCCGCCTTTGAACTCTTAAAGACTCTGTTTACTTCCGCTCCCATTTTAAAACACCCAGATCCCGCTTTAGCCTATGTACTTGAAGTGGATGCCTCTGAAAATGCGGTCGGGGCTATACTATCCCAACGACAAGGAGCCAAGTCCCTACTCTACCCTATTGCCTTTTTCTCCAGAAAATTAAGCTCCTCTGAGAGGAACTATGACGTAGGAGATCGTGAACTGTTAGCCATAAAGGCTGCCCTGGAGGAATGGCGCTACCTACTGGAGGGGGCTGCACACCCTATACTTATTTTTACAGACCATAAGAACTTAGAATATTTAAGAACCGCGAAACGATTAAGACCTCGACAGGCAAGATGGGCACTTTTCTTCTCTCGATTTGTGTTCCATATAACTTTTCGTCCGGGCTCTAAGAATTGCAAACCTGATGCCCTTTCTCGCATGTTTCCTGAACCAGCTCCACCTCCTGAACCTGACACCATCTTGCCAGCTAAGAATTTCCTACTCTTGCAAACAGACTTGATGTCACAGATCAAGGGGACAGTTGCAAACTCCCCACCTCCTGTGAACTTGCATCTCCAGCAGAGGGATGGACTTTATTTCCACAAGGAACAAATTTTTATTCCCGAACAACTGAGGGTCACCATTCTTAAGAAGTGTCATGATCATCTTCTGGCTGGACACTTTGGTATCCATAAAACCTCTGATTTGGTCTCCCGTTCCTTTTGGTGGCCAGATTGGTTAAAGGACTGTAAAAACTATGTCAGATCCTGCTCTGTGTGTCTCAGAAACAAGTCTGATCGGGCCAAGACCTGGGGCCTGTTGGAATCCCTCCCTGTACCTGAAAAACCATGGAGTATGATCTCTATGGACTTTATTGTGGAACTTCCTCCATCTGAAGGGTTTACAACTATCTTTGTCGTAGTTGATCGTCTTTCCAAGATGGCACACTTTATACCTCTGAAAGGAACTCCCTCTGCCTCCGAAACTGCCTCCACGTTTATCAAAGAAGTGGTGAGATTGCATGGCATTCCAGCCAGCATTGTCTCTGATCGTGGGGTGCAGTTCACTTCCAAGTTTTGGAAAGCTTTATGTGAAGCATTAAACATTGAACTTTGTTTGTCTTCTGCCTACCACCCACAAACAAATGGACAGACCGAGAGGACAAACCAAACTCTTGAACAATATTTAAGGTGCTTCTCTTCTTTTTCTCAAGACGACTGGGTGTTACTCCTCCCTTTAGCGGAATTTGCTTATAATAACTCCGTTCATTCCGCCACCAAGCAGTCTCCTTTCTACGCCAATTATGGATATCACCCCTCCTTCCTACCTGAGTTACCTATGGAATCTGCTGTACCAGCTGTACAAGAAAGACTAAATTTTCTTAATACCAACAGTCAGCTTTTGCGGGAAACCATTTTGAAGGCACAGGCTGGTAATAAAAAATTTTTTGATAGAAGAAGGAGAGGGAATTTGAATTTAAAACCGGGGGATAAGGTCTGGCTATCTACAGCAAACCTGAGATTAAAGTGTCCCTCAAAAAAGCTTGGCCCAAGATACCTAGGTCCATTTTCTATCAGGAAGAAGATTAATTCTGTGGCATTCGAATTAATCTTACCAGGTAATCTGAAGATCCATCCCGTGTTCCACGTTTCTTTACTGAAGTCAGCAGTTCCCAACCCCTTTCCAGATCGTGGATCTGAAGTTCCTGCTCCCCTTTTGATCGAAGGTAATGAAGAATTTGAGGTGGAGTCTATTCTGGACTGTAGAAGAAGGGGTGGTCGGACACAGCTTCTTATCAAGTGGAAGGGCTATGGCCCTGAGGATAATTCCTGGGAGCCTGCTTCAAACGTCCATGCTCCTCGATTGTTACGAGCCTACCTTCTACAACATCCGGATAAACGGTCTATGTTGGGCATCCGGAGGCTGCCCTTAAGGGGGGGGCAATGTCAGGGAATCCCTGTGAGACGTCTGGGGCGTGGCCGTGCACAGGCTATTCCCAGAAGAATGACTAATGGGCGTGGTGCCAGACAGGCTATTTAAAGGAAGTTCATTCCTGTTTCCTGTGCTGACTGATCTTCAGCTGTTTCCTGTGACCCGATGATACCTGTATGCTTCCCTGTTGCTGACCTGGCTTGTTCTGAACTTGGACTTGGATTCTGCTTCTGCTTCTCTGCTAAACCTGACCCGGCTCCGTCCCTGACTTTGGCTCTGCTTACGATTTGGTACCCTGCTGCACCGCCTGTTGATGACCCTGGCTTTCCTACTACTCTGACTCCGTCTCTCAGAAATACCCGAGTGCTTGTCTGGCTATCTGCTGCACATGTTCCATACAGCATTGCATGTTCCAGTTTCCAGGATCCGGACAAGCAGCCTATCCTGATCCATCAACAACCGCAGGCACTCGTGTCCCTCCTGGCCTTTGACACCCTCTGTCTCACCTTCAGTGGGGTCTGGGCCGGAGATATAAGAGAGGCCGACCTCGTCAACTCAGACTCCTCCCAGGTACGTGACAACACCCTTGGGGTAAAAATAATTAAATTGCAGCATAGTCTGTATCGGTACGTGTGAGATACACCTTTCCAATTTTTGGGGCGCATCTTCCACCGCCGAGGATTGCAGGGTGCTTCAGTTTGCCTCCTGCCTGTTCCGAACTCCTCCTACTCCTCATCCTGCCTTTAGGGTACAAAAAATAGTAATCGGGGCCTAGTCTGGGTCTGTACGTGTGAGATAGATACACCTTTTGATATCATATTTTCTATTCCGCTATTCAATCTACACCCTTTGGGGTAAAAATAATTAAATTGCAGCATAGTCTGTATCGGTACGTGTGAGATACACCTTTCCAATTTTTGGGGCGCATCTTACACCGCCGAGTATTGCAGGGTGCTTCAGTTTGCCTCCTGTTCCGAACTCCTCCTACTCCTCATCCTCATCCTGCCTTTAGGGTACAAAAAATTGTAATCAGGGCCTAGTCTGTGTTTGTACGTGTGAGATACACCGTTTTATAAAAAAATTTCTATTCCACTATTCAATACACACCCTTTTTGAGTGTAAAAAATTAAATTACGGCATAGTCTGCATATTTGTTTGGCGCATCTCCTTCCACCACCGAGGATTGCAGGGCGCTTCAGTTTGCCTCCTGTTCCGAACTCCTACTACTCCTCTTCCTCATCCTCATCCTGCCTTTAGGGTACAAAAAATTGTAATCGGGGCCTAGTCTGTGTTTGTACGTGTGAGATACACCGTTTTATAATTTTTTTTCTATTCCGCTATTCAAAATACACCCTTTTGGAGTGTAAAAAATTAAATTGCGGCATAGTTTGCATATTTGACTGTGAGATACTGTTGTTGTTTTGTTCCGCTATTCAATAAACACCTTTCTAGGGCAAGATCATAAATTACAGAAATATGAGGAGACCGTCAAATAGGGGCCGTGGCCTGGGTCGTGGTGCTGCTGGTAGAGCTCCTGTTGCAAGGAGAGGACGTGGTTGATCTGTGCCAGCTACACGCACAAGTGAAACACCTTCCTCAAGTGTGAGTAGGCGACAGAACCTGCAGCAGTATTTGGTAGGGCATCATGCGCCTCTAGAAGTGATGAGGCCAGAAGTGGAAGGGATTGAGTGCAGCGATGCCCAACCACTTATTTCTCAAGATGAGTACATGGAAGGACCATCGCAGCACGTCTCCGATGATGACGAAACGCAGGTGCCAACTGCTGTGGCACTCATAATTGTGGAGACCGACAAGGAGGGCAGGGGTGAAGACTGGGTGGAAGATGATGTGGAGGACGATGAGGTCCTCGACCCCACATGGAATGAAGGTCATGCAGGTGACCTGAGTAGTTTGGAGGAAGAGGCGGTGGTCGCACAGAGCCACCAGCACAGCAGAAGAGGGAGCAGGGTGCAGAAGCAGAGCGGCCGTGCCCTAGACACTACAGCTGCTACTGCCCAATGCAGCAAGGGACCGAGCGCACCAAAGCCAGCTCAAAGGAGTTCTCTAGCGTGGAAGTTCTTCAGAAAATGTGCTGATGACAGGACACGAGTGGTTTGCACCCTGTGCAATCAGAGCCTGAAGCGAGGCATAAACCTTCTCAACCTGAGCACAACCTGCATGATCAGGCATCTAAGTGCAAAGCACGAGCTGCAGTGGAGTAGACACCTTCAAAACCAAGAAAGGTCTCTGGCTCCTCCTGCTTCCTCTTCTGCTGCAGTCTCGGCCTCTTCATCCACCTCTGTAGTGATACCGGCACCTGCCACCCCGCAAACAGACGATCTGTCAGCAACACCACCACCTGGGTCACCAACCATCTCCACAATGTCCCATGGAAGCGTTCAGCTTTCCATCTCCCAAACACTTCAGAGGAAGAGGAAGTACCCCCCTACCCACCCGCGATCCCTGGCCCTGAATGCCAGCATTTCAAAATTCTTGGCCTTTGAAATGCTGTCATTCCGTCTGGTGGAGACGCACAGTTTTAAAAGCCTTATGTCGGTGGCTGTCCCACAGTACGTCGTGCCAAGCCGCCACTACTTTTCCAGGCAAGCCATCCCTTCCCTGCACAACCAAGTGGGGGAAAAAATCAGGTGTGCACTGCGCAACGCCATCTGTGCCAAGGTCCACCTAACTACCGATACGTGGACCAGTAAGCACGGTCAGGGGCGTTATATCTCCCTAACGGCACACTGGGTAAATACAGTGTCGGATGGGCCTGAGGCAGATAGCAATTTGGCGCATGTCCTTCCACCACTGAGGATTGCAGGGCGCTTCAGTTTGCCTCCTGTTCCTAACTCCTCCTACTCCGCTTCCTCATTCTCTACCACTTCCTCATCGGGTCAGCATAAAACCTTCACCCCCAACTTCAGCACAGCCAGGGGTAAACGACAGCAGGCAGTTTTAAAACTTGCCTGTTTGGGGGAAAAACCACACACCGCGCAGGAGTTGTGGAGGAGCATGGAACAGCACACAAATGAGTGGTTGCTGCCAGCGAGCCTCAAGCCCGGCCTGGTGGTGTGCGATAACGGGCGAAATCTCATAGCAGCTCTGGGCCTAGCCGGTTTGACGCACATCCCTTGCCTGGTGCATGTGCTGAATTTGGTGGTGCAGAGGTTCCTTAAAAATTACCCCGATATGTCAGAGCTGCTGCAGAAAATGCGGGCCATCTGTGCGCACTTTCGGCGTTCTCACCCTGCTGCTGCTCGCCTGTCAGCGCTGCAGCGTAACTTCGGCCTTCCTGCTCACCGCCTCATATGTGACGTGCCCACAAGGTGGAACTCCACCTTGCACATGCTGGAAAGACTGTGCGAGCAGCAGCAGGCCATAGTGGAGTTTCAGCTGCAGCACGCACGCGTGAGTCGCTCTGCGGAACAGCACCACTTCACCACCAATAACTGGGCCTCCATGCGAGACCTGTGTGCCTTGTTGCATTGTTTTGAGTACTCCACCAACATGGCCAGTGCCGATGACGCCGTTGTCAGCTTAACTATCCCACTTCTATGCCTCCTTCAAAAAAATGATTCGGGTGATGATGGAAGAGGATGTGGCACAGGATGAGGAGGAGGATGAAGAGGTAACATTTCCAAGGCTTTCAGGGCAGTCATTCGCAAGTGGCTCCAAGGGTGGGTTCCTGCACCCACAAACGCCAGGGACACAATTGTCCAGCAGGGGCACAGTTCTGGAGGATGAGGAGGATGAGGAGGAGGAGATGGAGGAGGAGATGGAACCATGTTCACAGCAGGGTGGCACCCAGGCCAGCTCATGGCCATCACTGGTGCGTGGCTGGGGGGATACAGAGGACACAGACGATACACCTCCCACAGAGGACAGCCTTTCGTTGCCTCTGGGCAGCCTGGCACACATGAGCGATTACATGCTGCAGTGTCTCCTGTTGTGGCATTCCCACCTGACAGCGGGGCCACAGTGGAAGCACAAGGCCAAGGCAGAGGAGGAGGAGGAAGAGGTCGCCAATGCAACCAGGGCACCGCCAGCACCTCAGAAGGCAGGGTTAGCATGGCCGAAATGTGGAAAAGCTTTGTCAGCACGCCACAACAAACAGCAGCACCAGCAGCTCATATGGAACGTCTTAGCAGGAGACAGCATTTCACCAACATGGTGGAGCAGTATGTGTGCACACGCCTACATGTAGTGAATGATGGGTCTGCCCCCTTCAACTTCTGGGTCTCCAAATTGGGCACATGGCCTGAGCTTGCCCTTTACGCCTTGGAGGTGCTGGCGTGCCCTGCAGCCAGTGTATTATCTGAACGTGTATTTAGCACGGCTGAGGGCGTTATCACAGACAAGCGCAGCCGCCTGTCCAGAGACAATGTGGACAAGCTCACGTTCATTAAAATGGACCAGGCATGGATCCCACAGGACTTTTCCATACCTTGTGCAGAATAGAGATGGATACCGACCTTACCCAGTCATTGTTGTTATATTTTTGATCTTTCTCACTCTTTTGGGGTGTACCCTAATTTAAAATGACTGAAAAAAAGCAGTGTTGGCTACCTCGTCCCCCTCCCCCGCCGCTTCCATCTACACCGCCACATCAACCGCCACCTCAACCTCCCTCCTACTCCATATGGGCCTCGTCCTTCACAGATGAAGAAAATTGTTTTATTTTTCTGATTTTTTTTTTTGTTGTTTTAAGTTATTTCCCTATCCACATGTGTTTGCAGAGCACTTGCCATGCTCTTAACTACGGTTTGCTGCCATTTGCAGCACTCTAGCCCTTTCCATTGGTGTTTTAGAGCCATTTTAGTGCCTGAAAGTTCGGGTCCCCATTGACTTGTCCGGGTAAAGTTCGGAAAAAGTCCGGGACACGGACCCGGACTTTTTTTTCAAGTTCGGCCGAACCCGCCGAACACGGACATCCAGGTGTCCGCTCAACTCTAGATGTAATCGATCCTTGAGTAGGACCCGCAAACTAAGGAGTAATAGGTGTAATCCCAAACCTCCAGGTGTCTAATCCTCCAAGCGTCCACTAACTGGCACTCCACTAGTAGTCTTTTAATTTCATTCTGTCTTTGTGGTGGGAAGCAAAAACAATCTCCCTGTTTTGTTCTTTGCAACTTTTTAGGGCTGGAGACCAGGCTAGACTGACTTGATCATTCACTGGTCGTTGGTGGGTGATGACTCGGTGATGACTTGAGTAAGAAAAGACCCTTTCCAGTGGATATTGCTTAATTTAAGAATGGTGTTGGTGAGCCCTCTTGGGGCTTGGGCTGCTTTCTTTGGGTACGGCCTTAAGGTCATTTTCATATGTAGACTTGGAAAAGTAAATAGAACAAGGAGCTGCCGGTGTTCAATAAGCTGGAGATTGGATGGTATGTTAGAAGACGTTTATTTTTTTTACAATACAAACGGTTCCTTTATTGAAAAAAATTGAATGACACATTCATATGAGAAACAGCAGCATAAAAACATGAAGTACAAGTAACAATCAAGTACCATAGCATAGGAAAAAAATTATCACATAGGATTACAGTTTTCGACCCTCCCTCTGTACTCCTAACAGGGAACACCAATCTACATCAGGGCCAGCGCCCGCACCTAACCCATAGGTGCCAGCCAAGGCTGCCATACCCTGTCAAATTTTTTAGGACAGTTTCTCAGCAGGTAAGTCAGTTTGTATAATGGCAGAACAGCATCTATAGAGTGTTCCCAAGAGACCACCGAAGGGGGGGGGGGGCAATCCACTTCAGAATAATCTCTCTTTTAGCTTAGTGCAACAAATAGTTAATTAACAGTTTAGTGGATCTAGGTCTCTGATCATCATCCACAATACCCTAGAAGACGTTTATTAAGACGTTTATTGCATCTGCAAACACTGCCAACACTTTGACAGCCAACCCTCTGTCCTAAAGAAGGGGGAGTCCTTGTTCCCCCAAAATGCGTTGGCTTGATGTACTTATTGCTATTCTCAATAAACCTCTTACAAAATACCATCCAATTTGAATCTTATTTGACACCAGACACTCCTTTTTCTACTTTCCTTCCCTGTTTTGTTCTTTGTAAGCTGTTGTCACATTCCTGTATGGAATCAAGCAGGATCCAGGATCTAGGATAACAGAGATACAGTACAAGCTGAAAGACCATCCAGCAATGCTCCCATGCAGGGCTGAAGTTTAAATATTCCTCTAGGTGTGGTATCTGTGATGCACCACAGGCATGCTGTTTTCTTGCTTTTGTGTGAAAAAGAGCACAATGTACCTGATGGCAAATGTGAGGTTCTTTACAGCTGTATTGTCACTGATGTACCAGATGGACAGTAAACCACCATATTGAAGGTCCTTGGCTAAATATTTTCCATTGTAAGGAAAGAAGATAAAAGTGATTATTGAAATTTGACCATCACTTAAAAGAAAAAAAAAATCTAAAACAACCTCCCTGCAAAAGAAGACTATAAGTACTTACCACTTTTTTTTAGAAAGTTGGGATGCTGCCTGCCAAAATGTTGACATTGATAAGCCCATGCTAGAAATTACTCCTGTTGGAAGTCAAGTCGCTCTGAGTGCACCTGCTGGCTGCTTCATATTCTATGCACATCTTTCATGGATTGCACCTGGGCCAAAATGCCTATAAACACGTGCAATGGCCCACTTCAACACTACCTTATGCTTACCTCCCCAGTAGGTAGTGGGTCTGAACTGTCTTTAGCCTGCATTCTCCTCTAAACAGAGTTTATTTTAGGCAATTTTGAATTTTTACAAACTTTGTTCAAGCATTTCTGCATGTATATCAAGCTTTAGGTATTTGCTTCCTGGGGGCTGGGCAAGTGAAGGAAAGCAGTTCTAGAGGAGGAGGACAGTTCCTTAAGTGCAAAAACATCTGAAAATGCATGCATTTTGCATTTACTAAGCACTCTCATTGATGGCTATAGGACATAAAATGTCTGATTGCAAAAAAAAAAAAAAAAATCTCATGTACTTTTTTGAGTTTTGGATTTTGAGCTACAAGTGACTGAGCATTAAAATTTGAAGTGGCACAATTATAATGGGATTCTGCATGTTGAGCATAATCAGGTGTAGGGAAAGACACTACAAAATGCTCAGATGTGAATGGGGGCTGAGACAGGGGCATAACTACAGGGGTTGTAGGGGTTGCAATTGTGTGGCTCCCCTGTACACCTAGATAGGAGGAACAGCGGGGGCAGCATGTAGAGAAATCACTGTCCTCCTTTTTCCTCCTGTAGCTGCAGGAGGAAAATGGAGGAGATTGGTTCCTCTGTAGGCTGCCCCCGCCACTCCCTCCTCCTATCCAGTTCACTTGTATTCTGCTGTCCCTGGGCCCCTGTGTGCTCCCCTGGTACACCGCCCGCCCACCCCACTGACCCCACTGTGCTCCCTCCCCTGCCGACTGCTGCAGGGGATGTGTCACAATAGAGAATCAGGAAGGGGTCGGTAAATATGTAATTTACCAGATCCTTCCTTTTCTGAATGGACAGAGTCATAGTCAGTGGCATTGTAAAAAAATAAAATAAAATGGTAAAAAATAATACAATTAATACAATACCAAAAAACAAAAACTACTGACATCAGTGGGTGAACTTCCAGGATCGGAAAGGTCACACTTGCAACTGGGCGCTGGCATTCCACCACCGTGGGGAGGCCCCAAGTTGGCAGGAATTGTGTGCACTGCAGAACTTATGAAAGGGTCCTGCTGTGGGACCGTAATAAAGGGCCCTGCAATGAGAGTAAAAGGCCCTATGACGAGTGGGAGGAGCCCCAGGCTTAAAGGGAAGGGCCCCCGGCCACGGGTCCGGGGGGCACTTCATGGTTTCTTGCAATGGGGCCCTGAAGGTTTTAGTTACGCCTCTGGGCTGAGAGCTAAGGCCTTAGTCAGAATCTACAGCATCCAACTCTTCCAGGTATTTCAGAGTCCTGCACAAAACTCTACTGCGTTTTTTGGTTCTATCCTCAGTTTCCTATGTTACTACAGGACATGGTAGTGATATGGGGACTGCAGGGAGCTGTATCTGACATGCCCACCACTTGCTTGAGAGATCAGTATTAAATGTATTTTATTGCAGGGATATTTTTTTTAGAGTCCTTTTAATTGCCATCGGCAATTACCAAGGCATACTCTGGACTACAGCTGCAGAGCCCAGGCTGTCACTGACAGTATGACATGACACATGTTGCATTTACTCTCACACAGATAGTGCTGCAGCTGTTCTCCCTCTTCTTGCCTACCAGTGAGGAGAGAGAGAAAAAACCCTGAACATTACCAGAGTTCTGCAGCCAGAGAAAAGCCCCGGCCACCACCTAAGAAAACAAAGGAAGCAGCAACACTGTTGATGTGCATCCCAGGAAAGGGGAAAGCTTGCTGGGAGGAGCAAGGACTTTCGGGAGATGTAGTCCCTAGAGTGACTTTGCCTGGGATGCAGTTTTGTTTCTTAAACTACAAATCCCAGTGTAGCACCCTCCTAGGTAGGTGCTAGTGAAAGAGTACTGTTTTTGGCTCTGTCTGCCTATCAGAGGAGCAGCAGGGAAATCTATATTGCTTTCTGCCTACCAGGGTGCAGGATCTGTGAGTGAGGTCTGCTCAGTGTGCTCAGTGTGTGATTTATTGAGTCTAGATAGTGTTTCCACACTGGTCCAATGGGGAGGCATGTTGGACAGTGGGAGGAAACCTGACCAATGAGTACACAGGCCTTGATACAGTCCCAGTGATTGGTAGAGACTGGCTGTCTCGGTGCATCATGGGATACTGTATAAAAGCCAGGAGCACATGTGCCGTGAGGTTTTTGGCTGGTAAGCAGAGTCCCAGAGGGAGGGTGGCGGCTGCCTCCTCCTCTTTAGCTGTGGCATACAGTCACAGGCAGTCAGCCTGGGGACCAGGAGGAAAGGAACTGAGCCCGGAGGACCAGGAGAGGGGTTGAGACACTGGGGACCCTAGAAAAACAGTATCAAGAGTACAGGGGATCGTGTCTAGGGGCCTGACCTGAGGGGTAGAATAGTCAGAGGATGGGTGTTGTTCTGTGGAGTGAAAGGGGATACTAGGCAGGTATCCTGAAGATAATCTATCAAACTAAGTCGTCTGAACAGGGACTTAACCTAAATTCATCTAGTGGCAAGGTGAATCTGCAGCCTGGCTGCATCTCCAGTTAGGAGTACTCATCCATTGTGAATAGTTCAATTTGGAGTATCCCACTCTTCCCTTCTCCCATCCCAATTTAAAATATAAAATGCAAGTGTCCCTGTGTCCGTGGAAATGCGCTACTGCGCATGTGCCACACGAACAGCCGTTGGGACACAGAGAACACCGGCCGGCACTGGGTGGGCGTGTATATGAGCGGATCCCCGCCCACCTTTCAACATCCGCCTCAGTATTGGCTGTGGAAGGAAACCATACCTAGGTGGCGGAGAAGACCGCGGCTCCAGTATGGAGAAGACCGCGGCTTCTGTCTCATAATGCCTCCCGTGGAAAGATCCATCTGACAGGGTGTCCCTGTATTGAGAAGACCGCGGCTCCTGTCACGTTGAAAATTCCATCTGACAGGGGCTCCGTCATGGGTCAGGAGAAGAGGCAGGCGCCGGGGGATCTGGATAGAGCCGCTAGAGGCCATGACCGGCCACACACACAATCCGCACACCGACCGACCAAACTCACTGACAGCTCCGAGTCCGGGCAAAGAGCAGCAAGACTACAACTACGGAGAGCGGCCGGAGACAAATCATCTCCACCTGAGGAAACCACCACCATCTACTGGCCAACCGTGAGTATTACAACTGGGAATTCACCTAACAGGGCTGAGGACAGAATTCACCTCATCAGGATATCTGATGAGGTGATGATACTGGGGTTTATAGTATATAATGAGGTGATTATATTGGGGTGTATGTAGGATATCACAATATATGATGAGGTGATTGATGATGGATTTACATTGAGGGACATTATTTTTTTATTTTTTAATAAAGGATTTGTTGCAAACTGTTTCGTATGGTTATTACTTTTGTACACTTTTTTAGTGAATGGGTAGGGGTATTATGTGCCTGATACCCATTCACATTGGGGGTGAGATCTGGGGGGCACCCTTGTTAACCACTTAAGCCCCGGAAGATTTTACCCCCTTCCTGACCAGGGCCTATTTTGCGATTCGGCACTGCGTGACTTTAACGGACAATTGCGCGGTCGTGCGACGCTGTACCCAAACGAATTTGACTTCCTTTTTTTCCCACAAACAGAGCTTTCTTTTGGTGGTATTTGATCACCTGTGCAATTTTTTGATCATGCCCTATAAACAAAAAAAGAGCGTCAATTTTGCAAAAATAACAATATTTTTCAACGAGTAATGGCGGCGATCTGCAATTTTTTTTGCGGGACTGAGACATTGCGGCGGACAGATCGGACCCTTGACTGACATTTTTGACACTTTTGGGGTTACCAGTGACATTACTACAGTAATCAGTGCCATACATATGCACTGTTACTGCAAAAATGACACTGGCAGTGAAGGGGTTAACTTTTTTTTGAGAGGGGGGGGGGTTAAGTGTGTCCCTAGGGGTGTGGTTCTAACTGTGTTTGGACATGGCTACTGGTGTAAGAACAGAGATCAACGGTCCTACATAGCAGAACCGTATGATCTCCATTCTTACACAGGGGAGAATGACAGGCGGCTTTGTTTACATTAGCCGTCTGCCTTTCTCCCGGTGTAACGGACGATTGCGAGTGCCCGGCGGACATCAGGTGTGCCTCCGGCGGCGCGCGCTCGCTCCCCTGAGCCTCACAGGCTAGCGACGTAGCCCTACGTTGCTTTGCCTGTGAGGGGCTGACCGCCGCCGTAAATGGTCGTGCGGCGGTCGGCAAGTGGTTAAAGGGGGCTTCTTGATTCCGATAAACCCCCCCACGGAAGACCCCACCAACCACAGCCCAGGGTTGTCAGGAAGAGGCCCTTGTCCCGATTTACATGGGGACAAGGTGCTATGGGGTGGGGGGGGGGGCAGGACCCCCCCTGCCCCAAAGCACCCACACACCCATGTTGAAGGCATGTGGCCTGGTATGGTTCCGATAAGCCCCCTGCCCGCAGACCCCGACAACCACAGCTCAAGGTTGTTGGTAAGAGGCCCTTTTCAGAGCCCCCCTGCCCCAAAGCATCTACCCATATAATATATATGAATAAAAATGTTTTGCTTTTTGCAGGGCCATTCTTTTCTTTTTTTTGCAAAAGGCGGAGTTATCCTTTAACCACTTCTGGACCGGAAGGATTTACTCCCTTAATGACCAGGCCATTTTTTGCGATACAGCACTGCGTTATTTTAACTGACAATTACGTGGTCGTGCAACCCTAACAAAATTTATGTCCTTTTTTTCCCACAAATAGAGCTTTCTTTTGGTGGCATTTGATCACCTGTGTGATTTTTATTTTTTGCGCTATAAACAATAAAGTGCGACAATTCTGAAAAAAAAAAAAACAATATTTTTTTACTTTCTGCTATATAACATTCCCGATAAAAAAAAAAAAATTAAAAATCAAAATTTTCCATAATTTAAGGCCAATTTGTATTCTGCTACATATTTGTGGTAAAAAAAAAAATCCCAAGAAGTGTATATTGATTATCGCATCTACAATCTAGGGGTAAGATTTATGTTATTTTTATTCATTTATTTATTTTTACTAGTAATGGCGGCGATCAGTGATTTTTTAGCGGGACTGTGACATTGCTGTGGACAGATGGGACACCTAACTGACATTTTTGACACTTTTGGGGGGGACCAGTGACATTACTACAGTAATCAGTGCTAAAAATATGCACTGTTACTGCACTAATGACACTGGCAGGGAAGGGGTTAATACCAGGGGCGATCGAAGAATTAAATGTGTCCCTAGGGGGTGCTTTATAACTGTGTGGGGGATGGACTTTTTAAATGAACACAGAGACCTGTGTTTCTAAATAGGAAGAATACAGGGTCCCTGTGTTCATAACTGACAGAACAGCGGCCTGCCGTGCTTACAACAGCAGACCGCCATTCTGTCTCCACGGGGGAGTGATCGCGGCTGCCTGGCGGCAATCGCGGCCTCCGGGCCCGCAAATTGGCTTTCCCTGTGGCGAATAGGCACGCGCGCCCCCACTATTGGTCCCGCGAAGCGACATACAGGTACGTCGTTTCGCGGGACAGAGCCGACCTGCTGCCCAGGGTTGCCAACCTCCCGCAGCATTTTTTACAAAACATGGGAAATTTACTGGCGGAGCACATTTTTTACTGAGCACATGACAAATGACAGAACTCCTATTAAAACTAAGATGATCATGATCAATATAAAAACAGTATAAACACAATATGGAAACGCTGACAATACACATAATAAGTAATTTGCCTGGATTAGACTTGACAAAAGTCAACACAGCATGACAAATTATCAGTCCTTGATATTTGTGGACAGTTGTAAAAGTCACTGCAGTAAATTTACTGACAGTTGGCAACCCTGCTGCCGCCATATATGTACGGTTTCTGGTCTGCAAGAGGTTAAAGCTCTATATAAACGTTGTTAACAACTTGCCGACCGCCGCACCAATATTTACTGTGGCGATCAGCCCCTCACAGGCAAAGCGACGTAGGACTATGTCGCTAGCCTGTGAGGCTCTAGGGAGCGAGCGAGCGCCGCCGGAGGCGCGCTCCCGCTCGGACTCGGACCCCCCCGCGCGTGTGCCTAGCGGACCCGATGTCCACCGGGCACTCGCGATTGTCCGTTACAGCGGAAGAAAGGCAGGCGGCTAATGTAAACAAAGCCGCCTGTCATTCTTCCCTGTGTAAGAATAGAGATCATACGGTTCTGCTATGTAGGACCGTTGATCTCTGTTCTTACACCAGTAGCCACATCCAATCACAGTTAGAATCACGCCCCTAGGGACACACTTAACCCCTCCCTCTCAAATAAAGTTAATCCCTTCCCTGCCAGTGTAATTTTTACAGTAACAGTGCATATGTATAGCACTGATTACTGTAGTAATGTCACTGGTACCCCCAAAAGTGTCAAAAATGTCAGTCAAGGGTCTGATCTGTCTGCCGCAATGTCGCAGTCCCGCAAAAAAAAAATAGCAGATCGACGCCATTACTCGTTAAAAAAAACAACAAAAATGACAAAAATCTTTACCTTAGTTAGTAAACGCAATAACTTTTGCGCAAACCAATCACAATACGCTTTTTGCAATTTTTTTTACCAAACATATGTAGCATAAAACAAATTGGCCTAAAATGTTAAAAAATTTAGATTTTTACATTTTTTTGGGGGGAATTTCATATAAAAAATGTGAAAAATCTTTCCCTTAGTTAGTAAAAGCAATAACTTTTGCGCAAACCAATCAAAATACGCGTTTTGCAATTTTTTTTACCAAACATATGTAGCATAAAACAAATTGGCCATTTTACATTTTTTGGGGGAATTTCATATAAAAAAAATGTGAAAAATATTGTTATTTTTTGCAAAATTGACGCTCTTTTTTTGTTTATAGCGCATGATCAAAAATTCGCACAGGTGATCAAATACCACCAAAAGAAAGCTCTGTTTGTGGGAAAATAAGGACGTCAAATTCGTTTAGGTACAGCGTCGCACGACTGCGCAATTGTCCGTTAAATTCACGCAGTGCCGAATCGCAAAATAGGCCCTGGTCAGGAAGGGGGTAAAATATTCCGGGGCTTAAGTGGTTAAAGCTCTATATAAACGTTGGTAATGAAAGCTGTATTCTCTATGACTCTTATTTGTCAGTCATACACTTTACAACTCGTGCACCGCTTTCTTTTTTTTTATGACGGATAGTAAAAGCTGCTGTCCCCGTCTTGTCATTTTGATGTTTTATTTTCCTTCCATACGCAGTCACTACACAGACATTATTCACCCTCCAGCAGCCTGGAAACACTTTATGAAAGGCGTTTTCTTCCTGGTAAGTGAGCAGAGAGATTTTTTTTTCTCTTTTCCTTCTTGACATAAGGCCTTAAATGATTCATTTTAATTTCAGCCATGAAGTGTAGGTAATGTTTAGCACCGCTGAACTATATAAACAAAAAAGGGAGCCAGCTGACAGAACACCCTGAACAAGCGAAGAAAGAAAGTGGAGCTGAGGGCAGCAGCAGCCAATTTAACTCTTTCCCCACCGGCGGCATGAGGTGTGTGTAGGCCCGCCACTAATTTGCCGTCGACTTGCAGCAATCTGACTGGCCCAGCTTGGCAAAGGGAAAAGTCTGAGGTTCCCGATCGTTGCCTTGCGGTGCAGGAGAAAAAGGTTAAGCCTAACGTGGTTTCATTCAGTGAAATAGCATCTCTTTTATGCACATCTGTCTCACTGGGCGGTATTTAAAATGCGTAGACTCAGGCAATTATGATTTACTGGCAAGCCACTCAAGTCACTGCAGAGCGAGAGCAGAGGGAGGAAAAAAAAAAAAAAAGAAGTGGTATGAAAGTCTTGCAGAGGAGGGAAATCCACACAGGACCAGCCGTCAGGAGCATGGACCGGCCACTCACTCTCAATCAGGAGGCTCACTTCTCCTTCATGAATCTGTAAAGAAGATATTCACTATTCTTGGCAATGGTAAGTCGTACGTTCTTTTTTTTTTTTTTTTTTCAACTAAACTTTTAGTGACTTGTAAAGTGGAAAACTTTGCCAGATGTTTTTGATTTAACAGTAGCGTAGCTTGTCCTGGGTTATTTTTAATTAAGACTAACCAAAGAAAGAGCTCTTTTATGTAAGTGCAGAAACGTAGGCATGGTAGAAGAGATTTAGCATAGGCTAGGGGGATCTGACTGTGACTTAGCATTGGATAACGTGTATTTAGACATTTGGTGGCTTTGTAAAGAAGACGGCTTGACAATGACGTTAAAGTTTGCTTTGAACAGTTTATAGTACATACAAACAATGATCGGAATAACAAAATAAATGGTTGTCAGATGACTAAGATTATATTTATTACTGAGTCTTTTAGATTAAAATGACTGCTATAATGTATTTCTTACAAACAAGTGAACTGAATAAATGTTAATGATCCTGGATATATATATATATTAGTGTAATGTCACTCACATTAGGAAAATACAGGAAATCTCATTCATCAACTTTTCTGACGTTACAACTTTCTGTGTTGATCATGATTAACTACCTCAATACTGGGCACTTAAACCCCCTTCCTTCCCAGACCAATTTTCAGCTTTTAGCGCTGTTGCATTTTGAATGACAATTGCATGCAACACTTTACCTAAACCAAATCTGTGTCATTTTTTCCCCACAAATAGAGCTTTCTTTTGGTGGTATTTGATCACCGCAAGGTTTTTTTCTTTTTTGGTGCACAAATAAAAAAAGACCGAAAAGTTTGAAAAATAAAAAGTATTTTTTTGTTTTATGCTATAAAATTTTGTAAATAGATATGTTTTTTCCTGCACTGATGAGCACTGATAAGGCCGCACTGACAGGCACTGATGAGGAGGCACTGATGGGATGGCATTGATGGGGTGGCACTGATACGCAGCACTGATGGGCACTGGTAGGTAGCACTGATATGCAGCAATGATGGGCACTGATATGTGGCACTGATAGGTAGCACTGATATGCAGCATTGGTGGGCACTGATAGGCAACGCTGATGGGCACTGATCGGCGGCACTGATGGGCACTGATAGGTGGCACTGATGGGCACTGATCGGCGGCACTGATCGGCACTGATAGGCGGCACTGATTGGCACTGATGGGCGGCACTGATCGGCAGTGATAGGCAGCACTGGTGGGCAATAAGTGGCACTGGTGGGCAGCACTGATAGATGGCAATAATGGGCACTGGTGGGCAGCACTGATATATGGCATTAGTGGGCAGCACTGATAAGGAGGGCACCACTGTCAGGCTCTCTGAGCCCTGATTGCCATCCCTGGTGGCCATGGTGGGCATCCCTGGTGGTCATGGGTGGGCATCCCTGGTGGCTCTAGTGGCACCCCCCCCCCCCCCAGGGCTGCACTGGTAATCAATGTTCTGATTAACAGCACAGACCCCCCCCCTGTGATCAGTGAGTAATTAGAAAAACTCACTGATCCCCTGGCTGCAGCACAGATCGTCTTCTTCTCCTCACTGACAGGATCTGTGTGAGGAGAAGAAGAGATCAAAGCTGCTACAACGGCTGTATTTATATTACATGACGGCTGGGATTGGACACAGCCATCATGGGATCAGGAGGGCCAATCACAGGGCCCTCCTGCCGCAACTTGCTCTGTGTCCGAGGGACACAGGCACATCGAGATCGCGCCGCTGCGTGTGCCCGCGACGGCGCGATCTCGCTCCTTCTGCAGGACATTCGATCAGAAGGACGAGACTCCCACCCGGCCGTATATGTACAGTGGCCAGGTGGGAGGTGGTTAATGTAGGATACCTTATCAATCTATTCTTTATGTTTTTTAAATAGTTGGAATATAATTCGATTTTATCTTCAGGGCTGAATAAAAATATAGGTTACCCTAAATATTTTTTTTTTTCTATGTGTGTTCACATATGTGTCTTTTATAAATCATAGGTGATTTACTAAAACTGGTGCACACAGAAACTTTTGCAGTTGTGCATAGTGACCAATTGGCTTTGTTCAATTAAGCTTGGATAATAAAACCTAGAAGCTGATTGGTTACTATGCACAGCTGCACCAGATTCTGTGCGCACCAGTTTTAGTAATTCCCTTAGATCAGTGGTTCCCAACTCCTGTCCTCAGGACCCACTAACAGGCCAGACTTTAAAGTATTACCTTGGGGAGATGCAGACTAGAATACTGCAATCACTGAGCAGCAAATTATATCACCTGTGATGTATTTCAGTTATCTTACAAACCTGGCCTGTTAGTGGGTCCTGAGGACCGGAGTTGAGAACTAATGCTTTAGATAGTCACTTCTCATTTTCATGTACCCAAACTCGCTCATCGATGTCTTTATAGACCTTGCTTTGTGCACTGGTACAAATATTTTGGTGGAGGGGGGGGGGGGGTGTTATGGTGTGGGGTTGTTTTTCAGGGGTTGGGCTTGGCCCCTTAGTTCCAGTGAAGGGAACTCTTAAGGCATCAGCATACCAAGACATTTTGGACAATTTCATGCTCCCAACTTTGTGGGAACAGTTTGGGGATGGCTCCGACTTATTCCAACATGACTGCACACCAGTGCACAAACAAGGTCCATAAAGACATGGATGAGGGAGTTTGGGGTGGAGGAACTTGACTGGCCTGCATAGAGTCCTGACCTCCACCCGATAGAACACCTTTGGGATGAATTAGAGCAGAGACTGCAAGCCAGACCTTCTCTCCAACATCAGTGCCTGACCTCACAAATGCGCTTCTGGAAGAATGGTCAAACATTCCCATAGACACACTCCTAAACCTTGTGGACAGCCTTCTCAGAAGAGTTGAAGCTGTTAGTCCATAGGGTTCAATAATGAGTTGGACCACCCTTTGCAGCTATTAGACTGGGATGCCATTAAAGTTAATTTGCATGTAAAGGCAGGTGTCCCAATACTTTTGACAAGTGTCACCTGAAGTACCTGGTTGATCCTGCCAGTCACCTTTCTTCCTTGTTCTAAGCTGACCACACAAAGCACAAAAGCTGATCTATTTTTGCATGGTCCGTTTTTATCCTTAGGCTGATCATTGTGAGGTACAGGACAATGTGCAGACATTCAGCATGCCTGTATTGCGTAGTTTATTCAGTCGCCACATACCCCATCCAATCACAGCTCACCTTTGGTACACACCCCCTCCCAGTCACAGCGTGCCTCTTGAACACACCCCTTGCTCAAGCACAGCCTGTATGTTGCCTGAGACTGAACAGATTATGGAATACAGGTAAGCTGTGTGTCTGCACAGTGTCCTGTAACCCCGCACTCCACTGTCAAGAAGAAGAGATGCATGGTCACATTGTAAAAAAAGGTTAACCTTGTAAAAAAATTATTAAAGATTACAGCTGCACTGAAATTTCATCGGCCGAAACATATAGACCGAAAATTGTGTTTTCGGCATTTTGCAGATAGAGAAAAAAGTTTTGATAATGGCGCTGAAAACGACAATTTTTCTGCAACTTTACCATGATTTTACTATGCTTATGGTGTGTTTAATTAGGTCATGTGACTCAAAAACTGCATCAAAACATAACACAAGTGCGTTATTGATAGTTTCTTGCTGCATTTTCAATGCATTTCAATGGGGAGGTGCGTTTTTGGTGCGTTTTTTTTAACTGACCAAAAATGCAGCAAGCAAGAATTTTAACACCTCAACAGAAACGCAACGGACCAGTGAGAAGACATACATAGAATTTAAAGGGATGCATTTTTCTTGAGCTTTTTTCCTGCGCTAACGGTGCCAATAATAGCCAACAATAAATTCATATTCGTTTAAATTTGTGATATTAAATAAAATGTCAAATATAATACAATTATATATAAAAATATATACATATTTTTTAAAACTGTCATTTTTGGTTTCACTTTTGCTTTTGGCCAAATGCATCCTGAATTTTCGGTTTTCGACACCAAAATTTCCATTCAGTTTTCTGAAACTAAGCAAAAGCAGTTATGGTGCCTGCATAGTTATGACTATATTAGAAAGTATCTATAACATTGTATGTTCACAACTACTTTAATGTAGGATACAGAGGCGTAACTAGAACCTTCAGGGCCCTGATGCAAGAAACCACGAAGGGCCCCCCAGACCCCTGGCCGGGGCCCTTACCTTCAAGCCCAGGGCTCTTCCCACTAATCCTGGGGCTCTTTACACTCGTTGCATGGCCTTTTATTACGGTCCCGCAGCAGGTTCTGCAGTGGGCCCCCTTCCTGCAATCTTGTGGGCCCCCTTCCTGCAATCTTGGGGCCTCCCCACAGTGGTGCAATGCCAGGGTCTGGTCGCAAGTGTGACCTTTGCGATCCTGGAAGTTCACCCACTGGTTTGCTATCGGGCCCCCTGGAGCATGGGGCCCGGTAGCGATTGCAACCCCTGCAACCCCTGTAGTTACGCCCCTGGTAGGATACCATAACAATCTATGCTTTTCAATTTTGAAACCTGTTCCAGAAAAAAGCCAGGGCTGGATTAATGGGCAACTGATGCCCTAAGCACAGCCCAACAATGGTGCCCCACCTCACTTGGATCTCACCTTCTCCCTCCACAGATATGTACCTACCAAGATCCAATTGCTGCTGCCTCCATTGCTTACTAAGGCCCCTTTCACACGGGCTTTCCGATCCGGTCCGCCTTTCAGTTTTTCTGGCGGACCTGATCGGATGCTCCATGAAGCCCTATGGAGCAGCGAATGTCAGCGGAGATATGTCCTCTGACCCCCGCTGCCATCCGCATCCGATCCTGTCCGTGAAATCCGGACGGATGGAAACCCTATTTTCCATCCATCTGGAGGATCAGATCCGATAAGATCGGATGAAAACGGACAGGCGGTCCGTTATCATCCGATCTCCATAGAGGAAAGCAGGGCTCTGACAGTTCCGTCTCAAAGTAAGCCGAGACAGACCTGTCATCTGCCTGCTCAGCAGAGATCAGCGGGATCGATCCTCACTGAGCAAAACGGGGGTCCTAAGGCTACATTCACACAGGTGGCCAGATTGGCTGCCAGAGAGAATCAGTAGATTCTTGCCAGCTGAGCTAAACGCTGCCTGCATACATTTTGGTAAATTTACTAAAGGCAAAAATGTAGGCAGGGTTTTTTAAGGTTGATTTTGTGAGTTAGTGGCCTGCCCAGGCTGGCAAAGGGTTAAGTTATGTGCGATCAGTTCCCCGCAGGGTTGCCCACTTTTAGTAAATTTACAAACCATTTGTAAAATTTGTAATTTTTGCATCTTTCTGTGAATGTCCATCAGTCCATTAGAATGTCTGTAATGGACATTCATAGACAGATGCAAAAATTATGGATTTTACAAACTGTCTGTAAATTTACTGAAAGTTGGCAACCCTGGTTCCTGGGCTTTTTGGCCCCAGCAACCCATCTGTGATATAAGTGGGAAGGCCAAGGTCAAGGGTTCCCGTTCCCGCTCTTGGCACGACTCGTGGGTTTAAACTGCTGCGCCTTGCAGTCTGCTGAAGACACTGAAATTCCAGAGGACATCCAAGTAATGGAGAATACCAGAATACACTACCACCCCATAGAGGTACCAGGGATGTGCGGTGAAGTCAGTGGCTGGTGAGGCACTGGCTAGTATCAGAGATAGATACACACAGGTTACATATTCAAAAGTTATGTATTCGATTCTCATTATGTAGGCAATTGCAGTTCTACTAGTTATACTCATTTAACAAAAATATTTACAAACGCTGTCCCTTTAAGCCCCCGTTCACACTGGGGCGACCTGTCAGGCGACCCGGTCGCCTGACAGGTCGCCTGCCATACAGAAGCTATGGACCCACCAAAAGAAAGCTCTATTTGTGGGAAAAAAAGAAAGTCAATTTTATTTGGGAACAGCGTCGCACGACCACGCAATTGTCCGTTAAAGTCACGCAGTGCTGAATCGAAAAAAAGGGTCTGGTCTTTGAGCAGCCAAATCCTCCTTAAGTGGTTAATAAATTTACTAAGCACTGGAGCAACTGCACTTGCAAAGTGCACAGTCTATTTGCCTTCAGTAAATTCACCCCATTGTGTGTGAACATTGGTGGCTGTCAGACGCTATACAAATCAATGGCCAACAGCACTGCTTTTCACCCGCAACCGCTAATCAGAGACTGTGTGCATCCAGAGACAGCATTTCTGCAGAGTTTCCGATCATAGCACAGAGGGAAGCTGCGTCCAGCTGCTGCATTTTTCTGTCTCTGATAGCAGAAAACTGTTCACCCCTGGCCAACCATCCCCTGCTGCAAGTCCTCTCTCTCCTAGTGGTGCAGGCACACTACAACCCCAAACCCAAACCCAAGTTTTTGGGGCTTTAATGCACCTGTGTGCCAGGAGAGAGAGGACCTGGGGTGCAGGATGTAAATATACATTCTAGGCTGTAGTAGTTGCATTTTACTAAGTATACATCTGTGGAGGGGGAGGATGGGAACCGTTCACATGGTCTGCAAAAAGTATAATTGCACTTTGTTTTAAGTTGCTCTTCAGCTTTAGAGCAAAGGTTTCCAACATTTCTAAACAAAGGACCTTATTACTGTCCTTCAGACTTTAGGGGGACTGGATAGTGGGAGTAGAAAATATCCCAACATCAGTGGGAGTAGACAATGCCTCAGGCGTTTACCGAAATTGTTAGTGAGGGTAAAAAATGACAAGCCTGCACTATGTGCCTGTAATCAGACAGAGGAGGAATAGTGCCCCGTCATTGTATAGAATAGTGCTAAATTTTATCAAAAGTGGGAGGAATAGTGCCCCATCTTTGGTGTCAGAAAAAGGAATAGTGTCCCATCATTGGTGTTGGAAGGAGGAAAAGTGTCCCATCCCTGGTGTCAGTGGGAGGAATACTGCCCCATCATTGGTGTAAGTGGAGGAAAAGTGCCCCATCATTGGTGTCAGTTGAATAAATAGTGTTCCATCGGTGTTAGCAGAAGAAAAGTGCCCTAATGGTGGTGTTATTGGAAGAAATAGTGCCTCACTGCTGGTGTCAGTGGAAGAAATAGTGCGCCATCATTGGTACAGTGGAAGAAAAAATACCCCATCGCTGGTGTAAGTGGAAAAAATTGTGCCCCAAAGGCTGGATAAAGGCAAGCAAAGTGCAGCATCCAACCCGTGGGCCACAGTTTAGAGACCAGACCACTACTTTGGATGCACGATAGCTAGGAGAACATTCTCAGTGGTGCCCCCTTTCTGTAGTACCCTAAGCATGTGCTTATTTTGCTTAAAGTGGTTGTAAACCCTCACATATACCCAGGGAAGTGACTGGCCTCAGGTAATACACAGAGAATAAATATATCCTCCTACATAAGTTGTACCTGTCTCTCTGCAGCCATCTCTTCTTTACATCCATTCAAAGTGCTGAATTTATAAAGCTTGTCTGAGAGTTAAAAAAAGGGGACAGAGAGCTGAGATTACACTTTGCAGTGCTCAATGAGGAGAGCTCTGAGAGCTGATTGGAAAGAATACCCCCCCCCCCCCCTTCACATAGCACGCAGAAACAGAGCTGACTGTCGATCTGCTGGAGCCCCCTCAGCTATCACCTTTTTTCTTTTGATGTCAGGAAAACTTGTCAGAAGTGACTCATGCTGATAGCAGAGAAATGGAGCAGCAGACAGAAATGACAGTTAGTGCTCATAATTGGGACAAGTACACACCATAGAGGGATATGCTTTTTTAATTTTTCACATCTTAGGTTTGCAACAACTTAAATGGTGGATCCAGCCCTGTTTATGGCCAACGCAGGGTCCGGCATGTATTTGAATAAGACCTGCCTAGAAAATTATGATTTCAATCGTGTCACATGACTTGTTCTGCAATTGTCTCTCATGGACTTCTGGAACTTCTTTTAGGCAATAGGCGCCCCGCGATTCTTTTTGCATGATTTTACTGTGATTCGTCGGATGACGATCATGGTAAGATCCAGATTAGGGTGCCATTGAAAGTAACAGTGATCTCAAGCGTGTCCTCGCGGTTTGCGGCGATTCAGGATTGTGGGTAGATTCGCCATGATCTGGAATGCCATGGTGTGAAAAGAGCCTTAATGTTATTGGCAATGGAGTTTATCTGGAAGTAAGGACCAAAGCATAGGCAACTGTCTTTGTTTTAAATCAAGTGCCATGGAATGGAAAACATCATGTATCAACAGTAAGACTATATATTCTGATTCAACTTGGCGTGTCACATCCATCATCATATAAACTTTATTTTAGCGTAAATATAGAGGACTTTTTAGGGGCAACCCAAGAAAGACACACGAAAGATCATTATAAAAGATTTTTTACAAACTTTATTACAAAAACCATAAAAATATTAACCACTTAAGCCCCGGAAGATTTTACCCCCTTCCTGACTAGGGGTTTTTTTGTGATTTTTTACTACGTGACTTTAACGGACAATTGCGCGGTCGTGCGACGCTGTACCTAAACGAATTTCACGTCCTTTTTTTCCCACAAACAGAGCTTTCTTTTGGTGGTATTTTATCACCTGTGCGATTTTTTGATCGTGTGCTATAAACGAAAAAAGAGCGTAATTTTTGCAAAAATAACAATATTTTTCACTTTTTTTTATATGAAATTCCCCCCAAAAAAATGTAAAAATCAAATTTTTTTTTAACATTTTTGGCCAAATTGTTTTATGCTACATATGTTTGGTAAAAAAAATCGCAAAAAGCGTATTTTGATTGGTTTGCTCAAAAGTTATCGCGTTTACTAACAAAGGGAAAGATTTTTGTCATTTTTGGTGTTTTTTTTTAACGAGTAATGGCGGCGATCTGCGATTTTTTTGCGGTACTGCGACATTGCGGCGGACAGATCGGACCCTTGACTGACATTTTTGACACTTTTGGGGGTACCAGTGACATTACTGCAGTAATCAGTGCTATACATATGCACTGTTACTGCAAAAATGACACTGGCAGGGAAGGGGTTAACTGTATTGGACAGGGAGGGGTTAAGTGTGTCCTAGGGGCGTGATTCTAACTGTAGTGGGACAGGTCTATTGGTGTAAAAACAAAGATCAACGGTTCTACATAGTAGAACCGTCTGATCTCCATTTTTACACAGGGGAGAATGACAGGCGGCTTGTTTACATAAGCCGCTCTGCCTTTCTCCCGCTCTACCGGCGATCGGTGAGTGACCGGCGGACATCGGGTCCGCCGGTCACACGCCCGCACTCCTCCCTGAACGAGCCGAGGCAGGCACGCGCCTCAGCGGGCGCGCGCTCGCCTGCTATTGGCTCAAATTCCAGTGACAGGCGAGTGACGTAGATCTACGTCACTCTGCCTGGCCGGGGCTGACTGCCGCAGTAAATATACTGTGCGCAGTCGGCAACCGGTTAAAAAATTGTGCAATGGCTGATCATGAAATGTTGGGTCAGAGATGGGCGGTCCACCTCTAACCCAACATTTCATGATCAGCCATTGCACAACTTTATTTTATTTTTATGGTTATTGTAATAAACTTTGTAAAAAATCTTTCAAAATTATTTTTCTTGTGTCTTTCCTGGGTGCCTAAAAAAAGTCCTCTGTTTCCAAAAAAAAAAAGAAGTTTGCATCATTTATCAAGTCTATCATTTTCCAGTGCAAGACAAAGTGAAACAAAAATTCTAACTTTAGATATTTTAATAAATAAAGTAGGTTGTATATCCCATTTTAAGTTTGAGAGATCCTTTTTTCATTAATGACTGAAAAAACATAGGAGCTTTTAACTGGCCATGAAACATCCATATATCCTCAGCCATCCTCATAGACTACAGTGTTAATGCAGATAACTGGGAGCTTTGTACTGTGACTTCACCACCATATGACATGCATGGAACTTTAGGTCTCATGTATAAATTGTTCTAAAGGAAAATATGTTCATTGAAAACAGTCAACTTCCAGCTTCCAAATGCACATTCAAAAGCCAGAAAATGTTTGAATCAAATGTATGTGAATAAAAAATAAAAATAAAACGTACATATACTGCATTTCCTAAAACATATATATATTTGTTAATTAACTCGAATCCTTTAAATGCTTTAATGTCATAGCTGAAAAAAGTAAGGTTCATTATTTCCTGCTGAGCATTTGCCTAGGAATATAGAGGTGGTTATCATCTTACCTTATAGCAACTGCTGAAGTAGTGAATTTAACTTTTGTACTGTATTTTATCCATTTATAGTTCTACTATATACTGGTTAGGAACAGTTCTTGAATACATATTTTTAGCACATTGTTTGCTAAAACTGAACTCCAAGCAAACAGCTAAATACAACATTAAAATACATACATGGAAATGTTTTTACCTGTCCAAGAACTTGTATTTCTGCCCACACAGTCCTGAGATTTACACAACCCTGGTGGCCTGACTTTCCTGTGATGCAGTTGAGTAAGGGTCCTTTCACGCGGGCTTTCTGCCCGACGGACTCTGTTTTGCTCAGCCAGGATCGATCCGCCGATCCCCGATGAGCAGGCAGATGACAGGTCCGTCTCTGCTCTGTGTGCAGAGACAGACCCGTCAGATTCCTGTTGTCCTCTATGGGAGATCGGATGATAATAGACCACCTGTCCATTTTCATCCGATCCTATCCGATCCTCCAGATGGATGGAAAATAGGGTTTCAATCCGTCTGGATTTCACGGACAGGATCAGATCGGATAGCAGTGTCAGCAGAGATGGTCAGACAGGATCGGTGTCAGCAGAGATGTCCCCTCTGACATCCGCTGCTCCATAGAGGTACATGGGGCATCCGATCAGGTCCGCCTGAAAATTGACAGGTGGACCTGATCGGAAAGCCGTGTGAAAGGTGCCTAATACATCTTGGTCACCTCCCTGCCACCACCCTCTGATTGAACATAAAGCAGCAGCAACAGACTAATGAAATCATCTCTCTACTCTCCCTCTGCTCTTTGGCATGCTACATATTGGCACATATGCATTCCGGGTAACCAATTAGTACTGCCATTTAAGGTTATTATTGTAAAACCCAGTCACTTTGTGTCCCAATCCCCTACCCAACTCTAAGCAACGACCCTTGAGAGAATACAGAGACAAGTATCATTTTGTAGAGCAAATTGATATAAGTCACTTGTATGGAATTTGGTAATAATAACTATAAAAGCAATAAAATAGATCCTCCACAGCCAGCAGCAACAGAACCGCCCAGCAACAATGGAATCTCACAACAACACACCACCCCAGCAACAATAGACCCCAGCAGCAGCAACAGATCTCCCAGAAGCCAACACCAATAGACTCGACGTGGCGGGAAAATTAGAAGGGGGAGGAAGGAAAACTTTTCACAATCTAACAAATTTTTGGGCAGTGTATGAGGTTATCGCTCAGAACTTACATTTGTTTTAAAATTGAATGTTAAAAGCAAAAGAGAATTTTACATGCATGGCCAGCATTAGACCATGATGGCCCTGTATACAGGCTTTTTTGTTGACTGTAATATTCTGGGGTATTTAGCCTATTCATGGATTTATAAGGAGGTCAAAATGTGGTATACACTAGACTGATACTCATAGGCTTTGAAACGGAAAAAAATAAAGTTTTCCTTGGTTATACTTTAAATTTGGGCAATAATGCAAAAAGTTGGGGTCCTCAGCTCATAAACCAAATTCAGAATACCACTGTATCATACCTGCCAACTGTCCCGTTTTTCCCGGGACAATCCCGGCAAATAGGAGCCTGTCCCGGGTAATTTACATTGTCCCTGTTAATCAGGGACAATGTAAATCATTTAAAAAAAAATAATATTTTTTTTTTTTTTAATTTTGTTTCACAGTGTCGCTCTCACCCCAGCTAGGTGTTGTAGTTCTGGCAGCAGGTTGTCTCTCTCTCGGTGCCCGCTCACTCTTCCCGCCTGTCGCAAATTTAACGTGTCACCGGAGGCAGGGTGTCAGCATGGTGCACTTTCCAAAATCCGCCAGCAGGGGGAGGCAGAGCACCTTCCGACAAGCTGACACTTTAGAATTGCAGGGAATTGTGATGAGAATTTTAAACTTTAGGCAGAAGTAGTGCATCTGAATGGGAGAATATTTCCAACTCTGCTACGTTGGCCTCAAGTTTTCAATTCCCTTTTCAAATTCCTGTAATTCTCTCTTTATGAAGTAGACCCTATAATCTGATAAGTAGGCTTCGATTAATTATGCAGAATGGGCGGAGCTTCAGGGAAGTGGGTGTGGTAAGTAATTGATAGCTGTGCTGCAAAGTGTCCCTGGAAATTTTTTTCAAATGTTGGCAACTATGCTGTATATGTAAAGAAGGCAGACTAGTCCCTCAAGATGGACATCGATGTCTGCAATGCAATTCTGACATTTTTCTGTACACTCATACCCAAATATTTTACAGGTGCATTTAGAGGCAAATATATCTTCATTGTTTTACAGGAAATTAAAAGTAGAACAGTAGTGGGGACGTACTCAAATATCAAAGCTTTTTGACACAGATAACGAGGCCTAGACAGGCATATAGTCCATTGATTATCATGAAAAAGGTAAACATCCCAATTATATGTATTATACCATAGTGCATGAATATCAAACATAAATACATAAAAACATTTGGAGATATAGAGAACTAGAGAAGAGAAAGAAAAGAGAAAGGAGGAAAAGCGGTAGGCCCAGAGATGCCTAGAGAGAGAGGGAATGAGAAATTCCTTGAGTAACTCCCGTGACCAAGAAGACAAATATTACAACTAGGAAATCAAATTATAAGGATTAATGATAACATATCTTTAAGGGCATCAGAGGCAGAGAAATCATGCCAAACATACCATAGGATTTTAAACTTCTCAAATGAATCATCATCCATCGCAAACATCTCCTCCATCTGCATAATGTTGTTGAAGGTAGAAACCCACATAGATAAGGAAGGAGGTGCATCTGTTTTCCAAAACAAGAGAATTTCCTGTCTTGCTGCAGAAAGTAGGAAGCATAACAAGGTTCGTTTTTGAGACGCCATCAAACCCGGGAGTATAGACAGAAGTGCTATGTAGCAAGGTTTAGCAGGCCTATGGCCTGATGTAGGTCTGCCATTAGTACCGGTACTCTCTCCAGCCCATGTGAGCTGCGACCCTGGATGTGACAACTGAAGCAGCTACAACTCTGGCATCTTTATTTGTGGTTTTTATTGGAATAAAGGGGATGGGAGAAGGGAATGAGTGGGATACTCCTTGAGGCTTAAACTAATTACAATTGGGACTTTACTTCTGAAATGCCCATTGGCGCTTCCTTGACACCAGCCGGCGCCAGCCAACGCTCACTGACACTGAGAACACTCTGTAGAACAGAAGTGCTGAATCCTCGACTTATAGTCCAGAAGATCCAAGACTGAGAACTGTAGAACTCCTGACACTGTTGTACTATGAAAGTCACTGAATACTTTCCCCCTGCCTGGCACAGCTTGAGGTAGTATATAGAAGAACTCTGTGTAGCTGTCACTGTAACTGGCACGTTCTGTGCAATTCAGGGCCCAAACTGCAGGTGCCCCCTTTGACCTTGAACTCTTCAGGGTCCACTGACTATGTACCCCCACTGTAGCTTCAGGGTCCTCAACCTAGGTACCCCCTTTACAGCTAGCTGACACTGGATCCCAGAACCTCTACTGGAGTGGTCCCCTCTAACTTCAGGCAGACCCCCAGGGGCAATCCTCAATACTCACGACCTGTGTAGGCTTTCCTGGGACTGGACCCCTCTCTCTCTCCGCAGGCTCACGGCACACCGGATCCCCTCAGCTCAACTCAGCACTCTCTGGACACTCAGGCGACACCCTGAGACATCCGCCTTCCTCAAACAGAAGGAGAGACAGCCGCACTCTCCTTCCTGGGACTCTGCTCCCACCAAAGACACCGTGCCACGCACTTCCCCCCAAACTTATACCCACTTCCAGAATCCTTTGCAGCATAATCTGCCTTTTGGGGTAGTTACAAGCCTGGATGTGTTCCCTGATTGGGCTTCCCACACTGCCCTATGAGAATCCTCTCACAGGAGCAAGTGGGGATACTTCTCCCCTCAGGAAGCCCTGACATACTAGCTAAGTAAATCACAGCCCTGCTGTTAGGCAGACAAGGCCCACTATATTTTTACCTAGCACCTACCTCTGGTGTGGGTTGTAGAGATTCATTATACATTGTATTATAGACTGTAGAAATTTGGGATCAAAAGGGTTGAATCCTGCTGCACTCCTAACGGATGTGCATGTACTTCCCCTCTGCTGAGCCACATCTCCATCAGGTGGCTGGTATGGAAGGGAGCATCCTGTGTAGTGAGAGGGTGTCCCTATACCACCTTGGGAGGAATTTATAGTTCTTTTCCTGTGTGTAGCAGAAAATTATGGACTTGTGGGTAAAGTGGAAAGAAGTCTGCCAATCAGCATTCGTACCCCAAATCTGCGGTCCACAACCTGGTGTATGGTGGGGGCTTATCATATAATTATGCATGAAGTAGCTTATAAATTGAAGAAAGTACATATATGTCTGGGCTACTCAAGGAGGGAGCACAGTCGCTCATATTCAGTCAGGGATCGGTGGACCTGAGTGGAATTAAACAATCCGGTACAAAAGGAGGATAGGTGAAGGGCAGTAAGCCAATCAACACAGCCCCCTGGGATAACAGGCTTCCTGGTGCATGGATGTACAAAGGAGTGCCTCACCGACCAAGAGGACCGTGACAGCATTCCCAATGTATGGGATTCCATGCCCTGGGGAAACATAGGGTTATCAAATAATGCTGTTATAGGGGATGGATCCGAGGACAGGAAATTCTGGAGTCCCTTTTTATACCATAAATGCATAGCTGAAAGAGTCAGGGGAGATGATAATTGAAGCCCATGCAAGTCCCGCTTGTGTCCCCAAAGGAGAGCCCTGAGATCAACCGGAAAGGGTCCTGTTCGACCATAATGGAAGCCTTAGTAAAAGAGCGAGGTAACCATTCTAACACCCATGCTAGGATAGCAGCTGTATGATAAAACTCGTAATCTGGAGGTCCCATCCCACCTTGGAGTTTTAGAAAGGAAAGCAATTTATCCTGGATATGTGATAAGCCTCTATTCCATTACAGGCTGCATTTAGATAGAATGCAGAAACCCTACTGTTGGGCCTTGTACAAAATATCCTAGAAAAAGATAAAAGTTCTTTGCACTATTGAAGACTATTGCAGGTGAAGGCAGGAGAGAATAGTACCAAACAGGAGCAGGCCAAGGTAGCTTTTGCTAATACAGTTTTAAGAATACATCCATCCTGGTGCTGCAAATCAGGTCCAAAGTTCTGTTGCTTCTTCTAAGCCATGGGATATTTTCCTTGGTGCTGCTCCATGGATCACTTACTGTATGCCCGAAGTGACCACTTTGCAAGAATATTCACCCATCATTTGGCACATTTATGTAATTTGGGTTTGGGACAATCCACCTATGTTAGAATTGTGCCTAATGCTTGTTTTTAAAAGAGGCAGAGAAAATTCCATAATGTTCTGTGAAATATTGGAATATTGGAGGGGCGTGTTCCAAAAATAGTAAAAATTCTTGTTATCATGTTCTCCATTTGGTTACTCAGGAAGCTGGAGCCTTGCTGATTACAGGGCTGTAGCTCTGTCTAAGCAAGGGGTTGGACGGTGGCTTCCTCATGCAGAGAAGTGATCTGTTAGTGCCCAAGGGATTGTGTACTGGTGCTGGGGATTATTTAAACAAATAACTATAAAACATTTGGAATGTAGCTGCACATCAATGGGCTTAAGCTGTACAGATGTAAAGCATGTTCACTTCGTAAAGGAATTTTCACTTAAAAAAGGTAATTTTTTAACTTAGCATAGTGAATACGATTAAAATGCACTATGCAAAGAATACCCAATCGTGCTAAAGAAAAACAAAACAAAACAGGAATTTTTCTTTTTTTGGAAGATTGACGTCAGCACAGCTTTCCCACATTCACTAAGTGAAAATCCTCTTGCAAAGTGAAAATGCTTGTAGGCAGGTACAGTCTATTTTCTCCACTGCAGGTGGCACTCATCTGCAGCAGCAATACAGGTGGAGGAGGAAGTCAAGAAGAACATAGTTCCTCTATGATCTCCTTGGTTACATCCGATTGGATGCTGGCTTCCCATGTGACTTTGGTGGCCATCTTGGGTCAGGGAGAGCCTATTTTACATGTGGCCAGAGTAGGGACAGATCACCTGTCTGTCATGGACACTGCTTAGTGTCAGGGATAAGTTCCAGACAAAAAGGGAAAGTGCAGGGACACGCCATACATCCTGGCCAGGCCAGGCAACACTTTGCCACTTGAGACAGATGCTGTCTGCACATCTGAGACCTATTGCTACTGCTCATGACTGTACATCCTTTAAGTGTGCCTGGTCAGGTATTCTTCCCGATGGAATTGTTGTGCATTACAGAACTTCAATTTCAATACAGTTCTGTTTTCTGCAACTGGACTCTGAGTGTTAACTGCTGCCGCACCATGCTGCAACTGCCCACATGTTCATCTCCATTAGTAAATAAGCCTCAAAGTATCTGTCTACTTTATTGATCAGCTTCTCTGTGGGTTACAGAACACCCCCATATGTTATGGATATGGGAATGGGGAGTTATTCTGTAGTCTTGTTTTAGGTGACACTGTTGCTTCTCCAAAGCTACAGTACATTAAATGGATGTTTTCACCCTAGGATCACTAGGTGATAAAAAAGGTAAAGAACATGAAAAAATAAAACCAATGTAGCCACCACATCTAAGGATTGGTAAGCTGCAATTCATAGAAAAAAGTTGTTCTTGGGTTTAGACGCCCTTTAAGATTTTTTTTCCAAATTTGATTAAACTAAATATTAACTAATGTAAAATGTAAATTTTTAGTCCTGGTAACTGGCTATATTACTCCAACAAAGTTTTAACCATCAACCAATTCCAGGCATTAGTTTTTGCTATTTTAAACATTTTCTGTTTATAGAATTGCATCAACCCATTTTTGATCTGTCTTTCATTAATTGTTCCCTTCAAGTTCTACCATATTGTTTAATTTGGGCAAAGGTCAAGTCTTCCAGCCAGCCTATTCTAAAATGATACTTTTATTCCTTCAGCCATCCTGTTATACTTTTTAAAGGAGCCAATATTGTTTGCATAATCCAAATAAACTGAAGAACATTAGCTTATGAATTAATTCTTGGATGTCTTACATAGAATTTGCTGGTACAGTCAGCCCCATAATAATTGCCTAGCCGTCCAAAGCCAGGATGTTGCCACTATTCCCCACTGTTCTGGCGGGGATGAGGTTGTTTGATGGAATGAATTGTTTGGTTTTCTTTTAACGTTAGGTTTCTTGTTTATGCCAAATAGGAGCTGCATAGATCATCCAGGGAATCCTTTGAGACAATAAAACACAGATTGAAAGAGAATTCTTTCCAAAGCAGTAAAAACCTTTGGACGCAATTTGAAATAATGAACCCTTGAAAGACAGCTTTCCTAGGAGTCATCTTTTCAGAATTACATTTTGTATGAATTTCCATAGTGCCTGCATGTGTACTATAGAATGTTGATCTATTGAAGGCACTTTGTGCCTTCAGGAGAGAAATGTGCAGAATGTCCCATCAAATTCCTTATGGTTATTATACTTTAATGCACAAATGTCACACTTAGTGTCCATTCACACTGGTACGACTTGTCAGGCGACTTGGTCAGCCTGACAAGTCGTGCACCGTCGCTCCCATAGTGTAGTACATGACCGGTTCTAATAGGAGCGACACAAGTCGCTCCGACTTAGAAAAAGGGTCCTGTACTACTTCGGGGCGACCTGGAGGCGGCTTGCATTGACTTCCATTATGTGAAGCCTGTGCAAGTCGCGCCGAAGTCGCGCTGCACGCGACTTCACAGGTCGCCCCCATAGGGGCACCTGAGCCATGCTGCAACTCCGTGTGTCCATTCAGACACAGAGCTATCATTCGACCCGTCCCCTTTCTCTCCTGATTGGCTCACTGACTTTGATTGACAGCCGCGGAAGCCAATGGCGCTGCGGCTGTATCTCAGCCAATCAGGAGGGAGAGTCCCAGGATGGTCGGGGGACTGGGGACATCGCTGGATGGAGAGGGGGCACAGGTAAGTATTAGGGGGCTTGGGGGGGCTGCTACACACAGAAGGCTTTTTATCCTAATGCATAGAATGCAATAAGATAAAAAACCTTCCTGACTTTACAACTCCTTCAAGGCCCGAAGGCCGAATCTGGCCCGCACTTTGCAGCCGGAACATGGCTCTCACCTTATGCTCCTGCTCCCTGCGGTCACTTGTAAACACAGAAGCCTTCTGTGTTTACAAGAAGCAGCTTTGTTCTCAGCGGCTTCCAGATCTAACAGATCCCTGCAAGTACTCATGGTAAGGCACAGCCGGCATAGATCTTCCCATACTTCCTGCACAGCGATGCAGAGCTGACTACACAGGGAGGTCCTAGAGTCAGACCAGATAGGAGAGAAAGATGAACTCTGCACTCTGTACATAGGGCGCCATTGAAATCTGCACTCTGTACATAGGGCACCACTGAACTCTTCACTCTCTACGTAACACACTTCTGAACTCTGCAGTCTGTACATAGGGCGCCACTGAACTCTGCACTCTGTACATAGGGTGCCACTGCACTCTGCACTCTCTATGTAGCACACTTCTGAACTCTGCACTCTGTACATAGGGTGCCACTGAACTCTGCACTCTGTACATAGGGCACCACTGAACTCTGCACTCTCTATGTAACACACTTCTGTACATAAGGCACTCCTGAACTCTGCACTCTGTACATATGGTGCCACTGAACTCTGCACTCTGTACATAGGGCCCCACTTAACTCTGCACTCTGTACATATGGCGCCACTGAACTCTACACTCTGTACATAGGGCGCCACTGAATTCTGCACTCTGTACGTAGGGCGCCACTGAATTCTGCACTCTGTACGTAGGGCGCCACTAAACTCTGCAGTCTGTACATAAGGCACCACTGAACTCTGCACTCTGTACATAAGACACTCCTGGACTCTGCACTCTGTACATAGTGTAATCCTGAACTCTACAATCTGTATGTAATGCACTCCTGAACTCTGCACTCTGTACATAGGGTGCCACTGAACTCTGCACTCTATACATAAGGCACTCCTAAATCCTGCACTCTGTATATAAGACACTCCTGGACTCTGCACTCTCTACGTAGTGTAAGCCTGAACTCTGCACTCTCTATGTAACACACTCCTGAATCCTGCACTCTGTACATAGGGTGCCCCAGATACAACTTTCCCCTTGAGGGCGATCACACTGCTGATGCGGACCACAATGTTTTAGTGTATTTTAGGCTTGTATTTTTATGATAAAGACAGGGATATACTGTAAATTTCAACACATTCGTTAGTTGTTCTGTAATATGTAATAGTTTAATTTGACTGGAAGCTTTTATAACTTGGATTTTTGCTCCCCCAATTTTTCTTACCTACTATGCATGGGACATATAGTATTTGGCTTAATGTTTTACCTTGGCATTAGCTATTAGCAATTAGAAAATTTTATCTATTAGCAAATTAGCAAAAATTAGCTATTAGCAAATTTTACCATATATAGAGAATTTGATGGGTCTTGGAAATATCAGTTCACCAAACAAAACCAGGTATATTACATTAATAGGCATGCACAAGGGGTAATGAATAGGTGAAATGGGAGGGTGAATATAATTACCAAGCAAGTGGCTTTGCAAAACTAAGTACAGAATACTGTAGTGGTGGCTATCACATTTGATATGGGGGCCTCAAGTTGCCCTCTGACATCACCAAAGGGCCGCTCATAATATTCAATTAATGTAATGTTACTAAAAACTGTCAGAGCTTGCAGCCATAGAACAGAAGGTAGTCAGAGGCTTCAAACATACTCATTGATGTGCGCAGCCTATGGCATTAGTGTGTGCACCCCAGAGCACAAACACACATGCGTGTATATCAGCAGAGCAGTGGACAGTGTCAGTAGAGCAAAGATTGGTGTCAGTAGGGCAGTGGCTGGTGTCAGTAGTTTTTTTTTTTTTTATTATTTTCTTTATTTATTTTTTACAGTTTTATTTTATAATTATTTTATTTTTTTACACTTTTTTTAGGAGCTCTATTATGGGGCTTTGGTGAAATATAAGGGGTCTAAACAGACCCCTGATGTCTCACTTTTGAGACAGAGAAAGGGACTGAGGACACAGATTCCCCAGTTCCTTTCTTTGCAGCCTGCAGTAAACATAGTTTACCATAAGGATATTACCCTGAAATGGAAGTCAAAAGAAGCTCCCACTTTACAATTTTGGAAAAATCTGATAAATAAGGTGATACCCCTTTACAAGACAAAGTATGTTTCTTGTGGATGCCTTCTCAAGTTTTATAAAGTGTAGGATATATGGGTGGATTTATCCTCTACGGCTACGTGATGTTACTCTGAGTGTAACTGTTATTCAACTAGTACTTTGTTTTTCCCCAATGACTCTAGCATGCTGGCGGCTGAAGGAACTCTAACAGTTGCCTGGGGAGATAGATGTGATATCCTTACTAAATTCCACAGAGGCCTGAGGCATGGTAGATGGGGATAGGCAGAGGCTTTCTCAGTCTCCTACATTCCACAAAAAGGAAAGTGGAAAATATTATTTTTTTTTTTCCTTGAGTATTAGGGCTCTTTCACACGGTCCGCCTCCGTAGGCGGATCCGTGTTGCTCAGCGGGGATCAATCCGCGATCCCCGCTGAGCCGGCGGATGACAGCTTCGTCTCCGCTTGCAGAGCGGAGAGGGAGGTGTCTCAGCCCCTGCTGCCCTCTATGGGGGATCGGATGAGAGCGGACCGCCTGTCCGCTCTCATCCGACCCGATCCGATCCGATTACTGAACGGATGGAAAAATAGGGTTTCCATCCGTCCAGATTTCACGGATAGGATCGGATGCGGATGGCAGCGGGTGTCAGCGGAGGTGTCTCCGCTGACACCCGCTGCCCCATAGAGCTGCATGGAGGATCCGATCAGATCCGCCTAAAAAACTGACAGGCGGATCTGACCGGACCGCCCGTGTGAAAGAGCCCTTACTGTACTCCTTTATTTGGCGCTGAGTGGAAGTTTAATAGGAGTTCTTTTGTGTTGTTTATTGTATATCTTGAGCCGGGGACTGCCCAGAGGCCCTGTTTTGCATTACCCATAATTTTATGAAAGAAAATTCTCAAAGTGCCAGGGGCTTGCAAATCATGATTTTTTCTACTGTTTTTCCTTCTTTAACCACTTTACCACCGGAGGATTTTGCTGTCTTCCGTCCAGGCCACTTTTTGCGATTCGGCGCTGTGCGACTTCAACTGACAATTGCGCGGTCGTGGGACGCCGTACCCAAACGAAATTTACGTCCTTTTTTTCCCACAAACAGAGCTTTCTTTTGGTGGTATTTGATCACCTGTGCGATTTTTACTTTTTGCGCTATAAACAAAAAAAGAGCGTTTATTTTGAAAAAATAACAATATTTTTAACATTTTTTTATATGAAATTCCCCCCAAAAAAGATGTAAAAACCAATTTTTTTAAAAATTTTTGGCCAATTTGTTTTATGCTACATATGTTTGGTAAAAAAAATCGCAATAAGCGTATTTTGATTGGTTTGCGCAAAAGTTATTGCGTTTACTAACAAAGGGAAAGATTTCTGTCATTTTTGGTGTTTTTTTTTTAACGCGTAATGGCGGCGATCTGCAATTTTTTTTGCTGGACTGCGACATTGCGGCGGACAGACCGGACCCCTGACTGACATTTTTGACACTTTTGGGGGTACCAGTGACATTACTGCAGTAATCAGTGCTATAAATATGCACCGTTACTGTAAAAATTACACTGGCAGGGAAGGGGTTAATTTTATTGGAGAGGGAGGGGTTAATGTATGCCTGGTGCTTACTGACGTGTAGGGGGGGAGGTGACTATGTGAGTCATGGACAGATCGGATGTCCAGCTATGCTGAACAGTCCGATCTGTCACTCCCTGTCACTATGGAGATCCGCCCGCTGTGTTTACACACAGCGGGCGGATCTCCAGACTCGATCCCCGACGATCGGGTAAGAGCAGCGGCGATCGCCGCTGCTCCTCCCCTGGCCCGACTCCCGCTGTGAATGAAAACAGCGGGAGCGAGCCTCCGGCGGCGCGCAAGCGCCGCCCAGAAGGGGGAGTGTCCAGTCACGTTAATACTACGTGGCTGGACGATAACGAACCACTCTGCCGCAGTAGTATTACTGTGAGCGGTCGTAGAGTGGTTAACCACTTTACCACTAGAGGATTTTGCTGTCTTACGTCTGGGCCACTTTCTGCGATTCGGCACTGTGCGACTTTAACTGACAATTACGCGGTCGTGCGATGCCATACCCAAACTAAATTTACGTCCTTTTTTTCCCACACACAGGGCTTTCTTTTGGTGGTATTTGATCACCTGTGCGATTTTTACTTTTTGCGCTATAAACAAAAAGAGAGCGTACATTTTGAAAAAATAACAATATTTTTCACATTTTTTTTATATGAAATTCTCCCCAAAAAATGTAAAAATCAAAATTTTTTTTAATTTTTGGCCAATTTGTTTTCTGCTACCTATGTTTGGTAAAAAAAATCACAATAAGCGTATTTTGATTGGTTTGCGCAAAAGTTATTGCGTTTACTAAGATGGGAAAGATTTCTGTCATTTTTGTTGTTTTTTTTTTTAACGAGTAATGGCGGCGATCTGCGATTTTTTTTGCGGGACTGCGACATTGCGGCGGACAGATCGGACCCTTGACTGACATTTTTGACACTTTTGGGGGTACCAGTGACATTACTGCAGTAATCAGTGCTATATATATGCACTGTTACTGTAAAAATGACACTGTCAGGGAAGGGGTTAATTTTATTGGAGAGGGAGGGGTTAATGTATGCCTGGTGCATACTGACGTGTGTGGGGGGAGGTGACTGAGTGACACAAGGACAAATCCAGGGTTCAGCTATTCTGACCCTGCCTGTCACTTAGGAGATCCGCCCGCTTGTGTTTACACAAGCAGGCGGATCTCCACACTAGATCCCCGACGATCGGGGAAGAGCAGCGGACTCCCGCTGTGACTGAATACAGCGGGAGCGAGCCTCCGGCGGCGCGCGCGTGCCGCCGAGAAAGGGGAGTGTCTGGCGACGTAGGTCTACGTCGCCAGACGATAACGAACCACTCTGCCGCAGTAGTGCTCGAGTGAGCAGACGGCAAGTGGTTAATGACTGATGGACAATTGGGAAAGATGTGCTACTGTTTGTTATTTCATTGTATTTTCTATGTTCTTCTGAAAAATTTCAATAAAAACCATTGAAACTGAAAAAGATTCTCAAAAAAGAAAAAAAAACTTAAAAAAAAAAGACTGTTTACTATGCTTCAGTTAAGAAAGAACACAGGAGCGATCGGTACAGATCACTCACTGTGTTCATTCAGAAAAGGAACGGGCCGATTATTGAAATATTTACCAGCCCCTTTCCCCGCTTTCCATCCTGATACATTCCCCGCAGCAGCGGTAGAGGAGTGGGGGGAATATGGCAGCCCTGCAGGGGGGGAGACAGGGGGCATCAGGAAGCAGGGGGAACCGGCACCACACTGGGTGATTAGGGTGTGCTCAGGCACACCCCACTCACCCTGTGCTCACGCCTATGAACATACTCTAGGAGTTGCTGGAGTCTTAGGACATGCATCTCTCATAATCATAAGACACAACACATGAGACTGTTAGAAATCACTGCTGTGGTAAATTCCTTTTACAAATCAACCCCTGGAATACATAAAGACCGGTGCGGACAGATTTTTCAAAATGTTTTGAGTATGTTCTAAAAGTGGAGCAGCGTTCGCCAAATTCATGTACCTGCCTAGAACTTGTACTTGAATTTGGGGCTTGCGGCACTACTTTTAGAATGCACATGAGACAATTTCACAAAATCTGTCTGTGCCAGGGTTCCTCTCTGAACTCCAAAAAAAAGATTTGGTTTTAGTTAGCTCCATTTTTATGAGGTACAAACTGTTCACATTTAATTTTCAATGTTTGTATGCACTGTGCACGTGGTATTTTTTTTGATCAAAAACTTAGATGACATAAGATGAAATGACATTGGTCCAATAGATGCATAAAACAAATAAAAACAGATGGTCATAGCTCTTTACAACTTGATTTCATACAAGATTAGAGAAAATAGAATATGTACTACTAAAGGCAGAATACCATTCAGTGACATAGAACTCGTTCACAGAGAATTCCCATATACATGACAACTAAGAATGAGGCAATCCGTTTAAATAACAGCACAAGTGATGACACAGATCAATAAAGTTTTATGAATGAAAGTTTATAGAGGCAACTGAACCGTAAATGATATTATTAGTCATTGTGTAATTACCCAGCATTATTCAGACTAATAAATTCAATCCAAAGTTGCAGCTCCTTCAGTGGCTTACCGTGTTACAACAGTCAAAGGGCAAACTAGAGTAATTAAACAAATCTATGTACAGAAAAGGGAATTTATTATTGTGTGGGGGCGAGGAAAGGAAACTCAGCTGTAATACAATGGACATTGTAGCAGTAGCATTTATTGTTATTATTATTATTATTTTTTTTTTTTTATTGTATTTTATTTCAGCTTTTATTTTTGCTATCAACACATGATATACTTTGCATGACTAGAAAGTAAAGTGGTTGTAAAGTCAGAAGGTTTTTTTTATCCTAATGCATTCTATGTATTAATATAAAAATCCTTCTGTGTACACCAGCCCCACTAATACTTACCGGAGCCCACTCTTGTTCCAGCGATGTCCACGAGTGCCTTAGCCATTCAGGACTCTCTCTCTCCAGATTGGCTGAGCCATTGCTTCCCACTGCTGTCAATTAAACTCAGTTAGCCAATTAGGAGAGAGAGGGGGTGGGGCCGATTCGGCCTGCGGGCCTTGAAGGAGTTGTAAAGTCAGGAAAGTTTTTTCATTCACTCTATGCATTAGGATAAAAGGCCTTCTGTGTGTAGCAGTCCCCCCACCCCCCAGCACCCCCTAATACTTACCTGAGTCCCCTCTCTGTCCAGCGATGTCCACGAGTCCCTTGGCGCATCGACTTTGGCTCCTGTGGCTGTCAATCAAATTCAGTTAGCCAATCAGAAGAGAGAGGGGGAGGGCAAACGGCAGCTCCATGTCTGAATGTATAAACTGAGCTGCAGCGCCCCCATAGGAACCTGTTTACTGTGGGGGCACTCAACAGGAGGAAGGGAGGCCTGGAGCTATAACACAGAGCAGCAGAGGCGGGCTGGGCCGGGGGGCAAGGTGGCAATTTCCCCCGGGCCGATCTGATCCCCCCCAGAAAAGGCCGATCAGTTTCTTCATTAAGGGGTCAGGTCAGTCAGTATGCATTGCATTGATTGGAGTCACTCTCACTGTCACTGACTGGCCACGGCCACGGCCGGCGACTGCCCTGGAGAACTGGTTGCTAGATCACCAGCCGCTTAGCGTCTAGCAACCAGTGACTTCACAGTCTCCAGAGCATTGGACGAAAGCGAGGCCGAGTGGAGAGAGCAGAGAGGACCCATCATGCAAAGCGGTCAGCTGAGGAGGATCTTCCTCGTCCTCCGCGCTGATTACTGGCCCCAGCCACCCCACCCACCTCCGGCTCCTCCCTCCATCCATCTTCCAACGTGGGGCCAATGCAGAAGAGAGGGCCTGGCCTGGTAAACTGTCTGCAATCCAGATTTGAAGACAAGAGACACTCCACAGGTGCAGCAGCAGATCCACCATCCGAAGCACGCACCTTTCCAGTCTCCAGAGTCAACCTGCTGCAGTGTCAGTGAGGTGGTCGGGACTCGGAGAAGAAGAGCGGTGAGTGCCAAAAAAAAAAAAGTGTCATATGTGGACATGTGGAGCATTATTTCCCTGTACTCTGCTACCCCCTGGCACTGTGTACATGTATATTGATGTCTAGCTGTTCCTGGCACTATATTCCTGTCTCATACCTGTATTATACAGGTATGAGACAGGTATATAGAGCCAGGAGCAGCTAGTCATTATTATACAGGCTGTATACAGTCCAGTTAAAGGTATTGGGTCCCTGAGGTCCCATAGAGCTCCCCCTTGTGTCATGGGAGCGTAAGCTGGCCGCAAAGGAGGAGGTCACATGATTAGATCTCAGCCAGTGTTCATGCTAGGACTTGTAGTCCTTTGCTTTTGGAAATGTAACCCCCCCAAAAGTGAAGGACTACAGGTCCCAGCATAAGCCCCTCAGAGCTCAGCATGTGTCACACACCCCCGATCCCCCAACTAGTGAAGGACTACAGGACCCACTCTTCCAGCTTAACCACTTCAAGACCGCCCACCACATATATAGTGTGGCAGGGCGGCCTGGCTGCGCAAAATCACATACTGGTGTGTGATTTTGTGCATGGGTTCTAGGGGGCGCGACACAGCGGGAGCCAATCAGCAGGTCACCTGCGATCATGCAGGAGAATGACAGAAAGGCGGTCTGCCTTTGTAAACAAGGCAGACGGCTGTTCTGTCACAGGAAGATGGAGATCTGTGTTTCAGTTAAGCTGAAACACAGATCTTTTTTTTTCTCTAGTACATCCATCCCACACACAGTAAGAAAGCATTCCCTAGGAGCAAACTTAACCCCTTGATCACCCCTAGTGTTAACCTCTTTCCTGTCATTGTCATTTATACAGTAGCAGTGCATTTTTTAGCACTGATCACTGTATTAGTGTCACTGGTCCCAAAAAAGTTAGTGTCAGATTTGTCCGTCGCAATGTCGCAGTCCCACTAAAAAGCACTGATCACCGCCATTACTAGTAAAAACAATAAAAAATAATCCATAATGTATCCCATAGTTTGTAGACACAATAAAATTTGCACAAATTTATCAATATAAACTTATTATTTTTTGTTTTTGTTTTTTACCAAAAATATGTAGCAGAATACATAGTGATCTAAATTGATGAAAAATTTTATTTTTTACATTTTTTTCATTGGGAATGTTTTATAGCAGAAATTAAACAATTTTGATTTTTGTTTTCAAAATTGTTGCTCTTTTTCTGTTTATAGAGCTTTTTTGCACTATTTAGGATTCAAAAGAATTTTCGGAGTGGGCGGCTATTTCACTAGTTTGGTATGTAGCAGAATACATTTTGGCCTAAATTCATGAAGACATTTGATTTTTTTTAAACATTTTTAATTGGATATTTTTTTCTAGCAGAAAGTAGAAAATATTTTTTTAATTTCAAAATTTTCAGTGTTTTTTTATGTAGCTATTACAAAAAAAAAAAACAGTGGTGATCGAATTCCACCAAAAGAAAACTCTATTTGTGTAAAAAAAAAAACAAATGATATACCGTATTTTCCGGAGTATAAGACGACTGGGCGTATTAGACGACCCCCCTAATTTTCATCTACCGGTAATACTTATACTTAGGTTACCTTGGAGATATTATACTCGGCATATAAGACGACCCCCCATTTTTGGGGGATTTTTTTGAGGTTCAAAAGTAGTCTTATACGCCAGAAAATACAGTAAATGTAATTTGTGTACAGTGTTATATGACCGCGCAATTGTCATTCAAAGTAGCGCAGTTCTGAATCTGAAAAAAATGGCCTGGTCATGAAGGGGTAAAACCTTTCGGAGGGTAAGTATTTATACTATGTGTAGGCTTTAACTCTAGTTAACCCATGTGCCTTCAAAGCCAGCTCAATATTAAGTGCATTTTCACCACAGTGTGCTCCACATGTCTTTTCTTACCCTAGTTGTCCCTCATTCTCAAGTCCCAAAGTTGGAATGTATGCCCTTGTACAACCTTGTTTAGCTAATTTGAATGTTTACATTCTACACCCGCTTGAGGTATCTGTCCAAGACATCCCAAGTTTCCTGCGATTTGTGGGAGTCTCCCACCTTTGGCCTGTGGCTAACAGACTCCTGCTAGTGCCGTGCAATCTCCCGGCTGCTGCGGGAGACTTAGGATGTCAGAGGGCCACTTGACTGGACTGGTCCCCCAGGCCTAAGGCTGCCAGCCCTCCCCTGCAGAGCAGGTAAGTATAACATGTTTGCTATTTATTATAGAAAAAAAAGGAGACTTTACAATTGCTTTAAAGCAATATTAAACCCCCCCCCCCCCCCAAAAAATTTTTTTTTGATACATTGCAACTTATCGATTTTTAAATGTGGCTGCAGTTGTTTTCCTTTATTTTCACCTAGTGATCTGGCCAGTATCTTATTTTTCAACTTCCATTAACCACTTGCCAACTGCCCACAGTATATCTATCTATCTATCTATCTATCTATCTATCTATCTATCTATCTATCTATCTATCTATCTATCTATCTATCTATCTATCTATCTATCTATCTATCTATCTATCTATCTATCTATCTATCTATCTATCTATCTATCTATCTATCTATCTGTCATTATTTTGACATTAACCTTCCTAGCGGTATTCCCGAGTGTGACTCGGGGTTAGATTTTAGTGCCAAAAGCGGTAACCCCGAGTCACACTCGGGGTAGCGCTAAGAAGATCGCTGGATGCTGGAGGAGGTTTTACTTACCTTTTCTCCGGGATCCAGCGAAGACTGCGGGCGGTGTGCGGCGGCGGAGCTCTCTCCCGATCGTCTGCGAGCCCCGGCTTCCGTCTCCGGCGACATGACGTCCGCCGGGGGGTGGAACCGGCGGCAAATTCGAATGTAAAATGCACCAAACACACTGATATCGTTCAAAATAAAATAAAATCACATTACATTACCCCCCAGTGCCCTTTCCTGCAGTTTTACTGTACTTTTTATGTAAATATATGTATATATATATATATATACATATATATACAGTATATATATATATATATATATATATATATATATATATATATATATATATATATATATATATATATATATATATATATACGTATATATATATATACACATATACATATATATATATATATATATATATATATATATACACACACACATATTATATATATATATATATACACATATATATGTATATGTATGTATATATATATATATATATATATACACGTATATATATATATATACACGTAATTCTTGTGAATGAGCAGCCCAAACCAACTGTATACATTATATATATATATATATATATATACGTATATATATATATATATATATATAATATATGTATACATAATATATGTATACATACATATATATATATATATATATATATATATTTATATATATATAATATGTATAATAAATGTATACAGTTGGTTTGGGCTGCTCATTCACAAGAATTACATGCTTTCAGCACCTAAAATAATGGTACCGCTTTCAGCACCTAAAATCCAAAAGAATCATACCGCCAGGGAGGTTAAATACCAGTGTTATGGCACCAGCTAGCTGTCATAAGCCCAGGATCATTTTTAAATATGGCTGGTTCTGTGTTGGATAAAAGTGGTCCCGCAGATTCGCAGAGGAAGAGGTGCCCCCTCCTGCCATTTATCGGTCATTGTCGGGCTTACCGGAGCTGTCAATAAACCCGGAAGTGATCCTTTGCGGCTTTTCACTTGGCAGGAAGTCGAGTGAGGACAAGATGGCCTCCACTCATGCCTATGTCCTTGCCCTTTAAAGTCAAAATGTCAAAACTATTTTTTTTTTTTTGCTTTTAAAGCTAAATGAGAGATTTGGGTTCTTTCTGACCCCAGATCTCTCAATAAAGAAGACCTGTCATGTTTATTTCTATTACAAGGGATGTTTACATTCCTTGTGATAGGAATAAAAGTGATTAAAAAAAAATAAAAATGAAGGGACAGTGTAAAAAGAAAAAGTAAAATAAATAATAAGAAAAAAATTTAAAGTGCTCCATCCCTCCGAGCTCTCGCGGAGAACCGAAGGCATACATAAGCCCTGCCTGCATATGTAAACGGTGTTCAAACCACACATGTGAGGTATCGCCACGATTGGTAGAGGGAGAGTAATAATTCTAGTGTAAGACCCCCTCTGTAACTCTAAACAGGTAACCTGTAAAAAATGTTAAAGCGTTGCCTTTGGAGATTTGTCACCGTAGTTTGTCACTGTTCCACCAGCCTATGGCCTAAGTATGACATGTTAGGTATCCATTTACTTGGCATAACATCATCTTTCACATTATACAAAAAATTGGGGTAACTATTTTGTTTTTCTAATTCATTAAAATGTATTTTTTCACAAAAAAAACTGAATTTGAAAAATTGCTGCGCAAATACTTTGTGACATATAATTTTGCAGCGATCGCTATTTTATTCTCTAAGGTCTCTGCTAAAAAATATATATATATATATATATATATATATATATATATATATATATATATATATATATATATATATATATATATATAATGTTTGAGGGGTTCTAAGTAATTTTCTAGCAAATAATTCTAATTTAAACAAAAAGTTCCAGAAAAGACCTGGTCAGCAAGTGGTTAACAGACCCAGCTGTCAAAAGTAGTAGTTAGAGGGTTGAGACAAACCATTTAAAAGAGATGTATGGGATTATTTTTTTTTTTTCCCCATTTATACTTACCTAAGTGGATGCTGCATCTGTCCCCCGGCGCCTTTGCACTGAGAACGGAGAGATCGAACACAGCCGATCGCTCGGTGCTCACAGCTCCCCATACAGAGAGCTGCTGGCTGTCATTTAGCAGCTCTCTGCTCTGCCTCCTCCTCGCTCAATGGAGCACTGGGCTGTAGAGGGGCAGGGAGCTGCTGACTCAGGCTCTCAGTGGCTTACTTGACTCAGACTCTCAGTGGTCCAGGCACCTGGCGGATCCCGACTCGTGTTGACGTGGAGCTTGGACCAACATCTGTGACGTCAGCAGAGAGCGAACTTCAGCCCACTCTCTGCTGAAAACTGGTCACTCCTGTGATCCATAGGAGATGTACAGCCAAACAAGCTTTGGCTGTGCATCTCCTTTAACATTGACAGGGGTGCTTACAATGATCAGCTTTTATTCATTTATGTAAAACCTTAATCCCAAAAGGAAAAATAAAACATTGTTATAGCTGCTTAAAACATTTTAGCTGGAGTTCAATTTTAATTTGTTAGTCAAGTCCATTTAATGCTGACCATGCACTACACGAAAAATCGGTCAAACTCTTTTTTGAATAACAAACGTACGGCTGTGAGAGCAAAAGATAGTGCCATCATGTCATGATCGAATTTTGATCAAGAAATTGTTCAATGGACATAAATGAATCCGTGTTTCATCGGTTTTGTCACATATGCGCAGTGCATACAGTTACATTTTTAATGAGCGAGAAACACATTAACCGTTCAATTTATCATTATTTCTGGGGAATTTTCCAACCTGTTCCCTCTATTTTTCAGCTCTAAAAAGGTAAAACTGATTTTCTATTTGTGCCCATTAACTGGATGAAAAACGAATGAACAGACCAAATGACAGATTTTCAAACAATTTTTCGGCTAGTGTTTGGCCAGCATAATTTGCAAGTCCATCTAACATTACCCTCCTTCCCAGAGACAATGCTGTTGTCCAAAGCATCTCTGTTGCTCCTTCATCCAGATTGGAGACATCCTAATACAGGAGATGTGATACTGGCCGGATCAACAGGTGAAAATGAAGAAACTAAAGCATAAAAAAAAGAAAATTGATGCAGCCACCAAAATTTAAGGATTGGAAAGCTGCAATATATGACATTTTTTTGTTTTTGGGTTTAAAGTGGTTGAAAACCCCATTCATGAAATTTGAACTAAGCACATATATCTGTAATGTTTACTTAGCTCTCTCCCAAGCTCTAAGCGTTGTTTCTCTTTGGTGCTTCGTTCCTCTGTTATCAGCATGAGTTACTTCTGAGAAGTTTTTCCGACACATGAGATAACATTAGGTAAAAAATTGTGTCGGGGAGGGAGCTTAGAAGGAGATAAGCACTGAGCTTGTCTATTCAGAATACAGCTCTGCATGTTCCTTCATTCCTCTGCCTATGTGGAGGGAGGGGGGGGGGGTTGTCCCTTTCCTCCAATCAGCTCTCACACAGTGTAAGCACCGTCTTCCCACCCTCTTCACTGTGCTGAGACAGATGAAGAAAGATTGTTAACACAATCTGCATTTCTAAAAGGGTGTAGAGAGGGGAAGACTGCAGATCAACAAATAAAACATATTTTTTTCATCTCTGTATATCATTTTATCAAAATTGATTTAAAGCTCTACATGTTAGAATCATAGGTGGAATAGGGAATCTTCAAAGAGTCTCCTTGGTGCCAGGCATCTTTCTAGCTGGCAATGTCTTAACCAGTTGCGACCACCCTATAGCCGTTTTACTGCTACAGGGCGGCCGTGCTGCACAGGATCACGTATGTATACAAGATCCTGCACTTCTGGATATTGGACGCAAGTGCATGCCAGCAGCGGCTCGCTCCCGCTGTGATTCTACACAGCGGGAGACGATCAGGGGGTCCCGCAGGCCTGATGCCTGCCAACATCCACTGATCATTGGATACACAGGCAGAGTGGCATTCTGTCTATGTAAACAAGGCTGATTGCTGTTCTGTCAGTACAAAAGGCATGGATCCTGTGTTCCTTTGCAGGGACACCGATCCATGCCTTCCACTAGTAAAAGCACCCCCCCCCCCACTATACTAAAACACTAGCTAGGTACACAGTTAACCCTTTGATCACTCCTGATGTTCACCCCTTCCCAGCCAGTGTCATTAGTACAGTAACAGTGCATATTTTTAGCACTGATCACTGTATTAGTGTCACTGGTCCCCAACTTTAGCCCTACTTCTCTTTTAAAGGCCCTCCATAGCTGAAAATATCTTATTCTGGTAACATCATGTGGTTACAGTAGAACTATAGGCAATTTTTTTTCATTTTGGATAGAGTAAGGAAGGCTTTTTATTTATTTTTTTTGCCATCTGTGTCCTATTGGGAATATTTCCCTTCATTTTATAGAAGGTGGGAGGAAATGACTGAAAATTAAGGGAATCCTTATTAAGGGAAATTAAGGAAATGAGGGGAATATTCCTCTTCACTTCATAGCCAAAACAGGAAGTGTGAGGAAATGACTAAAATTAAGGGAATCCTAATTAAGGTAAATTTAGAGAATTAAGGGAAATTAGGGGAATGTTCCCCGTCACTTCTTAGCCATAACAGAAAGTGAGAAGAAATTACTGGAAATTAAGGCAACCCCCCCCCCAACATCACCAGAACTAGTATCCCCATTGGAAAACCCGAAATTAGGGATTTTTTCTCTTAAATTTTCTATGATAATGGTAATGGTAAACAGGACAAACAGAAAGGGTGAATCTCCCTAACGGGAACACAGAAAGCAATAAGAACCTAACAATTGTTCTAATACTTCACCAGTCAGTACAAAACTAAAGAAAAAAGTTTTGCCTTTAGTTTAATATCTGTAATGCTAGTATTGAGTATATTCATTCTTTTTTTTAATTTAACCTGCCTTTATTTTTATTTTTTCCACATTTGCATGAGGGCCAAGCAGTCTAGCAAACTGACAGTTGGAACAACTGCAGTGGCCAGCTTTTATTTATGTGTTTTAAACCTTTATTCCAAAAGAAAGAAAGGAGTGCTTTTGTAAATGCTTTAAACATGTTAGTGGTAGTTAGACTTTAAATTGTTTGTCATGTATCTAAAGCTCATGTAAAACTACAAGTCAATTTTAAAATCCTCTGTCTACAGGATGGCAACCCTGCATTGATTTCACTACAGAAAGAACAGTGATCTCACCCTATTACAGGAAGTGTTCTAATCAAACATATTGGCAGGATCAGCATGTAATAATTTTATGTTATAGGGAAAATATGAAAAACAAACTGCTGTGTTAAAGCTGAACTCCATCGTTTGTTAGACTTTATGTAGTTCGTGTGGGCCGGCTTGGCCCAAACAAACTATGTCCCTCACTAACATGTGAGGCCGCTGGATGTGCAGTATAAACTGTATGTAGCTGCCGCTACATACAGCATTCCGCATTGTGTTTTGGGTTTGAGCAGAGACTTCTAGTCTTATACCCAGAACCCAGTAGAGTCTATCACAGCAGCGCTCAGCCATTCACAGAAAGCAGTGTATTATATAAATGAATACAAAGCTTTCTCTGATTGACTCTCTGAGTCAGAGAGGCGGGCTGATGATGTCACAACCTATGACTCAACCAATCAGAGGAAGCTTTGTATTCATTGATAATGCAAACCCGAAACACAATGCGGAATGTTGTATGTAGCCGCAACTACATACAGTTTATACTGCACATCCAGTGGCCTTACATGTTAGTGAGGGACATAGTTTGTTTGGGCCAAGCTGGCCCAAAAGATGGGAGTTCAGCTCTAAAGAGGAACTGAACTCTGGAAGTTCTGCCCAAAGATATTTTTCCCATTACTGACTTACCATGTCTTGTTCTGCAGTGTGTCTATGTGTGTAGGTGGCCATCTTGGTAAAGGCAAGGATTTGCTTCCTCATGTCAGCACCTCCATCAATGCTACTTTATTGCCATTGGATAGGCTATATCATATGTCATTTTTGCTTTTGCTCATAGTTCCAATATAACAAATAAACAGTAACATTGCATTATTTCCTATTTTTTATGTAAGAAGTTTTCAAATGAACCATGCCCTATATTTTCTTGCGCTTTTATTAATTAAGATAATTTAGATCCATAAGACCTCTTTACCAAATTAAACCATGGTAGAACCCACCTGTTTGCCTACTGGATCAGGATAGATGTAGGAGTATCCAGATACCCTAGATCTACAATCTAATAATGGAAAATGGTTTTGAACAGCCACTTTACTGCTGGGCCTTTAAAGCTGATTAGCATAGACCCACAGTTATTGTAGGCTCATTTTAGATAAACAACTTATTAAACAAAACTTTTATTTGTGAGTTATGAAGTGCAGTATTGAAATGTCCTGCCCTGCACGCTGCAGCCTACTACACAAGGGACGGCATTCAGCCTCCCACAGCCTGTGGTCTCCACAAGTCATATTTAGAATGCCTGCCTTCCTATACAAAGGACTTTCTTTGTTAATCATCAGACCATGTGCTTTGGGCCATATGACAGCCTGTGAGAGATTAAAGAACATTCAGAATAGTGCCTCTTGACAAGGTCAGTTTTATTTTGTTTTTGCACTGAAAATTGTTGGAGTTTTTCAATCCAGGAACTGTATCCAGGAATATCTTATTTATCTCTAGAAAATGGAGAAAGAAAACAGACATGTTACTGCAATGAATTCCAATCCTAATGGCTTTGGTACATGAGAAGCCATGACATTCATACATTTATTCAACTTATCTATGTTAAACACTATGGATTCCTAAAACATTTTATTACATGGCAATTTTAACTTAAGGGCTTATTCAAGGGGAATCTCAACCCAAGATTAATCATATAGGGGTTGATTTACTAAAGGCAAAAAGACTGCACTCTGAAAGCGCAGTTGCTCCAGAGCTTAGTAAATGAGGTAAAGCTTCACTTTGCAAAGAATACCCAATCACATACAAGGAAAATAATGTGATTAGGTATGGGGTAGTAGACAGGATTTCTTGGATAACTAAATAACTTAAACTAAGATAAATAAATGACACCACAATAATTTAAGGTTGGAAATTGAAGAGGCCGCGGCCGTTTATTATTTATTAAATTAACCAATAACTTTAGATATCAATATAAAACATCATAAAACAACCCAGTCACCACGACCCAGGTTGCCACCAGCAAAATTAAAACTTCAAAATAATTATCCAAACGAACTTAGAACATACAATCACAAGAATAAACGTCCTCCTTTGCAGCATGCAAAGGTGACCCTAAAATAATAAACTGACCGCGACAAACAAGGGATGGGGGGGGGGAACCGCTCGGCTTCGTCTTCCTGAGGCGAACTGAAGTCCAGTCAGTGAGAGGTCCCTTAAGTGAGGCTGAAGGAGGGCTCCGAACCAATCCTGGATGAGGAAAATAGGCGGGAAAAATGGGATGCAGCAGGTAGGAAGCCTAATCTGCCTGGATACTGGGGCAGCTAGTAAAAGGAACAGCCAATCAGCTCAAGGATGAGCTAACCGGTTTAAACTCCCTATAAATATCCCTGGTCCTATAATACTTATGCTAAGCTAACTGTACCTGTCACTACCCCATAAATAAAAGGGGTTAATTAACCCCTTTTCTTTTTATGGGGTAGTAGACAGGATTTCTTGGATAACTAAATAACTTAAACTAAGATAAATAAATGACACCACAATAATTTAAGGTTGGAAATTGAAGAGGCCGCGGCCGTTTATTATTTATTAAATTAACCAATAACTTTAGATATCAATATAAAACATCATAAAACAACCCAGTCACCACGACCCAGGTTGCCACCAGCAAAATTAAAACTTCAAAATAATTATCCAAAAGGCAGGCGGCTTACGCCCGCCTGGCACAACCCCAACACGCGGCCTCTCCAGCGAAAGTCCCTAAATTGGCATTAAAAATGTCCAGACCTATGTCTGACAAATGGTTGTCATCATGCCTATAAGACCACTAACGCCTCCCACGAGCTCCGTATGCCTGAAAGAGAAAAGACCTGCGGTACGCAGCAATTTCTCCGAAGCCCTGTACATTCTCCTAAGCTTTCGAGTGGCTTTACAGCACCACGTTTGAAACAATACTAACCCAAATAATTATGTCTTAAAGACTAAAACCATTTGACAAGATAACTTAATAAGTTGAAACTCATCCCTAATATTATGAATTAAATTTACTGTTTCAGCTTTGCCCACGTCGTTTCCCCCCCCAATACGCACAAAGAGCACATCAGGAGGGGAAAGGAACTGAATTAATCTAAAAACCCCTGAACGAAACTCGGACTATAGCATGCCCCTCTTACTAAAACAGTGAACCTCGAAATGGTTAGGATCCAGACCTATGCTTTCGCCGTACGTCTTCTTCCTAGCTCTGGCTTATGCCCCATGGACAAAGGAGTGGCCGATGATCCATACAGCAACCCTGCCTCCTAAAACATTAATAAAAAGAATCAGGGCGAGTATATGACTGGTAAACATTAGATCTCTATCTACCAATCTGTTTTAATAAGTGCTCGTCTAAACCCAACTTGGCAGCTTCTGTGGCTGCGCCAATATGTAAAAATTGTGATGTCAACCGTTCATTTAAAGTTCAGCGATCTTTAACATATTTTTTTTTTTTTTTATAACTGCAATGAATTGATATCCGGTTAAAAGTTTAGCTGTTAGTGTGGACACAAGGAACTCGGACCCGGGGAATGCATGGACAAATCCTCAAGTAAACGAATAGTACATAATAATAAAATCTCTGAACTTGTGCAAATGCATCCGTTCACCTACCCATAATAGATCAGTTTTGAAAAGCGAAGGAAAAGGCTACTACTGTCAGTATATAAAACCACATCAGAATGTAGTAGCCCCGAATCTCGCAGGCAGCCAGGGGGCACCAGTTCAGATATACTCAGTGCCGCGAAAAACATCAATGAAAAGGCCGCCTTAAACAGGACCGGCTCATACATGGAGTAACACACAGGTCGGGAAACTGTACATAGCATAGCCAATATGACGATAGTGCTAGGTTACCTGCAATCTGGATGAAAAATACCCTTGCGATAACCATTTCAAGCTCGTTGACTGTAAAATGAGGAACAGGGAGGGAAATTCCAAAGCTTGGCAAAAAACGACACCCCAACTAATATCTAGTTAATGTGTACCCGAGAACATTTGACTGAAAAAGTGAATTAAAAAAAAAAAAAAAAAAATAACACCAAACGCTCAGAAATTTGTCAGAGGCTCCCGTAAAATTGCCAGGAGGGATAACCAACGATACCGTGCCGATTGATATCCGGCAATGGTGGAAGGGGCAAACAACTCATGATATTACGGGAGATTAAATTTAAATTCTGTTTCGCAAGTGGGTCGGGTACCGAAAAATCGCCTCGTCTGCTTCAGGAAATATGCAGAAAAAACGCTCCATCAACGGCGAGATAAAGTATCTGCCAAAACGGGCGAGATAAAGTATCTGCCAAAACATTAATTACGCCTGGGACGAATGCTGCTCCGATCCATATGTTTAGCTACAAACAATTGGATACAATGTAACTTAGCAACGCAATTCCAGGATGGGTTGTAAAAGATAAGCAATATATCGTCTGTTCTAATTAACATGCGTTTTAAAAGGTAGGTGGAGATGGTAAGCCTCGAACCTACGGCAGAGGGAGACGAATTACAGACGAGATGTGTGAATCCTAAATGGTGACCTAATATCCCAGTAGACAGCGCACCAATGGGTGCGCCACTCGAAGGGACATAAAACCATGTTAAGTATAAAATCCTTTGTAAAACATTTCTGCCATTAAATTAGATCAAAATTAAATCTAATATGTAGTGGGAGATTCAGACCTGAAATGTCTGTATACAATTTCCCGAAATAACTTGCCCTAAGGGAATGACACTAGAAACAAAGCTAACGAGCCGAGACTGTACTCCATTTAATACATACCTTACGTTTGCAAACCATCAGCAATAGACATACCTTCAATTTAGCCACCTTCTCCTGTGGCAGCCTAAACTTCATGTTCACCGAGTCGATGGTGACGCCTAGAAACTGTACTCAAGTCGAAGGCCAAGCTGACTTCACATGCGCCAAAGGGATTCCGAGTTGTTTACACACATCAAAGAAAGTATTCAATAGGCGCAAACAACCCAGATACCCCTCTTTACCTAGGAATAAAAAATCATCCAAATAATGGTCAGTATCATCAGAAGTACATTTAAACGAAATAACCCGTTCCAAAACGTGGAAAAGCATTCAAAATAAAACAAGAGAAAGAAAAACCCATAGTGAGACACCTATTAAAATAATTTTCACCTATCAAGAAAAAACTTAAAGAATTAAAAGAATCGGGGAGAACTGGAAAACAGACTAAATGCAGATTAAATAACAGTTTCGGACATCAAAAACGCCGCTACCTGGCCTTCCTAATTTCATTAAAGCATAAGCAAACGACGTATATTGTACCGTAGACGTATCAACGCTTATCTCATCATTGAGCGACTCCCCAAAGGGGACGATAAATGATGGATGAGCCTGTATGAATTGGCTCCTTCTTGTGGACTATTCCTAGCGGGGGTACTCTGAAATTGTAAAATAGGCACAGACTTTAAGTTCAACCACTATCTTACACCCAGGGTAGAAAATTGGGCAAAGCAAAGCCCACGCCAGATCCCTCCTAGAAGGGCATTCTGCTACTCGCAGTGCCATACTTGGATGTGCTTAAAGAAGGGTACAGCTTTTCACTGCAATGTGGAATTTTCTACTCCTCTACAGGGATTTCAGCCTTGCTCTACCACTGAGCGTGGGGGCTTCAGGAGAGATATACAGATGAGGGGGGAAAGGGACACCCGCCTAGCCAATCAGATCAGTGGAAAGCTGGAGATAAACTTGGACTATTGAAAATTGACCTCAGGGGAAGAAAAAGGTCAAGCCACAGGCTGACCTCTTCCTCCCCATTTTAGTGTTGGCTGCATGAAAATTACAGCCACCAGGGCAAGAGTCCACAACCTGTATCATGAACCTGCTCTTACCTTAACCTTCCGGCAGAAGGCTACCGTAATTAAACACGATGTACCTCTAATATGGAGTTAAGGTGCTGGAAAAAACCCAAACTCTTAGAAAGGAAATTTTCTTTTTTTTTTTTTTTACTACAGTATAAACCGAGAGAATTAAAGTAAGCTTAAGGCCTCATGCACACTGGACGTTTTTACAGCTGCTGATAGCAGCGTCAGACGTTTTTTTTTGCAGCTGCAGAACGCCCATCCATTTTATTCTATGGCCTCATGCACCCATAGAGCTTTTAGGAGCTCCAAGTGGCATAGGCGTTTTACAGCTCCAAAAAAAACCCAGGAACTGTGGGTTCAGGAGCTCCAGCGTCAAGCTGCAAAAAACGTCTGACGCTGCTAAAGGCTCCATAAGGCTCCATAACGTTGCTTAACGTGCGTTAAGCTACGTTATACGTTTTTTTTCTTCCATTCAAAATCAATGGTTCCCTATGGGAGCCTATTGATTTGAATGGAAGTCACACCGCAGGTCGGATCAGGGTGATCCGACTTGCGGTGCGACCTGCACTGTGAGAATCTTGAGGGGGAACTCCACGCCAAAATGGGGAAAAAAACGGCGTGGGGTTCCCCCCCAGGTTCCAAACCAGGCCCTTCGGATCTGGTATGGAATTTGAGGGTAGCCCCGCGCCAAAAAAACGGCGTGGGGTCCCCCCCAAAATCCATACCAGACCCTTATCCGAGCATGCAGTCCGGCATGCCAGGAAAGGGGAGGGGACGAGCGAGCGGCCCCACCCCCCCTGGATCATACCAGGCCACACGCCCTCAACATGGGGGGGGTGTGGGTGCTTTGGGGAAGGGGGGGCTCTGCACCCCGCACCTCAAAGCACCTTGCCCCCATGTTGATGAGGACAAGGGCCTCATCCCCACAACCCTGGCCGGTGGTTGTGGGGGTCTGCGGGCAGGGGGCTCATCAGAATCTGGAAGCCCCCTTTAACAAGGGGGCCCCCCCCGATCCCGGACCCCCTCCCTATGTGAATGGGTATGGGGTACACTGTACCCCTACTCATTCACCCCATAAAATGCAGTGTATGGAAATAACGACAGGAGACGTTTTGGAAAATTTATTAAAAATCTTCATCCGGCTCTTGTCCTCTCCGGGGGTCTTCTCCTCTCCGAGGGTCTTCTGCTCTTTTGCTGTCCGCCCTTCTTGTCTTCTCCTCTCCGGGGTTCTTCTGCTGTCTTCTCTCCGAGGGTCTTCTGCTCTTTTGCTGTCCGCCCTTCTTGTCTTCTCCTCTCCGGGGGTCTTCTGCTGTCTTCTCCTCTCCGAGGGTCTTCTGCTGTCCGCCCTTCTGCTGTCCAATCTTCTTGTCTTCTCCTCTCCGGTCTTCTGCTCTTTTGCTGTCGGCTGTCCTTCTTCCTTCGGTCCTCCTCCCCCCTTTTTCTGACTGTTTTTGATTAGTTTTGCACTTGGCTAGGGTCAGTGTCAGGGTTAGTGTCACTACTGGTAGTATGAGGCCAAACCTGGACCCTATAGAGCAGTGTTTCTCAACCGAGTTCTGTGGAACCCTAGGGTTCCTTCAGAGGTTGCTAGGGGTTCCTTGAGAAAAAGGCAGTTTCTGCCTTTCCGATAAGTTCCCCCTGACATCATTGATCTTTTTAGTTATCTGGAAGAAGATAATTCCACAAGTGTAAGGAGCATTCATCCCACTGACCATCACACTAATGTATCATGAGTTGTAAATATAGTCATTTTTAGCAGGGGTTCCCTGAGACCTGAAAATTATTTCAAGGGTTCCTCTGTGTTCAAAAAGTTGAAAAAGGCTGCTATAGAGGTTACACAGGCAGTCCAACTCCTCCAGGATGGCACATCAATACATGCCATGGCCAGTAGGTTTGCTGTGTCTCCCAGCACAGTCTCAGGAGCATGGATGAGATTCCAGGAGACAAAAAGCTACTCTAGGAGAGATGGACAGAGCTGAAGAAGGTCCTTAACCTATCAGCAGGACCGGTATCTGCTTCTTTGTAAGGAGGAACAGGATGAGCACTGCCAGAGCCCTACAAAATGACCTCCAGCAGGCCATTAGGTATAGGGATGAAATCCTTGCATCCATTGTCAGACTCTACGCTGGTGCAGTGGGTCCTGGGTTCCTCCTGGTGGGCGACAATGCTCGGCCTCATATGATGAGAGTATGTAGCCAGTTCCTGGAGGATGAAGGAATTGATACCATTCAATAGCCCACATGCCCATCTGACGTAAATCCAATAGAACACCTCTGATACCTTTTGTTTCGGTCCATCTGACACCGGCAGGAGCTCATTGATGCCCTGGTGCAGATCTGGGAGAAAATACCCCAAGACACCATCCGTCATTTTATTAAGAGCATGCCCCAACGTTGTCAGGCATGCATACGACCACATGGGGGCCATACAAACTACTGAGTACCATTTTGAGTTGCTGCATTGAAATTTCAGCAAAATGGACTAGCCTACTGGATCATTTTTTTACTTTGATGGTGTGTCTTTGAATTCAGCCCTCTGTAGGTTGATCACTTTCATTTCCATCAAACGATGTGGCATCCTTTGATTCCTAACACACTACCCAGTCCATATCAGTATAGATACCCAGCATGATATTTTTCCTCATTGAGATCTCATTTGTTTTCAAAGTGTTCCTTTAATTTTTTGAAGCAGTATATATATATATATATATATATATATATATATATATATATTTATATATATATAGGTTGTTAACATATTTGAGATAAATAGATAGATAGATAGATAGATAGATAGATAGATAGATAGATAGATAGATAGATAGATAGATAGATAGATAGATAGATAGATAGATAGATAGATAGATAGATAGATAGATAGATAGATAGATGCATTCTCTGCAGTATATATATTTGTGTATATACTGCCATGTGCATTGTGTATGCCCAGGGACTTTGCCATTTGTGAAATATCTTTCGTTACACTGAGCATGCTCAGCCACTTTGCCATTTGAGCCATATCTCTGGTTAAACTGAGCATGCTCAGAGACTTAGTTGTTTGAAATCTGATAATTAAATGGTAGATAATGCACTTGTTGATCTCCATCTCACATAAATCTTAACCAAAATTCCCACAGCTGTCTTCACAAACCACACACAATACCATTGCTGATGCAAATTTTAAATGAGTAACAATTTTGTGTGTTGTTTAGTATTTCCAAATGAATGTAATATGTGTACCAACATCATTAATCCAAATCAAAATGTAATTACCAAAATTCAGAGGGTAACACCACTATTCTACACTCACACACCAATAAACACCAAATATCACAGAATAAATCAAGAAACAGAACTCCTGCCTGATGTAATTCCACCACCTATAGGTAAATGCCTAAATAAATGTAGTATTTAGGTGTAGGAGGTTTCCACCCCACCACCATTGCAAATCTTGCCATATGTGTCCCACAGGGAAGGGCAAATAGCAGCCTTGAGAATTGCACACCAGCACCAATTGCAGCCTCTTACCAAGCAAAAAGCCTCAAAATTAGAGATAGTCCATCAGGAGCATGCTGACAGTAATCAGCCATAACCAGCCTTGGAACCAAAAAAAGGTTGGTCAATGACACTCTAGGTTACATCTGCATTGATTAACTTTTTGCACCCCAGGGACTTAGGGCTGTTTAACACCACAGAGATGGAGGCTCCATGCATGTGGCAGCACAGTGGCTAACTGGTATGCACTTCTCCCTTGTAGCACTGGTGTCATTGGTTTGAATCCCAAGCATGCCACTATCTGGTTAGAGGTTCATCCTCTGTTGTGGTGTTAAAGGTTCTTTTTAACAAGGTATTATATTTCTGATGGGTTTTACATAATGGAAACAAAAGAAATTACATTGTAAATAAGGATTGTGGGTTTTACACCAAAACTGTAACAGTTTTTTTTGGTCAGATATGGATTTATAGGTATGGTGTGATCCTGCACCCATATTTAAATGCTGGATGCTGATGACGAATGTGCTTGTCAACAATCTGTGTGAAGCAGCCCTCACAAAGTTTACATTTCCTGCTTTGTACCCTCCACATGCCAAACAAATTACAAGTTGAATTGTTTTGTTTTTGGTACCACTGATCATGACCAGAGACTTGGACATTTGATCTTTTCCATTATAAACTGCATAGATACATATGCTTATATAGCTGATGCATTCTTTCATTTACCAAGAGTGTGTGTTCCTGATCAGCAGGTGTGAGTACTTGAGGCATACATGAAGATACATAATTAATTACACTGGTGGGTGTGTCCTTTACTGGGTAGGTGTAGGTGTGCTATCAATCCAACCTATGTTATATAAAGACCTGCATTAGTGCAGTTTGCTTTGCCCAAGAAGAGGCCAGATTATTTGCGGCCCGGGTGCAATAGTGTGCATCATGACCCACACTGCCTCAAAAGTGGATTTTTGTGTGTCTTTGTCCAGTGTAACCATGCATTTCTTGTCTGTGAGCATCAACTGACCCTTCTCTTTTTATTGTTACTTACAAATCTCACGTGTTAGACAACTCCTAATGTAGATCTAGCTTCCTAAATTGTTTTTAACCACTTTAGCCCCGCTCACATGGAGGCTACTGCGGCAAAGTGCCGCGATCCCGTCCAGCGACGTAGACCTACGTCGCTGGACTCCGCCCCTTGTGTCTCGCGCGCCGCCGGAGGCTCGCTCCCGCTGTGTTCATTCACAGCGGGAGTCGGGCCAGGGGAGGAGCAGCGGCGATTGCCGCTGCTCTGCCCCGATCGTCGGGGATCGAGTCTGGAGATCCGCCCGCTGTGTGTAAACACAGCGGGCGGATCTCCATAGTGACAGGGACTGACAGATTGGAGTGTTCAGCATAGCTGGACATCCGATCTGTCCTTCTGTCACACAGTCACCTCCCCCCCCACACGTCAGTAAGCACCAGGCATACATTAACCCCTCCCTCTCCAATAAAATTAACCCCTTCCCTACCAGTGTCATTTTTACAGTAACAGTACATATATATAGCACTGATTACTGCAGTAATGTCACTGGTACCCCCAAAAGTGTCAAAAATGTCAGTCAAGGGTCCGATCTGTCCGCCGCAATGTCGCAGTCCCGCAAAAAAAATCGCAGATCACCGCCATTACGCGTTAAAAAAAAACACCAAAAATGACAGAAATCTTTCCCTTAGTTAGTAAACGCAATAACTTTTGCGCAAACCAATCAAAATACGCTTATTGCGATTTTTTTTTACTAAACATAGGTAGCATAAAACAAATTGGCCGAAAATTAAAAAAAAATTTGATTTTTACATTTTTTTGGGGGGGAATTTCATATAAAAAAATGTGAAAAATATTGTTATTTTTTCAAAATAAACGCTCTTTTTTTGTTTATAGCGCAAAAAGTAAAAATCGCACAGGTGATCAAATACCACCAAAAGAAAGCTCTGTTTGTGAGAAAAAAAGGACGTACATTTAGTTTGGGTACGGCGTCGCACGACCGCGCAATTGTCAGTTAAAGTCGCACAGCGCCGAATCGCAAAAAGTGGCCTGGACGGAAGACAGCAAAATCCTCCGGTGGTAAAGTGGTTATAAAAATGAAGCTTCCTGCTAACCCTAACCAGAAATGTATGTGTGTGTGAATTTGGTGGGGTGTAGTTATTGCGCTGGCTTTTATTTTGTCAAATTTTATATCTTCTCTGTTTTGTTTGTTTAATCCTGGACTCAAATTTTTGATGGGGGTGGGCTGGTGAGAGTTGTTATACTCTAAAATGTTTGACATTGTTGACACACCTTATATTTGGCCCTGCTGTACACTATGAAATCTAAGGTGTCCAATTTAAGTGTTTCTTTTAGATTGTAAACTCTTTAGAGCAGGGCCTTTCTAACCATATTGTAAAGTGCTGTGAAAAATGTTGCAACATTAAATGCCAGTCATTTTTTTTGGGTAAAGTAATTGAATGAACAAAATAGTGTTCCTATTGTCCAAATAAAATGTAGAATTGGTTTTGAATTTGTTTTTTTTTATTTTGTTGAGGTTTATTAAAATATTTTAGAAGTGGAATGTCTTGTTAACACACCTTCCAATTTCCATTAAATCTATTATGCTACAAAGTAATTTTATTCTTCACACAAGTAAGTCATTAAATAGAGAAGAAAACTAAAAGAGCAAGCTTTTAACAGCTCCAATGCTGATTTTCAGATTCCAATGATTTTTGCTATGGCCTAGATAAACTATTGAACATTTCAAATTAAGTATTCATTTTCTATAATCACCAGTTGCCCACCCAATAAACAACATTTTTTAAAATAATTTAGCGAAATAAGCATATTGAACACATGTGAAAAGATGTTAGCAAATGTGAGTTTATGCAATATGTTTTCGCAATGGCACACAACTGGTTGCCCGGGCGGGCTCCTGGCCTGGAAATGCATCCTCGTGTGTGGAAGGACATTCAGATACACTTGTAAGTGTTAGTGCTGCTCAGAGATGTCAGCAAATTAACATAATAACATCACTTTTTTGATCATGAGATATTGCTAATTTGCAAGGTAAGTGTGGGAGATGTCTTGGTGTTCCCAGGGATTAGGGGGATGTAGTGTTGGAATTTTGTATTCAGTGATCCTCAGAACACGCGTCAATTCCTGATTCTATGCACAGTAGACTGCCTGCATTTGTACATGTTCCTGTAAATACAGTGTGGAATGTGTGTGCATTTTAGCAAGTGCTCCACAAACTGTTGGCTAAAATCAAATCCTGTAAAGTCATAATAAACTCTACGCACATGTAACTTAGCTAGCAATTTTCACCACCCATTACATACATATCTTGTTTTTTGTTGCCTCATCCTGGTGATGTTCATGTCACCCAATCAAAAGTTCACCATTCACAGAAAATGCCACCGATAAATCATCTCTGGTCACATTTTACCAGTATTCCCTGAGTGTTTCTGCATATGCCTCAGGTAACCACTTCTGGACCGGAAGGATTTGCCCCCTTAATGACCAGGCCATATTTTGCGATTCGACACTGCGTTACTTTAACAGACAATTGCGTGGTCGTGCGATGATGTACCTAAATAAAAAGTGGGAGGCACATATACAAGCTGTTGTAATTCCTACACCTTTCACCTGATTTGGATGTAAATACCCTCAAATTAAAGCTGAAAGTCTGCAGTTAAAGCACATCTTGCTTGTTTCATTTCAAATCCATTGTGGTGGTGTATAGAGCTAAAAAGATTAGAATTGTGTCGATGTCCCAATATTTATGGACCTGACTGTAACTCTAACATTAATGATAATAATATAAATATCAGCAAAAGAAACAAAACAAGTCACATCTACAAATTTTTGCCGATTTAATAATGATCTTACATTTGTATTATAGGGGAATATAGATTGTCTTGATCTATGTTTGTTCGTTAATCATGGTACCACTGTATATTCTAAGCATAAGTGTTCTCATCTCAATGGCATAGTGGGTAGCACTCCTACCTGGAGATACTCACACCACGGGTTCAAATCCCAAGCATGGTATCACCTGCTTAACTTTTAAACAGCTGAAAATAGGTGAATACCTAATTGCCTTTGCCACTGCCACATCAGAACGGTTGTTTCTATAATTTGCATGCTCAATTGCATGCAATGGTATGTTATTTAGCAAAACAATTTTTGTGTGGAAATAAAATAATCAAATACTAGTGAACACACAGGGTGTTAGCATGGTTAGGGATTTGAACTCATGAGAGCTTTTTGCTTATGAGCACAGACCACTAAGCCAATGTGCCAAGTACTGCTAGACTTGCATAATAGTTTAGTATGATTAAAGAATTAACATAGATAATTAGAACTCTATAGTCTCCTAAAAAATAAATGTAACATAAAAAAATAACATATAACTGATACGTAACTGTAAATGATTAATACATGTAACCTCATGGAATAGCAGACATTACTCTGTAATAATTCGTTAGCAAAAGAAGAAAACAAACTATGCACAATAATTGTAATATAGGTAAATAGCCACACACGAGGTAGAGCACATCCCATAATTATTGGCATATATGTACACACATGATCATAGCTAAATACTGAAGGACAGTTTCATATAGGAAACTCGTTGGCAATTGCCAGTTATGTAACTGTAACTATGCCGATTTGGAAATCACCAATGCATATTCGCTTATTTGTACTCTTACTTTTCCGTTCACATGTTCACCCAGTTGAGGTCTCAATTGTTTTAATTGGGACTAATTAAATGTAGAATGACAATTTCTTCTCCTTATTCTTAGTGAATTAGGCCCACAGTCTCTGGTCATAGGCACCCATGTTCTTGTTCCATCACAAAGCCACATTCTGAATGTTCTGAACATAAACAAAGCAGATCATGCTTTGCAAAAACCCCAGATCCTTTAACTCAGGGGTAGGCAATTACATTTCCCAAGAGATCGCTTGAGAAAGTGGGACTGTTGTGCTGACAGTGGAGGCATTGAGGGCCAGATAGGGACAGCCAAAGAGCTGGATGTGGCCCTGGGGCCACAATTTGCTCGGGTCTGCTTTAACTGGGTGAAAGTTTTACATATGAGTTTGGTGTTTTTGCTGTTTTCTCCAAGGAGCTTTCTAGGTGAAGGATTTTTACGTGCAAAGCTCCTTGTGTTTATAATATAAAACATAGTTTATAATATATAAAATAACTGTTTTGTCTCACCTGCCATATCTGCTTGGGTTGTTGCAATAAGGGAAAGCCATAGTTAGTCCTGGCATCTTGCCACTTTTGTGGTTTTCCTTCTGTGCTGCAGTCAAAAGGATAGCGTAGAGACCAACACAGCTTGGCTGCCTACCCAGGTACTCTCCAGGGCTAATGGACATGCAGATGAAGTATTATGTGACAAAATGTTGCAAGCATTGCAGCCAGTCACCAAAAGAGACATTCCGATCTGCCCTATGTAACACCCCTACCCTCTTGCAGCATTGGAAATTTAAAAAAATGGAACTCTTCCAAATCATTTATCTTCCCACTTACTGTTATAATGAATATGGGGCCAGTGGAGAAGGTAATACAGTTAGGATTTTCAACTTTTCACTTGCGTAAGAGAAAAGGGAATTGTGGTACTTCAAGACACAACATTCTGGCCTTTTGGCTAAGATCCACTGTATTTTCTGTTCTTAATGGTGTCTAGTAGGGGTGTTCCACTATCATTCTGGCCTTCTGGCTGGGGTAGCTTGCTGTATAGTATCATCCCAGCTGGTATGACCAGGGCCCTGAGGGATCTTCCCTTGGGAACAGAAACCTTAGTGTCCCTGGGCAGTGGAAACCAGGAGTAATTCCGTGGTGGAGGTTCCCGAGGGGCCCATTACCTCCTGATTTGAGCAGTACTACCTGGTCTGGCCAGGGGCTGGGAAAGCAGGGAGCCTGCAGTGTCAAGTGCCCTCTGGGAGTGGCGTTCTGGGGATGCTGGAGTATCACTATGGGTTTAGGAAAAACCAAAAGAACCACAACAAAAGCGTTAAATGGAACCACTGGGATATGATGCAAATGGCAGCTGTGTGCACTGTAACCAATTCAAGTGGCACTGACAATAGTATAAAATCAGTAATGAGTTTATTAAAAGCAAAACCATAAATGAACAACATGTCAATGGTGTAATTGCAGTGCTCTCCTCTAACACACTGGAAAGGCAGTGTCTTCCTGACAACGCATTTTGGGACGACGCTGAACTAAATGTATTCTCTTTTAAAAACAGGCAATGAAGGGGGGTGGGGGTGATCACCATGTATAAATACCCAGGTGTTCGTAGTAATGAACTTGGTAAATTGTTATTCACTTTTAGGTCACTATAGAGGACAAAGAGGCATTCCTGGAGTACATCTGGAGGAGGAGAGATTTACTTTCCAATACAGAAAAGCTCCTTCACAGTAAGAGAAAATGTATAATGGACCCCATCAAGAACTAGTTCTGGCCAGTTTAGTAGATTGTTAAAAAAAAAAAAGCTGGATGCATTCCTAAATGCACAAAATTTAACTCTATATTATTACCAATATTATTAACATTTAGGGGTAATAACACCAGGGATTGATGATACAGGAAATATCCAATTGTCTCCTGGGGATCAGGAAGGAAGCAAGTTAGACCATACTTTATCATTTTTTGGGGGGTTTTTTTGCCTTCCTCTGGATCAACTGTGGTTATAGAATTATTAATATTATATACATATATATATATATATATATGTAGTATATATGGAGATTTTCTATTTGTTTACTTTTTTTTCTATTGGTTGAAATAGATGCGTCTTTTTTCAACCTAGCTTTGCAACTATGCAAATGATATATGGATTGGGGTAAAAATTGAGGCCTAGGGCCAATGATAATTTGTATTTTCCACAGCTCTTATTTTATGTTTATTAGCCCTGGGAAGTTGCCGATGCTCTGTCCTAATGTTTGGCTCCCAGTTTTTTTTTTTACTGGGGGAACGCGGTGCCATCTGCTTCTCTAAATATAAACCTTCCAGCTGTATTGTACCTTTGATATCTTTAGTCTGTAGTTTTAAACATTTGCTTAATGCATTGTATCATTATCTGAACAACATTTCCTATTGGTTTCACTGATAATATGCTTCTCGACTTTACAGTCTGGCTTTTGCCTGTAAAACTTCACAGAAGCTGCACTTCTAAAACTCACTATCATATTACCAAATGCTAAAACCAAATTGCCAGTTGACCACCTACTTCTCAAAAAACTATACTTCCTTGGGGTCTAAATCTTATCTTATTCCTGGCTCTCCTACCTATCTAAGTACTCCTTCAGTGTTACCTACAACTTTATCTCATCCCCTCCTCTTCTTTTTTCCATAGGTGTCCCCTAAGGCTCTATCCTGACCCCTTCTATTTCTTTACTATGCCTCTGTAGCGCCACTGGAAGATGACTGCCCCCAGAGGTTGCCCTGTCCTTGCAAGCCTCCTGACACCTTCGACATCCAGGGTTCTGTCATAATTCAAAGCGAGAGTGCCAATGCAAAAGACCCCAAAGAAACAATAGAAATTGCAAATGGGTATTTTGCTAGATATTCTTGGGTTAGCAATGGAGAGATGAATGTAAAATGCGGGTATTACCCAAATTGCAAACTTTAATATTAAACAGAATTACAAAAATATGCAATGAGATGGTAGTAACAGTGAACCTGGCAGTACAAATCAACAGTACCTGTAGGTACGAGAGGAAGAAGAGAAGACTTTTATTCAGTCAACTCCCTCTAAACCCTGTCACAGGCGAAAATAAACAAAACACAATAAAGGAAACTTGGGTAAGAGTTCCCCTTTAAGATAAACAGGTGCTTTACTTTGAACAGTCTAACCAGTAACAGATACTGTAGGCTTATTCCCTTGTGGGGAGGAGTCCTTGAAGTAGGGCTGTCTAAAATATTCAGCTAGCTATGAAGGGGCCCAAAGATGTTGCTGTGCAGTGGCGACCAACAGAGGTGAATAGAATAAGCAAGGTCTTTCCCACCAAAAGGCCTTTGATGTAGAAACAGAAGGGGTAAAGGTGTCTGCATGTAGTGTCTCTAAGTATAGTATTAAAAGTGCGCTTCCACCCGCTCACCAATCCCGGAGATACCAAGGCTGAAGATCGGATGTCCCAGAACAGGCTCTTGAAGCATCTGCAGACTGATGAAGGTTGCCCGACTGGCAACCTGACGACTCAGGAATTCAGTGGCATCTGTTTGAGTGTTATATAGGTGGCCACGAGTAGCCACACAGCCAATGAAGTGCCTGAAGTTAAGGATTTGCCTCCAGGGATCAGGCTCAATCAAGGGAAAGCCCTCCACGCTGTCCAGGCTGCGGCACTTGCTGACATGGGCCAATGAGAATAGCCTATTATTCCTTCAGCTGTAGGTCCCCTGTCCCAAGAGAGGGAGCCCCTTCTGGGTCAGTTTTATTCATCTGCTCACCCAAAATTATTTTCCTCTTCAGCCAACTGGAACTTGTAGTTTGCAGCAGAATTGGATCCACTGGAAACCTGGCCTTCCAGACTATGTGTCCCACAATCCCCTGCTTTCAATAGTTGTCTCTCTCCCTCTCCAATCAGGAAGTGATGCAATTATCCCTGTGTTGAGCACTAAAGAAAAGACACTCAATGTGGTCTTAAGAAAAAGGTGTCCCATAGTGGCGCAAGCAGCAAACGCTTGTCTAACCTCCTTTCTTGGTTAACTAACAACCTCCTACGGCGTTCCAATATCATCTGTATGCTAATAACTTGCAACTCTATCTCTCTACTCTTTAGCTCACCTTTTTAGTCTCCTTGTGGATCACTAATCTACTAAATGACATATCAATATGGATGTTACACCACTTTCTAGCACACAATTTTTAAAAAAACTGAGTTTATAATATTCTGCCTTTGCATACATCATCCCTTGACTTTTCCATTGAGATTCATAGTACATATATCCCTCCCATTATGTCAGGTAATCCTAGTCTCTGAGTTTTCCTTTCAGTGACCTACATTCAATCACTGTCCAAATCTTGCCACCTTCGTCTCCAATAAATTTCTAAAATACACCCCTTCTTAATCATTGACACCACCAAGCTACTAATTCACTCACTTGTTATCGCTTGCTTCGGCTATTGCAACTCCCTCACTGGCCTACCCCTGCACAGGCTATCCCCCTTCAATCTATCATGAATGCCAAGTCCAGACATTAGTATTCACACCACTCAAGCAGGTAAAAATTCAGCACATCACTGCAGGTGCTCACCCTGGGTCTCCACCATTAATAACAGATGTGTAAACAAAGAGGATCGCCGCTCATCGCAATTGGATGAATACTTGTCGAAATTCTTTATTGTCACTATGCCAGACAGATGTAACAGAAACAAGGTTGATGCGTTTTACACGAACATATCGTGCTTATACACAACGACAACAACAATATCTATCATGAATGCCAGACTTATCCACCTTACCAACTGTCCAGTGTCTGCCACCCCTCTCTGCCAATCCCTCCACTGGCTTCTGATCACCAAATAAATACAATTCAAAATACTAACAATAACAAACCCACTCTCAACTTTGCCCCAAGCTACATCACCAATTCCATCTTAAAATATTACGCAAACTATCCTCTTCAATCCTCCCAAGACCTCCTGCTCCCTAGCTACCCTGTTCCCTTTTCCAATGCTCACATTCAGGACTTCTTCAAAGCCTTGTAAATCCCCTGGAATTCCCTACCCCAACTTATAAGATCTATACTCTGTCTGCCATTAGGTAATCTCTAAAAACTCGTTACTTCAAGGAAGCCTATCCCACCTCTACCTAACAACTTAAATGTTACATTCTAAAAAAAAACTAATTCCCACACAGTTACTACCTTTTGTATCACTTGTTCTTCCCTTTTAGATTGTAAATGCTTTCATGAGCAGGGCATCCTAACTCTCTTATCTTTATTTGAATTGTAATGTACTGGTGTGAAGTGTTGTTCAAACTGTTGCCACTATATCAGTCTGTATAATAATAATAATTGGCATTCTGACCTGCATATCCATATTTGTGCAGGATTACCTGTATGCCTGGACCTGAATACCCTGACCTATATATACTGTACATCCATCTGTATACTATCAGAGTAATCCAGTCTGATATTCCAGTTTTGACTTTGGCCTGATTTCTCATTCCTTTGTTCTGCTTGTTGCCTCTCTTGACTTTCTGCTGGTGATATTTGCTAAAACTCTGTTTCTTGACATCATCATCCCAATGTATTGCATTCAGTTTACCTCTCTGACTGTCATTCATTACCAAACGGGGAAAACTCAGGGATTGCAATATGAAGGTGTCATGCAAGAAAAACAGTAGGATCAGGCCCATTAGTGAAAGGGTTTCTAGCAAAAACCAGGACCTCCCCTGACTCCATGTCTATTAACACTGAGAATTCTCTCCAATGCAAGACAATTTTACAGCTACTTAAAATATTTTTTTAATCATACTTACCTAGGTGGATGCAGAATCAGTCCAATGCTGCATCTGTCCCCCACCATCTCTAACACTGAGAATCAAGCGATCAAACACCACCGATCGCTCTGCTCTAACAGCTCCTTGTGCAGGTCAGCAGGTCTTTGCTCTGACACCCCCCCGCCCCCCCGTGTGCACTCACTGGAAGGCTGGGCTGTGGAGGGGGCAGGAGCAGCTGGCTCAGGCTCTCAGCGGCTTGCTGAGAGGCTGACCCGGGTGCTGGTCCAGGCATGTGGGCGAATCCCGACTTCATTCTCGCGATCTTGCCCGAGATTGGACTGGCTCTGTGACGTCAGCCAACAGTGGGCTTAAGCCCGCTGTCTGCTAAAAATGGAACACCAGAGTGCAGAATGAACTGCCTTCCTGTGATCCACAGGAGAAGTACAGCCAAATGAGCTTTGGCTGTACTTCTCCTTTAAAAACTAAACTATACCACTCCTAAAAATAGACCCAGGTGCAAAAAGTTAATGTAATTTTTTTATCTACCACTAACAAATCTACTTGATTTTCTTACATCTGTAGCTTGCTTGTGGGCAGAGGCTTACTTTAAGTTCTGTGTTTGTGTATTTATTATGCAATGTGGTACTTTTACTTTGAGATTTTGGTTCATGCTGCAGAGGTTGGGTCATTTGTGACACAGTTTCCCCAGCTGGTACGCCACGTCCCCTTGTGAATAGCATAAATGCAGGTGAGCCAATCTCCTGGAGGGGAGTTCGGTGTGGGAAGCAGACAGTGAGGACCTGTGTCATCGTGTAGCTTTTCTTCAGGTCCCAGCACCTTCCAATGGGACCCATTCTTTAGGGAGATCACATGTTATAGCCTTTTGTTGCTATTGACTATGACTTCTAAGATACGGATGGCACCATGTAGAGAAGTGCACAATGGAAAAATTACTTTTGTTTCGGATTTGTTAAGTTAATCATTTTGTTTCATCATATTCATTATGTTAGAATGTTTTGTTTTTGGTATTTGTTTTGTATATTCGGATTTGTTTTGTTAATTCAACTTCATTTCGTATAATTGTTGTTCTAAATCGATTTGTATTTTTGAAAATTAGTTTGTAAAATTAGGTATATATTATTTAATGTGTTAATTCATTATTTTGGGAGAATATGTATGCACTCTGAGTCACCACTGCTAGTCCAACCCACAAATAGAAATGCAGTGAGCTGATTGGACGATATCGACTGGAGTTGCGTGCATCTGAAAGAACGAATAGAACTAAATAAAACTTGCATTTATTCATTATGTTATGATTTGAGGACTCTGATGGATCCACCTCCATCCAGCCTAAACACAATAAGTAGGAATCATCATCTTATTTTACTTTTATACCTTACTATATTTATTGGAAAATGTTTCCTTTTAATATGTAGTTAATATTTGTAACAATGAAAAATGTTAATGCAAAATAAAAAACAAAATAGTTCCAAATCAGTACAGATCATTTGTTATGTTGTTACATTATTTTGGATGCTTCAAACATCAACAAAAGGCCCAAACTAACATACTATGTCTTCCGAATGAAACAAATGAATACAAATTAATTTGCTTTTTCTTTACATTTTATTTTGGATTAGTTGACATTCGTTATGATTGTGATTCAGAAATTCAGATACATCCAAATTTCCAAATAACAAAAATTTTGTACGAATTTTGATTTGTAACCAAACAGATTGCACATGTCCAGCACCAGGTATTTATGCACCATTTACTGTATTCACCACTAGGGACTGTGTAACTAAACAGCAGCCCAGCCAAATATCACAGCAATTAAGACTTATGTGATCCGATATTATATATTTATTCTGAACTAAATGTACAACTTGCAAGTCTACATGTAAAGGAGACTTTATTACTAAGAGAAGTGTTAATGGAAATTACTGAGGAAGAGTACCTACCATGCAGGAATCTGTGCTATGCAGGAACAAGTTTCTCAAGCTAACCCTTGCGGTTATGTGTATCAAACAAACACGAAGTGAACTTTCATGATTGTGGAAGTAGAAGGTAAAGAAGGTGTTGCAGCCAGCCAGCAGTGGAAGCAGCTGATGGGAGCCCTGTTGGTGAGGGAACAGGTGTACTTATCTTTATCTCCATCTTTGAGCTGGCTGCAGTACAGGATTCATCTATGGACCTAGCCTGGGGTCATGAGTGCAAAGCCTTGGCAAACAGAAGTACAGTAGCTTCCCCGTGTGCCCTAGGGCCTATGTATACAGTGTGAAGGGCTGGTGGAGTCTAAGATATACTTAGTATTCCTTACTCAAAATGCTAGAGACCAATGTTGGGGCAGATACAAAAGAGAAGATGGGACATGGTCCTTCTGTAAGGGTTTGTGTGCATGGCGAGGTGTAAAAAGGGGGCCCCTGGCCTGAAGGTGTTACTTTCCACACAAAACAGTGAGTTAGAGTGCTACTTTAATGGCTTGCAGTAAGATCTGTGGCCCCTAATGGGCAACCTCCCAACATGCTTTAATTAAGATGCACTAAATTTGACCTTGTCAAACATTAAAGCCAGCCAAACACTGTTTGCATATCAACCAGTTCCTGATGACCTGCCTAAATATGTGTAGTGGGTGGCCCTGTCAGCCCCCTCTCGCTCGTGTATTCTGACAGCTGTTGCCGGGATATAGAATGGATGGAGGAAGCTGTTCAATTTTTTTGTGTTCAGCAAGGCTGGCTGAACAGAAATATTTAGTAGTGTATGGCCAACAGAATACCATTTTTAGGAAAGGGACAAACCTCTTTTACATTAGTGTGGGTGGAAAAAATGTATCCACGCCAAGGTACTTGCAGTCTGGAATACTTTGGGCTATTAGCATACGGTGAAGATAGCCCCTGATATGTTCTTCCTCAGATGCCTCATATTGAGCATGGAGGTCCTATATAACCAAAACCCTCTTGATTAGACCTGTTATTAGTGGACCTTTCTGGATGGCATAACATGAATAGGGAATTGACTTGGATGGCTTTCTTGTTTAGGTCAATGCCAAGGACAAATTTATATTATGAAACTTCTGCTTTGCGTTCCCAGGTTCAAAAGGTTCTGTTTACAGGACCCCACAGTTATTATTATTTTAACAATTAACTGAAAAACAGACTCATTGTGCCATTTAACAAGCTCAGCAGTATGCCATTTTAAAGTGTTTGATCAGTTTGCATCAACCTTTAAAATTGTATTTATTTCGGTACTTGGCAAATAAAAACAATTTTCAGATGTTATGTGACTCCAAAGTAGTCAGATTGCAGAAGAAAAAAGTCTCATAAAAGCTTTTATTGATCCATCTTTTCAACAAACACTGTATTTATAACTGGGCTACCATGAAAATCCAGTACATGCTAAGAAGAAATTATTTGCTATGGTGCAAGCTTCCAACCCAGGGATCTTTTGGTAAAACACAGGAAAACTTAATTAATCATAGTCAATGATATCCTTAAAATACTTAAATTTAATGATGACCCATGGAGCCCGATAATGTAATGCATTGAGTAATGCACAATTATTATCCAGGCTGTGCAACACTTTTGTTGCAAACAAAAATGAGAGATGCACAATATATTATTGTGTGGCAGGGTTGTAATCATGAGCGGCGGGAGAGTGCTTACCACTACTGCTTGTTACTATTAGATGTGTTTGGGAGGGTACAGGAGTGCAAGGTGCAAACATGGAGGCCCATTTACTAAAGGAGTTGGAATTCTTCACTCACAAAATTGTGTAAATGTTCAATGCATTTATCCTTTATTAATCATGTGAAAGCCACCTGCACAGGTATATAGGTATTCAAAATGAAAAAGAATTTGCTTTTCACATAATTGGATTATTAAAGTTGCATAACATTGCTTAATGGTACCTAAAGTGATTCTAAATTCTTGGTTTTTTTTTTCTTCTAAAATAACAAACATGTTACGCCTACCTCCTCTGTGCAGTTGGTTTTGCACAGGGCAGCCCAAATCCTCCTCTTCTTAGGGTCCCTGGCTGGAGCTCCTGGCCCCTTCCTCCTCCAAGCAGCTTGCTATTGGGGCTCCCAAGCCAAGCTGCAGCTCCATGTATCCATTCAGACAAAGAGCTGCCATTTGGCCCCACCCCCTCTCTCTCCTGATTGGCTAACTGAGTTTGATTGATAGCAGCAGAAGCCAATGGCACCACTGCTGTGTCTCAGCCAATCAGGAGAGAGAGTCCCAGATGGCAGAGGCATTCGGGGACATCACAGGATAGAGAGGGGGTTCAGGTAAGTATTGGGGGGGGGGGCTGAGGGGTGCTGCTGCACACAGAAGGCTTTTTATCTTAATGCATAAAATGCATTAAGATGAAAAAAAAAAAAAAAAAAAAAAAAAACCTTCTGACTTTACAACCACTTTAATATTTACACAATGAATGAAGTTTAATTCAACAAACTTTTCAGTGAAGATTCTCAACTCCTTTAGTAAATCAGCCTCATTTACTCCAGACAATATTTTCCCAGTGACATCATGTTAATTGGCTATAGGGCATGGAACAAGACGGCTCTGTGGACCGGCAATGTTTCTTTTCCACGTTTGAGTTAACCAAAGAGGAAAGTCCGTGAAAATTTTAGAATGAGGATAGTTTGGAGAGGAAGAAGTGGGACGTTATATATATATATATATATATATATATATATATATATATATATATATATATATATATATATATATTATTTTTACTTTGATTTTTCCAGGAAATAAAATATTGGGTCTTTACTCTTTAATAATGCTGTAAAGACTATGAATCAAACTCCGGATGACCAATTAGACGCAATCACTGCATGGAATGCCATAAGGCTTTTCAGTTGATTTTGGGTCTCAGCCTTGAAAATAATGAGCATTATATATATATATATATATATATATATACAGTGTTGGGGTAGTTACTCAAAAAATGTAACTAGTTACTATTTACTTCTGTAAATTGTAACGAGATTACTTTACTAGTTACTACATTTGAAAAGTAACTTCACTACTTATTACTTTATTTCCTCTTTTTTAATTGACCGTGTAGAAGAAGATACATGACACTCTTTCTGCATAGAGTTTATTGTATAAACACAGGCTTTGAGAAACATGAGAACAAAACCTGAAAAAACAGAATAAAACATAAAGTGCAACAAAAAGTCATAAACTTCATCCCTCTCTATTCTTCGAAATAACGCTTGTATCGCACGGCTTGGGTAACGCAGGAAAGCGCATTCCTATAGCCTAGTAAAGTAGTGTAGTTACCAATATTAGTATTGTAACTAGTTACTTTACTTAGTTACCAAAAAAAGTTATGTAGTTACTGTAATCAGTTACTTTGTAACTAGTTACCCCCAACACTGTGTATATATATATATATATATATATATATATATATATATATATATATATATATATATATATATATATATATATTATATATTAGCTCAGTGGTAAATGCATTCTTTTTTTTTTTTTTCAAATACTTTTTATTTCAAGATACATTGTTTAGTGAAGTCCAAATCAGACAGAACTGTGGTTTAAGTGCCTGGTAGCCCACTTTTATTAAAAGGAAAACATAAAGTCACCTAGCTACTTTCTTTAGCAGTACCTCTGTTCTTTCCACTGGTCATCCAGACCACAGGCTCTTCAGTGCAGACAGCTTCACCCTAATGCACACAGCTCCTCTGGCCTTAGTGCTCAGGCTGCTTCCACTGGTCATCCAGACCACAGGCTCTTCAGTGCAGACAGCTTCACCCTAATGCACACAGCTTCTCTGGCCTTAGTGCTCAGGCTGCTTCCACTGGTCATCCAGACCACAGGCTCTTCAGTGCAGACAGCTTCACCCTAATGCACAAATTAATTATGAAAAAATCACATAAAAGCACTGAAATTCCATAATCAGACCAGCATGTTCTGTAAGAACAGCTACATGGAAGCACCTCACATTAAATGTTTATTTCAAAAATAAAGATTTTATACAACTATTGCAAATATGATGGAGCAACCAGTTTATAATCATGTAAATAATAATAAAAAGTTAAATAAACGTGACCCAAGACCTTTATCATTTTTTTCCAGGCAAATGAAGCTGAAACAGGCAATGGGTATCAAAGACTTCACAAACATGATTACTTTGCAGTTATGATGATCAAAAGGTGAGTTCATAGTCTTGCTGATATAAACAATGCACATAACAATGGGGTCAATTCACTAAACATTACCGCATGTGATAACATGGTCACATGACTCATTTGTATAAATTATTGCATGCAGTAAAAAAATGAAAGTCTAATTTCCTCCAATGATAACGATTATGGGGTATTTAACGCAAAATAAAAAGTGTGCTGGTAAATAGTGAAAAAAAGAAAAAAACAGGTGATAAGCTGTTAAATTAAGACTAATTTTATGATTCTTTTGTAGGTCTGTGGTTACCATACCCTTAAAGGGTAACTCTACTTTTGTGGGGAAAAAAATTGCAAATATAGAAAAAATAATATAGCGTATACAATTGTGACACAAATCATATTGTAACTGAATTGTATTAAAAATTACCTTTCCTTTTCAATCTGCAGCTGCTGTAATTTTCTGAAAATGCAATGCAATATGGCTACCTGGAGGTGTTCTGTACACAGAATGTATACTGACCACAACCCAGAAACATAATTTCCTGCTTGTGTGATTGGTTCATTAATTTTCCCAGAAGTCTGCACTAAGATACAAGTCAGATTTCTGGCATCCCCTGCAACAAAAATTTCATTTTTGGTGAGATACACCCAATAGGAACACATCTAAAGGGATGCAGGCCCAGCAGATTTCCTCATTAGTGCCCTGCAGCTGCTGCAGTTGATTGATAATTATGAAACCACTCCCATTAGACTCACTAAGCACAGAGGCAAAGAGGAACAAACAGTGATTTCTTCAGAATAACAATAGGTAGGAATCTGCAACAAAGGTTGTTAAAATCCTTGTAATGTACATTCCCAGAGGGGAATTTTTTTTCCACAACACAACTTTAACCCCTAACTGAATGACACTTACTTTGCTATAGCACAGAGGGGGTAGATTTACTAAAACTGGCGAGTATAAAACCTGGTGCAGCTGTGCATGGTAGCCAATCAGCTTCTAACTTCAGCTTGTTCAATGAAGCTTTGACAAACAATCCTTGAAGCTGATTGGTTTCTATGCAGAGCTGCACCAGATTTTGCATTCTCCAGTTTTAGTAAATCAACCCCACTGTATCAAACAATTGCCTTTTGTTTTGTTTTTTTAATGCAACACTGAATGTATTTACATGTATGGCTGGTAGGGGCTTATTCTATCTACAGCATGCAATGCATGCACAGTATGTTTGCCCACTATGGCACACGTACCTCCCCAAGCACCCTCTATGTCTACAGTGTCTGTGATCTCCCTCAACACTCTGTTAGTGCCACAGACATCTTCTCTCAGTCTTCTTCTGGGTCCACAGTCTTTAGATATCTTGATTCGCATTTACATGAGAGTTAATTTGTCTTTGCATCCTCAGCATGCCAGGATTTAAAAAAAAGAGACCTTTTTACCACTTTAACTATTGGTGTACCTGTATGAACAAGAGCAATTTGAGCTGTGCTGTGCTGTGTTGGCACTCTCCCTAGCTGGGCTGTGTACGTCCATAAACACATAGGATGGCTCAACCATGCACCGCACTCCCTTCTTACAGGATATAACTGACAGCAGCAGGAGCCTGTGGCCTCCTCTGCTCTTAGAGTTTCCTGTGTGACCAGGGAGAGGGAGCAGGGGTGCTGCAGACAGGATAGCGCTGGATCGAGAAAGGAGCCAGGTAAGTGTTTAGGGATGGGGTGGGGAGCAAGTAAAGGGAAGTTTTTCTGTACTTCTCCTGTACATCACAGGAGTGAAGTTCATTCTGCACTCCTGTGACCTTTTTTTCAGCAGACAGCAGGCTGAAGCCCGCTCTCGGCTGACGTCACAGAGCCGGTCCAGGCTCAGGCAAGATACTGACAATGAAGATATCCACCCACATGTCTGGACTGATACCCAGCTTAGCCTCTCAGCAGGCTGCTGAGAGCCTGAGCCAGCAGCTCCCGCTCCCTCCACAGCCCAGCACTCCAGTGAGCATGGGGGAGGGGCACAGAAGAGAGCTGTGAGAACTGAGAGAGGTTTGAGGCACCAGAGGAAAAATGCAGCATCCATCTAGGTAAGTATAGTAATAAAAAAAAAAAACATACTACTCTTTTAATGCATAGAATGCATTAACCTTCCCAGCGGTATTCCCGAGCGTGACTCAGGGTTAGATTTTAGAGCCAAAAGCGGTAACCCCCGAGCCACACTCGGGGTAGCGCTAGGAAGATCGCTGGATCCTGGTAGAGGTTTTACTTACCTTTTCTCCGGGATCCAGCGAAGAATGCGGGCGGTATGCGGCGGCGGAGCTTCCTCCCGATCGTCTGTGAGCCCCGGCTTCCGTCTCCGGCGACGTGATGTCCGCCGGGGGGTGGAACCGGCGGCAAATTCGAATGTAAAACACACCAAACACACTGATACCATTCAAAATAAAAAAAAATCACATTACATTGCCCCCCAGTGCCCTTTCCTGCAGTTTTACTGTACTTTTTATGTAAATATATGTATATATATATATATATATATATATATATATATATATATATATATATATATATATATATTATATATATATAGTATATATATATATATATATATATATATATATATATATACACACACACATATATATATATATATATGTATATATATACATAATTCTTGTGAATGAGCAGCCCAAACCAACTGTATACATTATATATGTATATATCTATCTATCTATCTATCTATCTATCTATCTATCTATCTATCTATCTATATATATATATATATATTTATATAATATATGTATACATAATATATGTATACATACATATATATATATATATATATATATATATATATATATATATATATATATATATATATATATATATATAATATATATATAATAAATGTATACAGTTGGTTTGGGCTGCTCATTCACAAGAATTACATGCAAAATAATGGTACCGCTTTCAGCACCTAAAATCCAAAAGAATCATACCGCCAGGGAGGTTAATGTAAAAAAAAAAAGAAAATGTAAAAAATAACTTTTTTTACTTTATAACCACTTTATTGAAACCAGCAGAATATCTGTAAGTATACTTTTACACTTCTGTGTAATACAAAGCGATTGCTGGCTGTCAAAGTGATCGTGTCTTTTTTAAACAGTGCTACAGTGTTCTCTGGGGCAGCATTTTACTAGCAGTTTACACTCGTTTGCATGCAATTAATACAACTAATACAAAATTCAATACTAAAGAGTATTTGTTTAACCATTTGCTGCATTTTATTAATCCCATTGCAGCTGAACATATTGAACAAAAAAATAAAATAATTAGCAACATATTGCTTTTTAAAACATTAATAAATGTGACAAATAAAGTTATAGATGGCTGATTTTCTGCAGCAAGAGATCACCTTACATATGTATTATATTTTGGCTCCAGTATGCTCTGGAACTGGAATCAGATCAGAGGCAGGAATCAAAACTAATGAAAGTAATAAAAGATTCCTATGATGTGAGCCCCAAATGAGTTTGTTTATACTGAAAATCAGGAATATGTTAGAAAAATATGTCTGCATCACATGCAATTTCATTGACAATATCTTCAGTTCTCCACTCAGAAAATAATGTGTAAAACAAAGGTACGAGCCTTCAATAGGAATCGGGTGTGTTGGCAATACAAAGTTGCAGAGTTGCCATTTTCCCCCAGTGCAAGGGCTGTTGTATCTCACAAAAAATATAAAGCACATGTAATCTAAAATTATGTAAATGTACTTTTTTCTCAAGTTAAAGAAGAACTGCAGTCTGCTCACATAATTTGTAATAAAAACATATTTGCCATTCTGAAGCTTCCCTCCAACCACTTTGCACATTATTTGATATACATACACATTATTTGATATCCCACAAAAGTGAGTACACCCCTCACATTCTTGTAAATATTTTATTATATCTTTTCATGTGACAACACTGAAGAAACGACACTTTGCTACAATGTAAAGTAGTGAGTGTACAGCTTGTATAACAATGTAAATTTGCTGTCCCCCTCAAAATAACCCAACACACAGCCATTAATGTCTAAACTGCTGGCAACAAAAGCGAGTACACCCCTAAATGAAAATGTCCAAATTTGGCCAATTAGCCATTTTCCCTCCCCGGTGTCATGTGACTTATTAGTGTTACAAGTCTCATGTGTGAATGGGGAGCAGGTGTGTTAAATTTGGTGTTATCACTCTCACTCTCTCATACTGGTCACTGGAAGTTCAACATGGCACCTCATGGCAAAGGACGTTCTGGGGATCTGAAAAAAAGAATTGTTGCTCTACATAAAGATAGCCTAGGCTATAAGAAGATTGCCAAGGCCCTGAAACTGAGCTGCAGCACGGTGGCCAAGACCATACAGCGGTTTAACAGGACAGGTTACACTCAAAACAGCTCTCGCCATGGTCGATCAAAGAAGTTGAGTGCACATATCCACCCAGTGACCTGCCCCATCTCTCCTCACACTCCGCCCGTGCACACGCCCTCCCCCCCCCCCCACAAGCACGCCCTCCGCCATGTATTCCAGGCTTCACTTGCCCATCTGGGATCGGCATAGCAGGTGCCGCTGGGTAGGGGAGAGGGAGACTAATGGATATGCATGTAAAAATAAAGTTTTTAATTTGTAAAAAAGTAAAGTAATACCCAAGCACAAAATATCCCCCTCCCCCCAAAAAAATGTTTCAGGCCCCCCAAACCCACGTATACATGCGCAAGATTGTCGGGGGGGGGGGCTACGCATGAAAGCGTCGATTGCGATACATATGTTACATATTGACCTCCTCCGTAACGCTATACTGATGCCCTATAGGATTTTTTTTAAAGTGTCACTTGTGGAAAATATAGGGCATTGAAGTTTGTCACCATTTCACGGGCACGTGCATTTTAGGGTTTAACATGTTGAGTACCTATTTTATTAGCGCAACCATATCTTTTATATCTTACAAAAAATTGGGTCATTTATTGTGTTTGTGTTCCCCAAAATTAACTTTAGTGTAATTTTTACTGAAATTTTACCTTTGCGGTAACATCGTGTAATATAAAAAAAAAGTAAAATTACCACTATTTTGTTCTCTAGGGTGTCTGCTTTCAGAAAATATATAATTTTTGGGGGGTTTGTGCAATATTCAGGCCTAAAATAATTTTTTAAACGTGTGCAAAAAAAGCAAAAATGGCTCTAGCAGAGAAAAGGTTTAAATAAGTGCACATAAAATACCTTCCTATTTACTAATGCTAGCAGCATAAGCATTATAAATAGTTAATGTTGATTGAAAGGGTATAGTTCTGCTCTAAGTAATACAACAACAAATTCTGTTTGAAATCTCAATGTTTTATTATACTGGAAAAATAATCACCAAAGAAAGAACAAAAGCTGATAACTATTGAACATTACCACCTGAGAGATATGCACCGCTCTGCCTAATACCCCAAAATATACACTGCTACGCTTAATACCCCAAAATATACACCGCTACGCTTAATACCCCAAAATATACACCGCTACGCCTAAATAATTTTAATAATTATTGTGTTTTACTATATAAAGTTAAACACAATAAAATTATTAAAAATATTTTAATGCATGATTCAAATAAATATCTAAAATCTAGATAAGTCTAGCTTGGAGCACATTTTTATTTGGTGATTATTAGACACAATATATGTGCACATACATGTAGACATATTTTGTTAATGAAAAGTAGAAGTATGGTGGCTCTGCTTCAGTAAGGATCATTCATGATATTCTGTTATTGCTTATACCACCAACAAATGTCATAATGATAAACAGCTGTATTTTATCAGTATCTCTGCATTGGTCAGTTACCACAATCACAGGCAGGACATCCAAAACAGCCAAGCAAAGCCAAGGAAGAATTTTTTATGCCAACAAGTTTGCGTTTTTTCATAACCTAATATTCTCCCACAAGAATTTTTATAACGATACAAGAACTGAACCAATAAATCTATGATAGATTTCCCATTTTTCACATATTGTCCAAAGGCAAACACTCAAACTCAAAAGCTATAGCCTTTAGCCCTTTTATTGCCAGGTCTGTATGGCAGTGGCGGCTGGTGCTCAAAATTTTTGGGGGGGCGCAAACAGAAAAATGTAATAGGCATTGCTTTGCGGCAAAAAACGCTGTAAAAAATTGTGTGACTTTGAGGTTTCAAAAGTGTGAAAGGGGCCTTCAGTAATTAAGGTATAGTGTACCCCCTTTCAATGCAGAGAGACCAGCGTGCCCCCTTCAAAACAGTGACCAGCGTGCCCCCTTCAAAACAGTGACCAGCGTGCCCCCTTCAAAACAGTGACCAGCGTGCCCCCTTCAATGCAGTGACCAGCATACATGCCCCCTTTCAATGCAGTGACCAGCGTACATGCCCCCTTGCAATGTAGCGACTAGCGTACATGCCCCCTTTCAATGCAGTGACCAGCGCACATGCCCCTTTCAATGCAGTGGCCAGCGTACATGCCCCCTTTGAATGCAGTGACCAGCGCACTGCTCTGCGCCCCGGGTCCACCCTTTGCATCGCCCTATTAGAGCCTCTGGCTCTAATCAGGTGATGCAAAAAAAAAAAAGCCCATTGAACTCCATGTGTCCTGCGCCCCCAACGCACCGGCCACTACTGCTGTATGGCGTACGGACCTACAGAACTGCTTCCAGCTGACCAGGTCCGTATGCCGTACGGACCTCACATTCCTCACATTCTTCCTTCTGTTATAAGCTCATGGTCACATTCCACTAATCAGAGCTATTCCCCCAAAAATGTGCCCCCCCACCACTCCCGCTGCTAATACAGCGACATGTGTCCCTGCTTTACCCTAAAATACAGCCCTTCCCCACCTAACTAATCCCCACAGCACCACTGTCTATATCTCTACACTAAACCCCCCACAGCCCCAGCACCAATCCTGCCCCCCTGCAACAGGATCCTCCCCTGCAGCTTGCGGCTTCTCTGCCCTCCCGCCGGCTTATATGATGCAGGGGGGGCACACATAGGTGGAAAAAAAAAGCATCTACATGTGTGGGGGGGGGAGGGGGGCGTCAGCACTCTGACCCCCCTGTACTACACTGCATGCCCATCTCCCAGGACCCCTCCCTGCAGTACAGTGTTTACTATGCCACAGTGTATGAATGAATGGGAGCCACAATTTATTTTTATTGCAGCTGAGCCTGCAGAGGAAGGGACTGAACTCTTCAGTCCCTTTCTCTGTCTAAAAAAAGAGACATTAGAGGTCTGTTTAGACCCATGATGTCTCTTCTGAGCCCCCCCACCCTCAAAAAAAAAAAAAAAAAAATTGTAAAAAAAAAATAATAATAATAAATTGTAGCTGTTAAAAAACAAATAGTAAAAAAAAAGAAAAATCATAGTAAGGCCCTTTCACACGGGTTCCTCCATGGGATGGAATCCCCTTGCTCAGTGGGGGATCACTCTGCTGATCCCCACTGAGCAGGCAGATGACAGACCCAGTCCCGCTCTCTGTGGGGAGATCAAATCCGATCTGCCACACGGATGGAAAATAGGACCACCATCCGTCTGTTTCTTGCAGGCAGATCGGATAGTGGCGGATGTCAGCGGACATGTCACCTCTGGCATCCGCTGCTCCATAGGGTGAATGGAGGGCTGATCAGGTCCATCTGAAAAACTTACAGGTGGACCTGATCGGACAGCCCATGTGAAAGGGACCTAAGGGTAGATTTAGACATGCGTCCAATTTGCCCTTGCCTCTGAAGCCTAAGGCTACACTCCAAAGGTTACTGACAGGCAGTGAGGAAGCAATGCAATGCCTCCTCACCGCCTGTTTAAACCCCATTTTTGCTGACAAATGCATCGCAACTGCATGCATTGCATGCATTTGCGGGGTGTTTGTGGCGCTTCCCCATTCATTTAAATGTGTAGTATTTGGCAGGCAGCATCGCTGCAAGTCAGGTCAGCTTTTCTATGGGCGCAAAGCATTGCAGTCCCAGCATGTAAACACCCCCATCCACTGCCTTTTGCAGCTTGAGGGGTGTGATTGGTGGTAGGCAGAAATGCAGCTCAAGTGTGCATTTTTTCTGCCCCCCAATGTAATTCTAAACAAAGCCTAGGGCATCCTACCACAGGCCCGTGTTAAGCTGCAGAGGGATGCACAGGTGTTCCATGCATCCCCATGCAGGCAGTCTCATTGATGTAAATTGGGACAAAGTAGCTGCACGGGAATGCACAGATGTTCCATACATTCCTGTGCAGACAGTCCCATTCATGTCAATTGGGACACAGCAGCTGCAAGGACACAACCACTGCTCCCAACTTGACATTGACTGGTCACTGATCACTCTGCATTGAATGGGGCACACTAGTCACTCTGCATTTATGAGGGCACACTGGTCACTGGTCACTCTACACTGAAGGGGGTACACTGGTCACTCTGCATTGATGGGGCAACACTGGTCACTCCGCATTGAAGGGTGCACACTGGTCACTCTGCATTGATGGGGGCACACTGGTCACTCTGCATTGAAGGGGGCACACTGGTCACTTTGCATTGAAGGGGGCACACTGGTCACTCTGCATTAATAGGGGCACACTGCTCACTCTGCATTAATAGGGGCACCCTGCTCACTCTGCATTGATGGGGGTACACTTGTCACACTGCATTGAAGGGAGCACACTGGTCACTCTGCATTGAAGGGGGCACACTGGTCACTCTGCATTGATGGGGGCACACTAGTCACTGGTCACTCTGCATTGAAGGGGGCACACTGGTCACTCTGCATTTATGGGGACACACTGGTCACTCTGCATTGATGGGGCACACTGGTCACTCTGCATTGAAGGGGCACACTAGTCACAGGCCACTCTGCATTGAAGGGGGCACACTGGTCACTCTGCATTTAAGGGGGCACACTGGTCACTCTGCATTTATGGGGGCACACTGGTCACTCTGCATTGATGGGGGCACACTGGTCACTCTGCATTTATGGGGGAACACTGGTCACTGGTCACTCTGCATTGAAGGGGGCACACTGGTCACTCTGCATTGAAGGGGGCACACTGGTCACTCTGCATTGAAGGGGGCACACTAGTCACTCTGCATTTATGGGGGCACACTGGTCACTCTGCATTTATGGGGGCACACTGGTCACTGGTCACTCTGCATTGAAGGGGGCACACTGATCACTCTGCATTGAAGGGGGCACACTGGTCACTCTGCATTCATGGTGGCACACTGGTCACTCTGCATTGAAGGGGGCACACTGGTCACTTTGCATTGAAGGGGGCACACTGGTCACTCTGCATTGATGGGGGCACACTAGTCACTGGTCACTCTGCATTGATGGGGGCACACTTGTCACTGGTCACTCTGCATTGAAGGGGGCACACTGGTCACTCTGCATTTATGGGGGCACACTGGTCACTCTGCATTGATGGTGGCACACTGGTCACTCTGCATTGAAGGGGGCACACTGGTCACTCTGCATTGAAGGGGGCACACTGGTCACTGGTCACTCTGCATTGAAGGGGGCACACTGGTCACTCTGCATTGAAGGGGGCACACTGGTCACGGGTCACTCTGCATTGAAGGGGGCACTCTGGTCACTGGTCACTCTGCATTGAAGTAGGCACACTATACCTTGATTACTGAAGGCCTCTTTCACACTTTTGTGACCTCAAAGTCACGCATTTTTACTGCGTTTTTTGCTGCAAAGCAATGCCTATTGCATTTTTCTGTTTGCGCCCCCCAAAAAATTTTGAGCAACAGCCTCCACTGCTACCCACTGGACCTAGTCATACATTGTTGGGGCTTTCTTAAAACATTGTTCTGTTTCATCTTAGCCTCTGTGTGATCTATGCTCCCTGACGCATCACAATGCACCCTGTCCATAAGAACAGCTGGCACACACATCAACTATATTAACTGAAAGACTTACAAATATAAAGAAGGAGTTGTAGCTGTAGAACATTTGGACACAGCAGAAAGTTCAAATGTCGTAGAGGACTGAGGGCAATGTTAAAGGATGTTATAGGCTATATTATTATTATTATTTTTCAGGATTCATATAGCGCCAACAATTTGCACAACGCTTTACAACGTGAGAGCAGACAGTACAATTACAATACAATTCAAAACAGGAGGAATCAGAGGGCCCTGCTTGTTAGAGTTTATAATCTAGAAGGGGAGGTTGAGGGATACAAAAGGTAATAACTGTGAGCAGGGCTGGTGCAAGGATTTTTGACACCCTAGGGGAAACCTCATTTTACCGCTCCCCCCGGCTCCGCCTCTGACTCCACCCTATAAGTTTGGTATTGCTCCATTTGTGTCAGGAGCTGCCGCTAGACTATTGTGCACCCTAGGTAAGACCAGAAACTTACAGTTTGGAGTAAAAGGGGAACTAGGAGATGGGGCGTATGTTGTTAAGATCGGTGGGGGTCCAAGGAAGGCTTTATATGGGTGACAAGTGCATGTTTTAGAGAATTAGGGAAGATGCCAGAAGATGGGCATTAGAAATAAGTTTAGCAACCTCGTCTATAGTAGCAGGGTTGAATATGGGAAAGATTAATTGTACCTGTGGACATGGGGAGTTAAGTGGGTGGAATCTGTAGAGTGGAGATTCCATTACAATTTTAATCAATCTTTTTTTTGAAGTGATTGGCAATCTCCTGGGCAGTGAGTGAGGTAGTTGGTGGAGGACGAAGTAGAGAGTTAAAGGTAGACAAAAGTTGACGGGGACTGGGTGAGATGGTGCTAATGAGAGTAATAAAATAGGTCTGCTTGGCAGTGTGGAGGCAAGAATTGTATTTTTGGAGGGCAGATTTGTATTGATTGAAGTCTTTGTGGGACTTAATCTTACACCACAAACGCTACATTTTTTTAGACTTCTGGTGTCATCTATTTACTAGGGTTGTAGGGGACAGGGCTTTATTCTGTGTGTAGCGAGGGGGGCAAGTTCATACAGGGCAGAGGACAGGGATCTATTTCAGACAGAAATGGCTAGATTGGGGCAGGACAACGGGGAGATTTTGTCATAAAGGTGGTCAGTAGCAGAATAGAGAAGAGAAGGGTTGAAGTGGGGAAAGACAGGGAAAGAGCAAAACTAATAAGGTGCAGATCAGAGAGAGGAAAAGGATTGTTGATGAGATTGCACAGGTTGCATAGGTAGGAGAATATAGGATTGAGATTGTGGCCATCGGAGTGAGGTGAAGCATGTACCCAGTGCTTCAGGCCAAAGGAGGTTAGACTAAGAAGTTTACAAGTAGCAGGAGAGTTAGGATTAACAGGGATGTTGAAGTCGCTGACAACGATTGTGGGAATTTCAGAAGATAGAAATTAGTGTAGTCAGGCAGAGTAGTCATCAAGGAAGTTGATACTGGTCCAGGGAGCTGGTAGACCACAACAATTCTTAAGGAAATTGGGGAAAATAGACTTAGACAGTGAGCTTCAAATGATGAGAGGGACAGAGAGGGAGGAGAGTGAAGAAGCTGGAAGGTGCTGTGTGGGGATAGGAGGATCCCCACTCCATCTCCCTTGCGTCAATTAGGTCAAGGGAAGTGAGTCCACAGAAGGCCACCATGGGAGAGGGAAGCAGGAGAAGCAGTGTCAGATTCATGAAGACAGGTTTTGTTGATGGCAAGTAGATTAAAGAAGTTAGTGACAAAGAGGTCATGAACAGGTGAGGTGAGTTTTTTGCAGACAGAGCGTGGATTCCAGAGAGCACAGGAGAAAGGGGGCTGGTTTTGGGAAGAAGAAGAATGGAAACTAAAATGTGTGAATTACGGCTGCTGCCAGAGGGTACTGGGTGATGGGTACGCTGGGTATAGTTAAATATTGGAGGCCCAGGGTTTGAGGAAGCAGGAGGGTTAAGGAGGTAATATGAGAGTACGATTTATATAAGGGGACATGCCTCATCATGCTGGGGGTTTTATTAGCATGTGAGATTAGAATTAGGAGGAGGTGATGAGTACAGTATTAAGGAGAGGGCAGAAGGGAGGGTGATATATACAGATTGTGGGATGGAGAAAAGAGGTGAAGGAAAGAGAGTTGAGGGAGAGAGGGTACAACAGTGAAAATGAGAGGTAAAGAGTGCATGTTGCAGAGAGGAAGGAGAGCAGAATGGGGAAACAAGGTCACCTGCAGTCTGGAGCTTTGTAAAGTAACTTGCTGTAGATGTTTTCTTTGTGCAAATTGCTAACAGTGCAAGAGCAGAAGTGCCACCTAATTAGCCACGTGCCGACCAGCCACCACACATATCTGCGGCAGGTCGACTCTATTACACGAAAATACGTGCCTGTAAGTTGTTTTGTGTAAAAGCCAGTGAAGGCACTGATTGGCCACAGCAAGCTGCAAAGGGGTCCGCCGGCCACCCGCGATCACTCCCCATAGAGACAGAACGGCAGTCTGCCTATGTAAACAAGGCAGGCGGCCGTTCTGTCACAGATGAACCCAGGGATCCTGTGTTACTGCTATTCAGGAACACAGATCTCTATGTTCTTCTAGTGAGTCCATCCACCACACAGTTAAAAAGCATCCCCTAAGCACAAACTTAACCCTTTTATCGCCCCTAGTGTTAACCCCTTCCCTGTCAGTGTCATTAGTACAGTAACAGTGCCTATTTTTAGCACTGATTACTATAGTAATGTCACTGGTCCCCTCAAAAGTGTTAAAAATCTCAGTTAGGTGTCCGATCTATCCGCCGCAATGTTGCAGTCCTGCTAAAAATCGCTGATCACTGCCATTACTAGTAAAAAAACTAAAATAAAAAAATGCCATAAATCTATCCCCTAGTTTGTAGACGTGATAACTTTTGCACAAACATTGCAATCAATATACACTTATTCAGATTTTTTTTTACCAAAGATATGTGGCAGAATAAGCATTGGCCTAAAATGATGGAAAATTTAGATTTTAAAATTTATTTTTTTGGCTGTGTTCTATAGCAGAATGTAAAAAATATTGTTTTCTTTTTTCAGAATTGTCGCGCTTTTGTTGTTTATATCGCAAAAAATAAAAACTGCAGACGTGATCAAATACCACCAAAAGAAAGCTCTATTTGTGGGAAAAAAGGACATCAATTTTATTTGGGTACAGCATTGCACAACTGCGGAATTGGTAGCTAAAAATGGCCTGGTCATTAAAGGGGTAAAACCTTCTGGTCCAGAAGTGGTCAAAGAACCCCACTTTATTGGAAGAACCCCAGCATGTGTTTCCCTGGCCCGTGTCCCCCATAAAGGTGCTCTTGTTTTATACTGTGTTGGATGTGGATGGAATTTGCCTGACAATCAATCAGGACTTAATCAGGCACACAGCTGACACTCCATATTTTTCACATCACAATCAGACTACAGAGGGAGCAAGAGGGACGAGTTGTAAAGATAAGGATCACTAATAATTTAGGTAAAGATTGAAAAACAAAATAAGCAACACAATAATGTGAACAGAGTTACAGATGGATGTTGAGATGTTGAGCAGTAGTAGTATAGAGGCAGGTTTACCATAAAGACATTTGAAAGCAGTCAGTCTGTATTCCATTTAGGGTGAATGTTGAGCAGTAGTAATATAGAGGCAGGTTTACCTATTGCAAAATTTCTAAAAGAATATGGATGACCATCAGAATCAGAATCAGACTTTGTGGTGGGCAAGTGAAGCAAGAGAAGCTGTAAAAAAGAAATCAGTGATTTTACTTTTGTGATCTCTGGAACAAAGAAGCTGTCACAAAAAATATAGCAAAAGTTTTACAGATCAAATATAAAGGGGCAATGTAGGGGAATAATGAAAGGGAATCTTTATTGAGAACAAAATGCTATGTTTCTTTAAACATGAGATGGGACAACAAATTCCTATTGAAATTCAGTAAAGATTAGACTGGGAAGCTCCATTCAAATGAGTCACGAACCGTTTCAGAGCTGCTGATAAGTGAACCCTAAAAGAGTGAAATAAAAACAGAGTATTGTGGCTGCAATGGAATACGAAAAAAAATAAGAGAAGAAATTATAAATGCTCTAATAACAATAAAGCTCAAAGGGACCATTAAACACAATAAAGTCTTGCCATAAATGTTGAAATGTTTGGGACAGCAACAAGAATTATTATTGTCGGTTTAGGCAACAGAACACATCTCCAAAGACCATGATGTTTTCATCATAATTATAGTTATTTAGAAAAGACATTGGAGAATGTCCTCGCCACTATGGCATCTAACATCGTTTTACAAGCAGAATTTACTAAAGAGCTTTGGAAACTAAGCTTTGAAGACAGGTAGAGCAACTGCTAATATGGTATGGGTGGGGGGTTTAGAGCTGGTTAAGGAACACAGAACATCAGGGAAGATATTAGGGCACAAACCATGAACCTATTCATGTTTCTTAAGCCTCGTACACACGCAACGAATTTCCGCCGACCGGTCGTCCGTCTTTTGTCCAGAGTGGTGTCTGTTGGTTGGAATGTGCTCTAGACTGCACACGAATTTTCCCGCACGACAGAATTCTACTTCAGAAGTGATGTCATGTGTTGGATTGCTTTGTATGTGTTCTTTCATCTCTGAGCATGCCTAGTCTTGCTCATAAGATTTTTCCCCATCGAAATCTGTACTAATGAGACGAAAATCGGACGTGTATTGATGGTCGACAAAAATTATATAGTCGTCGGACGAAAATTCCCGGCCGAATTTCGACTCGTGTGTACGGGCCTTTAGACACGTTGAAGGCCTTTGATTCAGAACCAAGGAAAGAGCAGTGTCAGGTTTTCAAGGGGAATCATTCAGAGCGTAATTGCAGATATCCAGAACTTCTGTAAATTATGTGAGAACTGTGTGAGGACATTAAACACCCAGTCTACATAATTCAAAGCAATAGCTACAATTTGGCATGGAGAAAGTCTATTACTGTTAAGACTCATAGCATTAATGGATGTCATAAACCAGAGCTGTCAGACCATATATAGTCATGTCCACATAAACCAATTATTCATTGTCTTTTTGATCCCAAGGATGAAACAAGCAAAATTGGGCAAAGATACTGGCACTTTTGAGCAGTGTTTTAATGCTTTTATAGGGCCTTTTTATCCACAAGGGAACCCTTGAAGTAGTTTTATGGTCTTAGGGAACCATCAATTTCCTAGTTTTAAAATGGGGTATTGCTGCGCTAAAACATTATAACAGTAAAAGGTATTAACTCATACATATACAATTCACATCAGCTAAAAGCTCAAAAGGTCTGAGTACAGCTGCCAACACCTGATCTTACATTCGAAAATACAGATCTTGGGAAAATTGTAGAGGTGAATGGTGTAGCGCTTGTATTATTATAAAAATGAACTCCACAGTCCATATACAGATATATATAATCCTTGGATGGAAATCAAGTCTTTCCAGAAAAACGTGCTCCCAAAAGGAATTGCCAAGTACTTCACACTCCAATAGATCAGTGTATAGAGACCACCACCAAGAGAAAAGATGGCCCCTTACCGCAATGTATCGATCCCCACTACAGAGATCAAATCCAGCTCATAACACACATCAGTGGAACCCTTGCAGACAGTAACCAGCTTGTGGCGATATCCGCATCAACTCCGCTCGGTATAGGCACAGGTAGAGGTGCATGTGTGAAAAAAGGGAACAACTCCCATAGTGAAGTACTGTAGTGAATGTCTTTATTAATACACTAGCTTACAAATTGGCAACTCACATTTCGTAGCAAGTCAAACAGCGTATCTCTCTCCAATATCGCCTTCGGGACCTGGTTTCCAACCTAGAAAATGGCTGCCGCGTCCCCTCGTGTGTCCCAGCGTGGAGGAGCCTGCGGCACGCCACGCTGTTTGACTTGCTACGAAATGTGAGTTGCCAATTTTTAAGCTAGTGTATTAATAAAGACATTCACTACAGTACTTCACTATGGGAGTTGTTCCCTTTTTTCACACATGCACCGCTACCTGTGCCTATACCGAGCGGAGTTGATGCGGATATCGCCACAAGCCGGTTACTGTCTGCAAGGGTTCCACTGATGTGTGTTATGAGCTGGATTTGATCTCTGTAGTGGGGATCGATACATTGCGGTAAGGGGCCATCTTTTCTCTTGGTGGTGGTCTCTATACACTGATCTATTGGAGTGTGAAGTACCTGGCAATTCTTTTGGGAGCACGTTTTTCTGGAAAGACTTGATTTCCATCCAAGGATTGTATATATCTGTATATGGACTGTGGAGTTCATTTTTATAATAATACAAGCGCTACACCATTCACCTCTACAATTTCCTAGTTTGTGTTTTGGACCACCAAAGAAGACATAGCTAGTGGGATGTCTACCTCTGTTGGTGCTTCTATGGATTATGTTTAGTAAAGGCCCCTACAGTAGTAGATGTACCATGGAATCCACCTCTGCAGTGGATGCAGCTGATAATAGACTTCACACTAATGATTTCAGGAGTCATAAGTTAAGGGATATATATGAATTAACTGATGCTTTAAGTCAATAAAAGTTAATAACACCAGATCATTCATACACCCCACTGCATCAGGCAGCAGAATTTATCAACATGCTATTAACATTGCCCAAAAAGCAACCAATCTAATTCAAACTTTCACTACTCTGAAGCCAGTCTCCATCAAAAGCCTTGAGTATATTTATTAAAGTATGTCATACACAAGCTGATCCACCTGTCTCACAAGCTCACAAGAGTTTTTAAGAATAAGCTCTGGATGAGGTGAAACGCGTTAGAAATCCTGGGACATCTGGATCAGCTTGTGCATGGAATACTTCATTAAACATACACAAGGTTTTTAATAGAGAACAGCTTACTTTTAATCTGTTGCTTGAGAGTGGACTGTATGGAGCGGTCAGTAAATGCTGGAGCCCTGCACCCAGTATCAGGGGGGAGGGGAAGGTATGCCTGTAGTGAGACTGAATACTTTTCAAACCTTCACTAGTTAAATAAAAGTTGGAAAATACTATTTTAAATCTGCTCTGTGTCTATGGACAATAAAGCATTTCTTATTGAGGCTGACTTCTTTTAACTTTAATTTTCTGCCTGCACAGTCATATCAGACATATGAAATAGAAACTGAATATGTACTTCATTTGTTAAGCCACATCCTTCAAAACAATAATGTTATAATTGCTAGAACTAACCTGTCATACAATGACACAACATTAAAAGACGATGACAAATGGATGTGCAATCTTTTTGTAATTATTTACAGCAGGGAAGCATGAAGATATAAGCAACCTTCCAATGAAAGCATATACACAGTCATTATGTATAACCACAAGATATAAATACAATGGCACAGCATATTTAACCATAAACCGGCTGTACAGGAAACCTAAATACGTTGTAAAGTATGTTTTAATCATATTAGGTTCTCACTACTAGTATGACAAGAGTCATAATAAATCAGGAGTATGTTACATAAACCCCCCAATCCTTATTCAAGGTTTAAAAAAAAAAACGAAAATGTCTGTAAGCCAAGGAAAGTTAAAGCTTTGGTAAACAATCTAGTGACTACAAGGATCATAAGTATTTCTAAGATCCTACAAAAATGTTCTGAAAAAAAAAAATAAGCACAGTAAAATTTTATGATAACTACATACCACCCACTTCTTCCAAAGGTCAGAGAGGGACACTGGTGTACATAGGTATACAGTATCTCACAAAAGTGAGTACACCCCTCACATTCTTGTAAATATTTTATTATATCTTTTCATGCGACAACACCTTAGAAACTACACTTTGCTACAATGTAAAGTAGTGAGTGTACAGCTTGTAAAACAGTGTAAATTTGCTGTCCCCTCAAAATAACTCAACACACAGCCATTAATGTCTAAGCCGCTGGCAACAAAAGTGAGTACACCCCTAAGTGAAAATGTCCAGATTGGGTCCAATTAGCCATTTTCCCTCCCCGGTGTCATGTGACTCATTAGTGTTACAAGGTCTCAGGTGTGAATGGGGTCTAGGTGTGTTAAATTTGGTGTTATCGCTCTTACTCTCATACTGGTCACTGGAAGTTCAACATGGCACCTCATGGCAAAGAACTCTCTGAGGATCTGATAAAAAGAATTGTTGCTCTACATAAAAATGGTCTAGGCCAGTGATGGCAAACCTTGGCACCCCAGATGTTTTGGAACTACATTTCCCATGATCCTCCTGCACTCTGCAGTATAGCTGAGCATCATGGGAAATGTAGTTCCAAAACATCTGGGGTGCCAAGGTTCGCCATCACTGGCCTAGGCTATACGAAGATTGCAAAGAAACTGAGCTGCAGCACAGTGGCCAAGACCATACAGTAGTTTAACAGGACAGGTTCCATCCAGAACAGCCATCACCATGATCAACCAAAGCAGTTGAGTGTACATTCTCAGCGTCATATCCAGAGGTTGTCTTTGGGAAATTGGCGTATGAGTGCTGCCAGCATTGCTGCAGAGGTTGAAGGAGTAGGGGGTTCAGCCTGTCAGACAAGTGTGTCTTGCCTACAGTCAAACATGGTGGTGGGAGTGTCATGGTCTGGGGCTGCATGAGTTCTGCCGGCACTGGGGAGCTACAGTTTATTGAGGGAACCATGAATGCCAACATGTACTGTGACATACTAAAGCAGAGCGTGATTCCTCCCTTCAGAGACTGGGCCACAGGGTAGTAATCCAACATGATAACAACTAGGGATGATCGAACGGTTCGGGTCGACCATCGGTTTGGCCCGAACATTGGGTGTTCGAGGTTCGGCCGAATTTAGAACTTTTTGCCCAAAATGTTCGGAATTCGGCAACCAGAACCGACCAAAATGCAATGGGACAGGAAATGGGCTTTAAAAGCCCGTGATTGGACCAGAACCATTAGCAAAAGCCAATTGAGGGGGCAGAAGAATGCTAGGAATGTGATTGGAGTGACTAGGGGGTCCCTAGACCAATCATTAGTGAATACGCCCCCCAGTATATAAGATAGCCCCTGCCAAATTCCTAGCATTGTTATACTGGACATGGAAGAGAGTGGAAGCAGTTCCGTTAATTTTACTTTAAAAGTGTAATTTAGCATTTATTAGTGTGAGGAAAGGGATATCTAGTGTAGTTAGAGTGCTCCTTTTACACTTTAGTTAGCTTCAAAAATTTAGTTTCTGTAGGGAAAGTGTTAAGTGTCAGGGGACCGTAGTGTAGTGTAGGGTTAACTGACAGTGACTGCTATGGAAGGGTGACAAAACCCTTCCATAGCAGGGTGACCGCTATAGAGAAATGATCATTTCTCTGAGTTGCTTCGGCACAGGCATATGGCTTCTCACCAGCCAAGCATTTTTTATGCTGCAGGGGTTGCCACTGCCAGTGCTTTTTTGAGGACATGTTTGATGTCAGACATGACATCTGAATATGTGTATAGGAGGTATATATACACATATATGTCTGTATATATACCCCTAGACATATATAGGTGTGATAGTAGCAGAAATATATGCTTGCGCTAATGAAATCATTTACAGTAATATATTTCTGCTACTATCACACCTATATATGGCTAGGTGTCTATATACATATAAGTATGTGTGTATAAATACCACTATACACAAGTTCAGATGTTTTGCCTGCCTCAAAAGAACCCAAAAAAATGCCAAAAAAAACACTAGCGTCAAAAAAAATGCCCAGGTGTGTTTTTGCTGGCATTTTTTGGGGGTTTTTGGAGGCAGGCAAAACATCTGAACTTGTGTATAGTGGTGTATATACACACATACATATATTTATATACACACCTAGACATATATAGGTGTGATAGTAGCAGAAATATATGCTTGCGCTAATGAAATCATTTACAGTAATATATTTCTGCTACTATCACACCTATATATGGCTAGGTGTCTATATACATATAAGTATGTGTGTATATATACCACTATACACAAGTTCAGATGTTTTGCCTGCCTCAAAAGAACCCAAAAAAAATGCCAAAAAAACCCGCTAGCGTCAAAAAAAAAATGCCCAGGTGTGTTTTTGCTGGCATTTTTTGGGGGTTTTTGGAGGCAGGCAAAACATCTGAACTTGTGCACAGTACCACTATACACAAGTTCAGATGTTTTTCCTGACTGCAAAGAACCCAAAAAAATGCCTGCTATTAAACCGGCAAGGTGTGAAAACTGAGAAGCCATACTCCTGTGCTGAAAGTGTTCTAATACAAACAATCCTTTTTTTTTATGGTTCTGGACATGCTACAGAGCTGAAACTTCACAGGTACACTTTTTAGACCCACCAGACACAAAATCACACAAAAAAAGTTCTTAAAAATTGTCATTTTTGATAAAAAAAGCCAATTATTGAAAAAATTAAAAAAAAAAAACAAAAAAAAGAGATTTTTTGATTTTTTACTTTGGATTTCGTATCTGGGGGGTCTAAAAAGTGTACATGTGAAGTTTCAGCTCTGTAGCATGTCCAGAACCATAAAAAAAAAAGATTGCTTGTATTAGAACACTTTCAGCACAGGAGTATGGCTTCTCGGTTGTCACACCTTGCCGGTTTAATAGCAGACTTTTTTGGGGCTCTTTGCAGTCAGGAAAAACATCTGAACTTGTGTATAGTGGTACTGTGCACAAGTTCTGATGTTTTGCCTGCCTCCAAAAACTCCCAAAAAATGCCAGCAAAAACACACCTGGGCATTTTTTTTTTGACGCTAGCGTTTTTTTGGCATTTTTTTGGGTTCTTTTGAGGCAGGCAAAACATCTCTGAACTTGTGTATAGTGGTATATATACACACATACGTATATGTATATAGACACCTAGCCCTATATAGGTGTGATAGTAGCAGAAATATATTAGTGTAAATGATTTCATTAGCGCAAGCATATATTTCTGCTACTATCACACCTATATATGGCTAGGTGTGTATATACATATGAGTATGTGTGTATATACACCACTATACACAAGTTCAGATGTTTTGCCTGCCTCAAAAGAACCCAAAAAAATGCCAAAAAAACGCTAGCGTCAAAAAAAAAATGCCCAGGTGTGTTTTTGCTGGCATTTTTGGGGGGTTTTTGGAGGCAGGCAAAACATCAGAACTTGTGCACAGTACCACTATACACAAGTTCAGATGTTTTTCCTGACTGCAAAGAACCCAAAAAAATGCCTGCTATTAAACCGGCAAGGTGTGAAAACCGAGAAGCCATACTCCTGTGCTGAAAGTGTTCTAATACAAACAATCTTTTTTTTTTTTATGGTTCTGGACATGCTACAGAGCTGAAACTTCACATGTACACCTTTTAGACCCCCCAGATACGAAATCCAAAGTAAAAATCCAAAAATCTCTTTTTTTTTTATTTTTTCAATAATTGGCTTTTTTATCAAAAATGACAATTTTTAAGAACTTTTTTTGTGTGATTTTGTGTCTGGGGGGTCTAAAAGGTGTACCTGTGAAGTTTCAGCTCTGTAGCATGTCCAGAACCAGAAAAAAAAGATCATATAGGTGTAAAAGGAGGGTCCCACATCCCTGTTCTACTGAAAAATGATCTTTTTTTTCATGGTTCTGGACATGCTACAGAGCTGAAACTTCACGTGTACACTTTTTAGACCCCCCAGATACTAAATCCAAAGTCAAAATCAAAAAATCTCTCTCTTTTTTATTTTATTTTTTTATTTTTTCAATAATTGGCTTTTTTTTATCAAAAATGACAATTTTTAAGAACTTTTTTTTGTGTGATTAATAGTTAATGGGGCATGACCCAGAACCCTGGGCACTTTTTAGGGGCATTTATTGGGTTTTAGGGCTTAAAAATTGTGTTTTTTGATTACCGAAGTTCGGGTCCCATTGATTTCAATGGGGTTCTGAAATCCGGGCTGAACTTTCGGGAAGTTCGGATGTTCTGGCCGAACCGAACTTTTCAAAAGTTCAATCATCCTTAATAACAACCCCAAACACACCTCCAAGATGACTACTGCCTTGCTAAGGAAGCTGAGGATAATGAGATGAACTGGCCAAGCATGTCTCCAGACCTAAACTCTATTGGACATCTGTGGAGCATCCTCAAATGGAAGGTGGAGGAGCTCAAGGTCTCTAACATCCACCAGCTCCTTGATGTCATCATGGAGGAGTGGAAGAGGACTGCAGTGGCAACCTGGGAAGCTCTGGTGAACTCCATGCCCAAGAGGGTTAAGGCAGTGCTCGAAAATAATGGTGGCCACACAAAATATTGACACTTTGGGCCCAATTGTGACATTTTTACTTAGGAGTGTACTCACTTTTGTTGCCAGCGGTTTAGACATTAATGGCTGTGTATTGAGTTATTTTGAGGGGCCAGCAAATTTACACTCTTATATAAGCTGTACATTCACTACTTTACATTGTAGCAAAGTGTAATTTCTTCTATTTTGTCACATGAAAAGATATAATTAAATACTTACAAAAATGTGAGGGGTGTACTAACTTTATGTAAGATACTGTAACTTACCTTTTTTGTTAACCAGATTAGAATAAGGGTCCTTTCACCTGGGCATGCTCCGCTCAGTTCAGCAGGGGATCCATAAACTGTAAAAAGATCCCCAGTTGAATCAATGCAGAACGGGACTGCCCTGTTCAGTGTATGTCCAATTTGGATGGAGGATGTTTGGGGACCCGTTATGGACTTCCTTTTATTTACATCAGGGTACCTCCGATCCATCCTGTTTAGGTCCACTCAGTTCAGCAGGGGATCTGTGATCCATGAACAGATCGCCAGTTGAATTAGGGCAGAATAAGACTTCACTGTTGAGTTTATGTCCACATTTTGACGGTGGATGTTTGGCAACCTGTTATGGATTTATGGCAGCTGGATGTAAACAGATTTGCTTCCATTTACATTGAACATTAGGATACCTCTGATCCATCTTGTTTAGGTCTGGAAAAATGGAAAAGGATGCAGTCCTTTTTTCATTTTTTTTTCCACACCTGGATAGACTTGAAGATAAGTGGATGTCTGTTTACATCCCCTTGTTCACAGATTTGGATAGAGCTTCCAATCAGGTCCACTTGAACAATAGACATGTTGACCTGATCAGAAAGCCCATTTGAAAGAACCCTAAAGATGCCCAGATGGATAAAAATGTGGCCAGTCCCTGCTGTACTGGCTAAATTTTAACCATCTATGGCCAGCTTATGTATGACCTTCTATGTGTGACAGAAGTTGATTGTTAAATTAACAGTGAACATGTTTGGGAAAATGTGGCTACCGCTACTGATCAGTATATTCCGATAGCACCAAGTCCAGCTATCAGAATACAATGTCATGGGAAGGGAAGATTCCACCATCCACCTTGTTTGTTTAGCCTGCTGGCTGAACAAAAGATATTTAATCATCTATGGCAACCTTAAGGTTGTAATGGGTTCATAATGCTACATCTAAACTTGGGTCTTTGTACACGAGCATCACCAGTTCCATCACAAGCATTGATATAATTTATAGAAATTATATAATTTGTAGAAATACACTGTGGTTCAGTCTGGATCTGTCTGAAAACAGATGGATCCAGACTGAACGTTCATATAAAAGGGCCTTAAAATTATAGTCTCAGTGGGAAACGGTAGTAGTACTGGACAGCAGAGAAAAACTTTAGGGAAACAGGATTTCTCTACATGTTTCAGAAATAATATCCATACCTTGTCACAGGTCAGTGCAGAAATCACAGTTACAGTTATGCTGCCACAAAATATGCAACTGCAAATCAGAGGATTTGGCGACTTTTATTTAAATTAGTATCGTAATGATAGGAAGCAAAAACAATATTCTGTGTTTGGATATAGGAAATAGGTACCCATAACTACAATCACAATGAGTTAAGCATTACCCTATACATTAAGCCTATAAACTGACCATATAGCCACGTGAGGAACATTTACATTTTAGTTAATGGCACAAAAAACAAACACTAAATGGTACAGCCAGCTTAGGCTATGTACACATGGACATGGATTGGCCTGAACATTGTATTCAACTTGTACATCCACTTCATTGGATTCCCTGGTAAGAGTAATAACAACATGGCCCAAGTGGTGGTATAAATGATTAAGGGTTTGGGTGTTTTTATCCTTCTAGGTCTTGTGGGGACATATGCTAACATTACAGGGAAAATGCCAAATACCTAAATAAAATACATTACATGAAATGGATTATGTAAAAACCTTTTTTTTAAATGAAAGCTTCAGTTCCACTTTACAAATTTTGTGCTTTATGTATTATGGAAAACTGACAGACCCTATTAAGAAAATTACAAGGAAGTTTAGAAAAACAATCAAAATGTATCTAGCCCTTATAAACAGGCCTTAATTCATGAGGGTGCTCACAGATTTCTGTCCCCTGAAGGGGTAAAGCTTAGCGAGAGTGGTTTTGCCAATTCATGGGTATATTTTATTGGGTCTGAGTGGAGCAAGGTGGGGTTAAATGTTCTGGTTTTAGGTTTTTACAAGGTTGTTACGGGAATTGCTTGCTGGCATTTGTAGATTTTGGAAAAGCGTGATTTTAATTGTTTCCTTAAATTATGACTTGAATCATAGTTAGTAGTAATTAGTCACTTGTTTTGTAACGTTAAAGACATTTCTCCAGTAACCTGAACAGCTCACTGTGTCAAGAACATACAATACCATGGTTTCATGTAAGATAGATGCTGATTGCCCAAGAATATCCCAGGTGAGAAAATTTGTGAAACCACCTTGTCGTAAATTACATAATCCAGTCAAGATGGTCCAATTACTTCTGGGACAGGTGTTAATTGTTACCAGGTCAAAATTGGATGGATGTTTCAGCTTGACATAGTTGGCCTCTTACATATCTGTGGTGAGTCAGTTCGCCCTTACAGTTCTCGAAAGATTGTCCCTTTTTTTTTTTAAATGTAAGAAGACCATTGAAGTGGTTCTAAAGGGAAAACATTTTTTACCTTAATGTATTCCCAGCATTAAGGTAAAAAAATGTTCCAGTATTTGTATCCCACCCCCACCGTTTCCAGCACTGTGCCCATTTGCAGACGCTCTCTCCTCTCCTTTTTCACAGACAGCTATGTGAATGTCCTTTAGTGGCCCAGCCAGAGCACAGATTTGAACATGATTGAACATCTCTGAATAGATCTAAAAATGGCTGTGCACTGACACTCCCCATTCAAGCTAATGGAGCTTGAGAGGTCCTGAAATGAAGAATGGGAGAAAATGCCCAAAAATAGGTGTGCCAAGCTTGTAGCATCATACTCAAAAAGACGAGGCTGTGATTGGTGCAAAAGGAGCTTCAACAAAGTATTGAACAAAGGCTGTGAATACTTATGTACATGTGATTTTTTTTTTCAGTTTTTATTTTAATGAATTTGCAAAGATTTCAAACAAACTTCTTTTATGTTGTCATTATGAGGTATTGTTTGTAGAATTTTGAGGAAAATAATACATTTAATCCAATTAATTTTGGAATAAGGCTGTAACATAAAAAGTGAAGTGCTTTGAATACTTTTCAGGTGCACTGTATATTAAACATGATGTATCATAAAACAGCAGTTTTGAATATTTGACATTTTTTACATTTTCTTTTTTTTTTTTTGGTAATTTCTTTATTTATTTATGTTTAGAACATACAAAGTGCAGTAACAACAAACATAATTACCAAAAAGGCACATTAAAAGGCAGGTAATGTTGACGTAACTTATGGTCAAAAGATAGTGAGATAATAACTTGGTCTCTATCAAAAAAAGGTAACTTGTATGCAACCATAAAATACCTATATCAGCTTTCTAAACCCAAAGCAGAAGTGACTCGGACAGTGTTCTGTCCAATTGTCCAAAAAAAGGTAACTTGTATGCAACCATAAAAGACCTATATCAGCTTTCTAAACCCATAGCAGAAGTGACTCGGACAGTGTTCTGTCCAATTGTCCAATTGAAGTCATTTTGAAGCGAAGATAAGTTACAGGGGTAATACAACAATTGAGCTGTAGTTAAGTCAGAACTCCGGTGGGCCCCAACTCCACCCTAAACATAGCAAGAAGGGGTTATAACACCTGATTGTGGGCTAACATAGGGAAGTTGAAAAATGATGAATGTCGTAAGGGACGGACACAAAAAGAGAAGTAAGGGAAGACTGAGAAAGACTTGGAGTGGAAGGAAGATGTAGAAAAAGGAGGAATGAATGAAGAGGAGGAGTAAGAACTAGAGAAATAGAAAAGAACAACGAGCAGCTCAGAAAGAGAGATTTCCCCCACCAGAGGCCACACACCACCCCCCAACCAGCACCACCTCAGGGGACCTCCCGCAGGTAGGCATCTGTGGAAGTAAAATGCTGCCAGGGCTCCCAGGTAGTCCAGAAGGCCTCCTCCCTATTGTAGTGTGTGGCTGTAAGGTCCTCCATGCCCCTAAGTGCATTGATTTTAGAAAACCGCAGAGTCCTCATAGGAGGATTCACAGACCTCCAACACGTGGGGATGCAGGCTTTAGCCGCATTCAATAGTTGAATGGTAAGCGATGATTTGTATTTTTTTTTAACAGGTTGGTGGGTAAGGTGCAGCAGGCATGCCATCGCATTATCCGCTAAATCATACATTTTCTTTCTCCTCTGTTATGGTTTTTATTTTTGTTTTAGAATAGGAAGCCCATTACCTGCCCCACACCCAACATTCATTGATATTTGGAAATTATAAATACTATGTGGGATATTTTTGCAGAATTCTCTTTCTTATAATGTGTAGAAATGTTGCTATTTTAATGAAGTCCTGTAAAGTGAGCTTTGGCAGTAATAAATGGAAACTACTCCTTACAAAAGTAGGCTTTCCACAGTATTCCTGTAATTTAAATACGGAAAACATGTCAAAGATGTTTTTCCTTCTACTAGAAGAACAACTGTAATTCCAATTCAGAGTTCTTCATAGGTCGTAAAATCTGTCATCTGATATATTCAATAGCCCTGCACTCCTGAACTGAAAGTTCACTTTGGGGTAATTGGATTTGCAAATAATTAATTTAGCATAACATTACTAGAGAGACCATGATATGCATAAGCAATGACCATTAAGGAATGATGCCTGATCATGAGTGAACATGTGCTGTCAGTGGAGCAATTATGAAATATCTTATGAAACAATTATTATGACTTCTTGTCTTCAACCTTGGTTACTAACCAACTTAGTGCTACAATGTGATTTCCATTGCATTTCCAGAAATAATGTTACGCTCTTGGTGATGTAGGAAGACATCCTGACATGCCAAACAAATATGGTTGCGAGAGAGGGAGCATTCTTAAGTCCTCTCTGAAGATGGACAGACAAAACAGCACTGGGAAAAAAATCAAGAAAGGCAAAAACTTCCGTTCCATATCCAAGTCACTTATTCTGTGCAACACTAAGAACAGCGATGATGGGTCCAGCTTGGAGGAGAAATACTCTGAAATCACTGAGATATCACGATGCAGTGTACAAGATTGGGAAGTACCTTTTTCTGGCATTCCACAAAATGATAGCATGATACCAGAGCCTACAAGTAAGAAAATGATCCTATCGAGAAGCTCCTCTAATGACAAAAGTCTGAACAAATCATCTCTTAAGGTAAATTTCATTTTAAATTCAAATCGGGGCAGGGCTATCAGCATTCAACTATTTGCATATTGCTAACATGCAGTAAATAATAAAAACAAGCCTTCACTGACTTTTGTAGCTGCAGACATTGTGGAACAGTTCATCCTCAAACTACACAGTAAAAGCCGTTAACCACTTTCCGACCGCCTAACCGTAAATATGCATCATTAATTTGATGTTAAATACCGGGGGTTTGGCTGCAGCTAAATGCCATAACCCCAGTTTTTTTTTTTTTTTCCTTAGGCGGTTGGCTTTTCGATAAATGTGATCCCATCGGCAGTTTCGCCACAGCATTACTTTTATAAGAGGCGGGAGAGGTGTTGAACCATCTGGCGTTTTTACATAGGGATAAGTGATGACAAGATGGCCACTGCTCATCTCTATGCCCTTGGAGGACCGGAGTGGCGTTGATATCACTCCCAGTTCTCGAGCCATGTAAACATATTTTTATTTTTTTCTTGAAGGAAAAGATAGATTTTAAAAAAAAAAATGTATCTTTTGCTTTCAGGATAGAGGAGAGATTTGGGATCTGTCATGCTGTATTATTAGCGCAAGGGATGTTTCGGATGATGGATTGAACAGTGCTCCATGAGATGTTCAAAGCTTGGGACATTTATTTATAACCTAACCCTGCTTTAAACTTCTCCACAACTTTATCCCTGACCTGTCTGGCGTGTTCCTTGGCTTTCATAATGATGTTTGTTCACTAAGGTTATCTAACAAATCTCTGAGGGCTTCACAGAACAGCTGTATTTATACTGAGATTAAATTACACACAGGTAAACTCTATTTACTAATTAGGTGACTTCTGAAGGCAATTGGTTCCACTAGATTTTAGTTAGAGGTTTTAGAGTAAAGGGGGCTGAGAACAAATGCACACCACGCTTTTCACATATTTATTTGTAAAACACTTTGAAAACCTTTTATCATTTTCCTTCCACTTCACAATTATGTGCCACTTTGTGTTGGTCTATCACATAAAATGAAAAAACAGGAATATCGGCGCAAGCATGAATAAATAAATGGATGGAAATAAATAAAAGCAGCTGACACCAAGGTAAAAAATATGTAAAACCCAATGTAAAACTGATAGTGAAAAGTGCAGCGCTAAAACAATAAGACAATAAAAACATCAATGGATAAATGAAAAGTCTATGAATGGCACGCAGTAGTCTTGTAAAAAAGAGGAGAAAACAGTCCAATAAGAAATCCCAATGAAAGTGCTCAGTGCTGATCAGTAAACAGGACACAAGTGCTTGTTCAGTGCAATCCTTCACCAGAGGTGCTAGCCTCTCACCTGTAGGCTGTGAAAAGACAGCCTTAAAAGTACACTCCCAGCAATGTGAAAATCCTGACCAGGACAGCAATCACAGAGGGCATCTCTCCTTTTTGTAAAGGTGTTCACAACGATCCCCATGTAATAGAAAGGGGGCAGACCATAGTGCAATATGTTTCAAACACCACAATTTATTAATAAAACAAATGGACAGCCTCTTACTTCAAGGTAATGCAAAAACGAGCAGTACAGCAATCCAGCTGATCTCCAGACAGAGCGGAACGCTCTGCTAACAGGGGCTACGAGTGACGTCACGATCTCCTCCCCCTTGCGCACGCGCATCGTCCGTGGGCGGGACTTCCTCAGCGTATCTCTGCTGAGGAAGTCCCGCCCACGGACGATACGCGTGCGCAAGGGGGAGGAGATCGTGACGTCACTCGTAGCCCCTGTTAGCAGAGCGTTCCGCTCTGTCTGGAGATCAGCTGGATTGCTGTACTGCTCGTTTTTGCATTACCTTGAAGTAAGAGGCTGTCCATTTGTTTTATTAATAAATTGTGGTGTTTGAAACATATTGCACTATGGTCTGCCCCCTTTCTATTACATGGGGATCGTTGTGAACACCTTTACAAAAAGGAGAGATGCCCTCTGTGATTGCTGTCCTGGTCAGGATTTTCACATTGCTGGGAGTGTACTTTTAAGGCTGTCTTTTCACAGCCTACAGGTGAGAGGCTAGCACCTCTGGTGAAGGATTGCACTGAACAAGCACTTGTGTCCTGTTTACTGATCAGCACTGAGCACTTTCATTGGGATTTCTTATTGGACTGTTTTCTCCTCTTTTTTACAAGACTACTGCGTGCCATTCATAGACTTTTCATTTATCCATTGATGTTTTTATTGTCTTATTGTTTTAGCGCTGCACTTTTCACTATCAGTATCACATAAAATGCCAATAAAATACATTTATGTTTTTGATTGATACATGACAAAATGTGGAAAATTTCAAGAGGTATGAATACTTTTTCAAGCCACTTCATTGTGTTTCTGTTTTTTGTTTTTAATTAATAAAGTGTATATTTTCCAAAAATAATTGCATTTGAAAAACCACTGCGCAAAACCCATGTGACATGAAAATTTTAACAATTTCATTTTATTCTCTAGGGCCTCTGCTAAAAAAAATATATAATGTTTGAGGATTCTAAATAATTGTCTAGCAAAAAATTCTGATTTTAACAGCAAACATCAGGAAAAGGCCTAGTCAGCAAGTGGTTGTTCAAGTCTGTCCCTGATTTTGAGGGACTGTCCCTGATTTGGAACAAAATCCCTCTGTCCCTCTTTCCTCCTCATTTGTTCTGATCTATATAGTTGTATCTAAAATGCACTTTTTATCTTTCAAAAAGTGTTTCCCAGTGCAAAACCTTTCCTCCAATTTCTAAATTGCTGCATTTGCAAATTTCATGTTTAAAAAATTCTCCTTTAACCGCTTGCCGACCACCGCAAGTACATTCACTGCAGGAGTCAGCCTTTCCTGGGCAAAGCGACGTAGTACTACGTCGCTCACCCAGGAGCCAGTAGGGGGCGAGCGAGCGCCGCCGGAGGCGCGCACCCGCCCCCGCTCGTTCACGGCCATCCCCGCGCGAGTGACCGGCGGCTCCGATGTCCGCCGGCCACTCGCAATCTCCCGCTGGAGAGGGAGAAAGGCAGGCGGCTAATATAAACAAAGCTGCCTGTCATTCTCCCTGGTGTAACAGCAGAGACTATACGATCCTGCTATGTAGGATCATATGTCTGTGTGGTTACATCAAAAGCCACGCCCCTTTACAGTTAGAATCACGCCCCTAGGGACACACTTAACCCCTGGATCTCTAATAAAGTTAACCCCTTACCTGCCAGTGTACTTTTTACAGTAACAGTGCATATATATAGCACTGATTGCTATAGTAATGTCACTGGTACCCCCAAAAGTGTAAAAAATGTTAGTCAGGGGTCCGATCTGTCCGCCGCAATGTCGCAGTTCCGCAAAAAAAATCGCAGATTGCCGCCATTACTAGTTAAAAAAAAAAAACAATAAAAACGACATAAATCTTTCCCTTAGTTAGAATTGACGCTCTTTTTTTGTTTATAGCGCAAAAAATAAAAATCGCACAGGTGATCAAATACCACCAAAAGAAAGCCCTGTTTGTGGGAAAAAAAGGACGTCAATTTCATTTGGGTGCAGCTTCGCACGACCGCGCAATTGTCTGTTAAAGTCACGCAGTGCCGAATCGCAAAATAGGCCCTGGTTTTTGAGCAGCCAAATCCTCTGGGGCTTAAGTGGTTAAGGGGACGTGACAGAGGTGTGTCCTATGCCTACATACGTTTGCTAATAGGTGTCCCTCATCCCCATCCCCAAAAAGTTGGGAGGTATGTACTTGCTTTTTGTTTACAAGATTGGAAGGTTGAAAGGCTGCCAAGTCTCTGCTGAAAAGGGGCAAAAGAATGAACTGATCTACTGAAATGCAAATAAAGTACCTTCTACAGTAAATTTTGAGTTTGAATTATGCCACAGTGTTTGCAGCTAGAGAGTTCAGTGATTTTTTTATATTCTAAAGCCTTTTTACTGCTTTTAAGGAATATTTAGATATTTAAATTTCCATAAGCCTTGCTATCCATTTCTAAGCTTTGTTATTTATTTTTTTATTTACTGGTGTTAATGGGTCTTTACGTAGTCCATGCCCTGTCCTTACCCAGTAGGCCAGTGTAATCAGAAATGAAAAACTGTAACTGAAAGGATTATGTAAGTCCGGTATCTAACAGGCACGTTGGAGTGTGTAACCAGTAATATAATGGGCACTAATGCATGAAACACGCAGACTGTGACCATAATGATAACCCTTAAAGTGCATCTAAAGACATTTTTGGGTGATAAAAAAATATATATATATTATATTAAAGAGGAACTCTATGCATATTTAAATTAAAAATAACCTCCGGGGGGGCGTGGCCGACCGGGCATGTGAGTAGAAGTGACTCACGGAGCTCCCTCCATTAACCTGGACTAATTGCCCTTTTCCCCGGCCGGGATACCCTGTTCTGGACCCTGCTCCTCTTCGGGGGGTCCCCCTGAGGCTAGCGTGGTGTGCTGCTCCCGGATAGGTGCCTGGATCGGGGCTGCTGCGGGCCGCGAGGAGGGGACCGCACCGCCGGATCACTATCCCCCGCCATCCTCCGTTATCCTTGCAGACCTGGGTCCTGGATCGCCTCCCCTGGCACTGCATCACCATCTGCTGTGCGGGACTGGCCCTAGTTTTCGTGGCGGAGCGTTACCAGCTGAGCTCCGGATTGCGGCCTAGTTGGAGGCCGAAGCCGCGGACTTTCCTGCTGCGGGCGCCCGCTCCGAGCGGCGTGGATGCGGTGAGCGGCGGTTCTCCTCTACCGGCCCACTGACCACTGGGGACTGTTCCGCAATCTGGGCCCTATCTCCTGGCACCTTGCATGTCACGCGCAGGGGCTGCTATGACCCACGGGAGCAAACTAAAGGATGGCTCTGTCCCTGGCCCGGCCGGCCAAGATGGCGCCGGCGTAGGGACACCGCAGCCCACCTCAAGGGGCCTTGACAAGCTGAAGGACACTGGGACTAAACCAAAAACAGGGCGCCCGGGGGGAAAAGATAGTGCTGGCGATATCCTCCTGTATGCCAAGAAACTGTGTGACATCCCGGGCCCCAGCGCAGTGGAGACTGCACCTCAGCCAGGTGCACAGGCATTGGGGGACACTCAGCTGGACACGGGGGCTCTGGAACCACCTGAGCAGCTTGATTTTGGGACTGAGCTGGAGGGAGTTGTGCTGGAGGGGACTCAGCCCACCTTGGGACATATCCTACTGGCTGTGCAGAAGTGCACGGCTTCCGTGAATGTTGTCAAGGACAGACTGGGGGGTCTCACGGAGGAGGTGGCCCTTTTGCGGCAGGATTTACAAAAAATGCGGGAACGCACCACTGCTGCTGAAAGTCGCATCTGCGACCTGGAGGATCAGATGCCCACATTACTCTCGGAATCCAGGGAAACGGCCAGGCTGGCGCAGGCTAACAGGAATAAGACGGACGATATTGAGAACCGCCTGCGCAGGAATAATGTCCGCATAGTGGGGCTCCCGGAGAAGGTGGAGGGACGGGATCCTACTGACTTTGTTGAGACTTGGCTGTGCGATACTTTTGACCGGGCCTCCTTCTCCCCCCTGTTCGCTGTGGAGAGGGCACACCGGGTCCCCACTAGAGCCCTGCCTGGCAATGCCCCCAGGCCAATGCTTGCAAAAATACTCCACTACCGTGACAGGGAGAAGATCCTGCGACTGGCCAGAGAAAAGGCAGACATACGTTTCAATGGGGTCAGAGTGTCATTCTACCCTGATTTTTCTGCCGAGGTGCAGAAGCAAAGAGCAAAGTTTATTGACGTGAAGCAGCGACTTCGCCGCCTGGGTCTGGTGTACGCCATGCTGTATCCCGCCCGTCTCCGGGTCACGGCTGAGGGGCGAGCACACTTTTTTGATACAGCCACAGATGCGGTGACTTGGCTGGACGTGAACGAGCCCGCCCTCCGCCGCAGACGTCCTGAAGATCCGGGAGACTGAGTTGGAGTGGTGGCGTGACGGGTTCCTGCTGGGTTTCGGGGTTTGCTCCCTTCTAAAAATGCTTTCACATTTGGATTATAATTTGGCCCGGCCGGGGACGTTTACAGTTTACCGTTTGGATGATGAAGCTCTACGCAAGGTATGCATATCTGGGCTTTGCTGTATCTATCCACACTGCGGGTGTGGCATGTTATGACCTTTTTGCACGGTTGTGCGTTTTTGGGCGGGTGGACACCTCTGGATTGTCCGGACAATGTCGGGTTTACCGATATTGGGCTGCCTGCCTGTTCTCAGTTTTGTGACGAGGCACCGTTGTGCCTTGCTGGACTGGTTCTTTTCCTTCTGTTTTCTATTCTTGTTTTTGAGAGAACTTCACCCACACCGGATTTTTTGGATTCTCTGTATCTTCACAGCTTACCCCCTTCGCCCTTGTTGCTGGATGTCGCTCCCTGCTCTGTTGCATGGCGGCGGAGCGGGGGGGCCGAGGCCCCACGCTGTTTTTCTTTTTTGACATGGCTGGAGTACCTGTAATTTCATGGAATGTCCGTGGCCTTGGGTGCCCAGTAAAACGGGCCATGATTGCTGCACAGTTGAAGAAACACCACCCGGCCATCATAGGCCTGCAAGAGACACACCTGCAGGGGGACACTGTGAGCTGTTTGAGATATTCTTGGGTGGGTTGGGGGTACCACTCCACCCACTCCACGTATTCCAGGGGAGTCAGCGTTCTGGTCCACGGGGCGCTGGCTTTCCGGGAGCTGGGGGTGCAGGTGGACCCCGAGGGGAGATTCGTTTTTTTGCACTGTGTTCTGTTTCGATTTACATGTGTGTTGGCGGTGGTTTACATACCGCCCCCGTTTTCCTCTTTAGTTCTTAGAGAATTGCTTAACTTTATGCTAGACAAAGCGGACACCCCGCTGATAGTTGTGGGGGATTTTAATGGTGTCTTGGACCCTGTCCTGGATAGGCATCCACCATCCCCCTCTTCGGTGGCTGGCAGGGGCACTGCCCTTTCGCGCTTCCTGGAGGAGGTGGATTGGTCAGAGGCCTGGCGTTTGAAGCATCCTGGAGTGGTTCAGTTTTCTTGTTTTTCTAAAACGCACTCCTCCCTTTCTAGGATTGATCTCTGTGTGTGTAACAGGGCCGCCCTCCCTGTGGTGGAGGAAACGGAATATGCCCTTAGGGGAATCTCTGATCACTCTCCGCTGGTGGTTCAGCTGGCGGTGCGCCCCCGGGTGGCCTTAACTAGGGCCCCCTGGAGGTTCAACGCGTTTTGGTTGAAGCTGTTCCCACAAGACAACGGCATTGCGGCCGCCATCGGGGAGTTCTTCGAGATCCACGGCCACCACGGGGATGTGCTGGCGAGATGGGATGCCTTCAAATGCTACCTCCGAGGGGTGTTGATTACACATATCCGGAAGGTTCAGACGGGATCTAAGCAATTTGAGGAACAATTGGCTGGTAGTGCGCAGAGGTTGGAGGAGGATTATATTGTTGACCCTACTGAGGAGAAGAGGGCGGCCTGGCTCTCGGCTCAATCGGTATGGTTGGGGGAAGTCCGATCTAAAGTAGACAAGAAACGCTTTTTCTCCAAGACCACATTTTATGAAGAGGGGGAGCGGACGGGCCGCTTGCTGTCTCGTTTGGTGGGGGCGCGCCCCTCAGTTCCCCCCATAGGGGCACTTCGGCTGCCGTCAGGGCAGCTGGTGAATCGGCAGGAGGAGATCATGGCGGAACTTGCTAGGTTCTACGCTGACATTTATTCTACAAGGGTGGAGTACACTTCGGAGGAGTTGCAGGAGTATTTGAGTACCATACCATTCACGAGACTCACGGCCGAACAACGGGAGGGACTAGAGGCACCCATTACGGAGGAGGAGTTGATGGAGGCACTGGCTCTCTTTCCGGGAGCCAAGGCACCCGGGGATGATGGCCTCCCAGTGGAGGTTTATCAAACCTTCTCGGGGCTGCTGCTGCCGCAGTTGCTGGAAGTGTTCCGGGTGGCTAGAGAGGCTGGGACACTTCCGGAGTCCATGTCTAGGGCAAGCATTGTGCTTCTGCTCAAACCCGGGAAGTCACCCACGGACCCGGGATCATACAGGCCCATTTCACTGCTCCAGGCGGACGTCAAATTGCTGGCTAAGGTTTTGGCGCGGCGGGTGAATTCGGTGATCACTCATATTATTCATGAAGATCAGGCGGGCTTCATGCCCAATAGGTCCACGGCCCTTAATCTTAGACGACTGTTCGTTGCGATTCAAACGCCTGCGGATAACGTAGGTGAAAGAGCGCTATTATCCTTGGACGCCAACAAGGCGTTTGACAGTGTGGAATGGGGATATCTGTGGGCGGTGATGGAGGCGTTTGGGTTCGGCCCAGTGTTTCTGTCTTGGGTGAGATTGCTATACCATCAACCACGGGCATCGATACGAGAGGGAGGCAGGACATCTGAGGGCTTCAGCCTAGGTAGGGGAACGCGGCAGGGCTGCCCGATTTCCCCTCTGTTATTCGCACTTGCAATTGAGCCCCTTGCGACGCGTATCAGACACAGGGATTCCATAGTGGGTTTTAAATACGGCCCTCTCCAGGACAAAATACTTCTATACGCGGACGATATGCTTCTGACACTGGGGGACACGGGTGGCTCCTTGCGGGCGGTTATGTCTGAGATCACTGAGTTTGGGAGGTTTTCGGGCCTTACCATAAACTGGTCCAAATCGGCGCTACTGTATCTTGATGCGAACGCCACTCGGCCACTGGACTCTCACTGTCCGGTCCCAGTGGTGGATAAGTTTAAGTATCTGGGGGTTGTGGTATCGGCGGACCCGAATCAATATAGTGTGCTCAACATTGGCCCTCTTCTAACGCGGTTCCGGGATAAGATTAAGATCTGGACTAAGCTCTGGCTCTCGCTAGCGGGACGGGTAAACCTTATCAAAATGATCTTGATGCCTCAGTTGTTGTACTTCCTGCACAATTCCCCGATTGTTATTACCCTGAAAACTTTCCGCATTGTGAATACCCTCTTCCGGTCCCTGTTGTGGAAAGGAAAGGCGGCTAGGATCCGTTTGGAGCAACTGCAGAAGCCCAGAGATGGGGGGGGTCTTGCCCTACCCAACCCCTGGCTGTACTATCTGGCGTCCCAGCTGCAGCACCTGGTGGGTGCGCTGTCGGGGGCTCCGGCTGGTGCTGCGTTGACAGTTATGCGGGAATTTACAGGGGCAATTGGGGTGCCGGAGGGACTGGAGGCTCAGCTGTTCACCAAACCCAATCGGCGATACCCGACGTATCGCCTCCTACAGAAGGTGTGGGATAAGACAAAACAAATGCAACAAGTGACGGGATATACCAAATTTAGTCCGATCTGGGGTAACCGTGCTTATCCGGAACTATGCAAATTAGATCAGGCGGATAGGTGGCGGGCTTTGGGGGTGACTCATTTGCGGCACATCCTCCATGGAGGGGTCATGCTACCTTTTGCGCAGTTACAGGAACGATTCTCCCTACCTGACCACATGAAATTCTACTACATACAGTTACAACATGCGCTGCGGGCTCAGGCTGCCAAAGGACAGTTCCACCTGTCGCCTGCTCCTGTATTCTATCTTATGGAGCAGTTTACTGACACCAAGGGGTTCATATCGAGTTGTTATGACGCCCTGCTGAGCAAGTACTTGGACAAATACCCTAGTAAAGCCTGTTACCACTGGAGCACAGATGTGGGGGAGATCCCGGGTGAGCAGTGGGAAGAGGCTCTAGAGTCAGTTCGCACGTGTTCTTTGAATGTCTCGCATCAGGTGTCTCAATTATACATCTTACTTAGAGTCCACCATACTCCTCTGAAGCTGTACTCCATGGGTGTCCGTGACGACGATATATGCGGTCGTTGCCAAAGGGAGGTGGGTGACTTAATCCACCTGTTGTGGCGTTGTCCGAAGCTGCACAGGTACTGGACTGAGGTGCGCTCAGCTATTAATAGTACCCTGGGAATAGATGTACCCGGGGACCCTAAACACTGCCTTCTGGGTATCTTAGACCAACAAGTGGAGGACCGGTATCTGCGGGAGGCGGCCTCCCGCGCCCTGTTCCAGGCTCGCTTGCTTATATTACGCATGTGGACGGCACCTGAGCCTCCGACTTTTCGGATGTGGCTAGAGCAGATAGGGGGCACACTCAGAATGGAAAAGGTTATATACCAACATAGGGGATCTCCACAAAAATTCTCTAAAATATGGGGTGTATGGCTGAGCTGCCCGGGAATGGCCCCTACTGACCTCATCATGGACCGTTTATTATCCTGAGTATGCAAATATGAGTTGGGGCTGATGGGGGATGATTGCATGAGGCCCTGGGGTGGAATGGAGGGACGTGATAATGATATTGTACCAGTTGCCGCTGCTTGGGGCTGTCTGCTTTAGGGGCGACTGTGGTGTAATTGTTTTGCATTCTATTTTCTATGGTGATGTTGTTTTCATGTTACTATGCTTGTACCGTGTAATGCTGTTTCATTGTGGTTCTGTGAATTTCTCTCAATAAAGATGTTTTCTGATTTAAAAAAAAAAATAACCTCCACCCCCATCTATTGCACACCTATGTCATCATGTGCAGTGCAGAACCAGCAGTGGCCATTGGTCCTGCACTCTATTCAAAGAAGTTCATGGGCAACCACATGACTGGTTGGAGACCAAAAGGAGAATTGGCTTCTAGGGTACTGGTCATCCCATACAGAACCAGCAGGAACGAAGACTTAATATCTGTGGAGCAAGGTATAATTCACCTGTATTTCAACAATTTTTAGTCTCTAACAGGAAAATTTCCCACACTTTGGAGAGATTTCCTGTCACTTTATGTTATATCTTCGAGACAGAAAATGAGGGAAAATCGCCCCAATAAGATAAAGACAGTGTTAGATATACTTCAAAATTCAAAACTGTGTGTGTCTGCATAATTTGCAAAAAATGACAGTACAACAAATCATCAATAGGTGTTGCTTCAAAATCCTTTACAGCTCATCTGTTTAGAGTAAATCATAAATGATGATCCTAGAATTAGTGATTCCACTCTGACATTCATAGGGATATACAACATGTGTGGTGCAATTGCTGTGTACATACACACTCGCTTCCTAGGCACGTGTCAGCATTTGTGGGTGTTGCTCTTAATTTTTTTGTTGTTTTTTATTGTTTTCTTTATCCTGCCCTCCACTGCAGCTAATCAAGCACAAATAGTGCTTGATTAGCTACTTTCCCAGATACAGCAGCTCACTAACGCTAATACCAGAGAGCCTCCAGCTTCATATCTAGCATCATCATGCATGGACTACTATGGACTTTTTCTAAATTGTGCAACTGATGTGCCTGATTTATATTTTCTAAATATCTAGCACATGGGAACAGGGAACAGATGTTACAAACAAACTGTAGAAATACCAAAAAGAGGGCATACCGACCTTATGAATTACCCAAATGGAGTTTATTAAAATGAAATAAGAAGAGATATGAGAAGAAATATACTCACATCTTAGTCATTACAAAGAAAAAAAAGTAAAAGTTACAGTAAAAAAAAAAATTAAAAGTATAAAAATGTTTAACAAAAAAAAATATATAAAAAATAGGCATAGCAGATGTGAAAATGTTAATGCGGGAATGCCCAGGCCATGGAAGAAGGTGGAACTTTTCATTAGATTGTATGGAAGCAGGTATGATGTCATGCAGGCATACAGGTGCTTCATTTTTTCTGCAGCCTGTCCTTCTCCTCTTGCCCTGGAGAAAGACTCACAGGAAAAGGCCAACAAGAGGCATACAGGTGCTTCATTTTTTCTGCAGCCTGTCCTTCTCCTGTTGCCCTGGAGAAAGACTCACAGGAAAAGGCCAACAAGGACCAAAAGGGATTAACATTAGTCTTTTACCAAATGTGGTGACCCCAGAAAGTCTAATAGGGTCCCACATCCCAGCTGCCAATATTTTAACCGGTTTGTTTTTGCTCATGTTTGTTTGACAAGGGTGGCCTTACAAGAGAAAAAAAATAAAATAAAATTAAAAAAGTGTTTTTTTTTTTTTGTTTAATTGTAAATATGTACTTAAAATGCATATTGAAGTTATGGCAGTTGGGAATATGTTACGGTGGGGCTACCCAGTCCAGGAACGTTCCACTAAATACAAGATGAGTTGCAGTGAATTTTTTCACATACCTTTCTACAACAATTTGCTTATCCCAACATGTTATGCCAATTATGCCCAACAAATGATCACATTGCAACTTCCTGCAAACAAAGCACACATTTCAGTTGTGGATTTTTTAAATATTTAAATTGCTGTCCCATCCCATGTTGGTTTGGCCTAGGCAGGGATGGTCTTCCAAACGAGAAAGAAAAATAGTATAAAATGAACATAGTAAACAAAAAAAAAGTAATGATGGGCGGAAATATATTCATGTGGGGCTGCTTTAGTCAGCACTTTTGTGGTAATTATGGGAGAGGTCCCATTGAATATTTTAGGGTGCATAGTTGTTGATTTGCTAAAACTGGAGAATTAAAAATCTAGTGCACTTGTGCACAGTAATCAATCAGTTTTTAACTTCAGCTTGTTCAATTAAGCTTTGACAAAAAACAAGCAAACTGGAAGCCGATAGGTTTCTATGCAGAGATGCACCAGGTTTTGCACTCCCCAGTTTTAGTAAATCAACCCCATAGTGTGCACCCTACAAGGAACACAAGAGTGATTGTGTCACTCATCCCTGCCTCATTTTAAAAGAGAGTTGAGGGAGGGGAAAGAAGACTATGTTTGCTATTTGTCCCTGGTGTCCAGGATCAGTCCCTGTTTTGAGGGGTCTGTCCTGGGTAAGCGTATGTCTTGGGCAATGTCCGCAGTGGTATAGGCCTCCTCTATCTTGCAGTGCCAGATAGCCATGTCAGGGATGGTTCCAGTAGGAACTGAAGGTGCCACCACAATATGGTGCAGTTAAAGTCAGTTGCTCATGTGTGGCAACCATTTCTTGGGCTGTTTATCCTATGCACTGTGCAGCTATATTCAAAATATGCATTGGTATATTGTAGCCATCCCATGCAAAATAACCAAAAATAAAAACAAGGTTTCCATTAGATGGGAGAACTTCCTAGGGAAGGGAGGGTCAGGGACAAACCTATAAAAGACATCAGACTGAGGAATCAGGCGCCATATTGTTTCAGCCACCTGATGGTGAGAATCTGGCCGCAGCCCAGTGACCAGTGATTGTAATGTACTTTGGTTTATTGAATATTCAGTTTGTTTCATGTTTGTGTCAAAACAAAGCTACTTGCACCATTTTGTTTGAATTCTTCTGCTCTCCCATATACAGATGTATCTAAAAAAATTTGAAAATCATCAAACAGTTAATTTATTTCAGCAATTCAATTCAAAAAGTGAAATTCATATATTATACAGATTCATTACACACAGAGTGATTTATTTCAAACATTCCTTTCTTTTAATTTTAATGATTATGGCTTACAGCTAGTGAAAACCCGAAATTCAGTATCTCAGAAAATTAGAACATTGTGAAAAAGTTCAATATTGTAGACTCATGGTGTCACACTCTCTAATCAGTTAATTAACTCAAAACACCTGGTGTTTCCTGAGCAATTAAATGGTCTCTCGGTCTGGTTCAGTAGATTACACAATCATGGGGAAGACTTCTGACTTGGCAGTTGTCCGGAAGACAGTCATTGACACCCTCCACAGGGAGGGTACGTCACAAAAGATCATTGTTACAAAAAGCTGGCTGCTCACAGAGTGCTGTATCCAAGCATATTAATGAAAGGTTGAGTGGAAGGAAAAAGTGTGGTAGAAAAGGGTGCACAAGCAACAGGGATAACCACAGCCTTGATAGGATTGTGAAGCAAAGGCCATTCAAGAATTTGGGGGAGATTCACAAGGAGTGGACTAAGGCTGGTGTCAGTGCTTCAAGGACCACCACACACACACACATATTTAGGACATGAGCTACAACTGTCGCATTCCTTGTGTCAAGCCACTCATGAACCAGAGACAATGTCAGAAGTGTCTTACCTGCGCTAAGCAGAAAAAGGACTGGACTATGTGGTCCAAAGTACTCTTTTCGGAAGAAACTACATTTTGCATTTCATTTGGAAATCAAGGTCCCAGGGTCTGGAGGAAGAGTGGAGAGACACAGAATCCAAGTTGCATGAGGTCCAGTGTGAAGTTTCCACAGTCAGTGATGATTTGGGGAGCCATGCTATCTGCTGGTGTTGGTCCACTGTGTTTGATCAAGTCCAAAGTCAGCGCAGCCCTCTAGCAGGAAATTCTTGAACACCTTATGCCTCCCTCTGCTGACCAGCTTTATGGAGATGCTAAATTTGTTTTCCAGCGGGACTTGGCACCTGCCCACACTGCCAAAAGTACCAACACCTGGTTTCATGATCATAGTTTCACTGTGCTTTATGGGCCAGCAAACTCGCCTGACCTAAACCCCATACGGAATCTGTGGGTCATTGTCAAGAGGAAGATGAGAAACACCAGACTCAACAATGCAAATGAGCTAAAGGCCGCTATCAAAGCAACCTAGTCTTTTTAACACCTCAGCAGTGCCACGGGTTGATCGCCTCCATGCCACGCAGCATTGATTCATGCAAAAGGAGCCCTGACCAAGTATTGCGTGCATACTATACTGTACATGGACATCGTTTTCAGTAAGCCAACTTTTCTGTATTAAAAATCCTTTTTTTATTAGTCTTATGTACCGTACTAGTTTTCTGAGATACTGAATTTTGTGTTTTCACTAGCTGTAAGCCAAAATCATCAAAATAAAATGAAAGAAAGAAAAATATATCACTCTGTGTGTAATGAATCTATATAATATATGACTTTCACTTTTTGAATTGAATTACTGAAATTTTTGATGACATTCTAATTTTTTGAGATGCACTTGTACATTCATTCTTTCTAGAGCAAATAAATTATGCTCTCATGCATATCTGGATACCAGTTACTGGCAACTTCCACATGGTAGTACGTCTACCTCTCCTTTTATGTCCCCCCCCCCCCCCCCCCCACTGAAACCAATCTCACAACCTCAACCTGAAGTCCAGCCCCTTGTGTGATGTCACACCTTGGAACATGTGCTATACTCGTTTCAGGGTGTCTACCTCTTCATCAGCTGATACATTGCTGAGTGCAGCCTGTCAGTACGGGCTTTGAGGAAACTGCTTCCCCAGTTTACACTCATTCCCCTGGCCAGGGCTTGTGGACAGTGTATGGGCATCCAATCCCCAGCTTGGTAACTCCCATGTGTGTCTTGTCACATACCTTGTGAGTAGGAATTTATCTTTTAATAAAGTGGTTTTGGTGGTTTGGGCTGTCTATCTCTTCCCTTTTTTGACAATAGCTTACATATTAGCTTATTAGCCTTGAAAATAACCAGAATTGATTTTCAAGCTTTGCCCTTATGGACTTCAGTGGAATTCACTGCTAAGTTTGGGTTTCATGGACTTTGATCAGGATTCGACAACCCCCCCCCCCCCCTCCCCAGCAAATGGAACCCCAGGCAGATTCTCCTATGCCGATTTATAAATGTTTTTTATACATTGATAGGACACAATCATTTGGAAAGAACATCACTTGCTTATAAACAGATAGGGGTATGCAAACAATCACTGGTGCCATAAAACCATTATACATTTGTAACTTACAATAAAATAAACATATTTCTATGCCATGGGTATGATTGTCATGAATACTTTACTTTTGCTATGTGGAAGACAGTAATGTTTGTTGAACTGGATCTATGTACAGCAACTGTTTTCTATAACTGAGCTAAAGACTGCCAACACTTTATCACATTTGGCACATGGCTTCTTTCATGGCCCCAACTTGGATTTCAGAGACCTATGTCTACAAAACTGCTGTATACAGATTAACCATGGCAAACTGCCTTAACCCTGTCCGGGTGGAAAATAGTTTTCTGCTGCTTACATTTTTCATGTGTATTCCTTATGATTAAGAAGAAAATAGCTAAAAAAAAAAAAAAAAAAATCATGTTCTTTCATTTTACAGGAAGCAGCTCTGAATGCATTTGTAGAAAGTCAAGCTAAACTGGAAAACCATTCCCTACTGCAAATGAAGGTTCCATGTGGGAGGACAAGGAGCAACTCAACAAGTATGCTTTTCCTTCTTATCTTATTACTTCATTGAAGTGACAATTGAATGGCCCCGCCGTGATGATATCACTCCCACGGCACAGAGCTCTGAAGGAATGGCAAGAGTATTCTTTCAGAGCACATGCAGAGACACTAAATATCTCCTAAACGGTGCACTTGTATGAGATATTCTTTGTACCTACAGGTACAGCTTTATTATAAGCTTCCCTGTAGGTACAAGTGTCAAATGGAACATTACCAGTGGTGGCCCGTCCATTGGGGGCGCAGGGGCGCCGCCCCCCCATCCATGTGTCCTGACCCCTAATCTACATGCAGGGTGTCGGACGCATGGATTCCAGTAGGGGATTATTTTTTTTTTTTTAAGCACGCTATTAGAGCCAGAGGCTTTAATAGGCTTTAAAAAAAGGTGGTCTCGGGGCGCAGAGCACTGCGCCCTGAGCCCACCCAGTTGTATGGCAATAGCGTATAAATATTCGCTATTGTCTCACTACCTCTCCTACCAGCCAATCAGGAAGAGGGTTGTGAGACCCCTTTCCCAATTGGCCAAAATGAGAAGCGATCTCACTGGCCAGTGGCCAGGAAGAGGCAGAAGACACACGGCTGAAGGAGAAGCACAGCAGCTCAGCCATTCAGCACTCCCCGGCTCGGACAGGAGGAAGGAGGAGGTGAGGAGGTAAGGAGGCAGGCTGTTGAGGGGGAGGGAATGTGTTGCCGACCGACTGACCAGGGAGGGAGAGGTAATGTGTTGCCGAACCTCGGGGGGTTCATTGGTTTGCTGCCCCTCCCCCCCGAATTACAGAGCACCAGCCGCCACTGGACTTTACTACCACTTTAAGAAAAAAAAAAACAGCAAAAGGGACACACTTATCTTCAATGTGATGTGTTCCATCCACTAAGAGAGCTGTCACAGACACTCATCCAAAGGGGCGACTATGCCCTCCCTTTGCGCCCAGCTTCTCCATTTAAGGAAGCCGCACTACAGTTTCTATGAGTGAAACATGATCTGTGAATGGAGGAGAGGTGTATGATTGAACAGTCCACCCCCTCCTATTTACAGATCCTGTTTCATTCTCTGGTAACAATTTTAAAGGAAATGGCTCAACACTTTTTTTTTTTTTGGGCTCCATCATCTCATCTAGTAGGGCTGCCAGTAGCTTCTCAAATTATTCTGCGCAATTTTGCACTTTTTATTGACCTCATAGAACTTTCAATTCGCAAATTCTGTTTTGTGAAGTTTTGGAGATTTACACAGTTTTGGCAAGTTAGCACAACTAACCACAACTGATTGAACTAGTGAGAAGTTCAGTAAATAGCGAAAGGAGTGTCAACCCATTAATGTATTCTCATTGTGGCACCATCCCATTTACCATGTCAGGCCACAAAATATTTTTCCCTGTAGAGGAGGGAACCATACCCAATGGATAGGGGACTCTCGATCCACAAGGGAAAGGGACTTTCTTTGAGTGCACCAAACCAATGAGAGAAAAATGTTAATACTGAAGACATAAATACTTCTGAACTGAACTGAAATACAGAAAACCTCACGTCATAAAAACAAAGATTTATTATGTCACAGTAAAAAAAAAAAAATGCCATCTTGTTAAAACCACATCATGAAAAAAGAGTAATAAGGTCGGACAGACAATTATAGACAATACACGCATGTGAAATCAACGTGTTTCGCTACATTTGCTTTTTCAGGATTCACGCTTGAAGATGGCAGACAAATTATGCATGCTAACAATAAGCATGAACAATCCTACAAAGGTCGCCTTGCCCACAAGAGGAGTTTAGAGCCTACAAGGCACGCCAAGGGCCCATAACAGGTCTATTGAGGAAATAGAAGGTGACAGGCATGTGTATCTTAGGGGGTTTGTATCAGAAAACACATTTTTCCAGGAGAAGGTGGATTCCGTATATATACTGCAGAGAAAGAGAAGGGAGATGGATGCCCCAAAATATTGTATAGCTCACACAGGCATTCTCATATTAGAACATGGACCAAGTCTGCCTCACCAACTGAGAAGTTCACATAATTCCACTTTGAAATAACTGAGCCCAAGGTACCTGGTGAGTTCTCCATTAACACTTAAAGTGTTACTAAACCCACTACAGTAAAATCAGTCTGTATATGCCGTAAAGAATGCTTGTTATATTCACAGTTGAACCTAAGGGGTTAATCCTCTGCATTGTGTAAAAAGGCTGTTTGATCCTTTCTTCTCTGATCCTCCCCTTCTTCGGCAGTCCCCAATCCATCTCCTGATACAGCAGAGCATTAAGGGCACCATGGACAGGGGGTCAGCAGACAGGCCGCACCATACACCCCCCCGGACCACACCAGGCCGCACACAGTACACACAGCATTACAGTACAGGACCCACAGCATAGCATGACATGGCAGGACAGGACAGTACAGTAAAGGCCCCCCTCCCCGGCTCACTCACCAATTTGCAGCAGGCGAACAGCAGCGGTGGCTGCTTCTTCCCCGTTTTCTGCGTCTCCTCCTCCCTCCTCCTCCATGCCCAATGGCATGGCTTCTCCTTTCGGCCAATCAGGAAACGGGTCTCAGAACCCACTTCCTGATTGGCCAAGGGGAGGATCTGTCTGATAATAGCGAATTTTCATTTGCTATTGTCACACAACTGGGTGGGCTCGGGCGCAGTGCTCTGTGCCCCGAGCCCACCCTTTTTTAAGCCTGTTAGAGGCTCTTGCTCTAACACTGGTGGGCACTCTAGACATGCTCAGTTTGGTGTATATTGCTAGAGAGTTTTTTCTTTTCTTGGGAGGGTGTATGTGATCGGCACAGGGCCAATCAGCACTGTCCACAGGGTCAATGGGCCTGCAGCCTCATAGGACAGTCAGAGTAGAATGAAAACTCCTCCTACAAGCTTTAACCAGACACTAACAGAAGTCATATTCTGCTGATGGGAAAAGGTATTTAGCAGTTTATATTTACTAAAATAATTGCATTTTCATGTTCTGTGTACTGTGGGAGACCAGATATAGTGAATGCAGAGTCCTGGGTTTAGTAACACTTTAACGGAATGTAAAAAGAAAAGATTTTATGAGGTTACCTGAGCACAGTGTAAGTCCACACCCCATCCTTTTGATTGTGAACAGCAGTATATTAAAGTACAAAAACTGGGATTTTGAGTGTGGACGCAGACTTTTAATGCCATCTATACCTTTTACTAAGCAGGCAGGCTGGTATGCACTTTAAACATATCTTTGACTTGCTCATAGCCTGAGTAGGGTGGCCAATCTTCTGATTTATTTCTCAGACTTTATATACAGTAACAATACTTCCCACTGCTCATAATATAGTCTTCTACACATTCATTGACTTATTTATCAGGCTTCAATGGCAAGAAATAAAGTGGATTCAAATTCAACTTATCAAATGTGTCCATTAATCCTCTTACAGCTTCATCTGCCAAACAGCATATACTGTACAATCTAAAGAGTTTGTTTTAGCAATTTGTATTGTTTGAAAACATGTTAATAAAGCAGAACTAAAGGCAAAACTTTTTCCTGGTGCCTCCATGGCAGCATACAGGTGATAGAGCTCCGCCTCGACTCCGCCTTCAGGACTAGTGAATAGCTTAACCACTTAAGCCCCGGAAGATTTTACCCCCATTCCGACCAGGGGGTATTTTGCGATTCGGCACTGCGTGACTTTAACGGACAATTGCGCGGTCGTGCGACGCTGTACCTAAACGAATTTGGCGTCCTTTTTTTCCCACAAACAGAGCTTTCTTTTGGTGGTATTTGATCACCTGTGCGATTTTTTGATCACGCGCTATAAACAAAAAAAGAGCGTCAATTTTGCAAAAATAGCAATATTTTTCACATTTTTTTATATGAAATTCCCCAAAAAAAAAAATTTAAAAATCAAAATTTTTTTACTTTTTCGGCCAATTTGTTTTATGCTACCTATGTTTGGTAAAAAAAATCGCAAAAAGCGTATTTTGATTGGTTTGCGCAAAAGTTATCGCGTTTACTAACAAAGGGAAAGATTTCTGTCATTTTTGTTGTTTTTTTTTTTAACGTGTAATGGCGGCGATCTGCGATTTTTTTTGCGGTACTGCGACATTGGGGCGGACAGATCGGACCCTTGACTGACATTTTTGACACTTTTGGGGTTACCAGTGACATTTCTACAGTAATCAGTGCTATATATATGCACTGTTACTGTAAAAATACACTGGTAGTGAAGGGGTTAACTTTATTTGGGAGGGAGGGGCTGTGTGTATCCCTAGGGGCGTGCTTTCTACTGTGATTGGCTGGGGCTTGAGCTGTATGGACACTGATCAACGGATCTACATACTAGATCCGAGTGATCAGTATCCTAACAGCAAGGAGAATGACAGGTGGCTTGTTTACACAAGCTGCCTGACATTCTCCCTCTCCCCCGCCGATCGCCGAGTGACCGGCGGACATCGGGTCCGCCGGTCACACGCGCGGGGGGGTCCGTGACCACGCGGGAGCGGGAGCGCGCCTCCGGGGGCGCGCGCTCGCTCCCTAGACCCTCACAAGCTAGTGACGTAGCCCTACGTCACTTTGCCTGTGAGGGGCTGACTGCCGACGTAGATCGGCGTTAGGCAGTCGGCAAGTAGTTAAAAGAAAGACGCCCCCTACTCCCAGCATTCTAATACATAAAGTGTTCAGGGCTAAAGGCATGGTTCCTCCGGAGCAGGTAAAGGTTCATTTAATGAGATCAATTTCTGCCTCATGGGCAGCCAGAGAGAACGTCTCCCTGAATACCATCTGCCGGGCTGCCACATGGTCGTCTCAGCACACATTTATAAAACATTGAGTTGACCCTGGAACGCTCCCCACTGTAGAATTTGAAAGAAGGGTAATGCAGGAAGCCCTTTCTTCATCTAAATAAAAAAAATTAATAATAATAATTTCTTTGTGTTTTAGCATCTACTCACCCTTTTGTCAGCTAGTTATTTATCACAGGTATGCTGCCATGGAGGCGCCAGGAAAACGGAAAATTGTATCATACTTACCTTATTTTCCTTTCCTGGTGCCTATCCATGGCAGCATACACTCCCTCCCTCGGTATTCTATATCACAGGAGAATGCTGGGAGTAGGGGGCGTCTTTCTTTTAAGCTATTCACTAGTCCTAAAGGCGGAGTAGAGGCGGGGCTCTATCACAGGTATGCTGCCATGGATAGGCACCAGGAAAGGAAAATTACGGTAAGTATGATACATGTGATGGAATACAATGACCCACACTGTACTTGTGGTCTTCCGTCAGTATACGGCTTCCTCACAGTCATGAACATAGGTATCAAATACCAGCCTCTGTCATACAAAGCTAGCCTGACACTTAGTTTGTATACTGGAAACAACTAACTCCTTTATTGAAAAAGAAACAGACTTTTATACACTTGAGAAGTATGTCGGTCACTACATGAATGGGGCTCTATCACAGGTATGCTGCCATGGATAGGCACCAGGAAAGGAAAATTACGGTAAGTATGATGCAATTTTTAAGTTTTTTTGTCACTTTGGACAGCATAATGGAGGGCTATGATCTATAACAGTTTTTTTGCCATCTGTTTCCCATTAGGGAGGTTTTCCATTCACTTCCCATCCAATACCCAAATAAGCAAGTGAGAGGAAATCCCTCCAGAGCGAGGGAATCCCTGGTGATCACTGGAACTAGTGTCTATTGGAAGATTACCCTCTATTCCTGTTTTGGTGATAGCCCAAAATTTGGGATTTTATTTCACTGTCATCCTTGGTGATAAAAGTAAACAGGAAAAATAGAGAGGGTGAATCTCTTTAATGGCGACACACAGTGCCATCTTAAGAGCATTAAGGGCCCAGGGCAATGCAGTGCACAGGGACCCCGCCTACACAATCACCCATGAGAATAAAAATGCAAATTATCGATAAGGGGATATTTATTGGTACAGCAGTGCCAGGCTAATGACAGCTTCCAAGTTTCGGCGGCCGGGTCTGGTGAACACACACATGGACGGGAGTCAGACTGGATTGTCCTGTGTGTGTCTGTTCCAATGCAGGCATACAGGCATTCCTGCAGTTGTGGGCTCCCCCTCCGCAGCCTAAGTGGCCTGACAGCAGCGCAGGGCTGAGGGGCGCTTGCCACCTGCTAAGTTCGAAGGCAGAATGCACACGGGAATCGGGACTAATGCTTGGCTAGAGCTGTGTTGCTGGGCAGGTGGGGCCCCCCCAGGCAAGTGGGGCCCCGCGGGCAACCGCCTGCCCATTCGGAAAGATGGCCCTGGGGACACAGACAGAAATAAAAACCTGACAGGTGTTCTAATCCCTCTCCAGTTTAAAAAAAAAAAATAGTTTTGTGTGTAGTTATACAGTACTTATGGCTTGCCTATAGAGGCAAACTAACAGCGATGAACTAAATCAAATAACCCCGATATTTTTTTACAAGGCGGACGGTCCTCTTTCACATAAAAGTGGTCATTAGCGCGATCGTTGGAGCGAGAGCAATAATTTCAGCCCTAGACCTCCTCTGTAACTCTAAACTGGTAGCCTGTAGAAATTTTTGAAGCGTTGCCTATCAAGAGTTTTTAAATACCAATTTTTGTTGCTATTCCGCAAGCGTGCGCAATTTTGAAGCACGACATGTTGGGTATCTATTTACTAAGCTTAACATTATCTTTCACATTATAGAAAAAAATTGGGCAAACTTTACAGTTTTTTTACTTTTTAATTAAAAAAAGTGTATTTTTTCCCAAAAAATTGCGTTTGTAAGACCGCTGCGCAAATACGGTGTGACATAAAGTATTGCAACGATCTCCACTTTATTCTCTAGGGTCTCTGCTAAACAAATATCAAATATTTGGGAGTTCTAAGTAATTTTCTAGCAAAACATACTGATTTTAACTTTTAGTGTCGGTTCACACTGATCCGACTCGAAGTCGCCCCGACTTCGGGCGACTAATGAAGGTCGTCCGTGCACCGCGACTTCCCATAATGGAAGTCAATGCAAGTCGCTCTGACTTTGCAAAAAAATAGCGCAGGAACTTTTTTCTAAGTCGGAGCGACTTGAGTCGCTCTGATTAGAACGGTTCCATTGCACAGCATTGGAAGCTACTTGTCAGGCGACCAAGTCGCCAGACAAGTCGGATCAGTGTGAACCGGCACTTAACAACAAGTGTCAGAAATAGGCCTGGTCCTTAAGTGGTTAATGGCATCCCAGTCTAATGCCTCGTACCCACGCAATGATTATCGGCCGACCGATCGTCCGACTTTTGTCCAGAGTTGTGTTTTGTTGGTTGGAATGTGCCTAGACTGCACACAAATTTTCTCGGCCAACAAAAATCTACTTCTGAAGTGATGTCATGTGCTGGTTTATTTTCCATGTGTTTTTTCTTCACTAAGCATGCCCAGTCTTGCTCATCAGATTTTTCCCTGTCGAAATCTGTACTGACTGACGGAAAATCGGCCGTCTTTTTTGGTCTAATGTGTACAACGGCCAACAAAAATTTTATAGCCTGCACACCAGATTTTTTTCGGCCGAAAAGTCGGAGTCGGTTGTCGAAAGCATCATAGTAACAAGCCGAAAATTGGCCGATCGGACGTTGGCCGAAAATTCCCGGCCAATAATCGATGCGTGTGTACGAGGCATTAGTCCGTAGGGTTCAATAAGGAGTTGGCCCAACCTTTGCAGCTATAACAGCTTCAACTCTTCTGGGAAGGCTGTCCACAAGGTTTAGGAGTGTGTCTATGGGAATGTTTGACCATTCTTCCATAAGCGCATTTGTGAGGTCAGGCACTGATGTTGGATGAGAAGGCTTGGCTCGCAGTCTGCACTCTAATTCATTCCAAAGGTGTTCTATTGGGTTGAGTTGCAGGCCAGTCATGTTCCTCCACCCCAAACTTGCTCATTCATGTCTTTATGGACTTTGCTTTGTGCACTGGTCACAATCATTTGATGGAGGGGGATTATGGTGTGGGGTTGTTTTTCAGGGGTTTGGGCTTGGCCTCTTAGTTCCAGTGAAGGGAACTCTCCTAAACCTTGTGGACAGCCTTTACAGAAGAGTTGAAGCTGTTATAGCTGCAAAGGGTGGACTGACTCAATATTGAACCCTATGGCTGGGATGCCATTAGAGTTCATGTGTAATGCATTCTTTGCTAGAAATATTATAGAGATGGCTAAAAAAATTGAAATGTTAAATTTTTTTCCACCGTTTGCAAAATTATTCCATATCGTGATGAGTTATTATACTGCTAAACATGCTAACACCCCTTGTCCTGCCAATCTCCATAACACTTGGATGAAATCATATGGTATGGATAGTTACACTTGACTGTTCCTCTATTTGGCTTTGCACAGCTATTTGCACAGCTAATGCAATCATGATATAATGTTTTTAAACACAGTGCCATCTAGTGTATATACCAGACTATTACACTCTGATACTAAATAATTGCCAATCATTTTATGTTGATACATTTGAACTTGTTTAGACCTACAGTATGTGGTTCACCTTCTACATTAACCTTGTAGTTCAACAATAGGTGCTTTGCCCTAATAACCCTGGTTCATGAGCTTACTAATTTGAGCAAATTTTGTATCCTTAACGTTTTTCACTGCAAAAAGATTAATTTTAAAATAGTAAACCATATGCAAAATATATATTAAATAAGATGATAGATATAATATTTTCCAAACTATTTATTCAAATGGAAACAATTCCAAAAAAAAAAAAAAAAGTACATGTCAGACATCATGAACATAAAATCTGGCCATAAGCTAGTAAATAATCAATTTTTTAAAGAGTGAACAAAAAAGTGCATAAAACCAATATTTGCATTACAACTGATTATTTACTAATACCTCCTAATTTTCTAAATGATAAAGAAAGACACTTTTTAGCACTTGGGTGTTAATTTGCTAAAACCGAAGCATGCAAAATCTGGTGCAGCTCTGCACAGAAACCAATCAGCTTCCAGGTTTTATTGTCGAAGCTTAATTGAACAACCTGAAATTAGAAGCTGATTGGATTGGCTACCATGTACAGCTGCACCAGATTTTGCACTCTATTTTTATTAAATCAACCCTACAGTAAGTTTGCAAAGAACAAATCCCAGCCATGGCCCCGGATTCATGGACCACAAAGATCGAACAAAGTAATTGACTAAACCACACAAGTGCTTTTTTTTTGCTCTATTTTTTCTTTAGATTGGTTTTTCAAAATAACAAATTCAGCAATTTAGAGGTTGGATAAAAAGTTTAGGGCAGCATAACACTTTTGGTAGTGAAATAGTACAAAGAGATGTATTCATTAGACCAAAAAAGACGGACAGTAGAAGTTGCATGAGGGATTCTGTCTCAAAAGAGGGGCAATCCCTCCAAATGAAGGACAGTTGGGAGCTGTGTATTTACTATCACATCCTCAATAAACATAAACTATTACAGTAAGCAACTTTGTAAATATAGAAATTAAATAACGGGGCATCCAAAACAGTTCAGCATCCTACTTTATATATATATATATATATATATTTATATACAGTAAACCCCCCTCCATTGCGGGGGTTACGTTCCGGACCCAGACGCGAAAAGTGAAATTCCGCGAAATAGAAAAACCCTATTAAAATGCATTGTAGGCATGATTTTTTTACTGTCACTGTACGTGTAAAAGCATTTTAAGGTCTTTAAACACACTTTTAAAACAATAGAAACTCATTTAAACACATAAAAGATACTGAGAGACATAGCAAGAGCTATGAAAAACACAAAAATATTTCATTTTTAATGATTTATATAGTAAAATAACATTACAAAAAAAAACGTGAATTACCGGGACCGCAAAAACTGAACCGCGATGGAGCGGGGGATTACTGTATATATATAATGGTAGGGCAAAAAATATTTTAAAATTGTTAAAAAATAGTTTTTGGCCTAAATAAAAATGTTTTTGTTTAACTGCCATATATACTGCCATTTTGTTTTTGTTTAACTGCCATATATACTGCCATTTTTAACCCATTACATAATTTATATTAGTATTTGAAAATGTCAGTGCTGTGATTTATTTTTATTTTTTTGTGATATTATTTTTTACTATTTTTACTATCATACTACATATATTATACATACATTTATTTTGATTTAGGTGTAAACCCGTATTGGATTGGTGAAATCGATGCACCTGCAAGTAAAAAGCCTTTACTGTTCAGAGACCGACAACCCCCCAACTTGTGCAGCAACAGAAAGTCTTTGTCCCAGCAATTAGACTGTCCTTCAGGGATTGTACAGGTGAGAAGCACTGCTAGTATACTCTAATTATATAAAAAAAAAAAAAAAACATAAGGGTATTAGTGTTACATAAAACCTTGGGTGGTCTGTGTCCTTTGGGCATTGCCATACAGATGTGCTTATTAGCAGTTTATATATAGTTACACTGGATAACAATAACAGAAGATGACATAAGAGCAGAACAATCTAACCACCCTTGGGTGATTTTTTTGTAATACTCTTGAGTAAAATTAACACTAAAAACAAACAAAAAACACACGAACCAGTTTAACATTCAAAAAAATTATTTTGGATGCAATAATATATAATACATGTTCTGAAATTTGTCCTGATACCGCACTTGGGGAAACACTTTACCCAAAAAATATTCAGTCTTAGCACAAGTAATCTAAATATATTTTATGCATTATTATTATATTATTGTATACTCTCGTCCTGTTCTCAATAGTTTTCCACAGATCAGTGTTTTATGTATAAAGGATGTTGTCTCATTAATCCTGCATGTTTCTAGGGTGTTTCCCGTTCTTCAAGATCATTGAGTTCTGCACACCTAGCAAACATGAGAGGTTCTTCACAAGTGTCTGTTATTTCCAATATTATTTTAATGAAAGGCCATGGCAAGGTAAGGTCTTTTTTTTTTCTTTTTTTCTTTTTTTTTTTATTTCATACTTTTTGCCTTCCTTTGAATCAACTAAAAGGGTAACTCCACTTTAGTGGGGGAAAAAAATCAGCAAATAAAGAAAAAACAATATAGCGTATACAATTGTGACACAAGTCATATTGTAATTGAATGTTATTAAAAATGACCTTTCCATTTCAATCTGCAGCTGTTGTAATTTTTTTGAAAATGCAATGCAATATGGCTACCTGGAGCTGTTCTTTACACAGAATGTATACTGACCACACCCCAGAAACAACATTTCCTGCTTGTGTGATTGGCTCATAGATTTTCCCAGAAGTCTGCCTAAGATACAAGTCAGATTTCAGGCATCCCCTGCAACAAAAATGTCATTTTTGGTGAGATACTCCCAATAGGAACACGTCTAAAGGGATGCAGGCCCAGCAGCTTTCCTCATTAGTGCTCTGCAACTGCCACAGCTGATTGATAATTATGAAACCACTCCCATTCCACCCACTCAGCACAGAGGAACAAACAGGGATTTCTTCAGGATAACAATAGGTTGGAATCTGCAACAAAGTTTGTTAAAATCCCTGCAATGTACAGAGATTACCCAGAGGGGAATGTTTTTTTCTCAACAAAAGTGGAGTTACGCTTTAAGGTATAGGATTCTGAATATGGTTGTTTTTTTTTTTTTTTTTATATTACCTTATTTATTCTCTTTTTCTATTGGTTGAACTAGATAGACTACATTTTTATTAACTGCTTGCCGACCTCACATAGGGTACGGTGGCAGAGCGGCTCTCCTGCACCAGATCACTTATCTAGTACGAGATCCAGCACGTCCGGGTAGGGGGCACACCCTGGCTCTGCTGTATATAGTCACAGCACAAGCCCATCAGCGGGTGCTGGCCAATGATTGACCACCGGCACTAGCTGATCAGCAATGAGGAAGACAGAATAGAGCTCTGTCTGTCTGGGCACCGGTCCTCAGGAAGGATGTGCTGGAACTGGAGAAAGTCCAGAGAAGGGCAACAAAAATAATTAGGGGAATGGAAGACATCAGCTATGAGGAAAGACTACAAGCACTGAACCTATTCTCTCTGGAGAAGAGACGTTTGAGGGGGGATATGATATCAATGTACAAATACTGTACTGGCGACCCTAGCATAAGGAACAAACTATTCAGAGTAAGGGAATACAATAAGACACGTGGCCACTCACTAAAACTTGAGGAAAGGCGGTTTAACCTTAACCACTTCCATACAGAGCAGTTAGACCCCCTTCCTTCCCAGACCAATTTTCAGCTTTCAGCACTCTCACACTTTGAATGACAATTGCTCAGTCATGCTACACTGTAACCAAACAAAATTTTTATCATTTTTTTCACACAAATAGAGCTTTCTTTTGGTGGTATTTGATCACAACTGGGTTTTTTTTTCTTCGTGATATAAGCAAAAAAAGAGCAAAAATTTTGAAAAAAAACACTTTTTTTTAGTTTCTATTATACAATTTTGCAAAAAATTAATTTTTCTTCATACATTTGGGCCAAAATTTATACTGCTACATATCTCTGGTAAAATTAACCCAAATTAGTGTATATTATTTAGTCTGTGTGAAAGTTATTGAGTCTAGAAGCGATGGTACCAATTACTGAAAATTGATCACACCAGATGTACTGACGGCCTATCTCCTTTCTTGAGGCCCTGAAATGTCAGGACAGTACAAATACCCCCCAAATGACCCCTTTTTGTAAAGTAGACAGTCCAAGGTATTTAGTAAGAGGCATGGTGAGTTTTTTGAAGTTATAATTTTTTCCCACAATTCTTGGGAAAATTAAGAAAAAAATTATTTTTTCTTTTTTTTCCCAAAACGTTGTCAATTTATAAGCTATTTCTAACACATAGCATGTAAACAGCAAAAATGACACCCCAAAATTCATTCTGTTACTCCTTCTGAGTATGGTGATACCACATGTGTGAGACTTTTACACAGCCTGGCCACAAAAAGAGACTCCACGTCCAAGTAGCACCATAAGGCGTTTTAGGAGCATAAATACACATAAAACTTTCTTACTACCTATCACACTTTTCAAGGCCCTAGAGCACCAATACAATGGAAAAGTCCACAAAATGACCCCATTTTGGAAAGCAAACACTCCAACGTATATTCTATGAGGCATTATGGGTCCTTTGAACATGTCATTTTTTTCCACAAGTTTTTGGAAAATGTGGGAAAAAAATAAAAACTTTTTTTTTTTACACAAAGTTGTCAATTTATAGGATATTCCTAACACATAGCATGTACACAGCAAAAATGACACCCCAAAATACATTCTGCCACTCCTCCTGAGTATGGCAATACCACACGTGTGAGACTTTTTCACAGCCTAGCCATATAGAGGGGCCTAACATCCAAGGCGCATCATCATGCATCCTAGCCACTTGCCTAGGCCTATTTTTGACATTTGGTGTTTACAAGCTAAAATCAGTTGTTTTGCTAGAAAACTGCTTAGAACCCCCAAACATTATATATTTTTTTTTAGCAGAGACCCTAGAGATTAAAGTGGAGATTATTGCAATATTTTTTATCACACCGTATTTGCGCAGCGGTCTTCCAAACGCAATTTTTTTGGAAAAAAATCACTTTTTTTAATTAAAAAATAAGAAACCAGTAAAGTTAGCCCAATTTTTTTCCATAATGTGAAAGATAATGTTACGCCGAGTAAATAGATACCCAACATGTCATGTTTCAAAATTGCGCACGCTCACGGAATGGCGACAAACTTTGGTACTTAAAAATCCCCATAGGCGACAATTTAAAAATTTCTACAGGTTGCCATCTTTGAGTTACAGAGGAGGTCTAGGGCTTAAATTATTCCCCTTGCTCTAACGATCGCGGCGATACCTCACATGTGTGGTTTGAACACCGTTTACATATGTGGGCGGGGTTTCCATATACGTCGCTTCTGCGCGCGAGCTAACGGGGACAGGGCGCTTTAATTTTTTTTTTTTTTTTTTTTTTACTATTTATTTTATTTATTATTTTTTATTTTTACACCGTGTAACAAAAAAAAAAATTAATCATTTTTTATTTCTATTACAAGAAATGTAAACATTACTAGTAATAGAAAAAGGCACGACAGGACCTCTTTTTGTGAGATCTGGTGTCAAAAAGTCCTCAGATCTCACAAGTACACTAAAAGATAGAAAAAAAAAAAAAAATTATTATATAAAATGAAAAAAAAAAAAGGACATTTAAACCGGTTGCTAGGCAACAACATTTTCCGTAGCTCCGGTCCTCCAAGACCATAGAGTCAAGTGAGGGCAAGCTTGCCCTCACTCGACATCCTGTCTGTGAGGATCCGGGACCGGATCGTTTTCCCCGCTGTCGGCGGGTCCGGTAAGCGGGGAAAAGGACCGGACGCGGCGGGAGGGGGGGGGGCACCTCTTCCGCCATCCCGGAAGGGTGAACCCACGGCGAATCCGCCGCTGGGACCACCCTTATCGGAAAGCCAACCGTCCACCGTTTAAAAAAATACCAGGGTTATGGCAGCTATCTGCTGCCATAACACCGGTATTTAGGTTTAAACGGAGGACGTATATAAACCTTTTTGGACTTGGACATGGTGGCTGTATGAAGGGTGACAGGTACTCGGGTACTTTGTTGGGCAGGTGACAGGCAGGTGACAGGTACTCTGGTACTGATGAGCAGGTGGCAGGTACTCGGGTACTCCGATAGGCAGGTGACAGGTACTCGGGTACTCTGATGGGCAGGTGACAGGCAGGTGATAGGTACTGATGAGTAGTACTGATACTGATAGGTGATACTGTACTGATGGGTACTGATGATCAGTACTGATACGTGATAGGTACTGATGAGTACTGATGAGTAGTGATGGGTACTGATGAGCAGGCGGCAAGTACTCGGGTACTTCAGGCGTCAGGTACTCTGATGAGCAGGTGGAAGGTACTCGGGTACTCTGATGGGTAGGTGACAGGTACTCAGGTACTCTGATGACGGGTACTCCGTTGACAGGTAATCAAAGTATCCGAGTACCTGTCATCAGAGTACCCGAGTATCCGTCATCAGAGTACCCGAGTACCTGTCATCAGAGTACCCGAGTACCTGTCATCAGAGTACCTGCGTACCTGTCATCAGAGTACCCGAGTATCTGTCATCAGAGTACCCGAGTATCTGTCATCAGAGTACCCGAGTACCTGTCATCAGAGTACCCGAATACCTGTCATCAGAGTACCCGAGTATCTGTCATCAGAGTACCCGAATACCTGTCATCAGAGTACCCGAGTACCTGTCATCAGAGTACCCGAGTACCTGTCATCAGAGTACCCAAGTACCTGTCACCAGCCCATCAGAGTACCCGAGTACCTGTCATCAGAGTACCCGAGTACCTGTCACCAGCCCATCAGAGTACCCGTCATCAGAGTACCTGATGGGCTGGTGACAGGTACTCGGGTACTTTGATGGGCTAGTGACAGGTACTCTTTATTGGGGGGGGGGGGCAATCAGTGTGTTTGGGGTGCACTGTATTTGGTAACTAGCTGTTACCACACTCTCTTCCTCACACAGGATCAGTGTGTGAGGAGGAGAACACGGTGACAGCTAGTTACCGTGTTCTCTGTTGACATTTGTGACCGGCTGTGATTGGACACAGCCGGTCACGTGGTAAAGAGCCAATTTCATTGGCTCTTTACCTAGATCGGGGATCGACTCTGTCCGAGGGACGAGCCTCGTCCCCGATCGCTGCTCTGCGCGCCCCCGGGGGCGCGCATTGCAGAGAGAACGAGCGGCTTGTGCTGGAGCCGCTCATGTGATCGGCTGTGACTGACACAGCCGATCACATGGTAAACAGCCAATTTCTATTGGCTGTTTACCTTGATCAGGGATGGGCTATGTCCGAGGGACGAGCCTCACCCCCGATCGCCGCGCTGCGCGCCCCCGGGGGCGCGCAGTAGCAGCTAGAGCGGGCGGACGTCATATGACGGCCGCCCGGAACGGTAAAGCCATCCTGCCGGCGTCATATTACTATGCGCCGGTATGGATGTGGTTAAAGTGCGTAAGGGGTTCTTCACTGTAAGAGCGGTAAGGATGTGGAATTCTCTTCCGCAAGCAGTCGTATCAGCGGGGAGCATTGATAGTTTCAAAAAACTATTGGATGGACACCTTAAAGACCACAACATACAGGGGTATACAATGTACGGTTAAAAGCAAACACACACACACATCATAGGTTGAACTGGATGGACTGATGTCTTTTTTCAGCCTCACAAACTATGTAACTATGTAACTATGTAATGTTAACAATGCAGAGCTCTGTCCTGTCAGGGGGGATGTGTCGGTTTTTGTTTCCTTGCAAAGAAGGGAGTAAAAACCGACACATCCCTTAAGCTGGATACACACTATACAACTTTTGTTGTTAAATTTCCTTTAGATTTACCTTCAACTATGTAGTGCAAGGGCCTGCCTGATTGCATACAAATTAAAAGTGTTTAGATTTGACCTCATATTATATGGTTTTGGTAAATATAAAGGAAAAAATCTAAAGACAATTGTATAGTGTGTATGGCCCATTAGTAAAGCAGCTCACAGTGCACACATACATACAGGTTAGGCACACATTAAACCCTTTGATCGCTCTAGATGGTAACCTCTTCCCAGCAAGTGTCCTTAGTACAGTGACAGTGCATATTTTTAGCACCAATCACTGTATTAGTGTCAGTGCTAAAACTGGCTTTGAAGACCTACTATACAAACAGGGATCTTTTTGTATTTAGAATATTCATATGAGGAATATATTTTATCATTGTCTAATTTGTGTTTTATGTATATGATCTTTTTATCTTAATGGAATGTAATAAAATTAATTTTATATAATTGTGATCATCCCTCCTTTTGTGGCCCCTAAAATCCAGCTTTTTTCTCTCATGTTTTGCTTAGTATTAGTGTCAGTGGTTACCACAAAGTGTCAAAAGTGCCAGTAAGTGTCAGATTGCAAGCCATACTATCACAGTCCCGCTATGAGCCGCTGATCACCGTCATTATTAGTATAAAAAAGTAAATAAATAAAATTTCAGTATATATACTATAGAATGCACACGCTGCAACTTGCGCTCAAACTAATCAATATACACTTATTGGGATTTTTTTTTTTTTACCAAAGATATATAGCAGAATACATATTGGCATACATTTATGAAGAAATTCGATTTTTTCATTTTTTTTTAGTGGATATGTTTTATAGCAGAAAGTAAAAAATATTGTTTTTTTTCTTCAAAATCATTGGTTTTTTCATTAATAGCGCAAAAAAAAAAAAAAAAAAAACAGTGGTGATAAAATACCACCAAAAGAAAGCTTTATTTATGTGAAAAAAATGATATAAATGTCATTTGGGTACAGCATTGCATGACCGCGCAATTGTCAGTTAAAACAATGCAAATTGGCCTGGTCAGGAAGAGGGTAACTCTTCTGGAGCTGAAGTGGCTCAAGAATAAAGATTACAAATGTAGAAATTAAAAAACAAAAGAAAAAAAAAACAAGAGAGGGTTATAACACAAAAAATGTCTAAAAGCATTGAAGAGGACTTAATTGGGAAGGGACTCTCACTATAAAGGTGGGAAGAAGCTTGGAGTATCTTTCCATATACAGGTCGGTTCGGGTAGATTGTTTGACACAATGTCATAGTCAGAAATACTCATAAACCATTACAAAAAGGGAAAAATATGTAATAAATGACTGTCTTCCTATTCCTCAGGGACTTGGATTCAGTATTGTTGGTGGGAAGGACAGCATTTATGGACCAGTTGGCATTTATGTGAAGACAATATTTCCAGATGGAGCAGCTGCAGCTGATGGAAGACTTCAAGAAGGTAATCTCGTCCACAGATTATCTCATTTTATGTGCATTAGGTTTAGGATAGCAATGAGCAACCTGCTTTTAGAAGTCTACATGTAAGGTTTTTGGGTGCTTTTATTAAAGTGTTACTAAACCCACAACAGTAAAATCAGTGTGTATATGCAGTGAAGCATGCTGGTTATACTCAATGTGGAACCTAAGGGGTTAATCCTCTGCATTTCTTAATAAAAGGCTGTTTGATCCTGTCTCCCCTGATCATCTCATTCTTCCACTGATTCCAATTTATTTCCTGATATTTATAGAGCCAGGGGACAGGCTGCACATGCTCAGTTTGGTGTGTATTATTTTCTCATTGGGAGGGTGCATGTGATCAGCACAGGGCCAATCAGCACTGTCCAGAGAGAGGGTCAGGGGTCCTGCATTCTCATAGGATAATTAAAACTCCTCCTACAAGCTTTACCAGACACTGATAGAAGTCACAACACTGCAATATACTGCTGATGAGAAAAGGTATTTAACAGTTTATAGTTCCTAAAATTGCATCTCCATGTTCTGTGTATTGTGGGAGACCAGATTTAGCGAATACAGCAGGGGTGGCCCATCCATTGGGGGCGCAGGGGCCCCCTATCTGTCCCAATAATCTACAGGCAGGGCGACGGGCGCATGCATTCCAATTAGGTTTTTTTTTTTTTTTTGAAGCACCTGATTAGAGCCAGAGGCTCTAATAGGCTTCAAAAAAGGGTGGGCTCGGGGCGCAGAGCACTGCGTCCTGAGCCCACCCAATATATTCGCTATTGTCACACAGATCCTCCTTCTGGCCAATCAGGAAGCGGGTCCTGAGGCCCGTTTCCGATTGGCCGAAAGAAGAATCCATGCCATTGGCCAAGGAGGAGGGAGGAGACAGAGGAGAAGCCACCGCTGCTGCCTGCCTGCCCTCCACATGTTCACGGTGAGTGAGCCGGCGACCGGGGATGGGGGGGTTATGGTGTGCGGGTTGGTGTGGTCCGGGAACGGGGGGTATGGTGTGGTCTGTCTGGCGCCCCCCCTGGCCCATGGAGCACCAGCCGCTACTGGAATGCAGGCTCCTGGGTTTAGTAACACTTTAAAATTGAGGTAAACCCTCACATATGCCCAGTGAAGTAAACAGCCCCAGATGATACACAGATAAAACAAATCTCCCTACATACGTTTTACTTGTGTATGTGCTGTCATCAGCTTTCTATACTGTTTAGAAAGTGCACATTCTGTTAGAATTTTCTCTTCCTGATTCGTCTATGGGAGGGAGGTTTTGGCTATACATTGTAAGACAGCTGATTGGAGGAAAGGCACACACCCCCTTTCCACATAGGTAGAATCATGCAGAGCTGTGAATAGATCAGCTTTCTGCTAATCTATTTATAGCACCCACCCCAACACTAAATTTTGCCTGGTTTTATCTCAGTTCATGGGAAACTTGTCAAACGTTATCATGTTGATAACAGAAGAATGGAGCAGACGAAAGACAAAGGACTTTGAGGAGAGATATGAAAACACTACAGATAGATGTGCCCAGGTCACATTTCA